>NC_072423.2:72965000-73590000 GCF_028878055.3 Symphalangus syndactylus | reverse complement strand
TCACCCTACAAATCGATATTTCTGTCCCATCACTTCAAGCTTCCCAAAAGTCCCTTTTCCAAACTCCCTTTAAAACCATAAAATCCTCTTAGAAAAAGATCCTGTGCTCAGAATAATGATCTGGGCACTTCCACTGATAATGGGGATGGGTGACTTCCAAACATGCTCCACCATGCTACAGTATGGGGTCCTGAATTATTCTCTACTGGAAAGAGGGCATTCTGCTGTGAATTCTATTTCTAAGGCATCTACTCAAACAAATTATGTTTAATACCCTTCTTTTTTGTGTGAATACAGAACCTCCCTCTCTGTACTTCTGTTTGATCACAGAGGTGCTGACAGTGACAACAACCTCGACTAACCCACCCCAGCCCAGCCACTCACATGTGGAAGCACTAAGGAAGCACATCCTGGGCGCTGGCCAGGAAAGCAGGCCAGACAAACAACAGACACCAGGATCAGCTTGGCCATGCGAGTGAGAACAGGCAGATCTCCCCAGGCCTCCCACCCCAAGTGGGAAGGCAGGCAGGATGGGGACCAGAGGACAAGCTCCTGAAAGCTATGCTTTCCTCACCAGCACAAACTGGCTGCAGCTTCTCTCAAGGCATTCCTCCAGGAAACCAAGCCAGGGATGGGAGACAAAGAGGAAAGGGGCGGGCCCACGAGTGAGGGGTGCCCGGGCTGGTAGTGGGGAACGGACCCAGTCTCTGCCGCACAACACTGGGCCTTTCTGAGAACCAGCTACACTCAGCTAGAGAGCTACAACTACCAAAGAGAAAGGAGTGAGTGATCCCAAGACCTTGGGCTGCTCCCCGGTCAGGTGTGGAGTGAGATCTGCAGTGGAGCATTGTGGCATGTCTGAAACACCATGTTTGGGTGCATTCCAGGAAGCGGAGGCAGGAGCATCCCTTGGGCCCAGAAGTTAAAGACCCCAAGGCAACACTGTGAGATCCCAACTCAACAAAAATTTGAAAAATTAGCAGGGTGCGGTGGCACTATACCTGTAGTCCCATGTACTCAGGAGGCTGAGTCAGGAAGATCACAGCCTTGACCAAGAGGTCAAGGCTGCAGTGAGCAGTGATGGCACCACCACACTCCAGCCTTGGCAACAGAGTGAGACCCTGTCTAAAAAACCACCATCCTAACAGGAACCCAACTGGACTTTCCTGATGTCCCTTAAATCAGGGGTTTGCAACCCATAGGCCATGGACTGCTACCTGTCATGGCCTGTCAGGAACCTAGCAGCACAGCAGGAAATGAGTGGTGGCTAGCGAGCATTACTGACTGAACTCCACCTCTTGTCAGATCAGCAGCAGCGTCAGATTCTCATAGGAGTACAAACCCTATTGTGCACTGTGTATGCAGGGGATCTAGGTTGCACCCTCCTAATGAGAATCTAATCCCTGATGATCTGTCACTGTCTCCTATCACCCCAAGATGGGACCGTCTAGTTGCAGGAAAACCAGCTCAGGGCTCCCACTGATTCTGCATTATGGTGAGTTATATATTTGTTTCGTTATATATTACAATGTAATAATAGGAATAAAGGGCACAATAAATGTAATGCACTTGAATCATCCTGCAAACCATCCCCACCCCACCCCATCTGTGGAAAAATTGTCTTCCATAAAACTAGTCCCTGCTGCCAAAAACGTTGAGGCCTGCCACCTTACAGGAAGGGAGGGGAGGACTTCTCAAGAGAAGACAGAAGGGCACCTGTTCCTTCTGCTGCTTCCATGTACCAGAGAAGGAAGGCAGAGGCCTCCCAGATGACAGGGATGGCTCCTCAGAGAATGGGCTGGAGAGGTACTGGGGAATGGACCTAGTCTCTGCAGCATGACACAGGGCCTTTCTGAGAACCAGCTACACTCAGCTAGAGAGCCTCAACCACCAAAGAGAAAGGGGCGAGTGATCACATCTCTCTTCCTGCTACAGCCTGCCCCTCCATATGTGTATGAGAAACTAAGCATGATCCTTAAAAAAAAGAGAATGAAAAATATAGAAATGATGACAGTGCTTTATTGATAATAAGATCATGGGCGATTTTTTTTCCTGTTACAGTTCCCGAATTTTGTTTATTGTTACATTAATTGTTTAAAGTAACTGTATTTAAATGATGAGGTTTTTGTTTTTGGCAAAATCAAACCAGCTCCCCAAATTGAAAAATTATCAGAGTTAAGCAACAAAGGATTTTGAAGAACCTTCCTAAAAATTCTCAATTGTAGTCTATAGGAACATCAATGTAAATGTTAACATACAGAAAAAAGCCACTTGGTAAATGTTATTATAATAATGTGTGTGTTGGCCAGGGGATGGACAACAGGAAGTATCAAAGTTTAATTCTCAACTCCAAACTCACTCTAAAAAGTAAAACGGCTCAAAAAACTGATCATCTCTCTTAAAAACTTGACGAAACTTGTAAAATCGTTATTAGAATGAACTTTATTTATAGGTTCCCTGGAGTCAAAAACAACTCTTTAAACTAAGCCCATGCAAGAAGCCACATTACAAAATAAACACATGCCTGTGCTCAAGACTGACAGCACATCGATCCTGTGTCAAACTCATTACCTGTTTGTCAACAGCAGCTGACAATTTCTTAATGAAAAATGAACGGTATACTGAACCACTATTTCACATTAGACAGGGGAAGGCAACAAAATGCATCTGGATGTTTTGGTTGGGGATGATAAAAGTCAGATTATTAACCAGATCGGCTGCCTATAAGTGATCCAATTCTCTCTAAAGAAAAAGACAATCCTTCGGAGTTAAAACAATCTATTTTGTTCTTTTTATGATCCCTTATCATTAGCTTCCTACTTCTAAGCTTGCAAGAAGCTCTAATCACCCCAAACACAAACATTCCTAGGTTCCTTAATATTCTTTGGGTACCTTAATATTCTTTCTGTTCCTTAGCTTCTAAATGATGTTTGATCACACAAAATCAAACTTCTAGCATCTTTTTCAGTTTCTGAAACTGACATTCCAGAAGTACTTTAAATACAGCCTTCCCTATACCACAGGCACGTTGCCCTGTGTGTACTTTATTACTATGGTAACTCATTTGGCCTTGGTGTTTGTACTGTTTTATGCTGAGTCTGAGTTTTATGTAAATTTCCACAATAACCCTTAAATCATTTGTATAACTAGTAGGTTTGATCTGGATTCATTTAACACATGTTCTCTGGTTCTCCTCACCCTAAACTATTCTGGAGAGGGTGGAAGAAAAAGTATTTTTCCTATCTGTGATGTATGCACCATCGGCAGACCCCATTGCTAAATGAGTCAAATCAGCAATCCCCCCACTAAATCATGAATGTGTCATTCTCTTTTTTCCAATAACTATCTAGCAGCCCAGTAAGAATATAAATGTTAAGCCTTATAAGGAAAATTCAGATTCCCATTCAACAGAGCATTTTCCATCTATGCAACATTATAATTTATCTACCTGATACAAATAAAAATCATTATGAATTAAACCAATTGGAAGGGATAAAAGTAATCTGCTGACCCCAGAAGGTTAATCAAACTGGGTCAACCTTTTCCTTGCACTGGAATCAACCAAGTATTTACTGATGGATAACTGCATAGGCAATATGGTCCCAGCTTTCAGGGGTTTTTTTTGTTTGTTTTGAGACAGTCTCACTCTGTCACCCAGGCTGGAGTGCAGTGGCATAATCTTAGCTCACTGCAACCTCCGCCTCCTGGATTCAACCGATTCTCCTGCCTCAGCCTCCTGAGTAGCTCGGACTACAGGTACATGCCACCATGCCCGGCTAATTTTTGTATTTTTAGTAGAGATCGGGTTTCACCATTTTGGCCAGGATGGTCTCAATCTCCTGACCTCATGATCCACCCGCCTGGGCCTCCCAAACTGCTGGGATTACAGACGTGAGCCACCGCGCCTGGCCAGTATTTTCAATTTATTTCAAGAAACAATATGACTAAAAGCATTATTGAGTGTGTACTGTATGAAAAAGGGGAACATGACAAAATATCATTAAGGATTAAATTGTGTGGAGTAGCAGAGAGAAGAGAATGACTGGGGGAGTTTTTAACTGAACTGTCTTCAAAATCTCCACGCAACATTCTTACAGGATTGTTGGATGCTTGGTTTTGTATCTGAATTACCACAGGTACCCAAGTTTGAGAGCCCTCCAATTGTCCTTTGAGGTCATAAGCAAACCCATCTTCCCAGGCATATGGGGTGATATCTGCCCTCAAGTGGATAAACACTACAGTGGCAACTGAATCACAGATGGGATGCTGGTTTCCTGAGCCAGGTAAGAGGGCAATTTCTGTTACCCTCCAGGTCCTGCCCTCCTGCCTATAAACTGTTCATGGAGAGAGATGGAAGCAGAATAGGAGCTGGGAGCATGAGTGGCAGAAACACATGAAGGGAACCCTCCCTTCTACTCGATGGGAGCTAAGTACATTCCACTTTATAAGCCCAAATAGTTACATGTTATTTTACAAAGGCTTCTTGCAATGACTGGCCTCACCTACACAATGCTAAAAGAAATTACACCTTCCCTGAAGCCAAGATGAAAGAAACAACAGAAATGAGTGAGAACCTTACAGAGAAGGGCATTTCAGCTTCGCTTTCTCACATATCCAATTTTGCAGGACCTGGATAGAATGCAATGATTTCGTACAGCTTCACTATGGACTAAGAGCTATGACTTAGTCCAAACATTAAGTTGGGATTTAGATAAATGGAAGGTAAGACATTTTAAATAAGAGGTCTAATATGAAGCAAGGGTCTGAGGTTGATAAAATCAAAGTGAATCATGGAACAATTGAGAGACAGGTCTGACCAGCCTGGTCAAGAGATGTTGGGAATCATAGAAAGTGCAATAAATCTGTAAGAAGAAATCGGCATGAGGAAGGCCCAGAACATAGACTTAAATTACCTGATGCAGTGAAAAATGAGGCCATGAAGATTTCTCAAGCAGAATAAGGATCACTTGTCCTTAAAGCACCAGAAAATGTGGCCAGCACCTTCACAACAGGTTCCATACACATTTTGCACATTTATTCAGAAAAGAGAGCAAAAGTAAACTGTAGCATAACAGTAGATTGCCTGTCATACATGCACACCACACACACACACACACACACACACACACAGAGCACATACACAATGCAAATTAGTTCACTTTATCTCCCTTCTGAAAAATGAGACAAAGCAAAAAAAACAAGTTATTCCAAACACATATGAAAGGAATTCATGTAACCTGTGGTCTTAGTTATAGTCATGTGTCAATGACAGGGACACGTTCTGAGAAACGTATAGTTAGACAATTTTGTCATTGTGTGAACATCACAAAGCACACTTACACAAACCTAGATGGTAGAGCCTTGTATCAGTCTGCTTTCATGCTGCTTATAAAGACATACCCAAGACTGGGCAATTTACAAAAGAAAGAGGGTTTAATGGACTTATAGTTCCACATGGCTGGGGAGGTCTCACAATCATGGCAGAAGGCAAGGAGGAGCAAGTCTCATCTTATGTGGATGGCAGCAGGCAAAGAGAGCTTGTGCAAGGAAACTCTCCCTCATAAGACCATTAGGTCTCATGAGACTTATTCACTATTATGAGAACAGCATGGGAAAGACCTGCCCCCATGATTCAATTACCTTCCACCAGGTTCCTCCCACAACACGTGGGAATTTAAGATGAGATTTGGGTGGGGACACAGCCTAACCATATCAAGCCTACTATACCCCTAGGCTGGTATGGCCTATTGCTCCTAGACTATACACCTGTACAGCATGTGACTATACTGAATACTGTAGGTAACTGTAAGACAAAGGCAAATATTTGTCTATCTAAACATAGAAAAATATGGTACAGAAAAATTGTACACCTGTATAGGGCAGTTACCATGAATGGAGCTCGCAGGACTGCAAGTTGCTCTGGATGGGTCAGTGAGTGAGTGGTGAGTGAACGGGAAGGCCTAGGACATTACTGCACACTGCTATAGACTTTATAAACACTGTGCACTTAGGCTACACTAAATTTACTTTTTGAAACATATTTTTATTTCTTTAATAAGTTAACCTTAGCTTACTGTGGCATTTTTGCTCTATAAACTTTTAATTTTTTTAACTTTTTGATTTTTGTAAAAATGCTTAGCTTAAAACGCAAACACATTGTACAGCTTACAAAAATATTTTCTTTCTTTATATCCTTATTTTATAAGCTCTTTTATATATGTTTTTATTATTTTGTTTGTTAAGAACTAAAAAACAGGCACACACATTAGCCTAGGCCTACACAGGGTTAGGACCATCCACATCACTGTCTTCCACCTCTACGTCCTGTCCCACTGGAAGGTCTTCAGCGGCAATAACACACAGGGAGCTGTCATCTCCCAGGATAACAATGCCATCTTCTAGATACCTCCTGAAGGACCTGCCTGAGGCTGTTTTTACAGGTTACTTTTTATTTAATTAGAAGAAGTAGTACACTCTAAAATAATAATTTAAAAGTATATATAACCCTATAACATAGTCATTTATTATCAAGAATCATGTGCTGAACAGAATTGTGTAATACTTTTATATGACTGACAACACAGTAGGTTTGTTTACACCAGCACCACCACAAACACAAATAATGCGTTGTGCTACAATCTTCTGAAGACTGTGATGTCACTGGGCAATAGGAAGTTTTCAGCTCCATTATAATTGTATGGGATTATATGTGTCCTCATACATGTGGTCCACTGTTGACCAAAACAATGCTATGTGGCACATGATTATACCCCAACCTGTCTCCTAGTCTGTATTTCTCAAACTTGAATAAAATTCAGAAAATTTTTGAAGAAAAATAATTTTCAAGGACCCAAACAATGTCTTCTTAAAGGGTTCTGGAGGACACTGGTTGGAGAAACACTGACTTATTACAAAAAAAAAAATTAAAACAGACTTTCATAAATGATAGAAAACACTTTAAGACACTCAGATTTTAAAGTTTAAAAATTACATGAAATTCATGTTGGCTGAGAATAATCACAGGAACCCAAGTCTGAGAACCTCACTTAGAACCACTGTGCAAAACCCAAAAATTCCTATCAAATAAGTTGTTCTTGTCAGTTTGCCCTAATTTCAAGGTCAGCATAAGAAGTTTTCTAGTTGAAGGAGTCTTTGAGACCTTTCTTAAAATGACCATTTACTTTATCAGCTTTTCAAAATGCCCAATAGGGGTTGTCTTGTTCTTTCCTATCCCACTTTATCTAATGGGTCTCCCTGTTGATGTTTGTAATATAATTACCACTTTCATGAAAATGCCTTCCAATTCCCACTACTAACAGAATAGGTTAAGTCATTTGTTTAGGACCTTCCCAAGGAAACAAAATTGCCACAACACTTATTACCAGGAACATGGGAAGTGTCCCTCATTAGCAGCCATCATTAGTAAAATTCTCACCATCTGGTGAGGCCAGTTCCCCCTAAACCTTTAGAAATTCACGGAACTACCTTCTCACCTCTGTGGAAATACTCCCCCTAACTCAAGGCTAATGGCCATCCCTGGGCAGTAATCAGAAACTCAAGAGCTCACAGGGTTTGGGAGATCCTCCAAAGGCAGTAGATCGGAAACTGTCTTGCCCTCAACTGCAGGCATGCCTGGGAACCACACCAGCAAATGAAGAGAAGAGGGAGTGCAATGATTGTCAGTTCCATGGACAGTAAATACCCTCTTAAACTGAGATTCCATACAAAATTGTTTAAAGACAAGGCTTGCCTTTAAAAAAAAAAAAAAAAGAGACGGGCAGTTTCTAGAATGCACTGCTATTCCATGATCTCATTCTATGCAAGAGGACTCTGGTTCTCTGAAAGGGGAAATGGTGCCCCAAAGCACCAGGCAGTGAGCACCTAGGCCTGTCCCCCAGGCCAAAGCTTCGCCACAGGACTACCTATGCTCCTGTCCCCCTATGCAGGTCATAGCTGGGTAGTGAGCTGGGAACTTTGTCTCATCATCCAGAATCTCCCATCATTTACAGCTATGCAAAGACAGACTAGGAGGATAAACTTCACTATGATGTGAGAAGACCCAAATCTCAGGAGAAAGACAGACGGCTGGGCAGAAAAATCTCAGGAACTCTAAGGACCAGACTTATTTTTAGCTTCAAATGACATTAGCTAGAAAGTATACACTAGGAAGGAATGAACAAGCATGTGTAATCATTTAATAATAGCACAAACATACCCTGGGGAAGAAAACAGGAATTATGAAGGGCATCCCAGATAGCTGACCCTGACATCTGCCTCCACTGCCTCTAATCAGTCGACCTTATGGGGTGCACAGGGACTAGCCTGCACTTTAAGAGTTTTCCAGATGTTTCTGGGGCTGCTCGCTTCCTACATCTGTTCTAACTGGGAAAGGCTGCTCTTTCATCACATCTTCCCTTATCCCATACCCCACCCTGCTCCCAGAGAGCTCTAAAATTCTCCAGGCTGTTTCAGAGCAGACAATACTATTCTAATTCTCCAGCTTCCTGAAGACAGTTGTGGGCAGTTGGATGTGGTTGTCACCGGTCATCTCCAGTCAGCATGGCTCAAGAACGGGACCCAAGAATGGGAGCAGGCCCCTCATGAACAAAATCAGTGCCTTTAGCTCAAGGCTCAAGGGGTTAAATGAAAAATCTAAAGGAAATCTGACACCACAGATATCCCCACACCAATTTCATTCAACTTCTCAGGGTTGAAAGGGAGCCAGGTGCTTCCCATTCTCATTTTAGAGACCTCAAAAGCTCACTGACATTAATTCCAGAGATCAATGTAGAGCTTCAAAGGAAAGAAAAAGGAAATCAGATAACCAATATAGTGGTTCTTAATGTAATCTCACAGAACAACAGGATTCTCTTTTCCTTAGAACTCTGAGAATGTTTCATAAAAATGGAATGTAAAAAATTAGCAGAAACCGTCTTTGTTCTGGACAAGCTCTATTTGAATCTGTGTGAAGTCAGGAGCATGCAGAAGCATGCTGGCCCCAAATAAAACCTGAATCAGAAAAAAGTATTCTTTGTATCTGCAGACTATCCATGCCTCTTTTTCCCAAGTCATCTCAATACTCTCAAGGTATGTCTATCCTGTCGTCTCTAAAACAGCCTACTCAGAAAGAAAGGAATTGTTCGTTCCTTTGATGTGAATATCAGCCTGATGCCTCTCCCAGGAACGCTGCCTTCCCAGCATCTTGTCTGACCAGGGAATGAAAGGCTTTAGGGTTTCCACTCATTACTGCAACAGGTGGGAGAGAGATCCTGTAGAGCAGGAGGGCCCGATGGCCCTAAAAGGCCACCACACAGGCAGCTGGTAAGGCTGGAGCTGTAATAAGCTGGCTACTGCCCCACTCCACTCTCTTCACCCCCCACACCACTCAGGATTAAATATCAGACAGCGGGGCAAAAGGAAATCGTGTTCAGTGTGAGGGGCTTTGATATACGAAGAGAGGATGAGCAGTGCTCCGAGGAAGGCAGAGCGAGGAATGAGCAGCTTACCTACGGCATCCAGGACACTTATTTTAGGAAAGTGACATCTTAGCACTCAGCAGCCTAGCACGTATCATAGAGAGGGCCCCACAACCCTGTGCTCTGCCAGATCAAGCTGGCACATGCAGAAGAAATCTTTACCCCTTCAGTGTTAAGAGATCACTAGAACTGTACTCAACTGCTTAATTTATCTAACAAACATCACTAATTGTGAAGCACAAAGAGGTTAAGTAAGTTATCTGAGGTCACACAAGAAGGCCTGTGGTGTCAAGATCTGAACCCAGAAATACGGCTCCCGAGTGCAAGCTCCAGCCTAACCCTAGACTAGGCTAGCTGCCTCCCTCACTAGGAGAGAGACGTGCAGAAGAGACAACTCGGCACACCCCAGCACATCAGTCATTCTTATCACAATTTATCAACAGGCTTTTTCCACATGCCAATGAGTGAAGAAAAGAACCAGCAACTGGTTGCAGTGAGAATTTCTGTAATAAACATGCTTAAGCTATCTCTATTCCTCGCAGCTCCAGATCTCAGTTTCTGCATCATTAAAATTGTGTTAATTTAAGCTCCCTTAAGGAGCTGGTGAGAATGTTTGATGAAGTAACACTGGCAACTTTGCACCCAGGGCCTGGCACACACTGAGTACTAAATAAACGGCAATTCCTTCTCCACCTTTCTGAAGGCATTTGTGAAGTTCCCATGAAAACCTCCCAGGTTAGGCACCTGAGTGTCTACAAGCAGGAGAAGAGCAAATCTGATGGGATACAAGTAAAATTCTGGGAGCCCCCAGATAAGCTGGGTGGAGTCAGGCAACTTCCAATAGCGCAGTTTCCACCAAAACAAGGTAGAAAATCCAAGGCCAAGAAGATTTTTAAAATCTGCTTTTTGGGGAATTCAGGGACCTGAAACTAACAACTGAGCTTCCTCCAGCATCTGTAAGGCAGACTAAAGAAAACAAGACATTCCTCCCTCCCCATTCAACCAAAACCAAGGTCTGTGCCTGGAGAAAAAGGTTATGAACTAGAAAGATAATGAAGGGCAAGGGAAACAGCCTAGTTATCCTTTAAACAAATACAAATTAGCCAAATAACATAAAACCACCTTGCTCACCTCCATTAAGTAGGACCTGTAAGTCACCATCATGCTCTATCTAATGTGCAGTATATGTGACTGTGTGCTTACGGCTAGTGTGGTATACAGAGGAATATTTACCCTTGGATGAATTCAACAATTCAAAGTCAGACATGAAAAAAAAATCAAAAATGATTTTTACCTTCTCTGCTAACTTCAGATTTTACCTTCTCTGCTAACTGGGATAAGAAGCTCTCTAACCGCACATATCTGGGAAGCGGAGAAAAAGAAGCCAAATACCTGCTGTCTCCTCCCCATCTGGCCCCACCCATCCAAGATCACAGCCATGGAAGCCACTATGGTAAGATACCTCTTCTTCCACAGAAACAACCACAGTAAGATGCCTCTTCTTTCTGGACCTGTGCAGATCCTAAGGGTCCCCTAAATTACCAGTCCCAGGGAACAAGGAGTGGCAACCACTTGATTCTGTAGCTTTAAACTATTCATGAGAGGAGTCTTCCTCCAAACACCCAGTGCAGGCCACTAGATCGCAGGACTTTTAAAGATAGTCTGAGTCTTCAGTTCGGAAAGACAACAGGTAGCCAAGTGCTGAGCAGCCACCTCCCACTTCCCACTCTGCCTGGTCCTGCAGACGGGTAAAGGGAGTGGCTGCTTTGAGAGGGACTCCAGAAAAGCTCCCTGCCTTCCTGACTTCCTATATCCTGCTCATCCCCAGAAACAAGGTTCCCAGGTTTCAAGCCACACCCTCTCCCTGTCTGTCATGCTCTGCAATGGCAGGAACCAGGCCCCACATATCACCTAATCCCATGTCAACTCTTGGTCTGTGCTTAAGTAGGAGAGGAGGACTTGCCTGGTAGAGCTGAACTGGGAGGGCTGGGCTGACAACATGGCAGACCTCTCCCAAATCACTACCACAGCCTCAGACTGCAGAATGAGGGCCTGAACCTCACACTCTAAGCAAAACCAGAGCTGTCCACAACAGGTAACATTACAAATAAGTAGTGTATGGTTAACATTAACTCATACCACACAACTGGAACTCTGCAAAATAACCAAGGAAATAATCCTTAAAATAACCAAAGAGATTTGGTTCGATTCACGACAAGAGCTTAAAAAGACGAGCTCATTTTCACCTTGCCTCCCTTATACATCTATAGGAGAAAAGAACGTTGATGTGCTATGAACAAGAATCTCTTTTCTTTCCAAAAACTTTTTGTTACAAAGTATGGTACTAGAATGGAAGTGGGGGGGGGTGACATTTTTGCTGATTTCTTAAAAGAAAATGAGTGTGATAAATACAGCTAATTTCTAAGAATTTATCATCAAAATTTTATATAAGCACAGCCTCTCTGCTTCACAATATTTATTAATACTACAGCAAGCTTGTCCAACCCACGGCCCACAGGACACATGCAGCCCAGAAAGGCTTTGAATGTGGCCCAAAACACATTTGTTAACTTTCTTAAAACATGAGTTTTTTTGGCGATTTTTTTTTTAAGCTCATCAGCTATCATTAGTGTTAGTGTATTTTATGTGTGGCCCAAGACAACTCTTCTTCCAACACGGCCCAGGGAAGCCAAAAGATCGGACATCCCTGCCAGAGATTAAACTTACTTAGTATATCCTATGAAAAAATTCACCTGTGTTGCACTGAAAGTTTTTTTCTGTATTCCAAATGGTATCAATGTGTCAGCACCAAGAAAGAAAATCCAAAACTCTATTTTGAGGACCTATAGCAGCTATATCAAATAAACTGAAAATTATTGTGTACTACCACAGACAAATATGAGCATATTAGAACTATTTTATCATTCCATCCAACACTAAATTAGAAGAAATAGGGACAACAGCTGAAGTAACATCTTTGCTGGCTGCTGCGTGCTCTTTCTGTATTTCTGAGGAAGTATGGCACCAGGTGAACAGGGCAGCTCCCAGACATCTTTAAGGAACCAAATCCTCTGTGGCCCTTTCTGTATACAGTTACTGCTAACCATGCACTGCAATAGAAGGTAATGTCAAAATAAAATTTAAAATCTGTTTGCATCCTCCTCCTGAGTACATGCATTTTTTCCATATTCATAAATTCAGCATCACCATCAATACTTAACATTCCTGGCACAAACACCACTTGCAAATTTCCCCATGCAGCCCCTACAGGGCCCACTTCAGACTCATTTGAATTGGAATGAGTATTTCTAGGTGCTGTCACTAATGCCAAGACTTCAAGGATTTCCCATACCAGAGAATCTCTGTTTTCTAGATTATAGCACATATTCCACAGGAATCAAGTTTTCATTGTTGATGTTTGTGTTTTACCAGAGCAGCAACAGCTATGTCCAAACTGGTCATGAACCTCCAGCCTTACCTCCTGCATCTGGCATGTGGCCAGGCAGCCGCTGTGTCTCACTTTTAACCTCCAGATCCTAAATCTGGCCCCTCAGGTCCCAAATTTAGCGTAAAGCCCTGCTCGGCATGAAAAGAATTGGAACAACTCATTTACAACCTGGATCATTTTTCAGTCTTCCAAAGGGAGAGACAATTTTAGCAGATCTCAAATAAAAGAATAAATGTATTGGGCTCAATTCCCAGTAACTACACTGATCAATACATCAAATGAAAATCATTTCTTGTGTGAAGAAAGAAAAACTGCACATCTTATGTAATGTGATGATTTTATAAATAATTATGTTGGCATCAAAATCTGTAAGGCACTGATCCCTACTTTATAAAGGATGGGGTTAGGGAGACACAAGCCCCCGATGTTACTATAAACTAAAGCCAGTGTGTCAGACCTAAAACCCACTGAAAATTCATCCTGGCCCAAGCATGTGTATGCTGCAGAGGCCAGGGTGCCACACAGCAGCAGGGATCAATGCTCCATTGTGAATCGGGCTTAGCAGACTCCACAGGCTGCTGTGTGTTCCACAGCACGATCCCTGAAAGGATAAAAATCACTAATTCTGAACCAGGAGAGCAGGACGTTTGCCCATTTTAAAGCCAAAGCTACCAACTGGCATTACAGAAAGGAAGTTGGAGGAACAGAAAGAATCAGCAGGCTTCAGATAAGCAGATACTCCTGACAGCAAAGCAGAGAAGGAGAGAGAAATGGGAAGTCCATCACCCAGGATCTGCCCACCAGACTCTCCCCATGGAGCACAGCTGGCCTCACATGGATCCTGTAGACCTCAGCCCAGGTTAGGAAGAAGAGTCAAGGCCAAACAGGCAAAGGCCAGGTAGATGTTAACAGACAGGGGCCCTGCAAACATTAGCTTAACATCCAAAACAAACATTTACCAGAAAGATTCAACACCTATCTCCCAAGACGGAGTTGCAAAGTAGTCTCACACTTTTGCAATGAATCTCAACAAAACAAATTCTACAGTTAAAACTCCAATTATTTATTTACCATAAAGTTAACTTTAGCATGACAAAGATTATTAAAATAATTCCAGGCTGGGCACGGTGGCTCACACCTGTAATCCCAGCACTTTGGGAGGCCAAGACAGGCAGATCACGAGGTCAGGAGATCGAGACCATCCTGGCTAACATGGTGAAACCCCATCTCTACTAAAAATACAAAAAAATTAGCCAGGCTTGGTGGCAGGCCCCTGTAGTACCAGCTACTCTGGAGGCTGACGCAGGAGAATGGCGTGAACCCAGGAGGTGGAGCTTGTAGTGAGCCGAGATCACAACACTGTACTCCAGCCTGGGCGAGAGAGTGAGACTCCGTCTCAAATAATAATAATAATTCCAAATACATCGTTCTTAGACATTTTCATAATACCTCATACTTTTCTCTTAATATTTTTAATGTCAAGTATTGAAATATATATTATATATATTTAAATTCACTGAAGCATTGTCAAGCTTTTTCTAAATTCCAACACTTTTATTTTTAAGTCTCCACGTTCACAGTGCAAGGAGAAATGGGACTAACTAAATAATAGTCCTATTTAACATTTCTATAAAGCTCTATAGTAAATACTATGCTTTAAAAAAAAAAAAAGCATTGCCACAGTCTTGGCAACATGGGAAGACCCCAAGCCTATAAAAAATAAAATATCAGCCAGGCATGGCGGCATGTGCCTATAGTTGCAGCAACTAGGGAGGCTGAGGTGGGAGGATCCCTTTAGCCCAGGAGTTCAAGGTTACAGTGAGCTATGAAGACACCACTGCACTCCAGCCTGGGCTACAGAGCAAGACCCTGTCTCAAAAAAAAAAAAAAAAAATTGCCACAATCAAACTTCCCAGAAAACCGAAATATCTAATGTTAAATTCAACTGAATCCAACCAAACCCAAAGATTCTCACTGGTCTTCTTTTAATTTGTGCCTCCCTATTAATTCCTCCTTCACAGTCCTTTTACTGTTCTAGATGGAGTCAAGTTCATAGAAGTGGATAACTTGCCCAAGATCTTACCACCAACTTAGTGGTAGAAACTACTACACCAAGGTCCCCACCCAGCTCTGACTTGAGGTTACCTCTCTGCAGTCTTGATCACTTTTAAGAGCACAGACTTTGAAGGAGACGGCCAATTCATTGCTGATTCTGTCACCGACTTGCTAAGCAGAGAAGCAAGTTACTTAAGTGCTCCAGGTTTAAGTCCCCTCATCAGTAAAATGCAAATAATGGTGGCACCTTTCTCCCAGGCCAGTGTAAGCATTTGTGTGTCATAGTGCCCGGCATGCCTAGAGGCTCAAGGAACTATACTGTTTCTGTAGTTACTATTATTCTCTCTCCCCTAAATATGAAAAATTCCTAGCACTAACCAGATTACCAAATTAAATGGCACAAGATTAATTTATGAAATGGGTACAATGCAACTGATGTATGAGAATGTAGATTACTGTTACCCACGTGTAGTAGGTTGAAAAATGAACACCCCAAGTCATCAAGTCTTAATTCCTGAAACTTGTAAAATGCTACCTTACTTGATAAAGCGGTCTTTTAAAATATGATCAATGATCCTACAATGTGGAGATAATCCTGGATTATTCAGGTAGACCCCAAATCCAATGACAAAGATCCTTAAAAGAGACACACAGAAGAGAATAAACCCAGAGGAGAAGGTGACGTGAAGACGGAGGCAGAGATTGGAGTGATGCAGCTATGAGCCAAGGCTCTCAACAGCCACCAGGAGCCAAGAGAGAGGCCTGGAACGGGGTGTCTCCAGAGCCTTAGGAAGGAGCGCAGCTGCTCACATCTTGACTCCAGACCTGGCCTCCAGAACTGTGAGAAAAGAAATTTCTGTGGTTGTAAGTTGGCAAGTTTGTGGTCATTTGTTATAGCAGCCCCAGGAAACTAATGCACCGGGGGAGAGTAGTGACTCATACAGCAAGAAATAAAAGGGGCAGAGAAATATCCAGAGCTAGGACTGTCCTTCCTGCAGATACTGCCAGTGGGGAGGAAAGCCTAACTGAAACTCAGACTTAAGATCCATGAAACTGTTCAGAAACTGTGGGCTAGAAAAACGGTAATTTGGATACAACAGCCAGTTTTCTGTCTCCTAAAAGATGGATATTTGTTCCCCTGTAGGGTGGAGCAATCCTTCTGTCCTAGGAAAGCCACGCCACTGGGCCAGCCGCTTCTACAGCCCCAGCGCAGGATCTCGAACCAACAGAGAGGCTCCGGGGCTCAGTCACACAGGGGAGGTCTTCACAGGCTCACAGCCTTTGGAGGATTGTTGTCTTCTCCAAGTATGAATTCAGGTTCTGTGTTTCTCAGGAGGTGAGCCTGTTCGCAGCCCAGCAGAGCTCCCTGCAGATGCAGGAACAGTTTCCTCTGAAACCCTGACAGCACCTAGAGGCCCAGGTGGACACAAGTGCAGCAGAGGGGAACTGAGGGGTGCAGCATCTTCCTCCAGGCACCTCTTGGACCACAGCCCGGTGTGCATCAAGCAAGCTTACCAGTGCAGGCAGCAAGAGCAGACAGTGGCACAGCCAGCTGCAGCAGGTTACTCCCTCCTGCAACTAGTAAGGAAGCAGAGGAAGGGCAGGGCCTGGAGTGGAGAGACTGCTGAATGAGCAAGGAAACCAAGTCCTTCAGGGAGGGGAGTGGGTAGAGACAACGCACAAGGTGGTGGTCACAAGGACATGGACTTTTGAGTTACTCAAGTCAACAGAATGTATTTGATAGCCACAGACTGATGAGGTCTGGTGACACTGAAGTCAGGAAATGCATTTGCAAGTAAAGTCAGTGCAATTCAGTCAACACTTGTGGGTTGGTGTGGGGAGCAATGGTGTGTTATGTGCTGGATTTGAAAGGGGAGACAAGATTGCTGCCTCCAGATTTCTGGCTGCGCAGAGCTCTGTAGGATGATCATGAAAAAGCTGATGTTAGAAATCACAATGATGACAATGGCTGGGCTTCGAGGCATGCTAACTACTTGACAGTCACTGTTCTGAGCCCTGGATGTTTATTACCTCATTTAGTCCTCGCAACAGACTGTGAGGTAGTCACTATTCTCCCCACTCTACACGAGGCGTCTCAGGCTCAGAAAGATAAAATAACCCTTCAGCAAACAGCTAGACCAGGAGGAGCTAGGTTTCAAATCCAGATTGGTGGGCCCCAGAGTCCTGCTCCTAACCTCTGCAGTAAGTGTGAAATGAAAGCAGGGTCAAGCATTATGAGAACAGCTAAGAGAGCAACTGACTTTACACCAAAGCAGGGTGCGTTACAGGAGAAGGGTGCAATGGCAGTGACAATGCAACTAGACGGTAAAAGGCACGTAGAAGATCCCAGGAGCAAGGTGGATGGATCCCACCCAGCACCTAAGCAAGAGAACTAGGGTGAAAGGTGAAGGTCAAGTGTGCTTCAAGAGTAGCAAATGCACAGTGCACAGTCCCCAGCTCGGGAGGGTGCCACAAGAAGGGAGGCCAAGAACAGGCTTTCATCACAAACAGGCCTTTGCTTTCCCTCAAGAGGGCTTTCTATCACATGGGTGGCTTTTTTAAATGGCAGATTCTCCTGGGCCCTGTGTTAGCCTCTGGAATGAAAAATGTAGCAGGGTGCTGCATTTGAATAAGCACCCCCAGATGAACCTGTGAACCTCAGGTTGCAGAAACTCTGCTGTGGCAACTGGGAGCATGCACAGACTTAAGCCACAGAAAGAAATGATGAGAGCTATTGGGAGCTCTCACTGAAAGCAGGGAACTGAGTCAGGGGTTATAGCAAGGGTCCCAGCAAAAGCTGGGAGCACCTGCATTAGATAGTGGAATTTCCATATAGTACTTTTAGTAAACTTACAGTTGTAGAGACAAATTAAAGAATTATTTAGACCTGCATGAACTCTCATAGTGTAATTTGCATGCTAACTTCAGCGGTTCAGCTATGAATTACAAATTCAACCTGTCCAGGGGTAGTGAGCCATTTTTTATTTTAAGCTTGAAAATTGCCCTGTAGTAATTTTGAAATATTTTAACTCTATCTCAGAACATACATAAAACACAATGAGTTCATCTTATTTTCTAATAAAGACTTCAAAGTTCCTTTTTTTTTTAACAGCTCTTAACAATAACACTTACAAAACCTCAGTAGTGACTGAAGAATTACTTCGTCTCAACAACAGCTGAGTTAAATTCCTCTAATCTGGTTGAGGCCAAGAAATTCTAAACACTTGATTAAACTACTCATGCCACAGAAGGCCACAGTGTGTTTGGGAATGACAAAAATTAGAATGAAAGAGAATATCTTTATTTAGTCTAAAATGTGATAATAATGCTTTAAGATTTGCTCAGCTCTTTAAGCATCCTTGCAAGAAATATAGAGTTTATATCCTTTAGGAATGAGACTTCACTATTAAGTAACTGGGTATGAATCATCTTAAATTGGCTACCACGCCAAGGGGCACACAGTTGCTTGTTTATTCTATGTTGCCTTAAAAAAAAAAAAAAAGGAATTCAGAACTAAATTCTCAGGCCAAACAGCCAGTCAACAAAAAACAAACACTAAGATAACAGCAATGTTTAGCAGAAAAAAAAATCTAACATGAGGCAAAAGTTGAATAAGCAAAAACACTTCTTCCAAGAAAGTGCTGACATCAACAATACTATTAATACAGCAAAGCTGAACTATGGTTAGAAACCCTGTTATAAAAGGACACCCAGACTTGCACTATTTTAAAAATAATGTTACTTGGTTCTAGAAATTTCTGAGTACCTAACTTCTGTCCCTGCATCCCAAAGAACTGAGCATAGAACTAAGCCTACAGTAGATGATCAATAAACACATGTAGATGTGCTCAGTAGAGTTTAATGAATACCAAACATGTTTGTCTTAACCTCAGAATTATGCTTTGCTTTCATTCCTATGAAAGTATGTATAACTAGAAACACAATCACAAGCACTTAAGTCAGATTTCAGTTTCACAAGCATAGGATCATAATTTTGAGCCACACTGTTTACGAGAAGATATTACTTAGCTATTGGCAATAAACATTTTGAGTTTTAGGAAACCAAAGATTTCCTGGGTAATTCTGAGCTCTGGAATAAGAAATACTGACCAATATATATTTGGATTAAGATAAAAAGAATTTCACTTTGTTGTAGTTTTAAATATGTAGCTTTTTAATTGGCCTTGGTTTCATTCACAAATATGATCTAAATTTATACCTAAACCCCACTAATTTCAAGAGGACTCTATCTATAATAACATTTTTTTTAAATGCAAAATATCCCATTTTTTAAATGCATTGTTTCAGGTCTGGAACACTGCACTATTGATTAATGCTAATATGAGTTATTTATAAATGGCCTGACAGATAACCCTGAATTGTCCATATCTGGATAGTTTTAGGGAGTAAGCTTTTCACCTATCCACTACATGTGTATTCTCTTTGCAAATTTGCATTCTCTTTCAAATAGTGTGGTTTCTGAAATCTTTACAGAAGTCTAACGCTTACATAATTAAAACTAACACTTTACATAAAATCTGTAATGCAGGCTATTAATGGATATGCTAGCTATGTATCCAGACCCACTGGACATTCCATAATCCACTTCATGATTCCTGCCTACCCAGCTTAGTGTAGATGAGTGGAATACATGAAGTTCAGAAGCAGGGACGGAAACTTTATTAGCAAAAAGTGACTTTTTAAGAAAACTGCAGCTGACCTCGGGTTGTGGCAGCGGCTACCTATCTGTGTCTAATTTCATCCTGCTCACACCTTCCCACTAAAATACATAATTAAATTCCCATGCCAAAGAGAGTAACAAAACTGACTCTAGTAAGTCAAGAATCTGTCCACTTGGGAGAAAATTACTTCCCATGACAATATTGATCCAAAAGGTAAAGAAATGATTAGCATCCAAGTCTGAGACCCAGTAAAGGGACCAGAAGAGAACACAGAGAGAACAGCATTCTCTCACCAGCCCCACTTCACACCTCAAGGCCTCTGGAGGTCTTCCATGAACCAAGGCCTCTACTGCTGCTCATAAAAGTAGTCAATCATTCCCCCTTTACCACACATGTGCACACAGTTAAGTTTCTCTATGGTAC
Source organism: Symphalangus syndactylus (assembly GCF_028878055.3). NCBI lineage: Eukaryota > Metazoa > Chordata > Mammalia > Primates > Hylobatidae > Symphalangus > Symphalangus syndactylus. The sequence goes on along the minus strand of NC_072423.2, from coordinate 73,569,916 downwards.
AAAAATGCTATGAATTAAAAGATAAATGAAGGCTGGCACAGTGGCTCAACAATCCCAGCACTTTAGAAGGACGAGGAGAGCGGATCACTTGAGGCCAGGAGTTCGATTCCAGCCTCGCCAACATGGCAAAACCTGGTCTCTACTAAAAAATACAAACATTATCCAGGTATGGTAGCATGTGCTTGTAATTCTAGCTACTGGGGAGGCTGAAGCACGAGAATCGCTTGAGCCTGGGAGGCTGAGGTTGCAGTGAGCCGCAATTGTGCCACTGCACTCCAGCCTGAGTGACAGAGAAACTGTCTAAAAAAAAAGGAAAAAAAAAGATTAATGAAGAAAGTAAGGGAAAATACTTTGAAGAGAAGGAAAGGAGTGAGTGGCATTTCTACAAAGAGTTTTAACAAACAAATCAGATAATGACTCCAGTAGGAAAAAGGCAAAGGAAAAGGCAATAAACATACAGCAGTCCCCCCTTGTACCCTGAAAATAGGTTCCAAGACCTATTTGGTGGATCCCTGACACTGCAGACAGTACCAAACCCTATATATACCATGTTTTTTCCTATATGCACATACCTATGATGAAGTTCATAAATTAGGTGCAGTAAAAGATTAACAACTAATAATAAAATAGAACAATTACAACAATATACTGTAGTAAAAGTATGTGGATGTGGTCTCTCTCTCTCTCTGAATACCTTACTGTACTGTACTCACCCTGCATCTTGTGATGATGTGAGATGATGAAATGCCCATGGGATAAGATGAAGTGAGGTGAAAGACAAGGCATTGTGACGTAAATAGAAAATTCCAGGAGTAAACGATTCATAAGTTGTAAAGTGCTCACTGTTCTGAGTAGCATGATGAAATCTCACTCAGTCCCACCCAGGACACGACTCCTCCCTGTGTCCAGAGGATCCACACTGTCTACACTCCCTGCCCAGTGGTCACTTAGTAGCTGACTCCGTTCTCTGGTCAACTGTCACTGTATGACAGTGCCTGTCCTCAAGTCACTCATCTATTTCACTTCATAAGGCCCCCAAAGCACAAGGGTACAGATTTAGTAGCTTTAGACTGGGGTTGATCGTGTAACTGAAACCTCAGAAAGCACAACTGCAGATAAGGGGGTACTACTATACACAAATGCCTAAAACACCTTACCAATACTTTTTCAATCTTTTTCCAAGAAAACCATCTTTTGTCAAACAAGTGGGAAAAGATTCGAATGATTCAGGTGCATCTTTCACGGGTGTGAATATAAATGGGTACAATTTTTCTGGAAGGCAGTTTGGCAGAGATCCACTAATATATTTAGGGTGATTTGTTCTACGTAAATAATCAGACAGGCAAGCCTCAAATGGCTTCAGCTGTGTACAAATTCAAATATTCTCAGATGAACAGCAGAGTGGGGCAAAGATGCAAAAATTACACAAGAAATAGTCTTAATAATATCAATATGAAGATCATTTATTGCTGATAGTAAACATATTAAAATGCAGATAGAGTAACATTACTATTGAAGTCTGTGCCACGACTTTCTGCTTTTAATGTAGCCACCTGAGGCTTCACTGTAGACTAAAATGCATTTGACATGCTGGGCCTCCCTTACAATGCTAAGTCTCCTATGATGACATTATCATAAAGCAATGTTACCAAACAACCTTCATCTCATTATTGTCCCCCTAAAAGGCTCAACATTAACTATGCCAGAACAAAATCACTGTTTGATAGATATTCCCCAACACTTACATAGCTAATAAAAAAGCCATTCCATCCTCAGGTCAATCTGTCTCATTACCTAGAGGTGCATTTTGCAGCCAATTCCTCCTCAGAGGCACATCAGGAAAGCATCGATGTTGCTTAGATTCTGATACTTCATGGGCACCTTCCTAAAGTTCTCCTATAGTCATAATGGCTCCCTGCACAATACCTGCTCCAAAATACTCCAGGCATGCTTCTCATGCTGGCTTCAAGGTAAATGGAAATTAAAATACTCCAGCAAAAGCCATCCCTGCCTTCATCAACAGTGGCAGCTCTAGGATCACAACCAAGCCCTTTCTGGGCCTTAAGAGAATGGCTTGTCTTCTGTCAATATCAGGCCTGACACGTCACTGAAGGAGCCATTCAACGAGTGGCACATTGGCTGCCAAGGTGATTCTACAACACCCTTAGCCAGAAAGACCCCAGGACTCCAAGACACTTCAAGAGTACTACTGTTGTCCCCATTGTCAAAACTCAGTCCCGAGAAGTGAGCTTTGAGGATGATCATTTAAAAGAAGCTATTTTTTTACCCTGCGAGGTAGGCTGATTTGTTTCTAAATCAAATCAGTTATACATCATCTTTGCCTCCCATAGAACTACCTTCACTCAATTGTTTTCAAGTTATTCCTTTAATTTGGAGACCAGATTTTTAAAAAGCACACATTATTCTGCCATACTGACAAGAAAATTGTTAATGAGAAGAGCATCACCCATTCCATTGTCCAGCTTTCTGACATAAAACCCTGGGTGGAAACCTCAGAGTAGCAACAAGGAAAATGGTTTCTCTCTGAGACAAAGGCTTTCTGCATTTCCTTTTGCAGGACAGCAGGGGAGCTTAAAACCAACATCTAATGAGCGATATACACATCTTACTTTTTCACCCTGATGTGAGTAATTTTCTTATCCTTCTTTTTTTTTTTTTCGTTTTTGAGACAGAGTCTCACTCTGTCGCCTGGCCTGGAGTGCAATGGCGTAATCTCGGCTCAATGCAAACTCTGCCTCCAGAACTCAAGCGATTCTCCCACCTCAGTCTCCCCAGTAGCTAGGATTACAGGCACCTGCCATCATGCCCAGCTAATTTTTATATTTTTGTAGAGACAGGGTTTCACCATGTTGGCCAGGCTGGTCTCAAACTCCTGACTTCAGGTGATCCACCCACCTTGGTCTCCCAAAGTGCTGGGAGTACAGGCATGAGCCACCACGCCTGGACAATTTTCTTATCTTTTTATGACCCACTTCAAATAATTTAAATGGAACTGACTTTACTATTTTGTCTATAAATTTGAATTTGTTGCTTTTTCCAATCAAAAATGTGTACTGCTTCCTTAACATCAACAGAAACTTGACTGGGGAGGAAGGGAGAGGGTTGTATAGAGTGACAAAGCTACTTAATTCTACCCTCAAGGAGCTCTCTAATCCATTTAGAGAAAATAATATTACATCGGACCTAAGAAGTTCTGGGTTCAAATCCCAGCTCTACCATTTACCTTCCATGAAACCTCACATAAGCCATGTAGATTTTCTAAGTCTTGGTCTCCACATTTGTAAACTGTGGGTGTCTGGTCGTCTTCACCAAGCTGTTGAGATTTACAATGTGCAGGGTAGGCAAAGGCAAGCTGAAATCTGTAAAGCATTATATCTGAGTAAGCTCTTTATGTCATTAATCCAGAGGTTCAAGGTTAAAGGCTTGCAAAGTAAAATTCCTGCAATGCCCACTTCCTCAAGCAGGGAACCAGCAGGTAGAAAGTGGACGTAAGTGATTGCTAATGCATTAATGACTGACATGTGGCAGTGACAATAAGATGCACAGATGCAATTTGACATTAATGGAGAGATTTGCCTGTGGTCATGTACATGGGGGAAGCTCCACCGCCTCTTGCCTTTAACTTGGGTATGAAATCAAATGTCAGCCAAGATTAATTAGAAGCCTGGAGTTTCATTCTACTCTGTTGATAGAAAAAGTACATTTCCATAATGTGAGGAAGCATTTATGTGGGACGCAAATCTGGCTGACATTGAGGGAAGGGCTGCTTTATTGTGAATGCTGCCCGTGTAGTGCTTATCAGGGCAATTACTTTCCACTCAAGTGGCTTGCTTTTTAACATTTTATTATCTTAACGACAAAAAACCCTGGAAGCAATAATTATTTATTATGTTAATTCTTTAGCTTTCTTCCTGAAATTTCGGTAAGACCATTAAAAACTAGCTGTGCCCTTGAAACAAACCATGAGTTTATTAATACTCAATCAATTAAGGGGGAAAAAGCAAAGTAAGAGATGCTCCACACCAGCAATTATTAACTAAGCAGTCAGTTTGCACACTTTCCTTGCCACCGATTTTATTGCAGAAAATATCCTATATATTTAACTGACTGAAATGTGTTTCAATTGTTACAAGGACCTAGAAAATCTGAAAGGAACAGAAGAAACCTGCCGCCATGTCTAGGAATTTTTCTAATCCAGGTTGTAATGGAAGCCATTTTTCTTTTCACCTCTCATAAATATGGACAGAACCTCCGAGTCTCCCTTCAGCCCGCTGTGGAAGGCCTCCAAGGCAAAGGGCTATGTTCTGTCTCGGTTCAGCAACATTTCCCCAGCTCACACACTTGAATGTGCACACACACACACCTGCCTTTGTATTTATCAATCAAACCCTGGAAATGTTGCTCTTTCTTGACAACTTTCTCTATCAACATCACCCCTTTTTTATAGCACACACTCCAATTTTTACCCTCCCAATTCTAGGACCCTGCTGACTATAAAGATCACATGGACCTCATAATAGCCCCTGGGCAAGGGAAGAGTTAACTGAGGAGGCTCTTCCTCTTATGTTTCTGAGATAGCACCAGGGAGCTCTGTATCACATAACTGGGGGTAGCGTCAGGAGACACGAGTGATTTTACCCCTGCAGGTGGGCAGAGGCCTGACAGCTCTGCTTAGGACCAGGCAAGTCCTGAGAGAGTGGCAGAGGGCAAGAAAGCATTTGATGACACCCTTAGGGCATCCCCATGGCTCTCCTGACCTGGTGAGTGGAACATATGATGAGTTAGAGCTCCCAAAGCACTGAAAAGGCAAAATTGCCTACTCTTCTCTTTACATTTTGTTCTATTTGCCCTATTTTTACTCTCCTAGCTCCCATGTCACCTGTAGAAACATGGATTATGTAAAACCTCAGAAACCATTTCGCGTCTTTAGTTTTCTATTTTTTCAGGTGGCTCTTAAAAACCTCTGGTACCATCCAATTTAAAACAAGTCTGACTGCTTATGGGTTTGAATTGGTTTTCATCCTTAACAGAGCTACAGTATCTCTTACTTCAAAAATGCTAAATACGTAACGCAATAAATAATGTAAATCAAACAATGGGTCACTAAAATTTTTACTGGGAGTTCCATTACTGTTGTGATAATGCTGGGTAATAAACTTCAAATTTTTTGGGGAACAGAATTATCAGCAGGCAGGTATAAGCAACAGGACACATAGGGAGAGCCCCCCGAGGTTGGTATTAATCTCTCATCATGCATTCTCCCCGTCCCCACTTCTCAATTGCACAGCCAGCATCTTCAGGTGCTGAATTCACCTCCCTTACATGCAGAAGGCAGCTGTCAATCACGGTTCATAAAAGTCAGTATAGGCCGGGCGCGGTGGCTCACGCTTGTAATCCCAGCACTTTGGGAGGCCGAGGCGGGCGGATCACGATGTCAGGAGATCGAGACCACAGTGAAACCCCGTCTCTACTAAAAAAGACAAAAAATTAGCCGGGCGTGGTGGCGGGCGCCTGTAGTCCCAGCTACTCGGAGAGGCTGAGGCAGGAGAATGGCGTGAACCCGGGAGGGGGAGCTTGCAGTGAGCCGAGATTGCGCCACTGCACTCCAGCCTGGGCGACAGAGCGAGACTCCGTCTCAAAAAAAAAAAAAAAAAAAAAGTCAGTATATTTCAGACTATGTATTATCTTTCATTTTCAAAATAAACACGGTTCAATTATATTTCCTGAAATTGTTTCCCCCTCTTTAAGCACAGAATACATGTAGCCTGGTATCTAAATATAAACACAAGCAACTAGAATTAAAAACCTAGCACTCTGGAGATTTTTGTTAATTCTTTATGTTATTTATCATTTATTTTCCCTCAAAAGTAAAAAGAATAAGTTGGCTTGCATATTCTCTCTCTTTAATGGCATTTAAACATACAGCACAGAAGCTGTTGTATGTGCTTTAGAATACTTCTGAACTGGTAGTGGTGGGGTTTCCAGTCTGTTGTTTTATTCTGGGGAGTGGGGGACTTAGGCATATCAATTAGTGGCCCAGACTCACTTGTTAGCCTGGCTCTCCCCCACCCCCTCCCTCCGACTGCTGGCAAGCTGCTTCTCCAAGCTCTCTGATCTAATTCTGCACAAATGCTTAATAAGGTTGTAGAGATTTAATACAATTAGGAGTGTTGCTCACAAATTAACCAATCCATTAACACTTCAGCAAAGAAACAATTCCAGAGGAAAAGCCAGCCAAATGAGGATTAGAAGACAACTGGCTAAGGATAGGATCTGTTTTAAAAAACACACGGGATGCATTTTCACACCTACATTTTGTGTGTTTTGTGTTTTACACATTGCAAAGCAAAGAAAAATGGAGGTAAGTTTTGTCATCTGGAAATCTTCCTCTTTCACTTTTTGGTTTCTAGAAGTAGGAAATGAGCGTCACTCTTTGCCAGCCAGTTCATACATACTCACAAAATCATCACAGTTCCTTCTTTACTGAGTTAAACACTCATGGATTCAAAACTCACATAATAGCTATTTTAAGTAACTTTCTCTCATCATAAGATGGATATATAAACATGTTCAAGAAAGCCTAGTAGATACAGAAAAATTGAAAGTAAAATACCAATAAATCCACTATCTATAAATAACTGCAATTAATATTTTGGCTTGTATTCCATACATTTCCATAGATTTTTCAATAAACATGTTAAATAATTAAGTAGTGCCAGCATAATCCTATACAAATGATTTTGTCACTAGTTTTTGTCCCACATCATTATCTTGTGATTATCTCACACCCTTAAATATTCTTGTCATCATTCTTAGTGGCTATATGGCATTCTATTACATGAATATACCAGGATTTAATCCACTCTCTATTGTTGAATATTTAGGTTGTTCACAATTTTTTTACTTCTCCAAATAATGCCTTAATGAATACACCTTCAGGGATTCTTTGTATATATCCACTCTTATTTCATCAGGAGACATTTATCATATTTGGAAAAAGTTCCACTATTTTCTTTAGGTATCCAAGGGACCATCTTTCCACCCTCCTGGTGTGCACACTCTGGAGACCTCTGTTTTGGATGACCCATCACCCTGGGAACAGCCACTGATCAATGAATTGACCTCAGATAATCCCCACACCTTACTAACTTCTTCAGTCCCGTTCAAAGCACATTATAAATATCCTTATATACAAAGATTAAGATGCCAGTGTTATATTTCCTGAAGAAAAATTAAGGAGAAACTTGACTTAATATTAGTAAAAGGGATAAGCATCCATTCCGCGTGCTTCGTCATTTTCCTCTGTAGTGCGTTACAAAAGCTTTGCCACCACTCTGTAGAACTCACTCAGGGGAAACCCATGCTCTCGCTTCCGCTAGGGCCTGAACCAACAATTTAACCATTGTTTCCAGAACCATGTAATAAGATAACAACACCCACCTGCTTCCCATTAGAGACAAGTTGGAAAGACCACCCAAGTGAAAAGGTGAATGTCACGTAATAACTGGCTTGATGACATGCAACGCGTGTTAAGCATCTCTACAGCTCTATCTGCTTCTTGTTCTCTCAAAGTTCTGCTTCCTGGAATAAGGTGCGAATTCAGCTGGAAACTACCCACTGTAGAAAACAGTTACAGCATTAGAAACTAACTGTTTTGCAAGATTCTTTCAGGTCAAATGAAGAGCATATGACTTTGTTTAGTGTTCATTTAATTATTAATGACTAATAAAGTCTTAATATCTAAATTATCTTTTAAGTCAGAATTACTTGTTTTGATTTCAGCAGCAGAGAGACATACAGTATTTGCCAAAGTCACAGACTAAGACCAGAAATGAGTTACTATATTGTAAACCAGAATTCACCAGCTTGATTTCTGCCTCTTGGGGTGGGTTGCAGGGGAGGATGTCACACTTTCAAGTGTTCAGGTCTCTATCTAGAAAGATTAAAGTTGGGCCATAGGGCCCCACTCCAGCATTCCTAGCATGAGTATGAGAGTCCCAACAGAGCCACACTCCGTGGCTATGGAAACTCAGGGGTACAGAACACTGACAGGCCAAAGGGCACCCGTTTCTGTGCTAGGATCAGGTAGATTCTCCTTTCCCATTTGCTGTTTTTCAACAGACCTCATAGCTGCCAAAAGAAAGCCATACACCTCACCTGTAAACACTCCCATGCATCCACCAAAGGAAACACGTGACCTGCTGCTTTCAAGGAAGCTTTCAAACAACAGACATTCACTGGAGGGCTTCTTGTCTTTCACTGTCAAATCCATATTTCATTTAAGAGTAAAACAATGGGATGGATGGAGCAGCTCACACCTGTCATCTCCATACTTTGGGAGGCTGAAGCTGGAAGATCACTGGAGCCCAGGAGCTCAAGACCAGCCTAGACAATACAGTGAAATACCATCTCTCCAAAATTTAAAAATCAGCCAAGCATGGTGGTGTGCACCTGTGGTCCCACCTACTCAAGAGGCTGAGGCAGGAGGATCACTGGAGCCCAGTAGGTTGAGGCTGCAGTGAGTCCTGATCCCACCACTGCACTCCAGCCTAGGCAACAGAGCAAAAGTAAAACAATGTACTAGAGATTGAGGGTTTTCCTCCCTGTGAGGTGTTATAAAATTAGATATACAATTTAACAACCACACATCTTCCTTCAAGTGACCACGGTTAAAGGATACATTTCAGAGCAGAAGAACTGGTGACATTAAGGCAAAGATGACACTGGTAAATATTAAACACAAAAAATTACTTCTGGTGTTTCCAAATATAATCATTAACAATTTGTTTTTGTGAGCATTTATGATCACACTCAAACATGACATTAGCTGTCAAGAAAAGAATCTTCAAACTACCGAAAGTGTGAAGATTCCTGACACTGATTCTTTTAAGTATAATTGCAATGCTTTCCAAATTTTTCTAATTATACAATAAAAACTCACAAAAATGAGATTTAGTTAGATTTGGTGTGCATTATAAAGTAAGATCATTAAAGTCTATTTTATCAAATATTTATGTAGTGATTTTTCCAATGATAGTCAATCCTCATAAGTTAATATTTTCTACCTCTTAACAAAAATATGCTAGCTGCTATAACAATTTATTTTTAGTTGCATATACCTCCATTTGATTAAATATGTAAGAATTAAATACAAAGATGGACCCTGAAGTCTTTGGAAATTAATGTAGTTATTTCTGAAAGTATATATATAATTATTGTTTAATTATTCTCAGAAGTCAAATGCCAGAGTTCAATATAAACAGTCATACACATTTACCAGAAAAACAGCATGTTTTTAATCAGAATCCTCACTTTATAATAGCTCATAATTTTAGGTGTCCATTATATGGCATTCCTAAAAACTAATAAGAAACAGTAGATTCATTATGGTTTTATAACTTATTACAAAATATGACTAATTCTATTAAATATACAGTGTTTCAAAATTGACTAAACTGCTTTTAGTAATCTGTCATATCATTTCTTTTTACCATTTAAAAATTTTTTCCTCAAAATGCAAATTAAAACTTATTTGAAATTAAAAACTATGTTAGACTTTATCTGATAGAAAGCACGTCTGATTTTACCGACAGCTTGATGAGAACTGCTTTGCAACCGAATCATGTATTGTTCACTTATTGATTAGCCTAAATCTTCACCTCTAAGGTTTAACTATACATATGTGGGTTTGGGTGTCTATTTTTTTATATAAATATATTTAAAGCATGTATTGGCTAAAGTATATTGAAACTAATATTATTTTTGTTTTCCCAACGACTTCTTCATATTTCTGGGTTAAACAAGGTGACTTTAAGTTAAAAAACAACAGGTGAAATTAACAGTCATTGATGAATCTTTGCAAAGTCTCTTGGTCTACTTCCCAGCAAATGAGAGGGTGCATAACTGGGCAACAAATCCTTTTGAGACTACTTGGTTTCCCAATTTTTGCTTTCAACAATTTTGAGAATGAGTTTAATCAAACTGTCAGCTAACAGGTCATTAAAAATAATTACTGATACTAGATAATGATGTGAATCTTGGCATGAAACTTGAAAAAGAAATTCAAAGAAGTGGCTAATCCTATCCATCTATTTATATGAACAAAGATTCTCAGTACCTATTTATAAAAATGAAAAATGGAAATAGAATTGGAGTTTAACCCAGTTTAACTCTACCAGTAAGTAATATCTACCCACAGATAAATGAACTATTTCATCAAAAGCCCAGTGGATTTCTGAAACAACTTTTCCAATAAATTTTAATAATGATTCGACTATATACTAGTGATAATTCAACTAGTTAAAAATATAACACTTAAAGCTTTATGCTCCTATAAAATTAAATATAGAATTAAAATTTCAACTTTTTACATATTTTTGTTACAGAGAAGCCTGATAAGTAATCACAGACTTTCAAGCACAAATGTGTTATAATAGGATATGATTCTATAGGGAAAGAAAATGGGAATACCAGTTTAAGGAGAAAAAATAAAGAGGTAAAGTTTCTCTCAATTAAATAAAAGTTTGTTCATATATTTTTAAATAGACAGTGGAGGGTATCAAATCCCTTTGGTACTTGGGTCTTTACAACGGATACCTTTAAAAGATGTTTGTACAAGTTGTATTTTAAAATGTCAATATTTACATAGGGCATACATTCTCTCCTTCTCAATTGTATGTTTATGTCATGCAAATTTCAGATGTGAACTTATCAATGTGCAAGGAATGCCCAGTATTTAAAAATTCTGTTTTTAAATTTTTATAGTGCTTTGAGTTGCTGTTTTATTAAACATTCTTTTATTGAATATACAGGCTTTTAAGTCAGATGCCAATGTCCCACAGACCTTGGAACTGAGCAGTATCAGCTCCCTGTTCAGAAAGCCATTTCACTGGCAAGGTTTCATCATGCAGTATCTAGCCCTTGTTTTGCTCCTAACCCTAACAGTTTGGCTGGTTATATTATAATATAATCTCAAAAATAAGCAAACCTATCTGTTGACTTTGTTCTAAAAGTCACTCTCCAAACTAAAGATATCAATCTGATTAAGTGCCTAAGGACTGATGTTCTTTCCCCCAGGTCCTTAGTTCTGCCACCTCATTGCCAGTGCACTTACAACACCTGAACCATTCATTCACCCTTAGTGGACTCCTGACTAACCAACCAACAGCATACAAAAAGATCCTGGATATTGAAACAGAAGCAGGTTAAGCCCACAATGTATGCAGAGTGACTGTAAGCCTATCTGATGTAGACAAAGAACTACAAACTGTAGGTTAGTGGCTGAAAGGATCAGGCTGATAATGTTCAAATCTCAGCTCTACCCTTAGAATTTGCCTGATCTTGGCCACTTTGCTTCAGTTGATTTCCAGGCCTGTAAACTGAGGGTAATTTAGGTTGTTATTAGTATTAAATCAGATAATACATAATTAAAAAGCACTTAATACAATGCCTAGAAATTTTAAGTATTCTATGAGTATCAGCTGTTCTTTTGTGGTCTTATTACACATTTACACACAAGTACTTCAGTGCTGATTAGATATAAAGTAGATAAAGCACCACCCAGTGCCTCACCAGGCATGGTACTGGTTATGCTTTCACATACCAATTCACTCTATGTGAATGAACACTCTGTCCTGTCCACATCTGCAGAGGAGAAATACGATGACAAGTGGCCTGGCCACTGATAATGCCAATACAAGAGGAGTGGCCATGGTCAAGTGGGATACAGATACCTGTTTGGTTTACCACTTCCTTTTAAAACCCATCTATCACATGAGAGGGAGACAGATGAGGGAAAAGAAGAAGAGGAAAAAAAAAAGAAAGAAAGCCTTGGACCTTGATATCAGGCATGGGGAACAGAACAGTAGCCAATATTTTGAGTCATGAATCTTCCCCAATACTCAACACTTTTCCAACCTCTGGCCAAATTCCAATCCCGCACAAATCCATCCCTTAAATACAGCACCAAATATGATCTGCATGGGACAGAAGGGAAGACTGCCAAGCCACCAAGTTCAAAAACAAAAACTATTCAAACTTTGTTCCTCTCTGCAATTTCCCAGACGTTCTCCTTTCTGCATCTACTCTAAGATAACCACAGCCTTCGAAAACTCACTTGCTTAGAAGACATCCTGTTTTAAGAGAAAAAAAATTTAAAACCATTTCAAAAGACTATGTAAAAGTTTATTCTCTCCCTTCCCTCTGCATTAGACTTGAATAGTGCCTAAAGGCCTCATGGGCAGCTCCCATGTCTATTGTCTAAATGCAAACCTCCTAGTTACCTAGCTGCCCACAGGAGAGCTTTCCCTGCAGTTTTCCCATGGATCTTTCCTCCTGCACACTTGGCCTCAAGCTCCCTTGCCAAGGCCAGCCTGGGGAAGGAGCAACCTCCTCTCTCCCTCCCTAATTTCCACGCTCTCTACGTCAATTGAGAAATAGAGGGCTCAACTTGCTTGGATATCCCTTCAGTTTTTCTATGAGCTCCTTAACGGCAAACCCTCATCTTGGACACCTTTATATCCTCAATGCTCAGCACAGGCCTGGCTCCCAGGGCCTCAGCACAGGACTTATAAATGGGTACTCACCCACAGAAGGCACAGATACCTCTTCCAGCAGGGGGATATTATCCTACCTCATTTCACTCTCAGTGCTAGGTAAGCATTGTATTTGGAAAAGAATATGCCTTGCAAACAACTCTTGAATATTCTTCCAGCCATGGAGGACTTCTCACCACTGTGTTTAGTTTCCGTTTATAAAACTGAGGCATGAGAGAATAATCTTGGGGTGGGGGGGTATCCAGAATCTAATAAACAATATGTATTCAGAAAATATCCCAACAGAAAAAAAAATGCCAACACAATCACAATTTCTCACTGATCTTCGTCTTTATTTTAGGTAGCCAAAAAGTATTATTAGAGTATCAGTTTTACTCTTCTAGGCCTTGAGTTACCATGAAGAGACTTGGCCCAAATCACATGCTACATGGCAGCAGAACCAGACATCAGAGCTCAGATCTCCTAAAGCCCAGTCCTGAGGTCTTTCTCATCCCTAACAATCAACGACAAACACCTCTTTTTATCTCTATCTGGCCAGGAATCTTTCCAAAATCAGTACTTACTTATAAACTTGCATCTGTCGACAATGACCATTACTTCATAAATCATTTTGATAAAATGTCTAAATTCATAACTGCATAATTTTTTAAAGTCACTCCGAAAAATGCTAATATTCTCGATACTCACTTACTCTACTTTTGTTAATGCAGTTTATTTTGATGTAATTCTCCCTAATGACACTGCAAGAATGCTATTTAAATAAGCAAAGTACATAACCACTGTAGAGTACTATATACCAAACAGTTCTTTCCCATGGCGGATGAAGTAAGACTTTGCTCACTAGATTATTTTAAATCCTTCAAATACAGATCTACATGTTTTCTTTACTTTGTCAAGCCTCAAAAGGCAATCTAATTTGTTCTAAAGAAGGTGATTAACATCAGTCTCCTAGGGCCTGCCACCTCCACTTGAAGTCAAAGGTCTTAAAATAAATTATTGCTTACCTTAGTGGCATTTTCCCCCTAAGACCACTCAGGCATACACACAAGAGATTTACAAAGGATTTTGCACCTTTCACGTTAAACAGATATTCAGATGGAAAACACAAGAAATTACAAAAACACATTTCTATCTATGGGATTTGTAACCACAGAAAAGACAACACTCTGTCCTCCTCTGCCCATGAAAAATATAAGTAATTCTCTAACCAATTAATTTCAGTCAAGTTACTAAGAAGCTACGTATTTTTCCTTTTAATTTACTATTTCAGATGGCTGTAAAATAGCAGTAAGTACACTGCACTTCTGGGCTGTGCCAATCTTACAACTGTTTTAACATCAAAATGAGAAACTGTACCAAATTCTTAAGCCATACTTGAAAATTATAACATGTGCTTTGGACCCAACAGGCAGGGACAAGAAAACAGGCTTTGGGCCCAAGAGCCAGAGGGAAATGAGCACTTTTGGATTTAAGATCAGCTGTAGCCACTGTCCATGAGACATCCTGAAATGTGTTGAGGCCTCAGTTCCATAAACCCTAAAATACCAGTGCTGTCATCTTCACCTCATAGGATCACACTGGAGAAGTATATAAATGATATGTAAAGGACCTAGAATCTAGGTGGCATACAATTGTCACATTTCCTTTTTCCTTATTTCTAGGAAACCAGGAGAAATGGTAGCAAATTTATGAATCAAGACCACAAATGGAAGAAAAACTGGGGCTGGGGAAAACCATACCCTTTGGGGTTTGTAGATATAAAGGAAAAATACAGGGCAAGGTTATTGCTCAAGGCTATTCTGTAGTCATAGGGCTCCAACAATAACAGCAGCTATTCTGGACTGGGCACTGTGTTTTTTTACACAGGATGACCAAGGAAGTGGAATTCATACCCTTTTCACAGATAAAGGACTAGAGAAGCTATGTGATTCTCACAGTGAGGAAATAGCACAGCCAGGTTGGGAACTCAAGTTTAATGAGGCTATTATAACCTTCAGAACTTACCCAGGGACACAGGGATTGAAAAAAAATCATATTATTTGATCTCTGAAGTAAACCCATGAATGAGAATGCCACCGATTGACCCTATTTGCAGATAAGGAAGTGAGTTCACCGAAGTTAACAACTTTACCCTTCAGATGACAGTAAGCAGCAGTGTTGGCCCTTGAATGCAGTTCTTTCAACCCTAAACTTTTTTTTTTTTCCATGCTGCCCATGATTTCCCAACTGTTCTGAGAAGCTGAGGCATTTAGGTCATATGTGCTGGGTCCTAGCAGACCCCTCTGTGGGTCCCAATTTCCCACCTCTTTTTGTATCCGTACTCTTTACCATGTGGCCCTGCAGCCTCACATACCAAGGAGTGAGGACTACTTCCCCACCCTTGATTTAGGCTGGCCTTGTAACTGGCTTTGGCCAGGAGAAGAGGTGGAAGTGACAATGTACTCTTCCCAAGCATTAGCCCAGAAGTCTTGGTTCACTTCTGCTCTCTCTTTGGAACGAGAGATCACATGTACGAGAGTCCAACTGTCCCAGCTGAGGACATCCTAGACCAGCCTACAGAAGGACAGCAGCAAAATTTCAAGAAAGCTCAGCCAAGATCACCGAGGAGAGACACATATACACGAAGTATACTGAGCCCAACTTAGGTCAGCAGAGGCACCCACAGAACATGAAGAATAGTAAATGGTGGTTGTTTTAGGTCACTAAGTTTTAGTAAATGGTGGTTGTTTTAGGTCACTAAGTTCTGAGGTGCTTTGTTACACAGCAATAGCTAACCAATATACCTTGTTTGCCAATTTGGATAGCCTTTTTAAAAATATGTTCACATAAAACTTTGTTTAACCAAAAGATTTGTATACATTTCTACCTATGTAAAATTTTGCTTAGCCAAAAGATTTTGATGCTTTAAAAAAATAAATTTGATGCCAGGTGGTGTGTCCCATGCCTGTAATCCCAACACTTTGGGAGGCTGAGGCAGGGGGATGGCTTGAGGCCAGGAGTTTGAGACTAGTCTGGGCAACATAATGAGAAGTCATCTCTTCAAAAAAAATTTCGTGAAGTAGCCAGGAATAGTGCCACATGCTGCTTGGGAGTCCCAGCTACTCTGGAGGCTGAGGTGGATCACTTGAGCCTGAGATGTCAAGGCTGCAGTGAACTATAATCGTACCACTGCACTCCAGCCGGGGTGACAGAGCAAGACCTTGTCTCAAAAAAAAAAAAAAAAAGTAAATGAAACATGCACACACAAAAGGTACATTTGGAGCACTGACACAAATGATGAGATTTGAAACTAATTTATTTTCTGCCACCACCCAAAAACGTTTAATGCATTTATAATGATACAAAAAATACAGCAAAATAAATTAAAATGACGTGAGAAGTGACTAAGAATCAGGCCAACAAAAAGACCCAGAAACAAGGATCAACTGCACAGATGAATGCTCTGGCAGTTTGCTGCTTTTTGTCCAGGTACTATCTACTCTTCAACTGGTAACAGAACCTATTTTATTTTTATTTTTTTCTTGGAGCCCAATCACAGGAGTGATTTGTACCATGAGGGAAGAGAATCTCTCTTTCCACTAGGCTTGGAGCCGGAGGGATTTAGCCTGTAACTCCTTAGAAACATCACATAGAGAGAAAAGATGCTTAGCAAGGAAGACTTGGAATCCCGTGCCCACCTTTGGCCTTCTCTGTTACATGTTACAAGAGCCAACAAATTCCCTGTTCGATGTAGGCCAGCTTTGACTAAGGTTTTCAGTTCAATATAAAAGTTCTAACTACTACAAAACATGCGTTTGAATCTGGCTTTCTAACAGCCAACAGAAAAAAGAAACTTGATGGGTTATATTACGCACTGTGTCCACGAGAAGAATCTAACTGCACAGGAGAATCACACCTTTCCCTGAACCGGAAAGAAATCTCTCCAGAAGGTCATCATACGGATTTTATATAACATAATACAACATCACTTAATATCTTCCTAGCAGCCACAACACTACATTTGAAATCCTTTTTCTTAGAGCACACTTTAATACAGGAGGACGGCATCAAAGTAAAGCATAAATCAGGAAAACACTACTCTGTGTATGTATGGGGAGGGAGACATAATATGGTGCATGTACCCCACGTTCAGATGACCTGGTTGGGTTGGGAGTGGAGATGACTTTACCTCCCAAAGTCTCCGTCGATTCTCTCAGCCAAGCTTCTATTCGTAAATGGGGGGCAATAAGTTTGAGAATATCATACTCTCTCAGCACACTATTTAACACATACTTAGTGCTCAGTATATGGTTATCACTTACGACTATCAATGCTAAGCCCCTGAAAGAAGGCTTACCTATGTAGTCAATATTTAAGAAGAAAGCCACAGGCCGTAACAGTCTGGTTGCTGAGGAGCCTTTAGTGTCACCTGTGAATGGTAGCTACATTCTCAAGTACAGAGAGAAAGAGTGAACTTCGCTTATGCTAAGTGCATAGCTTAGCAGATGAAGCCTATGGCAAATGTTCAAAGCATCTAAAATCTTGCAGACAGCCCTTCAACACCCACTTCTTGTTAGCAAGCAACCTCATGCTGTATCAGGCACTCTCTCAGATGGGACCCAATGCTCTAGACATGTCTCCCATGCTCATCTATCAAAAATGACCCAGTGATCCAAGTCTCATTCTCTTATGCTGTGCCATCTGACAAACTAATTTGAACTAAGATACAAGCTGACGACAATCCTCATACTCTTTAAGATATTGGAGAGATCCTTGAATCAAATGTCATTTTACAAGGGAGAATCTAAAGATGTCAACTTATCAAGGTGACAGCTAGTTAGAGATGTCATATTTAAGATAACTTAATGAACCACCTCTCCTAGAGACTACATTTTGACAAAGACCTTTTTTCATTGGCCAAAATGATGAGCTAGTGGAAATTTCAAGTGCTTTAACAGCCCAGTATGCCCATTTTGAGGTTTGTGAGACTTTTTAAAACTACTGCAATCAAAGCAACAAGCTTTTGGTCCATACTTATGGGGCACCTAAGACAAATTATTCCACAGTGTTCATATGTTTCAATGAACATGAAGTAAAGGACTAAGTGCTGGAAAATAATCTTCCCAAAATACTTTGCAGATCATCTTGTCTCATGATCTTCCCTGAATGAGTCATCTCAAAATGCAGCTCAAATCGGCAAATTTAGAGATCTAAAATCATCTGTGTTCTGATTATTCCAAAATGTCTTTATTCTTTCACTATATTTTAAACATTCCAGACTGATGCCACATTTACTAGAGGTCACCAAGTTGCAAGATAGATATGAAGCAGATAAGTTTCTATAATGTAATTGTTTCATAACTCATTTTCTCTTCTAATGCTGAAAAGCCTCTGCTTTATATAAGAAATGCTCTCTGGCCAATTATAGTTTGCTATGTAAAAATTCATGTGTTAATAGTAATCCTCAGATGCTTTCTTAACACTCCTCATAGTAGACGTGATAAATTCAATACAAAGGCAGGGTCTCTGAGTCACTGTTAGTCTCCTTCCAGTAGCTCTTCAACTTTAATGAAGATCAAAACATATGAGGTATTTCTTTCCAGTTTCTGACTCTGTAGGTCTGGTGGGGCCAGGAATCTGCATTTTTAACAAGTGCTTCAGGTGACTGTAATGCAGGTCTCCAGGATGCAGGGCCTTCCATGGCACTGAGCAGTGCTGGCTTTTCATGATGCCAATTTTAAGGTGATTATTTTGCTAATTTCAGGGAGCTTTTTTCTTTTCAAACATAATGTTGGCCCTGTTTATAAAATCTAGACATATATAACCACATTTACATACTCCTATGTCACTTACACAACCTCCCAGCACCACAACTATCAAAGCCTTGGACCCAGAAAGGGGATGTGTTAGTCTGAATCATGTGAAATTGCCAATATTCAACACTTTTTCATTTATGAAAGCACAGGGTTCCTATGCTTAAATCTGTAATCTGCATGAGGATGGGGGAACAGACTGATGGACCCGTCTTATCCTGACCACTAATTACACATGAAGCCTTATCACCCCAGGGGCCCCTGACATCACAGCATTGGTTCTCTGATTTAGTCTTTGCAATAATTCTGCAAGGAGGCAGGGAATAGCAGCTCACGCTTGTAATCCCAGCACTTTGGGAGGCTGAGGTGGGAGGATCACTTGAACCCAGGTGTTTTGAGACCAGCCAAGGCAACAAAACAAGACCTCTGTCTCTTGAAAAAAAAAAAATTAGCTGGGCATTGTGGCTCACGCCTGTAATCCCAGCACTTTGGGAGGCCGAGGTGGGCGGATCACGAGGTCAGGAGATCGAGACCATCCTGGCTAACACGGTGAAACCCCGTCTCTACTAAAAATACAAAAAATTAGCCGGGCGTGGTGGCAGACGCCTGTAGCCCCAGCTACTCGGGAGGCTGAGGCAGGAGAATGGCGTGAACCTGAGAGGCGGAGCTTTCAGTGAGCCAAGATCACGCCATTGTACTCCAGCCTGGGCAACAGAGCAAGACTCATCTCAAAAAATAAATAAATAAATAAATAAATAGCCAGGCATGGTGATGCACCTATGCTACCAACTACTCAGGAGGCTGAGGTGGGAGGATCGCTTGAGCCCAGGAGTTCACGGCTGCAGTGAGCTATGATCATGCCACTTGCACTACAGCCTGGGTGACAAGAGTGAGACCCTGTCTAAAAATCATCAGCAGCAGCAGCATCAGCATCATCATCATCATCATCCTGCAAGGTATTTTAAAATGAAATAACACACCCGAGGCCTCATGGCTACTTAGAGGTAGAAGGAGAACTCAATGCCAGGAAGACCCTGATCCAACCAGAGGCTGCTACTGCCCTTCTTTCCACAGCTCAGGGACCCCCATGGCTGATGTCACAGCCTCAGGCCCCCACTGTGTCCTGTCCCTCTCTGACAAAACATGCTGCACTCCAAACATACCAAGGGTTCTCAACCAGCTGTCTCACAGAGGCCCCCTGCCTAGTGAGCCAGGTTAGAAAGAAAAGCAGAGGCTCTTTAAAAAGCCACACATATGGGATGAAAATGATGACTGAGACACGAGGGAGAAGCTCCCTCACACACACACACAGAACACAATGCCAATGAGAGCCAATGACCTGAACTCATTGTGGAAATTTTACACCACATTCAGTGTTCAAGACTTAAGAAGTTGAGGAAGTAGAAAACACAGTTTATGAGGTTGTTGTCAAAGTAGCCTCTTTTTATTAAGTTTTATCACTTGAGAGTATGCTACACTGAATGAAAAAGGAACAAGAACATGCCTGCTGTAATGAAGATGAGCCTGATGTTATCATGATGCAGTCTGAGCTCTGTGTAGGTATAATTCATTTCATTCTATACCAGAAATAAAAGGCAGCAGAGATAATATATATTATCCCCATCATGGAATCTTCTTTCTAGTGATACCATGGTTCCTTTAATATACCAGTGACTAAATCAAATCCCCCTAGAGTACAGTCATGATAAATCTACTGCATAGTAAATTTCATTTTTTAGTGATCAGTATTATATCAAAATGCTACTTTATGGCAATAACTGATTTATACATTTTTATTATACACAATAAAACTACAGTCTTACTTCTATATATTTAATTAACAAAAGGTAAAACTTTTTCCTTTAAATTTAGCAACTAGGTCTCTATACACCTATAAATTGCTAATGGCACCAGGCACTAAACACACAGCCTGGTTCTATTGTTAAGGTTATTGGAGATACCTAAGTCAAACTTTATAGGAAGTAGGGAAAAAAAAAAAAACAGCCTTAAGCATAAGTTATTTGATTTTTTTCTTCTCCAAGGGAGCTTCTTTAAATTATTTCTTCATTCATTCGACAAATACTTATTGAGGGACTGCTACATGCTAAAATTGTTAAGTAATTTGGTTTTACACATTATGAGTATTTTAAAAGGAATGCTTAAACCACTTTATAACTGTATATCTAGATGGAACATCATACTGAGTTCATTTTAAGCATGTGCTTATTACATGAAGTAAAGTACCTCAAGCTACTCAAACAGAGAAGAGAGAACAAATAGTATCCATCAAAAACAAGCTGGGCCAGGCACAGTGGCTCACATCTGTAAACCCAGCACTTTGGGAGGCTGAAGACTGCTTGAGCCCAGAAGTTTAAGACCAGCCCAGGCAATGTACCAAAACCCCATCTCTATCAATTTTTTTCTTTAATTAGCCATGCATGGTGGCTTGTGCCTATGGACCCAGCTGCTCAGGAGGCTGAGGTGGGACGACTGCTTGAGCCCAGGAAGTCGAAGCTGCATTGAGCCATGATCAGTGATCCTGCCACTGTACTCCAGCCTGGATGACAGAGCAAGACTCCTTGAGAAAAAAAAATCAAAAAAACACAGACTATACAAAGGGTGTGGTCCAATTCCTTCTCACTCTCTGTCAAAGCCTACCTGTTACCTGTGAGCCCATTTTGATTCCATAGCTGGAAGCCAGGGAGAAGTAATGGGGCCTCAGACTCCCAGAGTAACCCACACTAATATGCACTGTTCTCATTATATGCAATAAATCTGCTTTCTGCATATTGAATAGAGAGATTAAAATGAATATTCACCCATCTGAAAAACTGATGCTCTATAAGCTTTTATGCTTTGCAGACCATAAAAAGTAAATGCTTTGCTTCTGCTTTGGCTAGTGCATGTTGAAATAAATCATTCTGTTAAACAGTGGCCTTTTCTTCAGAGGGAGATGCTAAAACCTTATCAGTTTTGACAAGTCTCTGACTCCTCTCCTTTCATTCATCTCTCCTGTATGTCCTGCAATCCTTGCTCTTTTAGCTTGCAAGGTCATTTCCAATCCCTGCTAGCCCCAGTTTCGAAAGAAAGCCACACAGCCGTCTTCAATCAGATCCTCCACCCTGCCCTGACTTCTAACCCAAAGCCCAACACTTGCATTTCATATAAAGTTTTTGATGACTCATTAGTCTTCTGAGTTTTAAACAGGAAAAATGGCTGAATCAGATTTCCAGGCAGATTTTCATGACTTCTTGAATTACATACCTAAACCCTCAGTGCTGTAGAAGTCACTCCTTGCAGACGTAAGAAAAGTACAGACAAGCCATGTCCTAAAGATGTTACACACCTACAGAGCCATCCACACCACTGCTTTTTCTGGTCTACTACAAGAAGGCCCCAAAGGTTAACATGAATCCTTTACTTAGTTGGCAAATATATACTACTTCTTCCAGTTTCACCACTACATGTAGATTAGCAGCAACATATGACACAACAGAAAAAGAAAAGAAAAAAATGAGTAAGACTGTAGCAGGTGAATCTAAAGTTGTCTCTGGATCAGTGCTGAATTTCAACAAACTACACTACAAGTAGCAGTGGAACTACAACTCCCACTAAAGAATTCAATTTTACAATAAAGAGTTAGAGATGCACACGTAAGCGGATGAAAGTCCACTCTCGTGCCTTTCTTTAACTGTCCAGGAAGCCATCTATAGATGGGGCTGGACCTTGCTTGGCTCAGGCATGTGGGTTAAGGGACACAGCTACACCTAGTGATCAGCTGCGGATCACAGCAGGAGCAACCGGCAGCAGGGAAGCACTCTTCAGCTGTTTCTCAGAAAGGCCGGCTACAAAGCGTTCAGGATCAATCTGTTAAAAGACATCATGATTGTTTTTATTTACCTGGAGTGTTAAATGACAGAGATGCAATGGTTGTCTTTGAGGGTTCATTGAAAAATTAGGCTCAATTTTAGGATACACATTGTCAGTACTTTAAATAAATGTCCAAGAAAAATCTTTATTATTTTTTTCTATTTTTTGAGATGGAGTCTCGCTCTGTTGCCCAGGCTGGAGTGCAGTGGCGCAATCTCAGCTCACTGCAAGCTCTGCCTCCCGGTTCACGCCATTCTCCTGCCTCAGCCTCCTGAGTAGCTGGAACTACAGGGGCCCGCCACCATGCCCGGCTAATTTTTTTGTATTTTTAGTAGAAACAGGGTTTCACCATGTTAGCCAGGATGGTCTTGGTCTCCTGACCTCGTGATCCACCTGCCTCCGCCTCCCAAAGTGCTGGGATTACAGGCGTGAGCCACCGCGCCTGGCCGAAAAACCTTTATTTTCTATTTAGAAGGTGAGTTTATTGCCAAAGGCAAAGTTTCACATTTCCACATTACAATTCCAAATCTTACATCTACTAACTTCCAGTTCTCTCCTGAGAAAGTCCCTGTTACTTTCCATTTTAGTAGATTTTGAAACTTTTAATAAATGAATAACTTCTCAAAGTGTGGTAACTATATCTTCTTTATCTTTGCCCATTACCATCCACAAAAGGGCCGTACAAATGTAAGTGCTCAACAAATATTTACTTGAATTAAATATTTCAATAAGAATTATTAATAAGCACTATTAAATATTCTAATAAGCACACTGGGCTACATGCTTATTATAACAAGCCAACAAATATCTCCTATACGAAATATCAACCCAGGGAAATTTCCAATGGCTAACCATTACAACAAAATTTAATTGTTACATTGTGGTAAGTAAAAACATTGGAAACTTTTTTATTCATTTGAGTTTTACAACTGGCTGGATTTAGTCTCTTCCCCAGTGTCTGGCCAGAGACAACACAATTACATCATCATGTTGGTAATACTGGCCGTATTAACCAAGAGGCTAAGCAGTGAATGAATGGACTAAGCAGTGGATGAATGATATTTTTACCCCCAGTTCTCTTTCAGCTCTTGTCAAGGGAGGCTGATAGGGCAGGCAGAAGATCTCAGTTCTTTTAGAACAAGGGTTCTCCAATTTCAGGTCACATCAGAATCCCATGGGGGGCTTGTTCTAACACAGATTGCTGGGCCTCATCCCCAGGGTTGCGGATTCAGGATCAGAGGGTTGCAAGTCTAACAACTTTCAATGTAATGCTGATGTTGCTCGCTCAAGGACAACACTTTAAAAACTCCTCTTTCAGGGCCAGGCATGGTAGCTCATGCCTGTAATCCCAGCACTTTGGGAGGCGGAAGCGGGAGGATCACCTGAGGTCAGGAGTTCAAGACTAGCCATGGCCAACATGGTGAAACCCCGTCTCTACTAAAAATACAAAAATTAGCCAGGCATGGTGGCAGGCGCCTATAATTCCACCTACTCGGGAGGCTGAGGCAGGAGAATCGCTTGAACTCGGGAGGCGGAGGCTGTAGTGAGCCAATATCGCTCAGTTGCACTCTAGCCTGGGGGACAAGAGAGAGACTTCGTCTCAAAAAAAAAAAACCTCTTCTTTCAGGACGTTTCTTCAACTGTGGCTACAAACCCTGACCACCCAGGGATGCTGGGGGACCTCCGTCGTGGACATCAGAATCACCACAGCTGGGCCCCAGGAAGCAGCCTTTGAAAGGAGGCCTCCAGATGCTCCCCGTGGACAGCAGAGAAGCACGGATTTAAACCTAGCTCACCATCAACACTGGTGCAGTTTCCCAGGCCCTCCCCAGAGCCACCTAACGTCACTGAGGCAGGATGTCACTGTGATCTACCTGCACAACTGCCACTCTTCATGGCCCTCCTTCAACTTTCCATGTGTTTCTCCTTCATAGCTAAGAGGGCACAAGGGGAGTGACCCTCCCTTGCTAAGATCTCTAGAGCTCGTCACATCCCACACCTGAGTACACAACACTTCTCTTCTCATCCTGTTTTTATCTTTTTCTCTCACATACTCCCAGCCCCTTAATTATGCCCTGGCCTTGCCAGCCGCCTCACCAATGATGAGGGCACTACAGACTAGGAAGCTTGGTGACTAAACCTTTCCTCCTCCCCACCCAAGGCAGCCCAACTTATTTTTCTCTGCTGGGTTTTTCAGAGCTACAGTGTCAACTCAGGCTTTCTGATGACTAAACTGAAAACCACCGCGGTATTTTAGGAAGCAAAAAAGCAACATCCTCTTATAATGCAAGATTTACATTATTTTGTACCTCTTTAGAATGTTTAATTTGTGAGTTGGAAAGACATTAATAATTAAACCTTCCCTCACTTATAAAATAAGCCTATTAACATGCATATTATATTCATAAAGATAGTAGGCACACTAAAAAGTGAAACTGTAGGAAAGTTGGTTTTCAAAGAGAAGAATCTCAGAATTAAAGTAAAATGCATGGTGGACATAACCCCTAAGAAAAATTTCACTGTTGAAAAGCATAAAACTCATTAAAATGCCTGATTCCCTAAATGAAAACTAAGCCTTGGGATATTTAGATAATACATGCTCATTCTAGAAAACTTAATGAAATCTAAAACAAAAATTGAAAGAAAACAATACTTAATCTAATACATAGTTCCTCTACTGTATACAGCCTCACAATTCCTAGAATATATTACAATCCTTAGAGAATTATGAAAAATTTAAATAAAGGTATTGACTTTTCCCGAACTGTCACAGAATTGCTTAAATTCTGAAACCAACTTTTACCAAAGGCTAGGCTATGCTTCATTTATAAAGAATTTATATAATCTGAAGACATAATTCAAATTACTTGTTCATTAAAGAAAATTCGTTTTGAATTACCAAAATTATATACACACTTATCCATATATCACTGTATGTCAATAGATTCTTTTCTTAAAATCTGTAAAAATAACCCTTTGAAAACATGAGAGACTAAAACCTATAATTTTGTAGATCGGAACAATTCATTATGCTCAAGCAATTCTTCTTTACATATACAGAACACTAAGAACGTTATAGTAATTTCTTAGCATATTTCTTTCATGCTTACTGATTTAAATTTGAAGTATTTTCATTATCAATTTTCAATCTAGTGAAAGCATCTTGAAAATGTAAAATGCTATGACTATAGTTATCTGAAAAAGAAAAAATAAACTTAACTGCTAAACAAATATATTACCACTCTTTGCAAAGGGTGCTTTAAAATTCTGTATTTTGAAAAAATTTCAGATTTATAGAAGACTTGCAAAAACAATACAAATTGTGCAAGTACACCCTTCACCCAGCTTCCCCCTAATGTTAACATCTTACATACACAGAGCAGAATTACCAAAGCTAAGAAATTAACATTGGTACCACACTACTAACTAAATTACAGGCTTTATTCAGATTTCTGCAGTTTTCCCACAAACATCCTTAAAATATTTTAAAAAATTAATTTCTCCACAAGAGTCCCAAATTCACAAGGTTATGTTAACATTTAATATATTTCAAATATTACTGTAGCTGAAACAAAGAGCTAAGTCTGTATTTCTATTATTGCAAACCAAAGCTTGCTTAGCAGAACTTAACACATCAAAACCATTATAAGGTAGAACTAAACACTTCATTGTATTATATATGTTGCAACTTGGCTTTTAAGAAATTGGGTCAAAGAGGAATAACTTGCCAACTCGTTGGCTTCTCACTATGCAAAAGAGAATTTCCAACAAAAGTAAAATGATTTAACTTTCTTTCTCATGTCTTACTTATATACCATCTTACCAGTTATTTTTAGTGAACACTAAAGGCCTAGAAGATATAAAGTGAACCTCCATTATTTTGCCTAACAAATTAGAAATGGTAACGATAAAAAACAATTTTTCAGCCCGAGCACGGTGGCTCATGTCTGTAATACCAGCACTTTGGGAGGCCAAGGCAGGCAGATCACAAGGTCAAGAGATTGAGACCATCCTGGCCAACATGGTGAAAACCCGTCTCTACTAAAAATACAAAAATTAGCTGGCGGTGGTGGTGGTGCGCATCTGTAGTCCCAGCTACTCGGGAGGCTGAGGCAGGAGAATCGCTTGAACCCGGGTGGCAGAGGTTGCAGTGAGCCGAGATCGTGCCACTGTACTCCAGCCCGGCGACAGAGCAAGATTCCATCTCGAAAAAAAAAACAAAAACAAAAACAAAAAAAAACCCACAATTTTGTAATGAAATGCATCATTATAGTAAGTAATGTCATCACAGGCCCAAATCCTAATACTTTTCCAGTAAGTTTAGCATTCTATTTCTGACGTCTGGTACACAAATCACATGTAGCCCAGCTCCAGAAATGGTTAATTAACAATCTTAACAATTCCAAACCCATTCCAAAAGAGGACAGGAGAGCACTGCAGAACGCAAAGGGCAGAGTGCCTTGTGTAGATGATATCTGAGTTATACAAAAACCCTTGACTGATTATATTTATAAACCCTCATGATTAGTCCATTGGCCTAAAGAGAACCCAGTGTGGAAAAGGCAAGCCAAGTCTAACTTTTAACAGTTACTTCTCTCTCTCCATTTTATTATATATTGGTCCATTCACACACAATTAGAATATGTGCAAATGATCAGGATTCTCATTAGTGATTTATTCAACAAATAGTAATGCCCGTGACATCTAAGGATCTATGAGAAATGTTTTGTGAGAAAGTCAGAAGAAAACGAAAATTGGTTTCGCCCTCAGGGAGCTTACAATCTAGCTCTTCTAGCTCTAAAATTTATTCCCATGTCAAGTCAAAAGCAGCCAATTACTACAATTTCTGGAAGAAACATAAAAAAGAAATGTGTCAATGCCACTCCTAGCATTCAGAATTAACTTCCTCAACATACAAAAACAAAAAACAAAACCCTGATTCACACCTGTACTACCTAAACGCAATATGGAGAGAAAAGTAATGAAGTGAAACATATCTGATCCTTGCATATATGAAATTTGCCAACTTCACTTTTCACTTTTTTTTTGAGACGGATTCTCACTCTGTCACCCAGGCTGGGGTGCAGTGGTGCAATCATAGCTCACTGCAACCTCGAACTCCTGGGCTCAAGCGATCCTCCTGCCTCTGCCTCTAGAGCAGCTGGGACTACAGGCACACGACACCACATCCAGCTAATCCAATTTCACATTTTTTAAAGTTCAATGTTTCTGAGGCATGGCTTGGATGCTGCCCTTTACTAACTAGCATGCCAGGATAACGCTGGCTTTCTAGATAGAAAAGAAAACACATTTCACTTAATGGTATGATAACTCAAACAAATAGATATATTTCTTCCAAATGAAAAATCAGGTTAAATTTTAGTAGAAGTCTATTTTGGCTTGACTGATCATTTACGTCAGCCTTAACAAGGACACGAGTCAGTACGACTGAGGCTGAAATCCTTTTTGGTGATGAGGAACCCATGGTTTAAATAAGCAATATAAATATTTGTTTCCACTCCCTTGTACACAATTTAAAAATCCATCCAAATGATATTTGACACAGCTTAACTTTAAACAAATCCCAAGCAGGGAGTTATGGATCTTAATAAAGAGAAAACCATCACTAGGGCTCTCATACTTGGCTTCTAATACTAATGAGTTACAAGCCTCTCAAATTGTACTCTATTATTCACTAATAAGAACACAGACCAAATTCTGCATCAGTTTTATAATCAGACGACAGTGCATCATTGTGTTAAATCCTCTGGAGCACCAGGCAGTTAGGGAAACACAAAACTTGGAGAAAGGATATTTCTGTATTGAAGTTGATGCTTTGGGTTTCAAAACCTACAAGTTCCACTCCTTCTCTGAGGCCAACTGTGATCAAGGGTCCTGCAGATCAGCAACACACAAGACACAACTAATGTGCCTGTGAGTCCAGAGCTCCAGCAGCCAATGGTCCTGGACCCCAAGAAAATAAAAAGATTTCCACGCACCGGAGTACCAAAGGTTTTTACTGCTTAAAATATGCTCTTTACTGTTTATGAAAGTCCCCTTCATTAAATTCTTAAAAAGCCCAACTTACTCATTCAACTCACTTGTTCCCAAACGCAGAGACCTATTTTGCAAAAACCAAGTTTAAGACCAAAGAGCAGGCTTTTTTAATTAAAACAAAAAGAAAGCCCAACGCCCCCACTGCATGTGGACCTTAATGAAACTAATCTAATAAACACTAGAAAGAAGGTGTGCAAATGGGCCAGCATTTGCGTCTATCCACCTGTGTCATCCAGGTAATAAAGGTGATCCTGGTTGTAAACCCCTGTGACAGGGTGCCAGGTTCGGCCCCACGCCGGACCCCGACTCCGATCCACAGATCCTCTCCGTGAGGGGTTCCTCTGGGCTTAGAACGCCCCCGCGCGCGTGCAGGCACACACGCGAACACACTCACAGGCCGCCAGTGTCTCTTCTTCCCACCTGGGACCCCCGGCAGCCGGGCTGGAGGAACAAGTTGCCGCTGGCCGCGGCGCTCCGCTAGGGGGCCGAGGGTGGGGAGGGGGAGCCCAGCGGGGCGCAGGGCAGTGGCTGCCAGGGCCTGGGGACCTGCCCGCTTCCCTCCGCGGCCGCCAAGCCCTACGGCTGGGACCGGCGAGGAACTCCCCCCGGCCTCTCCGCAGACGCTGCACGACCGCGGGGACCCACCAGGGTCGCCAGCCGCGCCGGGCAGGGGGCGACAGGGAGGGCAGGGCACCGGGAGATCGCCGCCGCCGGAGCAGCCGCCAGGTCCCGGCGATCGCTGCGGGCGCAGCCGAACACCGGTGGCCTGGGCCCGGCCGCTGCTCGGGGTCGGCGGGGACCGCGCAGCGCCTACGCCAGGCGGCCCGGCGGCTGCAACTGGGAACTTCAAGCAAAGTTTTCTGCTGTTCCTTTAGCAGCCGGCCAGGGACTCAGAGTGCAAGCCGCCCAACCTTCAGCACTAGCCCAGGCCGCGGAAGGACGGGGGCCGAGCTGGGAGTCCCGGTCGGGGAGCTCGCCCTTGGGGTCCGTCCGCTCCGCCCGCCCGAGGACTGGGCGTCTGCCAGCCCCACGGCCCCTCGCCCAGCGCCCGGCTCACAGGCATAAGCAGTGTCCGGCCCGCCGCGCCCCCCGCCCGGCCCCGACGCCAGCCTTAGGGCTCTACCACCAGGGAGCTGCCGGCGTCCCGGGCGTCCCGCGCCGGCCCCCGCACCTCGGGGGCGGCAGAGGCGGTCCAGCTTACCTGAGAACGTCTCACCCGCCGCAGTTAGCAAAAGTCCGGCCAAAGTCGCCAGGCAAGTCCCAAGTCTCCTCATGGTGCTGAGTGCGCGCCGGGCCGCTCCCCGGCGGCGGTGGGTGGGCGCGCGAGGGCGGAGGGGTCCGGGAGCTTTGGTTCCGAGGCAGCGAGGAGAGACGGGTAAACAGCAGAGCGCTAAGCCAAGCCCCCAAAGTGCCAACACTTGCAGAAGTCCGAACTCCAGCGGCTCCAGGGGCGCGGGCACAGGGTCCTGGGTCCTCCTCCCCTGTCCCTGGCACCACTCGGCGTCTGGCGCCGCTGTCAGAGGGAGCGGAGGGCGAGCCCGCGGAGCCAAAATCTTCCCTCGGTTCCGGTGGCTGAGCTCGCCGCCTCTCGCCTTCCCCTGCCCGGGACCCGGGACCCGAGCTGCCGGCCGTGGCCGTGGCGGTGGCCGTGGCCGTGGCCGCGCGCGTCCCGCCCGCCGCCTCTCCACAGGCAGCCCCAAGCCCAGCCCCGGGCGGCGGCGCGCCGATGACCGAGCCCGCGCCGGCTGCGCGCGGGGCTCTTGCTCCCCGACTGACTGGTGGTGCCCCGCAGGCCGGCTGAAGGGAGCGCTCACGTCACGGCCGCCCGGCGCCGCCGCGGCCCGCTAGAGGGCGTGAGCGCCCGCGCCCCGCCGGCCCGCGCCCGAGCGCCTCCCGGAGCTCGGCTGGGGGAGTCCCCGCGGCCACCGCCACTACCGCCGCCGAGGCTGGCGTCAGCCGCGCGGGGAGGAGCGGACAGCGGGCTCCCCCCGCCCACCTCCTCGCCCCGGCCGCGTCTTCTATTTTGGTAGCTGGCTCTGGGGAGGGTGACTGTGGAAGAGGCTGCGCCGCCGCCAGAAGTTTGTCCCGGGTCACGAGCCGCGAGTAGTTTGTGAGCGCGGCCGGGCGGGACCAGCGGCCTGCGACCCCGCGGGCGCGGCCGGGCGGCTTCGAGCCTGGCGCCGGACGGCGATGTCACCGCACAGGGCCAGCTGCACCCGGAGTCGCCGGGCCTGCGCTGCTCGGCGGCTGCGGGAAAAGCGAGCCAGGCGATCGCAAAGGTTCCGGAGGGCTGCGAGCTTCTCTGCGCCGCGGGCGGAGCGAAGTTGGCGGGCGCCGGGAGATGGCGCGGGAGCCGGGAGCGCCGAGCCCCGCGATCGCCAGCCCGCTCCCGACCGGGCCTGCGGGGTACACGCCGCTGGCCCGGAACACTGGCGCCCGGGAAGCAGGGCGCGCTTCTGCTGTTCTGCCTCCTCATCATGCCTCGGTGTCCCGTGTGGGCCCGAAGCGAGCCGCAGGCAGTACACGGAAGGCGGTGGTCACACCAGAACCAGGGTTTGGACATAAACCGTGATTTCTGTATCTGGTGCAAAGTGCTGAGAAACGGGAGAAAGAGAAGTGGGGAGTGAATCAAGTAATGTCTTGAAATATTTTAGTTTTACGATTTTGGGTCTGAGTGAATAAAAAAACCTTACAATGCTTCAGCAAAAAATAAATTTTTTATTTTAATTGTAAATTTTTTTGTAAGTGAGCCTTCTCTCTTCCAGAGAATAAGCACATTGAGCCAGCACCAACCAGACAGCTGTAAGCTCCTGGCCTAGCTAACTGAACTCAATAGAAGGCTTGGGAAGAGGTTAAATTAGGAACCAAAGTAACTGAGTGACAGGGTTCTAGCAATGATTCTGACTGGAAGGCAAACCGGTGATACAGAGGCACCCAGGAGTTCTCCTGCACTTTTTCCACAAGAGGGGTCCTCTGCTCAGTGCTCACTGGTTTCTAGTGCTTATAAACACGTAAAAAATAAATGGATTCCACACTCATCTTGACCCTGTTCGCCAATGTACACCAGAACCAAGAAAGATAGAGCTGTCATCCTCCCAAGGCAAATTTGGAGACTAGAAGACTTTGGCCTTTAGTGTAGCAACCAACACTCCTCTTACTTCAGGAAGCCCATTTACTAGATACTTACCAGACCTGCTCTTTAGAAGCCTCTATATTAATCATTTACTTGTTACTATGAGCTTACATTGTCCTGCCACTTCTCCCGACTATATGCTTATGGAACCTTATCTTTAATTGTGAAATGAACATTGAAATATCAGAAAGGAAGCAATGTCTTCAAGATCAGCAAGTGAGGATGGTCAAATCTGCAACCCGGGCTTTCCATTTTGATGTACTTGTGTTCTATGCTGCAGTTCAAGTTTGCTTTTTTAAAAAAACAAAAATAGTAATAGACTTTCCAATGGAGTTTTTCTGCTAGTGGGAGGACAGAGGTGGAAGCTAGGGGGATAAAAGTTGATCTAATCACTTTGCTTCAGAGTAACTTCTTTAAATTAAGTGAAGTTAATATTAGGGTAGGATTTCATTTGCAAAGTACTTTATTCTTTCAGCAAATATCTACTGAGTTAATACCGTATGTCAGGCACTGTGCTAAGTACTGGAGGTTGTCTTAGGCTGGGCTCCATCAGAAACAGACCTGGAGGTTAGGATTTAACTATAAGTGGTTTTGAATTGGGGAAGTGATCCCAGAAAGCACTATAAGGAAGGTGAGACAGCAAGACAGAGAAAAAAAAAAAAAAAAAAGGCAGACATCGATATGGGATGTGTCAATAAGCAGGTTACCACTGTGGGCAAGGGAAACTCAATCCCCCGGTGGGGGGATGATGAAGAGCGGGATGGAAGAGGAAGGGGCCACACTACGGACCTGCCACTCAGGCAGTAGACAGAAATCCCTGCCAGTACTCCAACTGCTGCTGCCACAGGACTCCCCTTGTTAACCTCTACAAACCCTGTCCCTTCCGCTTGTTACTTAAAGCTTAGTGGGAGGGTCTGTAAATTTCAATTACCCCTGTTCTCTGTCTTTACAATGTTAAGTTGACTCTACCCTTTGCAGCCTTCCATCCACATTTCAAAGGGTGGTGGGATTTTTGCCAGCAGCTTCTGCCCTCTCAATTCATGACAACTATTGTTAGTTTACTCCCTCTTACAGGTAACTGGTCAGAGCAGCCTTTGAGCCTAAATGGAAGTCCTCTGCTGAAATCAATGGATTGGACTTCTTCCAAGGAAGGGATGCTGTAGGAATCCTCCCAGTGGGACATTTGCTTTGACTTGTTTTTTCAGCAGTAGAGATTTAGTTTTAACCACATTTCACTCCTGACTTACTGGGGACAATAGTGACATTTGCAGAATGGCTGCTCAGAGTTAGGGGTGCTGTCAGGCCAGCCCCTGACATTGGTAGGCTTGGGCAAGAGTACAAATGCATAGCCACTTACCACATGCCTAATATTTCAAAGTTATTAATCAAGCTGGCAAACTACTATATATATTCCTACCTTGACACATACAACAATCAAATTGAAAGATCTACAGATTTTATATGACAAAAAGCAAAATATCAGCAACTGAATTATGCATATCTGCTAGACATTATACATATCTAGATTTTCTTTGATAGGCTATATGGATAAGTAATAAAATAAAGATACATGATTCATATATATTTATTCTATAAAATTGACATTTCTCTTTAGTAGAATCGCTGTGTTGTTCTAATCGAGATTTTCACTTAATTTGTGTTACATTGACAGCAGTGATTGAAAGCTTTGCTGTTCTGTATGGTAGCACCTAACAGCATTTCAGGTGTTCTGTTCCTCAGTGGCACTAGCTACATTTCAAATGCTCAGTAGCTTCATGTGGCTAGAGCTACATGGAGAGAAAACAAGTCCATCATCATAGAAAGCGCTATTGAACAACATTGATCTAAAAAATTCATCTATTCAGGCCCCATGTGGTGGCTCACACCTGTAATCCCAGCAACTGAAGAGGCAGAGGCCAGAGGATCACTTGAGGCCAGGATTTCTAGACCAGCTTGGACAACATGGCAAGATCCTGTCACTACAAAACAATTTTTTAAATAGTCAAACATGGTGGCTTATCCCTGTAGTCCCACCTACTCAGGAGGCTGAGGCTGGAGAACATTTGAGTCTAGGAGATTGAGGTTGCAATGAGCTGTGCACTCTACACTCCGTCTGGGTAAAGAATGAAATCCCAATTCTAAAAAATAAATAAATAAAGGATTAATGTAGTCAAATCATACAAAATGTTTGTACTTACACCACAAATGTAAATTCCTTTTTTTATTTCAGAAAATTAGAATTACTTTTCTATAGTTGTTAAGTTTTCTTTCAAATGATTTAAAGTTATCTATTAGAATTAAAATGCAAAATACAAATTATGACAATGAATATAAACACTGAAATAAAAGTTATTTTTTTAAAGCGTAAACATTTTATTTAATATTTGGAAATTTAATTACGCCTTATTAATGTATAAATAAAACATAAACTTCTTAGTAATTCTAGCATTCATTGTCCACCTGGTTAATAACATAAATAATCAGTATTATGTTTCATGTGTTATAACTTCATATCTACCATTTTAACAGAAACATTAATTAGTTAATTTTGCAAAATATTGGCCAATCACCATGTTCAACTGCATGCAAATACTATACTGCCGTATGACTTCTTCCAGAACCATGAATTGGAACAAAAAGAGAAGCAAGAAAATGGATGTTTGGCATTGCTAGGAAACCCTCATTATTTAAGACTGTATGATATGCTTGCTATCTAAAAGGAAGGTTTTGACAGTTTAATTCATTTGACTTTTCTTTTAATCAAGCGCCTCCACTATACATCATCCACATGTTTAGGAGCGTCCATCTTCCATGTCAGCAGCAGCACACCCTGCAAATCTTCAGGTTGTGGGATGCAGTCACCTTTGTTTCAAGGACAAGGGACTACAGGGGAGAAGTGTTTCTCTGGGGCCTAAACAGTGTTGGTTTTGAAAGCAAAAGTTCAGGGTAATGTTTTATGCAGTCTTTAACGCTGAGCACCAGGCCCCTACTGACAGAAGTGGCTGTATGTTCCTTAATAAATTTATTTTTATAGGTTTGTGATGCCCAGGGCAGGAGCCCGTCCTGCCAGTCGGTGGGCCAAGTTGCTGGCTGTACTTGTGCAGTGCTGGGGCCTGGCAATAGTAACTCTGCTCATGAGATTTGTCCAAACCCCATTAAAGTCAAAATGTAAATACAGAAATGAAAACTGATCTAACCATAACCCATCCCTACCTATCCAAAACATTATGTTGAATTAGTAGGTTAAACCCATGTGGCAAGTTCCTAAGCTAGCTGAAGTATTTGCCAAGAAGCATGGACAAAATGATCATTTAGATACCTCCCAAGGTCACTCAATTGTAACCTGATGGAAAAGGAAAAGACTGTCATTGTTTCCATTGCTCATGTTTTCTTATCTAAGCCTTGCTGAAATGATTACTTCCCACTTTTAGATGCACGTTGGGATTATGAAAGTGTGGTTTGAGAGAAATGGAAAATGTAAATAAGCATTCTTGTATAGATTTCCAAAATGATATATTCAAGGATGGCAAGTTGTAGGAATAGAAGGTAGGAGGATGAAAGGAAGGGAAGAAGGGAGGGAAGGGAAGAAGGAAGGAAGGGATAAAAGAGAGAGCTAGCACTATCTAGAGTCCAACTTCATTTGAATCCCAACTGTGTGAGTTAAACGAGTTCATTTCCACTTCCTGACTTGTAGAAATGGAATTATATGTGAAAGCTCTGTGTAAACTCTGAGACGCTGAGCAAACTTGATTATTTATTATGTTGATCTCTGATTAAGCAAAGCTGGGAGTGAGTAGTGCCTCATCCCACTCCCCACCCATCTCGCCCCCATTATTCTTTCCCTCAGAGGACAGTGCAGGCATGTGCAGCAGTGGGGCCTCGGCCACGTGATATGCAGATCCCTGTCCTTGTGCACATGCACGATTTGTGTCGACTTTACTTAGCTTTAGGCATGAGAGGAGCAAATAGAACTTTTCACCCAGGACTGACTTCACTTCACAGCTTCCCTCACCTTTTGAAAGTGTATACATGAAACCAGGGAAAATGGAATGAAAATGAAAAACACATCATTAGTTTTTCACAGGGGTCAGAAGAAACCAGGTCATTTAAACTGTCACCAGCGAAGCCCTGTTTCACCTGAACAAATGACAAAAAGGGAGCAGGTGCCCTTTTTTGTGGCTGTTCATATCCTACCTAAGGTCAGAACCTGTCACTGACAAAAGGCAAAGCTCATCCAAGCATAGTTCAAAGCCACTTTTGTATAAAGGCTTAAACTACTAGGATGAATTTTTTAGATGCCCCAGGAAGTCCTTCTCATGGCCTGATTAAAAGCAGAGAGGTAATAGGTTTTAGTTCTTTGCTTTGCTCACATTACCCACAGAATATAAATTAATCTCTGCATTGTTGGTACTGAGGCAGTGTATTGCATATTCTTTTTAATGTTATGAAGATGTTATCAGCCTCTCACACTGTGTGACACTGGGAAATTCACTTAACCTCTCTGTGTTTCAGTTTCCTTATCTGTAAAACAAAGATAACCGGTGTCCACACTTCACAAAGTTGTTGTGAGGATTAAATAATAATGTGATAAGTATTGTAATAAAACAGTAGTTCCTGGCTGGGTGCAGTGGCTCATGTCTATAATCGCAGCACTTTGAGAGGCCAAGGCAAGAGGGTCACTTGAGCCCAGGAGTTTGTGACCAGCCTGGGCAACATAGTGAGACCCTGTCTCTATACAAAATAAATAAATAATTAGCTGGGCATGGTGGCACACACCTGTGGTTCCAGCTACTTTGAAGGCTGAGGTGGGAGGATCACTTGAGCCCTGGAGTCACGGCTACGGTGAGCCATGATTGCACCACTGCACTTCAGCCTGGGCGACAGAGCAATACCTTGTCTCAAAAAAACATCAGTACCTGGCACATCATTAGTGATGTAAAAGTTGTTGTTGTTGATGATATTAACCATTGATTTTTAAATTAAATACTAGAGAGAGCCGACCATGCACAAACTCCATGCTGGGGTTCTATATGTGTGCGGATGGGTTGGAAATATCTAACTAGGCCCAGTTACCATTTAGATGGGAAGACTTTCCAATAGATGTTCCTGTCCTTTCTCATCACACTCTTCTTTCTGGGCATAATGAGTTTATATCAGCTGCCAGACTCCAGCACCAGACCAGTAAAACTGCATGATTTATCATGGCAGGCCCTTAGTGTTTCTCCATCTACAAAGTGAGAATAACTCCTGTGCTGTCTACGTTCACTGTGTTGTAGAAGAGCCAATGACAGTGTGTGTGAAAGTTCTTTATAAACAGGGAAAGCCTATGCACATGGAAGGTAGTATACTGGGGCCTCAATTACTAGACTTTGATTGATGAATATGGATGATCTAAGATCTATGACAGAGTTTCTCATGAAGCTCTTTTAATTAATTGTATCAAATAGGACTGAAAGTTCACAATTTACACATAGGTCATATTTTTATAAAAATCTTTTTCTGACTGGAACTTTTAACTATTCGCTATTTTAGGTAAAATGACTAGGAAGGTTGATAATCTCTAAAAATTCTCCTTTTAGTCACGGGATCAGTAGCAGGGCAGATCTTACAAGGCAATCTCAATATACGGTACCAGAAAATATGAGTATTACAGACATGTCTGAGCCTGTGTTCCTAGGAACCAGGAGACCCAGGAAATGACCTGCTGGAAGGTCCCTGGCACCAGTCAGATCCCCTCTGAGAGTTGCTTTGTATACCCTGCTGGGGACAGCCCAGGTCTCCTGGTGACTTCCTTGATCCAAATGCGGGCAGAACACCAAGGCTGCCTGACACCGAGGCCCCCTGGGGCAACAGGTCACGCTGTACCCTCTCCTTCCACTCTTGCATCCTGAACTAGGGGAAACAACTCCCTACACAAAAGCAGTCTTCTGACCAGAATAGTCTAACTGCCCTGTCCCTTGGGGAAAGGAGAGCCCGGATCAGGCTTTTTCCTGTCCGGAAGCAGGGTTCCATCTACAAGACCAGCGGCTGCAGCCACTGTATAGACATAGTAACCACCTGCCCACACACATATTGGCAGTGGTTTTCAGGCTGGTTAATCATCTATTGAAAAAGCAAAAAGCCAATTTATGAAGATTTTATCAGAGCCCTCTGGAGGTCACTGTACAATCTCTCTACTTTTGTTTAAGTCTCCAAGAAGTACTAGAAGAAAATGGTTTCTGCAAACTTTTTGGAGCTGGGAAGTTTTAGAGATCTGCTGGCTCACTCAGAGAGTGTGAAATGACACTTCACTGTTTGAATCACAGTCAGTTCAAAGGCACAGGCGGCAGCTCACCAAGTAGCAGCTACTTTCCACGTGAGGGTTCATTAAAGGAGAGAGCGTCTGTCTGTGTGTCCCTCTTTTTGCCCAGAGCCTTTGAACTAACATTTCATATTAGTTCTTGTGCCTTTGAGACAACTGTTTTCCTCAGAACACATTTTGGAGGTTCGTCAGATTTTCCAAAACTCAGGGTGGAAATTATTGTACTTTATCATGTTCCCATGGATTTGTAGTTCCTTTTTATTTTACTTGCTTTAAAACAAATCCTTGGAAGTTGATAGGTATGTTTGTTAAAACTCAGCTTGACTAATACTATTAAGAAACGTTATGCTAACAATGTCTTTCCTACCTCAGATTAAATTATTGCAACAATGGTGTCCTAGGTCCTGTGATCTGTAGTAAGGCTAGGTTTCCAACAGAATATGAAAAAAAAACATTTCAATACTAACATCAAAGAAAAGATCATCTTTAGTCTCTCTTCATCTTTGATATTTTAAAGTTTCCAAATGTTGTGGTTGGAATTGACAATTTCTAGACAGTCATTACTGTCAAGATGAGACAAGCTGTAGAGGAAAACATTCAAACTTACCTCAGTATGTTTTTTAAGCTAACATTTACTGAGTTCTTACTATGAACGAAGCATTTTGCTAGGGCATTAAACCTCTGAAAGTCATGTACAGTTTTGATGCCCATTTTAGAGATGAGGAGACTGAGGCTTAAAGCTAGAATGACTTAAATGTTATAAAGATAAGGCAGCATAATTAGGCCACAGTCACTAAGCTAGTAGTAACTGGTAGAGCTGTGATTTGTAGGCAAATA
The DNA here is from genome assembly GCF_028878055.3 of Symphalangus syndactylus. Classification (NCBI taxonomy): domain Eukaryota; kingdom Metazoa; phylum Chordata; class Mammalia; order Primates; family Hylobatidae; genus Symphalangus; species Symphalangus syndactylus. Next base: position 73,531,351 of record NC_072423.2, on the reverse strand, counting down.
TTCTAATTTCCAGAGCTCCCTTTCTTACCCATTCTGCTGTATTTTCCATCTCCATCTTTGTCACTTTTCCTACCATAAGCTCACCATCAAATTGTTGTCTAACTTGCCATCCACTGGCCACATGCTACACTGATCTAGTTAGATAATGATCTAAAACCTCCCATCTAAATTGTATTCATCCATCAAAGATGTATAAGTTAGGACTGAGAAAATCTGTGCGTAACAGAAAACCCAGCCAACACTGGGGTAGAACATTGGTTAAGGGCACACTGCCTGTTTTCAAAGTCCAGCCTTTCGACTTGCTGAGTTACTTGGGTAAATTATTCAACCTTTCCATGCCTCAGCTTCCTTATCTAAGGATTGGGATAACAATGGTAGTCACTGTTTAAGGTTCATATGAGGATTAAATATGAATTCATGTAAACTACCTAGAAAGTGCTAGAAACATTTGCTGTAATCATTATTTAAACCAATAAACGGGTTTAGTTTCTCACATTAAAAAAAAAATCTGAGGTAGGCAGTCCAGGTGGTGCAGCCACATCACAAAGCCAGGAAGGAACCAGGCTCCTTCTGTCTCCCTGCTTGGACATTTCCTGCATGTCAGTTTCATTCTCTGGGATGTAAAATGTAAGTACCTCCTTCGGCATTCCAGACAGAAGAAAGAGGAAAGGCAAGGAACAAAAATGACTTATTCCAGTGGCCTTTGGCTTTTATTCCAGAAGGGAAGGCCTCCCAAAGTTTTTCTCCTACAGCTCATTAGCCACAATGATGTCCTATGGTCATGCTTGCTTCAGTGGAGGGGGGAAGTTTAGTCCTTCATTTTCCTCTCCAGTGGAGGAAGGCAGGGGAGAATGGGACTGGGAATGGGTGTTGAGTGAACTGACCTTCAGTACCGCCCAGCAGGCCCAGCTCAAACCCCGGCTACTTGTCTTTCCCAATTATCAACATTACCTATGCCATTTCTTTGGCACTAATTTTTGGTTCTCTCTGCCTAGGAACAATACTTTTGCATAGTTGGTTTCTTCTCAACCTTCAGGTTCCAGTTAATGTCTTCTCCTCAGAAAGGGATTCTCTAGCCACCCATTGAATATATGTCCCTCCTCTTACTCTCTTAATTAGCACTCTGTTTATTTCCTTTACGATGCTTAATTCAATTTTCAGGGTGAGAGAGAGAATATCTGTTGTATTCCTGATAAGCAGGGCTTTCTCCCTGCCCATGGTATACAACTATGGCCCTCGTAAGAGGGTAGGGTACTATCACCTCAGGAAGGAGGATATACTGTGGAAGCCCACATCAGAGAGGATGTGGAAAACCATCCCCTTCCTACTGCAGTAGATAACTGAAAGAATAAAGGAAATGAGCTGGGCACGGTGGCTCACGCCTGTAATCCCAGCACTTTGGGAGGCTAAGGCGGGCCAAGGAGGGCAGATCACGAGGTCAAGAGATTGAGACCATCCTGGCCAACATGGTGAAACCCTGTTTCTACTAAAAGTACAAAAATTAGCTGGGCGTGGTGGCACACACCCGTAGTCCCACCTACTCAGGAGGCTGAGGCAGGAGAATCACTTGAACCAGGGAGTCGGAGGTTGCAGTGAGCCTGGCAACAGAACGAGACGCCATCTCAAAAAAAAAAAGAAATGAAATTAGAGCTAAGGGGTCAGGCATCAATGCAGATCTGTCCAAGAATATCAGGATTCATGGCCCACCTCTAGAGAATAGTCTGAGAAGATGGCAGAGTGCTCAAAGAAATCCCAAGTTCAATATGGCACTAATTTAACTAGGTCAGGCATAGTAATTCCATAGCTGTACCGGGCAGTAACTAGATGTTGAATGAATGACTGAATGAATTATTCTGAAAGATCATTTTGATGGGATGTGACTATTTTGATGGGAACTGGGATCTTGGCCTCACTACAATGTAGCTACAATGTGATGTTTTGCTTCCCTGGAAAGATGATGACCTCTTTAAGGCAGAGACTGTCTTTTTCTTCTTTGCATCCCCTTTGGGGCCTCTCACTGAGGCACTTCATGGGTGTGTGTTAATTGATTGAAAATGAGGATGAACATTAAAATAACAGAATCAGGAAGAAGCGAAGGAGTATAAGTCCCAAGGTTGCCTGCATTTTTCTTCAGAGTGAGACTTATAGCTCAGCAGAAAAAGAGAGATACCAGCAGATGTTACAGGCAGATACTGCCTGCTTACTTCTGTGTTTCAGTGCTACTTTAAGATAGAAGAATAGCCTTGAAGGTAATAAGATTCCCAGGGAACTTCTGAGATTTAAAAAATCAGTATTTAACCCTAAGCAATAGGGCTTCATGCTTAGATCATGACTTGTATCATACACGTCCTTAGCAGGGAACTAAGCTGGTGTCTTGAAATCTCAATTGAACTTTTAGGTTTCATTGTTTCCCTACCAAAAGATTTACTTGGATTTTTAAAACAAAAATATTTGCTTGGTAGAAATGTAGATGTCGTATTCCTGCATAATACTGTCATTTTTGTCAAATTTCACAGATATTCAATCGGCAACCAGAATCAGCCCTAGTGCCCTCTTGTTCTAATTGTCCTCTGTATGTTCAGATAGCTCCATTAGGCCACGTGACTCACAGATGCTTCTTTTGGGAATTCACAGTCCTGATTCCACCCCTTGCTCTCAGTGTGACCTTGGGACACACAGGAACCTCTCTGATCCAGTTTCCACTCAGGTTAAAGGGACTAACAATACCTGTGCTTGCTGACTTGTGAAAGAATCAGAAGGATGAAATGAGATGTATGTGAAACATTTAGTATGCTGTTAGGTGCTATGTGGATGAAAATTATGTCTTATGAATATTACCATTAGCCTCTATTTTAGGCCTTTTTTATAGGAAAAGATACTGAGAGCAGAAAAGTCAAATAATTTATCAGGGCTTTGGGTTAAAGATGGCAGATTGAACTCACACTTTTACCTTTGCCTCATCCTGAAAGCTTAAAATAACAACAGTAGAAGGATAAGGGGAAATGTAATTAAGCCACAAAGGCAAAGAATGCAAGAGAAGGCAACAGCAACAAACTTTTGAGAGTCGAAAAGCCGGAAAAAAAAGAGTGGCAACTGACTCAACAGAGCAAGGAAAAACAAATCCATAGCCAGACAGCATTTGGGAGACCCAAGAAGTGCTCTGATCTGCACAAAAGAAGTGCCAGCGGCCTCAGGATTTGGAGCTTAAAGTAGGCTGCAACCAGGAGGATTGGTTAAATTTTTTTTAATGTAGTGAACTGCCCTTCCCCCAAATCATCCTTTGTCCACTTAGCTGAGGCGAGTTGAGGCCTCTTATCCACTCTGGCTGAAGATGAGAGGTTAATTCTCTGACAAAGTTTTAACAGAAGGTGTTCCCACTTGTGGAGACTCTGGCACAACTGAGGTTGGGCATGCCCTGTTGAAAATCAGTTTATGTGACAGTGCAAGTGATGGATGTTGAAACGTCTCAACCCTTCTTTCCTCTCACCTCTCAGAATGCTGACAGTCAGCCTTACTTCCAACTATGTGGTCAATTTTGGAATAAGTGTGATGTGGTGCTGAGAAGAATGTATATTCTGTTGATTTGGGGTGGAGAGTTCTGTAGATGTCTATTAGGTCCGCTTGGTGCAGAGCTAAGTTCAATTCGTGGATATCCTTTTTAACTTTCTGTCTCATTGATCTGTCTAATATTGACAGTGGGGTGTTAAAGTCTCCCATTATTATTGTGTGGGAGTCTAAGTCTCTTTGTAGGTCTCTAAGGACTTGCTTTATGAAAATGGGTGCTCCTGTATTGGGTGCATATATATTTAGGATAGTTAGCCCTTCTTGTTGAATTGATCCCTTTACCATTATGTAATGGCCTTCTTTGTCTCCTTTGATCTTTGTTGGTTTAAAGTCTGTTTTATCAGAGACTAGGATTGCAACCCCTGCCTTTTTTTGTTTTCCATTTGGTTGATAGATCTTCCTCCATCCCTTTATTTTGAGCCTGTGTGTGTCTCTGAACATGAGATTGGTCTCCTGAATACAGCACACTGATGGGTCTTGACTCTTTATCTAATTTGCCAGTCTGTGTCTTTTAATTGGAGCATTTAGCCCATTTACATTTAAGGTTAATATTGTTGTGTGTGAATTTGATCCTGTCATTATGATGTTAGCTGGTTATTTTGCTCGTTAGTTGATGCAGTTTCTTCCTAGCTTCAATGGTCTTTACAATTTGGCATGTTTTTGCAGTGGCTGGTACTGGTTGTTCCTTTCCATGTTTAGTGCTTCCTTCAGGAGCTCTTGTAAGGCAGGCCTGGTGGTGACAAAAAATCTCTCAGCATTTGTCTATAAAGGATTTTATTTCTCCTTCACTTACGAAGCTTAGTTTGGCTGGATATGAAATTCTGGGTTGAAAATTCTTTTCTTTAAGAATGTTGAATGTTGGCCCCCACTCTCTTCTGGCTTGTAGAATTTCTGCTGAGAGATCAGCTGTTAGTCTGATGGGCTTCCCTTTGTGGATAACCCAACCTGTCTCTCTGGCTGCCTTAACATTTTTTCCTTCAATTCAACTTTGGTGAAGGTAATTTATAGATTCAATGCCATCTCCATCAAGCTACCAATAACTTTCTTCACAGAATTGGAAAAAACTACTTTAAAGTTCATATGGAACCAAAAAAAGAGCCCGCATAGCCAAGACAATCCTAAGCCAAAAGAACAAAGCTGGAGGCATCATGCTACCTGACTTCAAACTATACTATAAGGCTACAGTAACCAAAACAGCATGGTACTGGTACCAAAACAGAGATATAGACCAGTGGAACAGAACAGAGCCCTCAGAAATAATAGCACACATCTGATCTTTGACAAACCTGACAAAAACAAGAAATGGGGAAAGGATTCCCTATTTAATAAATGGTGCTGGGAAAACTGGCTAGCCATGTGTAGAAAGCTGAAACTGGATCCCTTCCTTACACCTTATACAAAAATTAATTCAAGATGGATTAAAGACTTACATGCTAGACCTAAAACCATAAAAACCCTAGAAGAAAACCTAGGCAATACCATTCAGGACATAGGCATGGGCAAGGACTTCATGTCTAAAACACCAAAAGCAATGGCAACAAAAGCCAAAATTGACAAATGGGATCTAATTAAACTAAAGAGCTTCTGCACAGCAAAAGAAACTACCATCAGAGTGAACAGACAACCTACAGAATGGGAGAAAATTTTTGCAATCTACCCATCTGACAAAGGGCTAATACCCAGAATCTACAAAGAACTTAAACAAATTTACAAGAAAAAAACAAACAACCCCATCAAAAAGTGGGCAAAGGATATGAACAGACACTTTTCAAAAGAAGACATTTATGCAGCCAAGAGACACATGAAAAAATGCTCATCATCACTGGCCATCAGAGAAATGCAAATCAAAACCACAATGAGATATCATCTCACACCAGTTAGAATGGCGATCATTATAAAGTCAGGAAACAACAGGTGCTAGAGAGGATGTGGAGAAATAGGAACACTTTTACTCTGTTGGTGGGACTGTAAACTAGTTCAACCATTGTGGAAGACAGTGTGGTGATTCCTCAAGCATCCAGAACTAGAAATACCATTTGACCCAGCCATCCCATTACTGAGTACATACCCAAAGGATTATAAATCATGCTGCTATAAAGACACATGCACACGTATGTTTACTGCAGCACTATTCACAATAGTAAAGACTTGGAACCAACCCAAATGTCCATCAATGATAGACTGGATTAAGAAAATGTGGCACATATACACCATGGAATACTATGCAGCCATAAAAAAGGATGAGTTCATGTCCTTTGTAGGGACATGGATGAAGCTGGAAACCATCATTCTCAGCAAACTATCACAAGGACAGAAAACCAAACACCACATGTTCTCACTCATAGGTGGGAATTGAACAATGAGAACACTTGGACACAGGAAGGGGGACATCACACACCAGGGCCTGTCGTGGGGTGTGGGGACGGGGGAGGGATAGCATTAGGAGATATACCTAATGTAAATGATGAGTTAATGGGTGCAGCACACCATCGTGGCACATGTATACATATGCAACAAACCTGCACGTTGTGCACACATACCCTAGAACTTAAAGTATAATAATAATAATAAAAAAGAAAACAATGCTGACAGTCAGCCTTTTCCCCTCCGCATACATCAAAAATCGAGAAGCAGAAATACCATTTGACCCAGCAATCCCATTACTGGGTATATAACCAAAGGAATATAAATCATTCTATTATAAAGAGTGAACACATGTGTGTTCATTGCAGCACTATTCACAATAGCAAAGACATAGAATCAACCCAAATGCCTATCAATGATAGACTGCATAAAGAAAATGTGGTACGTATACCCCACGGAATACTATGCAGCAATAAAAAGAAACAACATCGGCCGGGTGCAGTGGCTCACACCTGTAATCCCAGCACTTTGGGAGGCCGAGGCAGGCAGATCACGAGGTCAGGAGATTGAGACCATCCTGACTAACATGGTGAAATCCCGTCTCTACTAAAAATACAAAAAATTAGCCAGGCATGGTGGTACCGCACATGTAGTCCCAGCTACTCGGGAGGCTGAGGCAGGAGAATCTCTTGAACCTGGGAGGCAGAAGTTGCAGCGAGCCAAGATCACACCACTACACTCCAGCTTGGGTGACAGAGCGAGACTCCATCTCAAAAAAAAAAAAAAAAAGAAACAACATCATATCCTTTGCAGGGACATGGATGGAGCTGGAAGCCGTTACCCTCAGCAAACTAATGCAGGAACTGAAAACCAAATACCACATGGTCTCACTTATCAGTGAGAGCTGAACGATGAGAACACGTGGACACATGGTAGGGCACAACACACACTGGAGCCTGTCAGGGGGTTGGGGGGAGGGTGAAGATCAGAAAGAATAGCTAATGGATCCTGGGCTTAATACCTAGATGACAGGTTGATCTGTGCAGCAAATCACCATGGCACATGTTTACTTATGTAACAAACCTGCACATCCTGCACATGTACCCCAGAACTTAAAATAAAATTTGATGAAGAAAATAAAATAAAATAATGCCCACTTTTAAATATGAGTAGAAAACCAGAGACCCCCCCCAAAACAAGAAAACTGGGGAAAATCCCTAATAAAAAATAAATATGGCCAGGTGCAGTGGCTCACGTCTGTAATCCCAGCACTTTGAGAGGCCGAGGCAGAAGGATCACTTGATCCCACGAGTTTGAGGCCAGGCTGACCTACATAGTGAGACCCCCATCTCTAAAAAAGATTTTTTTTTTAATTGGCCAGGGGTGATGGCATATGCATGTGGTCTTAGCTACTCAGGAGGCTGAGGTGGGACGATCTGAGCCAAGGAGGTCTAGGTTGCAGTGAATCATGATCGTATCACAGCACTCCAGCCTTGGTGACAGAGAGAGACCCTGTCTCAAAAAAAGTATAGAATTTGGGATACAAGAGATTCAGCATAATAGTGGCAAAAAAAGTTCTCAGGTATTATAGGGGTGAGAGCTGTGCAGAAAAGTTAGTGAAAACTGGATAGGATCAGAGGATCCACGAGAGACGTCATCACGAAGATGAAATTGACAGAATACTTAATATGCTAGATATACTATGAGGAGATATAAATATTTGTGGGTAGAATTCGGAATGAATTGGTGGTGGAAATTAGATGATTAGCAACTTAAGCCAGCAAAAAACAAGTCTATTATTAACTCTAAAATGTTAGGAAGGAAAGGAAATGTTATTGCCTTATACAATACTATCTCAGCTGTGAACAGCATTGGTTGTCGTAATAATGTTAACAATGAATATTTCTCTGACCAAAAGTATCATAAAACTCTATTGAGAGGACAGAAGTGTGGTGTTTCTGCAGTATGGGAGTGGTTGTGGTGAGGGGTGGTAGAAAAATAAAGAGCTGAATTCTCATCTCCCAAGGTGGGAGTCAATGGCAAAGTCCTAAATTAACAGTATAAACATGATAGTTAGAGATATGAGGGTCAATACCAACATAAATGGCCAACAAAGTTGAAAGTGACTATCTCTCAGAAGGGGAAATGCGTATGTGTGTGTTTGGGTTGTGGATACTGCATTCATTACTAGAGATTTTGTGCATATGTAACTTTAATACAACTATAAACTAAATTTCCTAAAAAGTCAACTAAATTGCCAAACTACATTTTTGGCACAAGGGACAAAATTATAGGTTCTCACCTTGAATTTTTCTTTGTTCATTGGATTATACAACTTGCCCCATTTCTAATCACTCAAGGTACTGAATCTACAAACGAACAGTGGCCAGAATATATATAAAAATATAACTTTGATGCACAATCTCCTGCAACCAGCTGGGGAAGCCAAATAGTTTTCTATATTAACCAGTCCGTGAAAGCAGCCTGCTGTAACTCTGACCTATAGGAAATCAGACTACTCTCTCTAGCAACCGGTACAGGAAATTAAAAAATAACCTCTGTAGCATTCAGCCCCAAAAGTCCAGAACTTGATTAATAACTGACAGCTTTCCTAATTTTTGTCCCTCCCTCCAACTTAGGATCAATCAGAGAAAGCCAAATATACGACCCAAACCAATCACATAGGATGCTCTGCTGTCAGTGAGCAGCCTCCAATTTCCCTGGCCAGTGGCCTCCAATCAGGGCACACCTGGAGCCTGCCTTTTCTCCACTATAAAGTCTTCCCACTCCTCTCCCTGCCTTTGAGTCTTGGCAAAATACAAGTGATGGTAGCCGACTCCCTTCCTATAACAGGCTCTGTATAAATATCTTTTGCTTGTTCTCATTTGGTTGGTCTTCATTTACTTTTACATACTATTTTTAGGTATTGCAAATTTTTAAAGATTGAGAACCATTTGATTTGTCAAAAATTGATGCCACTAAACCAATGATTCAAGTTCAAGAAGATTTAATAATTTCCTGAAAAAAATCCTTACATTTATCTACTCACATGTTGCATTCTATTTCCATGTGCAAAGTGCTACACTGGGTATTACAGAAAATACAAAAATAAATTAGATGATTTGAGTATTTCACTTAATTGGATTTAATAATTTCAGAGTTTCTTAAATTAAGATACTCAAAGTTATCTTACGTTTAGGAACTCGAAGCTATATTCATACTTTTAAGAAAATGGAACCTAATTTTAAAAAGCAAGTTGCCAAAACGAGAGATCAAGTTGTACTTTGTTTTGTTTTGTTTTTGAGACGGAGTCTCACTCTAGATTGCAGTGGTGCTCTCTTGGCTCACTGCAACCTCTGCCTCCTGGATTCAAGTGATTCTCCTGCCTCAGCCTCCTGAGTAGCTGGGACTACAGCCGCCCACCACCAAGCCCGGCCAATTTTTGTATTTTTAGTAGAGACGGGGTTTCACCATGCTGGCCAGGCTAGTCTCAAACTCCTGACCTTGTGATCCACCCACCTCAGCCTCCCAAAGTGCTGGGATTACAGGCGTGAGCCATGGCTCCCAGCCGTACTTTGGTATTTTTTATTTTACATTTTCTCTCACATAGTCCAGTTGAAATTTTCTTACTTAACTATCTTGGCATATGTCTAAAATTTGCTTTTTTTCTCCCCTTGAAATCTTATGTTAACTACTAAAAATACAAATATTAAGTGTATTTCATTTACCCACTGAATTGAACTGAATTTAAAACTGAATTGCAGATGTCCCATGAAGGGGCACATATATGATTATGGAAAATTATTCTATTGAAAATAACAGTAGTTTTTATAGTGATATAAATCTGAGAAAGTGAAATAAATTGAGGTTGGAGAAACAGATGTATTCAATAAAAAAACTACTGTGTGCACGTGATGAACTAGTCTTTAGCAAGATCCGAATAATACAATCAGCAGAAATTTGGCTGGCCTGTGGAGTTTTCAAAGGCATGGATGTTCCAATAATAGCTGGAAATTTGTTGTGGACACGAGGCCATTAAGCCTGTCTCCTGCTGCATTCAATATAGTGGTAAAAACTATTATTAAATAACTGATTTTATAGCAATTGTTACAATTATTTGTACAAAGTATAAATTAAAGTTTATGATGGATGCAAATGTACATCTTAAAATGTACAATGCTAATTTAGGTTCCTTTCTCATTTTAAAATAACCACTCAGATGAAAGAACAGTGACTACCAAAATAAGAGCAAATTAATAAGGCTGACAGGAAGACTTCTCGAAAGTGTAAAACATTAAATGTGCCTTTACTTTTCAAACACAGTATCCTACAATTATCAGGGATCTCGTCCCTCGCTGAGTGCCCACAACTTCCATTAGCGGTAATGGCCGTGACGCACATGAAATCCCGAGAAACAATTAAGGAGCACAAAGACAGATCTGGTCCCCGAGCCTCCTGTGTCACATGTTGACACCCACCACACCTAGTGAGGTAGAACCGTAACTGAGTATCCCACTGATGTCAGTCAGTCTTTCTAACCGTTGCTTCTACCAGCATCATTTCCTCCCTTGAAGCCCCTGCAATCAAACTTGTCAATTTATAAAAGATAAAATTCTTTGGTAAATGAAAAGCCTCACACTTAGACACGAGAAAAGCTTTTCCAGTGCCAGGATAGGAACTGATCCCATTTTCTTTCCCTAGTTTGTTCCCTGCATCAGAGTGATTTCAAACTTGGAAAGCCTTTTATCACTGAAGCTTTTTAGAAATGATGGATTCCCAGGCCCTGCCCTATGTTTACAGAGTATCTGAGGCTGGGAGTTGGCAGTGCATTTCCTAAAGACCTTCATGAGATTGGGGGCTGGGGTGTGAGCAGGGTTTGAGAAGCAGTAGCACTACCCTGTAATATTTAACTCAGTATTCAGCAAAAAGTAAGCATATAATACGTATTTGAGGATAAAACAATTTTAAGGAGGATTATAAAATATATTTTTATATATAATTATACATTATATATACATAAATATGTATATTATATATAATATAGACATATATATTCCTGAAAATTCTCAGGAACAACTTGACTCTACCTTTGACTAAAAGTAAATATTCATAGTAATAAAATGCGCACATGGGTATTCCAGAGCATTGAGTTTAAATAAAAACTATTAAAAGTTTCTAAGATTGTTAATAGACCCAATGTGAGATACATATAAAACACACACACACAACGCGCGTGTGTGTGCACACACACACAGTTATTTGGAAAATGAAAATTTGTAGGAGCATGGAAGAGTTGGAAGCCACTCTAGAAGTCATATAATCTAGGTTTTTAAAAAAATAATCTGTTTGATCATCATAATCATCTGGGGAGATTTGTGGAAGGATCATTTACGAAAATCTCCCTAACTGCTGAATCTAAATTTCAGAGAGGGGCCCTAGGACTCTGTATGGTTTAAAATTTTGAAAACACATCCCATGACTCATGCGGGAGTACTAATTTTTCTTCCCAAGAGTCCTTGTTCTTTCAGTGCTTCCTTGGATGGTGTGGCTTCCTGCCATTGATCATCTGGTCACTGTCCTTTGAACAAATCTGTCTGCTTGTTTCTCACTGAAAGCACAGGGGCAGGTGTGGAGTTGAGAGGTGGCATCTTTCCCCAGATTCTGGACTGTGGTCTACCAGAGCACCAAGGTCCACTTAACTATTTGGCAATGTTTTTACATTTTTGGCTGATATTGATCTAGCAAGCAGTTAACCAAAAATGTTGGGTTTTGTTTGTTTGTTTTGAAAGTATTGTTAAGCCATAGTTTCCCCATCTTTTGTTTGTGAATTTGAATGTTAACCTAGTGCAGAGGCCACTTAAGGTTGGTCTTATTAGATTTAGTTCAAGATCCAGGTTTTCAGGTTCATTTTGGATTTAATCTTTTAATATATTAATCTGTGTCTCCCCCAGCTAGTGTCATGCTTGGATTTGTAAACAAGCCACTTCTGGCCTTACTGAAGTTATTAAGAAACACATTAAAGGGAAGAGAGGTGTAGGCACATCCCTAAAGACCCCTTTCTGCGTGAACAATAGTTGTTGCCCTCTTCGATCGAGTTTTCACCTGGCCACACACCTGCCACATGTCTAACCATTCAGCCCAGGCTTCCCCATATTGTTAATAGAAACTCCATAAGAAAGGCTTGTAAAGCTACCTTCCTTGAAATTAAATCTTGAAACCTACGTTATTTAACATTACCCCAAATCTCTGTATCTGCAAGGTATATTTTATTTTATATGCTCAGAATATTTTATGTGAAAAATTTAGCTGTCAATAGATGCATTTCCCCATTTCACAACCTATCTCTTTTTAAAATTTTCTTTTCATAGAAACAGCTTTACCAAAGTAAAATTTCTTATGAGATTCTTTTTTCTAAATTTCCACCAACATACACTGTCTCCTTTCCTGACAAGCTTCTAGCTGGTCCAAAGGCCACAGTGTCTGACAGTAATTCGCCAAGGTACCACATTTCAATTGCTTCAGCACATTTCAATTAGGAGACCTTTGAGGTGAGAAAGAAAGAGAAATGGAGTGGGAGTCAGGTGATTCTAAAAGAAAAACAACATAAAAGGCCAGGATAAGGAACATCTTTGGACAATGGAAAAAGGAAAATAAACCTCACAAGAATTCTCAGGAAGACCTTGACTCTATCTTCGACTCAAAGTAACTGTTCATAAAATGCACATGTGGGTATTCCAGAGCATTGGGTTTAAATACAAAATTTCCAAAATCCCTAAGATTATGAATGGACCTAATGTGAGTACTTTTCCAGAAGTTTTAGTCTAATAGTGAAGATGTAACTTATATTAGGCTTTCTGTTGGCAAAAAGAAAAACAAAAAACGTCTTAAGCAAGAAAGGGAATTTGCTGGCTTACGTAATTTGTAGTCCAGACATTGGCCTCACTTTGGTCTGCTTAAGTCCTACAATGATGTCATCAGGCCCCTGTTTCTCTCTGTCTTGCTGATCTACTTTCTCCCTCTGCTGATCCTATTTGCTGGTAGGTACTCTCATGTTAATAGCAATGTATCTACAGACTCACACAGTCAGAGCCCACATCCAGAATAAAAGAAACAATATTTCCTCTCATTAATTCTGCCTAAATATAATTAGTTGAATAACAGTCGCCCAAAGATACCAAGTTCTAATCCTGGAACAAGCAAATGCTACCGTATGAGGAAAAAGCAGTCTTCAAAGATGTGATTACTTTAAGATTCTTGACATGGGAGATTTAATCTGAATATTGCAGATGTCCCCCAAATGCAATCACAAATGTCTTTATAAGAGAGAGGCAGAAGGAGACCCCACACACAGAACAGGAGGAGGCAGTGTGACTATTGAGGCAGAGATAGGAGTGATGGGGCCACAAGTAAAGGAATGCCTGCAGCCAACAGAAGTAGCAAGGAACAGACTCTCCCCTAGAGCCTCTGGAGGAAGCGTGGCCCTCTGACAACTTGATTTTGGCTCCTTAAAACAGATTCCAGACTCCTGGCCTCCAGAAATGCAAGAGAATAATTTCAGTTACTTTTTGCCACCAAGTTTGTGGTAATTTGTTGCAGCAGCCACAGGAAATTAATACACCAGGTAATGTGAATGGTGCTGATTTGACAAACCTGAGTCACAAGGCTAGTTCTGAGCCAATCGCTGCATACTGATAAGGTGGGACTGGGTTATAGCAGGCGGAGAGGTTCCCCAAAAGGAAGGCATAACTGAAAATAGACGTGGGTAGGACAAGGGGGCAAAAAAAAAAAAAAAAAAAAAAAAAAAACAAAAAACCCAGCAGATATTCATTTCCTGTTTCAGAGAAAACAGAATGATTCAAAGTTAACATTTATATGCAAGAATATTACAGTGTTATGGCACTTGAGCTTTTGTGTAGCTGTGATGATATTGTCGAGCAGCATATTATCAGGATGCACTGAGTTAATCAGGGACCACTTGCTAAGAGCAGATTTGTTTTTATTGCTGATCACTGGAACTTCTCCAAGTCTGACACGTCTCTTTTTAGAAAAGTTGTATGTTAAGATCACACATATTATTATAAATATAAATAAATGTACTGTGTTATTAGGCTAGGGTAATAATTTGTATTTATTTTCTAACATTTTTCACAATTATGTCTAAAATAATGTATTAACAATGTTTGCTACAGTAAAAGCTATGCCAGAGTTTATGGAGTGAAGTCTATAGCACTTTCCACACCTCTCCTTGGATTCTAACTCGGTGGCCCATGAAGGCTGTGCTCCAGGATGGCTTTGCCTCTTGTGCAGACTTTGGCCTTGGGTAACTTACACTTTCCAATGTCAGATTCTTTATATGTAAAATGGGGATAAATGACTCTGCAGCATTTGTTTTGAGGATTACATTTTTTAAAAAAAATGTGTGACAGCATCTAACAGGGTGCCCAGGACAAAGTAAGATGCTAGAAATACTCTATTGTGAATCCATAATCCAATAAGCACAGTTTACCTCATTATTCCCTACATTTGTCTGCTTATGCTTACCCACACTGAAGCTCTTCCAATGGCTCATTTCTGCTTTAAAAGATCTACTTGTAGCTTCCACTTGGCTCAGCATGTTGGTGCGCAGAGGAGCCTGATGTCAGGTGTGCGCTGGATGTCTTAGCATGTTCTCTCCCTTTTCAAACCTTTGTAAAATGTAAAATAAGATCAGTGTCAGTTCTGAGTCATGCAGGGCTAAACCTGCTTATTTATTCCAAAACTGTTTTAGATGCTAATAAGATTTCTTTAATATGACCAGGTATCACAGCCCACCTCCCCAACCTGAGATAGCTCTTTTGCCTTTGTTGTGAAACTGTCAGACTTTATTTTGAAGATTCAAATTAATAGGATCTATTAGTTATTTCTCAGCTTTTTCATTATTTACTCTAAAAAGCTGTAGTAGATAAGTCAGGCATAATCTCCTTTTTGGACATTTTGCTGGAGGGAAGAGGAAAGCGAGCCTCGCTTGATGCATACAGAAGAGCAATCCCCAGTTAGGGACATATCAGCCTTGTCTCTTTTTCCTGTGAGCCAGTGATCTGCCTCTGGACTCGTCAGCAACGCAGCAGCAGCTCTGAGTTCCGAGGGACATTTGGGAAATCTCTGGCCAGGCTGGACAGGTTTGGGGGATTTGTACTTCATCTTTGCCCAGGAAATTTTAGAATTCAGTTGCAGGGCTCTCAAAATCGTTTGATTGCTAGCGTTTGTTCTTTAATGAATATCTGCTTATATTCAGGGTAGCTGTCATTCCAAACATTATAAACCACATCTAAAATAAATTTTACTGGGCTTCAGGGGCTTGGGGAGAAATAGAGATGAAATACAGAGAGATGACTTTTATAGATATAATTTAAACGTTTGCTAAAATTTAAATAATGGAAGTTTACTATTTAATGAGGAATTTTATCCACTTTGTATATATAATTTATAGCTTGTTGCGTATCACAAGATCTCACTCGTCCTACAGGAATACTTTGCATTCTGGAAATAGGTATACCAAAACCCCAAAGCATTAGAAGTAGTGGGATTATGAACAACTTTTCATTTCTTCTTTTTTCCTAGGCACATTTCCTTAAAATTCTATATTTAACAAATGTTATGTTTATAACATGAAATATTTTGATTAATGCTTTAAAAAAATAAGAACTTTAAAACAGAAATAGCATAACATGAAATATTTTGATTAATGCTTTAAAAAAATTAAGAACTTTAAACAGAAACAGCAATCATGATTATGCAGCATAATGTTAGTCTTTATAGGTTAAAGCTGGAAACATATCTAATAGCAGAAAACTATTTAATTAGAGTCTCATACCCATACAGTAGAATGCAATGATCCCTTACTTAATAAGTATTTGCATTCACTTTGGGGGGAGGGAGAAAACACACTTTAAAAATTTACACAAATTTTTCTGATTATCTTGTTTTTTCATCATTTGGCCAACAAACCATCCATTTGATTCAATTCCAATCTTCACCAAAAACTAGTACCTTCCATCTAGAACCCAGATGGAAGGCTCACATTATGAGAAGCAAGAATAATGTTAATTAAAAGAACACCAGTTTACATTATCAGGGGCCTCTTCTGAAAGTCTGACATTACTACAAACAGCCAACTTGAGACTTAGATGAAAGGGCCCTTTAAATGGTGTGGAATTAATATTGTATATATCCAGAAGTATTTGGAATTCGCAAATTGATGTGACCATGATAGGGTAGAATTTTTGCAAGTATTTTATCTCTGAGGTTGGATAATAAAAATATGGTTCTAATAAAAAAGCAGGCAAAACTCCTTCAGGACAAAAAGTGATTGTGTCAAGCACTGTGAATGATTGTAAAATATGGGAACTCAAGACGACCGGGCACGGTGGCTCATGCTTGTAATCCCAGCACTTTGGGAGGCTGAGGCGGGCAGATCACAAGGTCAGGAGATCGAGACCATCCTGGCTAACACGGTGAAACCTCATCTCTGCTAAAAATACAAAAAAAAAAAAAAAAAATTAGCCAGGCGTGGTGGCGGGCACCTGTAGTCCCAGCTACTCGGGAGGCTGAGGCAGGAGAATGGTGTGAACCCAGGAGGCGGAGCTTGCAGTGAGTGGAGATCGTGCCACTGCATTCCAGCCTGGGTGACAGAGCAAGACTCTGTCTCAAAAAAAAAAAAAAAAAAAAAAAGATTTACCAAAGCAGTTCCGAAGGTTAAGTCCACTTCTCGTGAATGAGTGACGCACTCATGTGATTGCCAAGTGATCAACCTGATGAAAAGGAGAGCTCTGCCTCCACCGAGGGTTCTCCTCAGGTTGTTGTCTTCATGGCTGGGTAGAGGAATGCCGTGCTCTAGGAAAGAAGTTATCCAGTGTGGTAGGAATCCAGGACCATGACTAGAGGGACAGAATCAGCCAGTTGCAAGGCACAGATAAAGACCTAGCCACGGTGATTGAAGTTTGCAGATAATCTAGGCTTTGTTACTTGAAGGCAGAATAGACCAAAGTGACAAATGTTTATACCCTATCTCCTTAAGTCTTCAAACACTGCAAATAATGAGTGAGCAGAACTGAAAAGTTACAGAGCATAAATGGAACCAATACTTAATGGAATATTTATTTTCTACTTAGCCCCAATGTAAAAATTAAAGTTATATTAAATGTACTGATGACAAAGTTTAATGTTTATAAATTTTACTTTGCTTTAGTATAGATATTTTTTAATGTTTCTGATATATTATCCCTTGGTTTTTTTTTTTCTTTTTTTTTTTTTGAGACAGAGTCTTGCTCTGTCGCCCAGGCTGGAGTGCAGTGGTGTGATCTCGGCTCACTGCAAGCTCCACCTCCCAGGTTCACGCCATTCTCCTGCCTCAGCCTCCCATGTAGCTGGGACTACAGGTGCCCGCCACCAAGCCTGGCTAATTTTTTGTATTTTCAGTAGAGACGGAGTTTCACCGTGTTAGCCAGGATGGTCTCGATTTCCTGACCTCATGATCCACTCGCCTCAGCCTCCCAAAGTGCTGGGATTATAGGCATGAGCCACTGCGCTCGGCCCTTATTTTATCCCATTTTTATACCAAGAAACTAAAGATAGGCATGCCTATTTATGCCATTATTTTTAGATGATATACATAAAAATTACAATTAGATACATCCCACACTGTATTCTTGCCTTTTCTATTTGTTCTCACCTGAAAAATCTAATCAGTCTTCTGTGTAACCAAAACTAGGCCTCGTCATTCACCCAAAGAGAGTCTGGGCCACATATCAGAAATGGAGTGTAGTTAATCTTTCTTGTTTTATCAGTGTGGTCTCTAAGCCATCAAGCCCCTTAGGAAGGGATCTAAGTAGTTCATTCACTGTGATCTTTTTAATCAAAACTAAAAGACTCAGGCTTAGAGAGAATGGCACAGAATTTTTAACCCACTCTGGCTACTCTTTACATTGTTCTTACAACCTTTCTACCAACTCAGAATCTATGCTACTTCATCAGAGCTGCAAGCCAGAAGACATTGGATGTGACATAAAAGTTCGTAGTAACATGAAGAAAAATCTCCATTTGGCCATAGTTCCAAAGAGAAGCTTCTATTTAGTTTAAATATTAAAGGATATTAAACTTGGCTTCCCCATCTACCGCTTCTATAATATACACATTTCCAGGCCCGGCACAGTGGTTCATGGCTGTAATCCCAGCACTTTGGGAGGCCAAGACAGATCATTTGAGGTCAGGAGTTCAAGACCAACCTGGCAAAACCCTGTCTCTACTAAAAATACAAAAGTTAGCCAGGTGCAGTGATAAGCGCCTGTAATCCCAGGTTCTCAGGAGACTGAGGTGGGAGAATTGCTGGAACCCCAGAAGCAGAGTTTGCAGTGAGCCCATATAGCATCACTGCACTCCAACCTGGGTGACAGAGTGAGACTCTTACCCCCACAAAAAAAAGAAGACACACTTCCATATTAACTTATCTTTTATGACTTTAGGTCATATTCTTTATTACTGAAATAGGTCCAGAATTACAGAGCTGGTCCTAGGAAGGATCTTTATTTCTTCCTAGGAACAGAGTCTAGAAGTCATATAGGGGCTTCCAGCTACAGATGGACAGAAACATCTTCAAGGCCTGTTTCAGGGATGAGTAACAGAGAAGCTCACAAATCTACCACTGAGTACATCTGCTTCCTCACGCTTCAGTTTTTCTCTAGTCTGTTGTCCACAGTCCCTTACCTTCTCTTTTCTCTCCTCATCCACGTGGCTCTGAATCAGTTTTTACCTCACAGGCATAGCTAGAATTAGGCCTCGTTGCTGGGAGTGCTTGTGACTGACTCTCCCCTAAGTAAGTGATTACTATTTTTTATTTTTACTTTATTTTATTTAATTTTAAATTTTTTTTCTTTTTTTTAAAGACAGAGCCTCACTCTGTCACCCAGGCTAGAGTACAGTGGCGCGATCTTGGCTCATTGCAACCTCTGCCTCCAGGGTTCAAGCGATTCTCCTGCCTCAGCCTCTCAAGTAGCTGGGATTACAGGGGCACACCCTCATGCCCAGGTAATTTCTGTATTTTTAGTAGAGATGGGGTTTCGCCATGTTGGCCAGGCTGGTCTCGAACTCCTGACCTCGGGTGATCCACCCACCTCAGCCTTCCGAAGTGCTGGGATTACAGGTGTGAGCCTCCAGACCAGGCCACTCTTTTTTAATCATTTAATTTCTTCAGGGAGACAGAACTTTATTTTCATTAAAACTTTGAAGTCATCAAACAAATGAAAGGCAAAATCAGATGATTTCTCTCTTATTATTTAATGTTATTACTTTTTGGAGGAAATCACATCCATTTCATCCTTTCTTTTTAGTTCCTACTCTCTGTCTAAATATTGGGTTTTCACATAAAGATGACCATTGTAGCGGAAGACACATATATACATACAAATAACAGTAATTCAGAATGAAAAGTGATCTAAAAGAGGCATGACCAAGCGCTATTGAACAAAAAGAGGGAGAAGTTATCATCACTGGAAGGAGGACAGAATAAATGAGAAAGCCAAAGGGTGGCAATTGAGGTAGGCCTTAAATAATGGTTAGGGATATTTACATTACTATTTATCTTTGTATTTCTCTGATGTCAACATTACATATATACAACATATATGTGTATATGTGTGACAGAATATAGTCAGATTTTAAATGTAAAATCTGAACTGTTCAAATGTAAAATCTGAACTGTTCTGTTTTTATCTTCCCTATTTTGCTGCACTAGAGGAATGAAACAAAAAAAATTTTCCTCATCTCATGGCAGATTAAACCCTCCCTGATCTCGAGGAAAAGGTCACTAGTTTCAGGGATTGCCAATGATTCAGGCTCTTCAGACAGTGAGCCACCAGATATGCTGTGAAAGCTCACCAGGCAGGATTGGATTAGAGCAAAAAGCCTGTGCTCTAAAGAGGGGCTGGGCACTCCCTAACTAGGAGGGCACACATGCTCAGGGTTTCCATGGCAAAGAGGACCTTCTTCCTATGCCCTAGGACTCCCTGGGGAGGTGACAGAATTCCAGAGAAGCTATATGGTATATCTTCTATATGGTAGATTATAGAGTGTGTATTAACCATGTCTTTTAAATCTATATTTTTAATTATTTGACATCTTGAGGCCTTGCTGACTGGAAACATCTGGATTTCCAGGCAGAAGTCTGCTGCACAGGTGGAGTCCTTATGGAGAACCTGTGCCAGGTCAGTGCGGAAGGGAAATGTAGGGTTAGAGCCCCCACACAGAGTCCCCACTGGGCCACTGCCTAGTGGAGCTGTGAGAAGAGGGCTACCATCCTCCAGACCCCAGAATTGTAGATCCCTCAACAGTTTGCACCATGTGCCTGAAAAGCTGCAGGCACTCAATGCCAGCCCATGAAGGAGCTGCCCAAGGCTGTGGGAGCCACCCCTTGCTTCAGCATGCCCCAGATGTGAGACATGGAGTCAAAGGAGATCATTTTGCAGCTTTAAGATTTAATGACAGCTGGGTTTCAGACTTGCATAGGGCCTGCATTCCCTTTGTTTTGGCCAATTTCTCCCATTTGGAATGAGAGCATTTATCCAATGCCTGTACTCCATTGCATCTTGGAAGTAACTAACTTTCTTTTGATTTTACAGGCTCATGGGCAAAAGGAAACTGCCTTGTCTCAAATGAGACTTTGGACTGTGAACTTTGGGTTAATGCTAAATGAGTTAAGACTTCGGGGGACTGTTGGGAAGGCATGATTAGTTTTGAAATGTGAAAAGACATGAGATTTGGGAGGAGCCAGGGACAGAATGATATGGTTTGGCTCTGTGTCCCCACCCAAATCTCATCTCACGTGTAATTCCCACATGTCGAGGGAGGGAAGTGATTGGATCATGGGGCAGCTTCCTTTATGCTGTTCTCATAATAGTGAGTGAGTTCTCAAGAGATCTGATGGGTTGTTTTTTGTTTTTGTTTTTTTGAGACAGAATTTCACTTTTGTTGCCCAGGCTGGAGTACAATGGCATAATCTCTGCTGACTGCAACCTCCGCCTCCCAGGTTCAAGCAATTCTCCTGCCTCAGCCTCCTGAGTAGCTGGGATTACAGATGTCCACCACCATGCCTGGCCAATTTTTTGTATTTTTAGTAGAGATGGGGTTTCACCATGTTGACCAGGCTGGTCTCAAACTCCTGACCTCAGGTGATCCAACCGCCTTGGCCTCCCAAAGTGCTAGCATTATAGGTGTGAGCCACCACACCTGGCTGATATGATGGTTTTATAAGTGTTTAGAAGTTCCTCCTTCGTTCTTCTCTCTCCTGCTGCCTTGTGAAGAAGGTGCCTGCTTCCCCTTCCACCATGTTTGTAAGTTTCCTGAGGCCTCTCCAGCCATGCAGAACTGTAAGTCAATTAAACCTCTTCCTTTATAAACTACCCAGTCCCAGGGAAGTTCTTTATAGCAGTGTGAAAACAGACTAATACTCTGACTCTGCAGGGACTGACTCTCCCAGGGCTAGCCAATTCCTAGAGATAGTAAATGACTCACCTGCAAGCATATCTTTCATATGCCAACTGTTCCCCATCATCCTGAAGCAGCTGGATTGACAAAATGGTGGAATGGGTCACAGTTATACCACCAACTAGGTGACAATACTTTACAGGGTTGGGAGCAAAGTTCTTCAGAAGGCTGTGTATGCTGTCTATCAGTGTCCCATATATGGTACTGTTTCTCCCATTGCCAGGATTCATGGGTCCAGCAATCAAGGGGTGGAAGTGGAAGTGGCACCACTTACTATCACCCCTAGTGACCCACTAGCAAAATTGTTGCTTTCCGTTCCTGTGACATTACATTCTGCTGGCCTAGAGGTCTTAGTTTCAGAGGGAGGAATGCTGCCACCAGGAGACATAACAATGATTCCATTAACTGGAAGTTAAGATTGCCACCTAGCCACTTTGAGCTCCGCCTATCTCTAAGTCAGTGGGCTAAAAAGGGAGTTACAGTGTTGGCTGGGGTGATTGACCCAGACTATCAAGATGAAATCAGTCTACTACTCCACACTGGAAGTAAAGAAGAATAGGTGTGGAATATAGGACACCCTAAGAGCATTTCTTAATATTCATGCCCTGTGATTAAGGTCAATGGGAAGCTACAACAGCTCAATCCAGGCAGACTACAATTGGCCCAGACCCTTCAGGAATGATGTTTGGGTCACTTCACCAGGTAAAAAACCATGACCTGCCGAGGTGCTTGCTGAAGGCAAAGGGAATACAGAATGGGTAGTAGAAGAAGGTGGTCATCAATACCAGCTATGACCATATGACCAGTTGCAGAAACAAGGATTGTAATTGTCATGACTATTTCCTCCTTATTTTAAGAACATGTTTGTGCATGTATACACTTGTACTAAGAAAACATCTTCATTTTATTTCCTTTCTTTTTCCTTTATCATGTGACATAGATATTTATTGACTTCATATCAGCATTTAAGTATTGTTAACTTTATGTAATAGCATTTGGGTTGGGGATTGGTGCATTTCCAGTTGTACAAAGGATAGCTGTATTACATTAGACATAATTATGACCTTATTATTGTCTTTTTTGAAGATTATGTATGATTTCAGAAAATATGTATGGGTTCAAGTTGACAAGGGGTAGACTTGTGATGGTTAATACTAAGTGTCAACTTGACTGGATTGAAGAATGCAAAGTATTGTTCCTGGGTGTGTCTGCCAGGGTGTTGCCAAAGGAGATTAACATTTGAGCTAGTGGACTAGGAGAGGCAGATCCACCCTCAATCTAGGCAGGCACCATCTAATCAGCTGCCAGCATGGCTAGGATAAAAGCAGGCAGAGGAATGTGGAAGGACTAGACTAGCTAAGTCTTCTGGCCTCCATCTTTCTCCTGTGTTGGATGCATCATACCCTCAAACATCGTACCCTCGAACAAAAGCTGAAGACTCCAAGTTCTTCAGCTTTTGGACTCTCAGACTTACACCAGTGATTTACCAGGGCCTCTCAGGCCTTTGGCCACAGACTGAAGGCTGCACTATCAGCTTCCCTACTTTTGAGGTTTTGGGACTTTAACTGGCTTCCTGGCTCCTCGTCTTGCAGAGAGCCTACTGTGGGAGTTCATCTCATGATTGTGCGAGTCAATTCTCCTAATAAACTCCCCTTCATATATACATCTGTCCTGTTAGTTCTGTCCCTTTAAAGAACCCTGACTAATACACCAACCATCCAATCTGGAGTCTATACCCCCTAGCCACCTCCTTTATGGAATCTTATACTCTGGCTCACTATTCCCCTTTCCTAATCACCCCAAGGCCAGGTACAAGACAACTAGTGACAAACTTTGTGCCCCAGAGCCCTGAAATTGTTCAAACTAGAAAATTCTTGAGCTGCTTACCCTGCCTTGTTCCTTCCCACAGAAATAACAATAAATAATAAATGCTCTTGCCCATGTTCTGTCCTCACTTCCTCTGTCTCCTGACCAACCCTTCTGCTTCCCACCATGGCCCTATGTGGGGTGCCATGCCTTCTGCCTCTAGGAGAAGCAAAATCTGGCATAATTGGAGACTTCAATATCCCATTTTTGATAATGGATAGAACAATTTGGCAGAATATTAAAAGGAAATCAAAGACTCGAGCAGTATTATAAGCCAACTAGACTTAAAAGACATTGATAGGGGCCAGGCTCACACCTATAATCTCAGTACTTTGGGAGGCCCAGGCAGGCAGATCACAAGGTCAGGAGATCGAGGCCATTCTGACCAACATGGTGAAGCCCCATCTCTACTAAAATACAAAAAATTAGCCAGGCGTGGTGGCACGTGCCTGTAGTCCCAGCTACTTGAGACGCTGAGGCAGGGGAATCACTTGAACCAAGTGGCAGAGGTTACAGTGAGCCGAGATCACACCTCTGCCCTCAAGACTGGATGACAGAGTGAGATTCTGTCTCAAAAAAAAAAAAAAAAGAAAAGAAAAAAAGCCGTTGATAGGATATTCCACCCAACTACAGAGGGGTACACATTCTTTTCAAGTGCAATTTTAGGATTCTCCAAGATAAACTATGTGTTAGGCCATAAAACAAGCCTTAATAAATGTAAAGGATTGAAATCACACATGAAATATTTTCCAATGATAATGGAGTTATATCCAAAATCAGTAACAGAAGGAAATCTGAGAAATTCACAAATGTGTGAAAATTAAATACCCTCCTTTTCTTCGAGACAGGGTCTTGCTCTGTTACCCAGGCTAAATGCTGTGGCATGATCATGGCTCACTGCAACCTCCAACTCCCAGACTCAAGTGATCTTCCTACCTCAGCCTCCTAAATAGCTGGGACTACAGATGTGTGCCATCACGCCCGGCTAATTTTTTTTTTTTTTTTGTAGAGATGGGGTCTTGCTATGTTGCCCAGGCTGGTCTTGAACTATTGGATTCAAGTGATCCTCTTGTCTTGGCCTCCCAAAGTGCTGGGATTACAGGTGTGAGCCACCACCACTGGCCTAATAATACATTTCTAAATAATCAATGGGTCAAAGAAGAAATCACTGGGAAATTAATTTTCACATGGAAGAAATTAAATTTTTCATTCAATTCAAAAATTATTTGAATGAAAATTAAACCACAACATCCAAAACTTACGGCATGCAGTTAAGACCGTGCAGTGCATAAAGGGAAATTTATAGCTATAAACACGTATATTTAAAACAAAAGAAAGATCTCTAGTCAATAACTTTAACATTCACCTTAAGAAAACAGGAAAAGAGAAAACTAAACCCAATGCAAGTAGAAGAAAGAAAATAATAAAGATTAAAGCACAAATGAATGAAATAGGGAATAGAAAAACAATAGAGACACCAACAAAACCAAAAGCTGGCTCTTTGAAAAGATCAGCAAAATTGGCAAATCTTTAGCTAGACTGACCAGGATTTTTAAAAGGGAGACTGAGAGAGAGAAAGAGAGAAATAGAGACAGAGAGAAACAGAGAGAGACAGAGAGAGAAGACTCAAAGTACTAAAACCAGTAGTGAAATAGGGGGCATCACTACTCTCATAGAAATAAAAAAGGATTTTAAGGAAATACTAATGAAGAACTGTATGCCAAAGGAACCATGGGGTGGCTGACAATAAATGACTCAGTGGGAACCAGTATGAACAGATAATTACTGACAAGAGGGATCCTCCTCTTATCCACACACACTTACACACCTTGACACAGTAATTTAGGTAGAATTACCTACTGGACAGGGCTGGTGCTTAGAGGCTATATTAGGCTGAGTAACAGAAAATAAAGAATTACGATATTCCTCCTACATTTGAGACTCATACCTACTTCATTATTTTAACATGTGAAAATACAGGAAATCTCAGATAATAAAATTAAGATCACTCATAATAACATCTAGAGAGATAGCCATTATTACTATTATAAAGTATCTACTTCTCTCCCTACTTATATGTTGTATGTAGAAATATCAGATATAATTTTATTTTCCAGCATTCAGCTTAATTTTTATTCTAACTCTTAGTCTACGGGTAGCAAAAACAAATCTCAGCCAATTCATGGTTTCCCCCGGGGCCTAGGCTTGCATCTAAAACTTCCAAGGAGCTTGCATGGCTTTACATTCCTACCCACCCGCTTCTCAGCTTCTGATCTGTGCAGGAATCCTGACCACATGGTCTCTCCAGGTCTGATTATCTCTCAGGAACCTTGGACAGGTTGACCATGTTGTTCTGGAGTTATGGAAAACTCTTAGAGTCTACATTCTTTCACCACAACTGTGCTATTCTCGGGGATGGGGAAATCATGCTCTCTACTGCTGCTGGACCATCAGGAATGTGGCCTGGATTCCCCATCCAGATGTCTCTTCTGCTTCTGCATTTATTGGGCTTGGAGAAAATCTGAGACCTTTCAGTTCTTCCAGCTTTGGTTCTGACTTGGGGACATAGGTCCCTTATGATGTCAGATCTCTAAACCAGTCTAGGAGTATTATCATAATTATTTTATTGTATGAAAGAAGTATAATTTATTTAACCATCTTCTTGTATATTTAGATTACATTAATCCTTTATGATAATATATTATGTGGTCTTGAATATCTTTGCAATGAAAGCTTTATCCATATCCATTATTAACAGAAATTCCTAGAAGGGCAATTTATGTGTCAAAGAATATGCATATTTTTAGTCTTTTCTATATTTTGCCAAATTACCCTCCAGAAATGCAACAAATTACCTCTCAGCAACAGTGGATAAGAATTCTTACATCTCCACACCACAGATTTGGCAATAAATTAGTTACACTGGGCATAGTGTTGCTATATATTTGCACACAATGTCTGTATGCTGTTCATGACTCCATAATAAAAAATGTGTTTTGAAAATTTGTAATCATGGGAGAACCACTCATATAGCTAAGGGTTGAAATGATTCTTTTAAAGCTAAAAAATGAGATTATTCATGAAACATGAGACTAAGAGATCACTTCTTGGCAGGGCTTCAACACTGATCCACTTTTTTTTTCTACTATTCATTGAGCACAGAAATTTTTTAAGTCTGTAATAACAATAATTGTTGACTGTGGTGTACAGAATGGCCCCCCAAAGAAGTTCACACTCAGATTTCTGGATCCTGTGAGCATGCTATATTAAATGGCAAAAGACATTTTGTGGATAAAATTAAGGCTAGAGACCTTAAAAGAGGGTGGGCCCTATTCTGAATTATCCAGAAGAGGGGAGATCAGAGAGGTCTGAGAGTGAGAATGGTTAATGCCCTGTTGTTGGCTCTTGTATGTAGACGCCCACATGCAAGGACCAGAGAGACACCTAGGAACTCAGTGAAGCCCCCAGCTGGCAGCCAGAAAGGATATGAGGACTTCAGTCCTACAACCGTAAGGAACTGGATTTTGCCAGCAGCTTGAATGGCTTCCAAGTGGATTCTTTCCAGAGCCTCCAAATAAGAGATCAGCCAGCTGATACCTTGATTTCCACCTGTACTTCTGACCTACATAACTGAGGCAATACATTTGTGTTGTTTAGGCTTCTAAATTTGTAGTACCAGTTACCACAGTGGTAGGAAATTCTTACATTTACTGAATAAATGATAAATTATAAATTAAGTAAATGCATGAACAAACGAATTAAAGATGATTTCAGAGTGGAAATTATTATATTCCTTCCCAAAAGACCCAGTGGAATCATAAGTACAGTTAATCCTGAAGATTCTTAGAATACATTGTTTCACTTTGCTGATTTGTGTCAGTTTTGTTCCATCTACAGTTTCTGAAGGCGACGATAACATGAGGTAGCCACCATCTCTCCTGCTGTGAGAATATTTCTTATAGTGTTCAGTGACTGTTTTGTGCTTTGATTTCCCATGATTATCATTTGAAGAATGTGAACACTTCACATCCGGCCCACAAACTATTACTGTTCTTAACCGGTGAATTCAGAAATAATCACCTGCATACATTAAATTTTTTCCCAACAGATATTTACCAAACTCCTGCTCTGAGTGTAGTTTTCTGCTAGGTTCTGAAGCTATTACAAAAGAAATGCAGATATGTCCCAAATTAAAAACTGGTTTATGTTCCAGAAGGTTTATCTCCAAGTTAGAAGTTTCTCACTTAGAACATATTTTCACATACAGGCCATACTAAAAACATTGACTCTGTAAATAAACCAGCCCACAAAAGCCCATTTAACTCAAAATTTACTTGAACTGATAATAAAGGAATTTAACTATATTTAAACACGTATTTCCTATGGCAAAATAAATTCAGTTTTCCAACCTGTAGTGTTAGAGCCACAACATCCTGCCAAGAAGAACTAGTCCTTTAGCGGTGACATTAAGGATCAGAGACAACTGAAACATGGAGGAGACAGTCCTGTACTTTTAAAAATCATATATTTGACCACCTTTTTGTCTTGTTTTTAGTTGTCTATATCAGGAATGCCTGTTATCCTTATGTTGGGTCATCTTGTTCTCTCTTCCATGTCTACCGCCTTCTCTCCAGTTGCTTTTACTATATCCAGATTTTCTAATTATTATTGTTAAATCTTGCCATCTGTCATCTTAGATATTTCTTCTCCTAAAAACTCTAATTGAGAGATAAATGGCACTTAGCTTCACAGAGAAGTCAGTGCTCAGATCCAGAACTGAAGTTTCCTTAACTTTTCATGTGTTGTTATTAATAAAGGTAACGCTACTCAGTTAGAAATTATCTGTGATCTTTAAGACACACCACCCACATCCATGTAACATTTTTCTACTTGGAGACAAGTTATATATGTGAACTGTTTTACCACTCAGGTTGTTAGATAATTTATGTAAAATTGTATATACGGTGAGATGATATGGTATAGATATAAATATCAATTACACATAAGAGTTAGTGGTATAGGTAATAAATATTTCAGAAGTTAATAAAATGGGGAACTCAGTTTGTCCTTAATTCAACCATTCAATAATCCAATCCCCAAACACATGGGTGGTTTTCTTGCTTATAACTGTATTTCTTCCCTGTAAACGCCTCTTCTCTCATCTTTTCTGTCTCTGTATGTTTAAATCTTTTCCACTTCTATGGCCCAGCACATGCACACACTTTCTAGGAAGGCTTCCCTGGCTGCCCATCCTTAGGTAATCTGTTCTTTCTCTCATTTCCCATAGCCATTCATTGCTACTTTTCTTATGACACAGAAACATGAAACTGGATAGGTGTGTTTAGAAAACTGCAGGGATGGACTTTGAGAAAACCAGTTGTTGAATGACTGAGGTAAGTTTAGATTTATATAAAAGAAGGAAGCAGAGAGAACATTTTAAACATGGTGAAGACGATTAGAAATGATGAACAAAGACAGAGAGCCTGGAAGTCAGAGGCTGGCTTTATGGAAAAAGAGGGTTCCTATTGAAAATGGCAGAAGGTAAAATGTTAAAAAGGAGTTCAGGAGCAGATGGTGTAGGACCTTTCCCAATGCCTCAGGGATGAAGAGTTTGGACTTCATCCTGAAAACAACAGGGGGCCATCGGAATGCATTGTTAAAGTGGGCATTTAGGGAAATTAATTTGGCAGCAATATGTAAGATGGATGCAGGGAGCTTATTAAAAAGATATTTTGGTAATATGAGGATAGCAGGTACAAATTTTAAAGGCCCTACTCAAGTATGCAACAACAACATAAATAAAACCCATAACTGTCCTATAATTCATTTCTCCAGTGCTGTTTCCGTTCGAATTGCTGCAGAAAATTTAGTCTAGTCACTTCTAGGTAAAATGAGTCCAATTCTGCATTTTCTCAGGGTTTTGAACTCCATCAGTTCAGGAGAGTGTGGAGAGGGTAGGAAGGTAGGAGTGAGAGACATTCGTTTCAGCCCTAACACTATGGTGAAGCCTGTTTCCAGAGTCCCCATCTTGTTTGTCCTTTGTGTAGGACACATGAGAGGCCCCTCAGACCCAGGCTGGAGGTCATGGGAGCAAAGGCGGCCCACACAGAATCATCCTTAGGAGAGGTTCCCTCATGATGGCTGGGAGACACTTTGTAGGTCCCTCTCTTAAATAACCTGGGTTCCCTCTCGGAGGGCCACGGGAACTTTTACACTCCGTCAACACCACTCCAGCCCATGGCCACTAGGCAAATTGTCTCCAGCTGACACGCAAGTGGGAGCCACACTGCCATTTTTTCCCACAGCTGCTTCTCCATGACTGCAGGGCGGCCGGTGCAGGTTTCTCTGTACGTTTCACTGTCTGCTGTCTTCCAGTCCCACTGCATCAGAAGAACTTTCTTTCCATGAGTCTCTAAACTTAACTAAGGGGATCTAGTCTGTCCCCTCTCAGGGCTCATCCTGAGGAAGCAGAAGGCAGGGCACATGCTCCCCATACACACATTTAACTCTCTCTCTTTTTCCTTGCCAAACCCTCCCCTCATTTCCCTCTTTTCCAGCTTAGACATTCTTCTTTTTCTAGTCTAGCTAAGAGAGTCTTTCCTGTGGATCCAAATCTTTCAGTATTACCCCAAGACCAGAGAGTTTTGAATTTAATGATCAGGCATCGGTTGCCTTTGCTGCCTTTCGTGGCTTCTGCGGGGACCATAGGTGTCTCTGGTCTCCCTCTCTAATTGGGGGAAGGGTCTTAGGAAAAAAATGAACCATTTAGGTGAGCATAGGAGCAGGCGTGGGTATTTTGAAATACTTCTTTGCCACATAATAATGATGTCCTCAGGGCCTAGACTAGGGAGACAAAAGAATAAGAAGGAAAAATCCATTGGACTTGACTGGAATATTAAAAGTAAGATAGTGACAGAGAATTTGAAGAACGTTTTCAAGATTTTGAGCCTGAGCAAATGGGAAATGAATGATATTGAGGGGACAAAATGAGAATGAGAGAGCGACAAACTAGGTGCACTACTGAAGCTGGGTGACAGCAGCACACTGAGTAATACAACACTATGGAATGCACATTAATTTTATTAGGGATTTAAGAAAAGCAGGCTCTGAAGGAGCAATTCCCCTGATCCAGCTCACTAAGAATGGTTTGGAAATGAGCATATCCATTCATTAATGTACCCTGGGGATTGTAACTAACAGGATGACTATTAGTGGTGACCACTGGGCCACTCAGATGGGAGCTGGTGCTTGGCCAACGGTTAAATGAGGTGGTTCATCAGTGAATATAGAATAAGAACAGACAGATGATTCAGCTGTAATTAGGGGCTGTCCAACTATAGAATAATATGAATTTGCTGTTCTTGGTCCTAAGAATATTTCTAAGATACGTAAAAGTCTTTAGAATCAGAGCATTTCCTCTGCTAGAGAGTGTGAGTACACACTGACAAATTCTACTGTACCATTCATTTTCTATATTCTTTATCTGTCATCCCAAACCTCTGTCATTTCCTTATGACAGTTTGCAATTTCTTAAATTACTGCTAATCTTCCACTAGTTACATTTTAAATTGACGACTTCCCTTTTAAGGAAGCATACTAGACCCCTTGGTGAGACTTAGAAAGCACCCTCAAATTGCTAGCAATATGCTTGTGAATCATCTCTTGGGTGGCTTATTTCCTGGGATGATTTCTGCAGATGGCTAATCTTACCCATTTTATGTTGATTTCTGTTAGCACTAACCCCTAAGCATGGCAATATAGGATTGTCCTGATTTTAGCTTATACATTTTTGTTGTTGCTATTCCTTAGCCTTCCTTTCTAAATTTTCATCTTTCTGGCGTCTTCTAGAATTTAAAAGGAAGGTGATGGGGTAGCATTGAATTCCATTTGGGATATATTGAGAATTTGATATGTATTCCACATTGAGCTAATTAGAATAAAAATATATGAACTGTAGAGACTTGAGGGGGTCAATACATAATACTTTTTTTTTTCCTTTCCTAATTTTTGTCTTCTCCAATGAAGAATTAAGACCCAGACATTGGGCAGATGGAGATGAAAAGAAAAAGCTTTATTACTCTGTCCCAAGTGCTTAGAACAGTGCCTGGAACATAATAGGTACTTAATAAATATTTGATGGATGAACGAATGAGTAAAAGTTGGATTGGGCCGGGCGCACGGTGGCTCACGCCTGTAATCCCAGCACTTTGGTAGGCCAAGGCGGATGGATCATTTAAGGTCAGCAGTTCAAGACCAGCCTGGCCAATGTGGTGAAACCCCATCTCTACTAAAAATAGAAAAACTTAGCCAGGTGTGGTAGCAGGCACCTGTAATCCCAGCTACTCAGGAGGCTGAGGCAGGAGAATTGCTTGAATCTGGGACACAGAGGTTGCAGTGAGCCAAGATCGCGCCACTGCACTCCAGCCCAGGCGACAGAGTGAAATTCCATCTAAAAAAAAGAAAAAAAAAAAAACTGGATTGAAGAACACAGCTTACTGTAAAATCTAGTTGACTTCCTAATAATTTACTCCAGAATTAAACTCACCCATCCCCTCCTGGGCAGACGTGGACAGCCCCAGACCTCATCTGTGGTGTTGAGAGAGCAAGCAAGAGCTCCCCTAGCAGGCAGCCATGTTTCTTCCTCTAAAGGGGAGGAGTTAGTGAGAAGGTGGATAGTGGCTGGGAAAATTATTCTGAGGGGAAGCCCCCTCATGGAACAAGAGAGCATGGGATGAATCCTCCTTTATAACATTCCCAGATTTTGGCTCTTTTAAATCATGGAAACGAGTAGTTGAATGTATAATCAAACAGAAACTGCCCAACATTGGGGAATACAGGAAAAGAATTAAACAGAGAAGTTTTCTCTCCATTGTTTTAATTGTGGTAAAATACACGTACCATAAAATTCACCACCATCTTAACCGTTCTTTCTTTTTTTGAGACAGATCCTGTCATTCAGGCTGGAGTGTAGTGGCGTGATCTCCACTCACTGCAACCTTTGCCTCCAGGGTTCAAATGATTCTCCTGCCTCAGCCTCCCAAGTAGCTGGAATTACTGGCGTGCACCACCACGCCCGGCTAACTTTTCGTATTTTTATTAGGGACAGGGTTTCACCATGTTGGCCAGGCTGGTCTCGAACTCCCGGCCTC
Organism: Symphalangus syndactylus; assembly: GCF_028878055.3. Taxonomy (NCBI): domain Eukaryota; kingdom Metazoa; phylum Chordata; class Mammalia; order Primates; family Hylobatidae; genus Symphalangus; species Symphalangus syndactylus. The sequence goes on along the minus strand of NC_072423.2, from coordinate 73,498,892 downwards.
AAGTGATCCACCTGCCTTGGACTCCTAAAGTGCTGGGATTACAAGAGTGAGGCACCGCACCCGGCCACCATTCTTAACTATATAGTTCAGGCCGGGTGCGGTGGCTCACGCCCGTAATCCCAGCACTTTGGGAGTCCGAGGTGGATGGACCACGAGGTTAGGAGATCAAGACCATCCTGGTTAACACGATGAAACCCCGTCTCTACTAAAAATACAAAAAATTAGCCAGGTGTGGTGGTGGGCACCTGTAGTCCCAGCTACTCGGGAGGCTGAGGCAGGAGAATGGCGTGAACCCGGGAGGTAGAGCTTGCAGTGAGCTGAGATCCCGCCACTGCACTCTAGCCTGGGCCACAGAGCGAGACCCCGTCTCAAAAAAAAAAAGTATATAGTTCAGTGCTGTTAAGTACATTTATTTTGTTGTGCAACCATCACCACCATTCATCTCCAGAGCTCCTTTCATACTGCACATCTGAAACTATATACTCATTTGATAATAACTTCCTGTTTCTCCCTGCCCCCACTCCCTGGCAACCACCATCCTACTTTCTGTCTTTAAGAATTTAACTGTGAGAGAAGGAGATTTTTAAAAATCATCATTATCACAAATAAATGCTGGATTGGAGGACAAAGCTTAGATGTGTGGACACAATAAGCTTCTTAGCTCTAAATAACTCTTCAGAATTAAGTTCACTCTACTACTTGCCAACCACAGATTCCTCCCATCCCATCTGCCTCTCCCACCCAGGCTGCTGGAAGCTTGGGTGGAGTTAGACCCCTCTCTGAGCAGGCAGACCTTGAAGAGGTGCCCAGAAAGACCTGCCCCATCTCCAGGATGGTGTGACAACTCTTTATAGGAAGGAGGAAATGAAGTGGAGATGGGAGAGTCCAGGAGTCTTTTGTAAAGCCCTTCATGGGATCATAAGGCCAAAGAATTTCAGAAAATGTGGAAAAACGGCCCAGAAATTTAATCTTCCTCTCACACTAATCACTGTCCAACCCCAAAACAGGAAATCCAAAGCTATGACAATTCGGGAGGACGATGGCAATCAGCTGGAAGTTATATCACTGTAGCGTCAAGTTTATTCACCTAAAATGAAAAATAAAAGAAACTGCCTTACAAGTTTATTACAGACAACTTTCATATATGTTTGTTTCTAAGTTGATTTTTTTTTGGTATTACAGAAAGAGTGGGTAAAAATTCTACAATCACAGGCTAAAGAGACTATTATCCCCAAGAAATCACTTTGCCAGCCCAAAGTGAATCATTGGCCTGTGTCAGCTGCTATCTAGATAAACGATGTTCAGACATTTCCAAAAATCTGAGACAGAGCTGGGGGAGGGAGAGGGGATGAGCCAAGTAGCTTTCTCTTTCACTATTAGAACTTGCAGGCATTTCTTTCCTAACAAGAATGGTTCCTGTTTTGTCTCAGAGTAATAGACACCCAAAATGCTTCCTAGCACTTATTTTCTCTCAAACTTGTTCAAAATTTTGGCTGAAGCTGAAGCCAACAAAAGGTGTACTAGTAAAGGGCACTTGGTGTGGTCCTGTGAAGCAGAGAACATCAGTGAGGCATTTTCACCACAAGAAGCATTGTCTCTGTTTTATTAAACATCCTGCTTCTATTACCAATGCACTGAGAACGGCAGATAATGCAGGCATTTGGGTTTTGGTTAACTTTAAATGGCTGTGAATTTTTTTCTGAACACCTTCTTAAAGATTTTTTATACTTGCATAAGTTAGAATTCAGGGATAGTATTAGGTTGGAAACCTGACCAAGCAGCAGTTGGAGGACTGACTTTCCTGGGAAAATGCCAAATGCCTGAATCTCTCAGACAAATACTCCCATAGGTATTTCATCAGGTCTCCCCAGATTTTGCTTCCCGCTTCCCTCTTTGCAGGACTGCGTGACATTCAGCATTCCAAGAATCTTAAAAAGAATAGCCATGTTGTTCAAGCTGTGATGTAAAAGAAGTATTTTGCCTACAGGGAGAGCTGCTCCATGAAATCCACTCTTGCAGGCCACCCGTGGTTTCACAAAAAGATACTTCTGACAGGTGGCCCTTAAATATAGTTCTTATGATACATGATATTTTGTCTTAAAACATGATATTTTGTCTTTAAACAGAAACCAGTGCTTTACACCTTGAACACTAGCCTGGGACAATAAGAGTTCCTGCCCAAGACCTACTTTAGGAAGAACCAAGTCGAATTCACAGCTTCTCTGCTCTTAGGTGCAGGCTCTGTTCTCCTCCTTGACAATGATGCTCTGTGTGACTATTCATTTCCCAGGATGGGGAGGGAGGAGACAGCACAATCAGATCTGGGTGACCCTCATTCCATCCAGAAAAGCAGTGTTCCACTTCCCTCGGCTCCCTTATTCCCCTTGCCTTAGGGCCTGCCTATTGCCCTTTGAGTCATTCTTAAGAAAACCATAGAAAGCTGAGAGGGAGCTGACCTGTTGGATCCCACCAGCAGATGCGTGTTGCTGCTATCAGCCTGAATTTCAGAAATCTCCAAGGCAAATCTTCTTGTTAGGCATTTTATTCTTTATAAAAGTACTGACAAATTTTGTACAATTGCCCTTCTGAAAGAGGTTATTTCACCATTAATGGACTTTTTAAGCTGATCTGCAATTCAGCTAAATAAATAAGTAGTGAAGAAGCGCAGGCTCAAAACACATTACTCTTCACAGGAATTAAATTAGTGCTTTAAAAATTTCAGCTTTTAGGAGGGTGTTCTTTGCCTTTCTGTAGTCTACTAAGCTAGGACCAAGAATCATAAATAAATTGAAGTAATACATTGAGAACATCGTTTCAATTGAAGATGTATTTTTTCCCTAGACTTGAAGGTATTCCTTCTTTTGCATATCGTTAAAAGTTTCCATTTACTATGAATATTACACTAAAGGAATCTATGTACTTTGGTGTGGGCTACTTTCTGTTAACCATTGTTGAGGTATGTGACCTTTAGCTATGGGAAGCTGGAATAGTACCACACTCTCAGTAAAAAGAACAGCAAAACTTTGCTAGTTTACATAGTTTCTGTGAATATCAGTTTCCTTATTTCTTTTTTGTTCTTTTTTGAGATAGGATCTCACTCTGTCACCCAGGCTGGAGTGCAGTGGCGCGATCTCAGCCCACTGCAACCTCCACCTCCCAGGTTCAAGCAATTCTCATGCCTCAGCCCCCTTGTAGGACTTGTAGGTGTGACTACAGGCATGCACCACCAAGCCTGGCAAGTTTTTTTGTATTTTTAGTAGAAATGGGGTTTTCACCATGTTGGGCAGTCTTGTGTCGAACTCCTGACCTCAAGTGACCTTCCCACCTCGACCCCGCAAAGTGCTGGGATTATAGCCGTAAGCCACCGCCCCTAGCCCAGTTTCTTTATTTCTTTTTTTTTTTCTTTTTTTCTTTTTTCTTTCTTTTCTTTTTTTTTTTTTTTTTGAGACGGAGACTTGCTCTGTCGTCCAGGCTGGAGTGCAGTGGCGCTCACTGCAAGCTCCACCTCCCCGGTTCACACCATTCTCCTGCCTCAGCCTCCCAAGTAGCTGGAACTACAGGTGCCTGCCACCACGCCTGGCTAATTTTTTGTATTTTTAGTAGAGACGGGGTTTCATGTGTTAGCCAGGATGGTCTCGATCTCCTGACCTCGTGATCCACCCCCCTCAGCCTCCCAAAGTGCTGGGATTACAGGAGTGAGCCACCGCGCCTGGCAAATTTTGCCGTATTATACTTTAAAGTTTCTTTTTTCCTAGTGGTTCTTAACTTACAAAAATCACACTGGAATGACAGTGGTTTGGGTAGGGTGCTATTTCTCTTTTTCCCCTAACCGTGGCCAGCTCTTAAACACTAGTAACTGCTGGTTTATTGCTCTATTGTTTTCATTTTTCTTTTTTTTTTCCTTTTTTTCTTTTTCTTTTTTTTTTTTTTTGAGACGGAGTCTCTCTCTGTCGCCCAGGCTGGAGTGCAGTGGCGCGACCTTGGCCCACTGCAAGCTCCGCCTCCCGGGTTCACGCCATTCTTCTGCCTCAGCCTCCCGAGTAGCTGGGACTACAGGCGCCCGCCACCACGGCCGGCTAATTTTTTTGTATTTTTAGTGGAGACGGGGTTTCACCGTGTTAGCCAGGATGATCTGGATCTCCTGACCTCGTGACCCACCTCGGCCTCCCAAAGTGCTGGGATTACAGCCATGAGCCACCATGCTGGCCTGCTCTATTGTTTTCAACAATCCCCTGGGGGCATAAGAAGTTAGTCTGTATCTTGAATCTCCTCTCAGTTGCCTCAACACAGCCTCTACTGTTCTTGAAAGCACACTTAGGTTTAAACTTCTTCACGCTCTGCTGCAAATTGGGAAGAGATTAAGAGCTATCCTTTTTATAACATGCTTCTTCTTCCAAGGAAAATCTCTAAGTCAGGGCTCTGGAACTGGGGTGGGAATAATGCAACCTCTAGCCCCCTGCTGTAGGAGCTGAGTGCTTGCTGGACTGGGGGTAGGGGAGGAATGGGGGAAGCAGCTGAGATTTTCTCAGTTTACTCCCTTAGCACAGGACCACTGCCTCAAGACGTGGAGCAAGGGTTTTCAGGGCCCTAGTTTTTTCAGCGAGCTGTGTCTGAGGTGAAGCCTCATCTGGGAGTCAGGGCTGGGTAGAAGAAGGGAGCCCCCACCTCTTGAGGACACTTGTCCAGGACCAAGCCTCATCAACAGGTAGCTAGGGGCCAGATGAGACAAGCTGATGTCCTCTTCCTGGGAAGAAAATCCACCTACGGGGAGCTGGAGGGAAAGAGAACCCTGCGTTCTTGGCTGCAGCAATGTGGAGTGGAGTTTCCACATTACTGAGCAGGGAGGAGGGAAGAGAGAACGGCCTTGGCGCACATACCACAGACTCACCTTTCTTACCAAATTTTCATAGATTTCTCTAAAATTGATGTTTCTCTACTTGCTCTTTTTCTTCAGAACTTTTTCGGAGGAGGCTTTAAATGGTTGTCTTTTAATGGTATGCATTTGATAAATGTTAAGTTAACTTCCCTGCACTTTTGTTTCCTCACAAAAGGCTGAAAGGATCTCCAAAGTCGCTTCTATCTAACAATTGTTATTTTAGTGTTTCATAATCATTCACTGCCCTAGAAAGACTTATTTGATCATACCTTATTTTTTGTTTTGATGGACTTAGGGATCAGCTTTTTTTCTGTATAGCAGGTAGAGTCACAGAACACTATAACAGATGGTGAGGAAGTAGGTTTAATACCTTCTCTTTCCCACAATTCAGAACCTTCACAGCCCTCTAAGGCTTTCTGTTTCACTCAGCTCTTCAGTGTATTTCCAAATAAATAATGACTCAGTGCTCCTAGGCTTTCTCAGGAGCCATGCTGATTGGTTATTTGTTCAGAATGGCAAATTCTGGAGAATCTTCGTGAACCATAATAGCTTTCCATAAGCATCTTTTGCCTACTCCACTACTGTCAGTTTCCTTTACAACAGTACAATTAGCACAACTCCTTCCTCACCGTTCAGCGGTTTGTTGACATTATACCAACGTCTCAAAGTTATACTTTTGTGCATTCGAGTTGCTGATACAATTTCCCTGCACTCTAGTTTAGTGGTTTTAAGTCCTGGTCACACTCTTGTCCTCATCGCTGCTCTCTGTATAACCACTGGATTGATCAGCCATGACTCTGAACAATAGAGCAGCATGGGCCAAATTACCCGTGCTGTGTTCAGGGCTTCTCTGGGTTCCTACAAAGGACTTCAAAGTCTACAAGAGTTCAAACCGGGTAGCTGTATTACGTGTCTTACTTCCAGATCTAGTAATTCACCAGATTTTTACCTCAGAATATCAGAAAGACTACTAGAAATTATGGACCAGGAATCTTGCTTCCCACAGGGTTGCAATTCAAGGATCCATTATGACTGAAAATGAGGAAAGACGTAGAAAATAGAATATTTATAAGCACCTGATAGAAATATGGCCTCACAAAACAAATCTGATTCAAAGAAAGAAAAAGGAGAGGAACAAGGATCATATGAGAATAGAGAAAGAAAATACTACATCTGCTGAAAAGCTAACATTAAAAGCAAAAGATCTCCAAAATTTTATAATAATTTCTAAAATATCACAAAGCAATACTTCCTGCCAAATCAAAATGAAATCCCTTGTAATATATGCCCCATGATTGCTGATCTCTGTTTATGACATTTATCTTTATGAATTCAGAGTTCATAAGGGAGAAAGGCTAAAATACTATTGGCATTATCTTCCTCCTCTTCATGAAGAGAAATGTCAATGTCATAATAAAGATGAGGTTATTTTTTATAGATATACACCCCTTTCTATATTATATTATGAAATTATAAATTTTAAGAAATCAGCCTAGTTTAAAAAATATCCAAAAATATCTTCGCTTTTATTAGTAGATGATAGAGTTATAGATATTCAAAATTATTTCTATTTGGTTTTGGAAAATGAATTTTGGACTGCAGGATGAATTTGTGTGCATTTGCTATTCAGGGAATTCATAGTGAGTGAGATGCTGAGGCCCTTGTGAAGATCTACTCAGGAGAAATTCATAAAGTCTACCTATTTTCCTTCTGGTTCTCTGATCAGCTCTAGTATGCAATTCATTCCATATTTGCAAAAGTTGCCATCACCTTTCAGTCTTAGGCAAAGCACATTTGCCTTTCTAAACTTGCTCCTCTGTTAAGCTCTCAGCCTCCCTGGGGTTAGAAGAGATAAATAAGTGTTTTTTTGTTTTGTCTTGAAAAGACTTTCTGGTCAGGAGTAAGAACCTGGAATCTCTTTCCTTCTAGGTTCTGCAGGCTGCATATGTAATCAGGGAAGGTGACAAGGCAATAAGAGAATTCAAAGAATAGAGTGTCGCTGGGAGAGAGCTTCATGCTTTTCTGGGGATGAATAGTGGATCACTGCTCCCAGAACTAGTTTGTAACATTTGGTAGACTGCTATCATGTATACATTCAAATCCACATTTCTGGTTATATGTCCATTTCTGCATATCATAGGGTTTATGCCATTTCCAGCGATAGATACTCCTCTTAACGATGAGAGAAAGAAATAGATGGATAAAGACACACGTGACCGCATGAAATGGCAGAATCCTTCACATGGGGGCCGACTTTCTAGAGGCACTCTGACTTCAGCTAGCTGAATCCCTTACCACTCATTAATGACCAGAATCAAAGATACTTCCCAGATGTTTGAGACACATTCAGAATTAATACATAAATCCAAAGTCATTATGTGAAGGAAACACTCTACTATTCTGTGGAAAGCTAAGTATTGTTATGATTTCAACTAACAATGAGAGTACCAGTTTGGTTTTCCTACTGATGGGCATTTTACCATATTTTTCCAGGCTATTTCTCCCAAGCATATGCTTTTCACTTGCATCAGAAGTTCTCTCATTGACATGATCATTTCCAGTGTTCACTCCAGCTGGTTTTAAACAACGAACCCACTGACTAACTGCATGAATAACGTTTCACTCAGGCAGAGTGACGATTTCCTTTTTATTTTCCCTTTGCTTTTGTGACTTAAGGAGGGAAACAGTGATATACAGCTTGTGTTCCCAGTGATTTGAAATTGAAGCACATAACAGAGAGAAGCTAGGTATGACAGCGGAGAGAAAGGGTCTGTAAAGCATAAAGGGATCAAAGGAAAATGTCAGTGAAAAATAGATTGAAAATGAAAAGAGAGAAGTGGGCAGAAGAGGCTATAAAGGAGAGAGGAGCACCCTATCTATAGCAGAGGAGGGTGGAACGTGGGGTCAGAGGGTGGTACGCTGAGGACATAGAGTGATCTAGGAGATCTGAAGGTAACAGGCCATTATTTTATTTTAATAGTCCATCGAACAAATCGTTCATTGAATTAGACTTGCCAAATGAACACCATATATCATATTGTAATGAGGAAGAAAATGAATATATTCAAACTAAGACTGGATCCACAAGATGAAAGAGAAAATACTTAAGATTGTGAAGATCTAGATTGTTCAGAAGAATGGAGCGTGAATCAGTGTTTTCTGACTTTGTCACTTTCAGAACTTGTCCACATGAAGTCAAGATGGTAAACGTCTTATCTCATAACAAATGCGGGGAAGTGATTTACCATCTTCAGTTGCTGAGGACAGATGGTCATATATCATACACAGCAGGCATTATCAGGAGATAAAGTAAGCGGTACCTTACATAGCTCAGTTTGAGGAATATTACAGGACACCTTATTTCAAAATACCCACTTACCTAAAGTCATTCCATTCTTAAAGCTTTGCTATTCTAGTTTGTGATGTGTTTTCCTTTGGTGTTAGCAGGGATTGATTGACAGTCTATTAGAATAAAGTACTGTGCAGCAGGGAAGGGGAGGGAGAAGGGAAAATGGGAGCAATCCACTTAGAGAAGTATAGAGTTTCCTAGGGCTGAGGAAGGGTTCCAGGTGTTAAATATTTTCCTTCTTTCCTTAACCTGAATAGATCGTTGTCACTTTCCTTCTCTTAATGAATATTTTATAGGAAAACCATTATGTTCAAGATTCTTGGCCGGGCGTGGTGGTTCACACCTGTAATCCCAGCACTTTGGGAGGCCAAGGCAGGTGGATCATGAGGTCAGGAGTTTGAGACCAGTCTGGCCAAGATGGCGAAACTCCATCTCTACTAAAAATCTTTAAAAAAAATTAGCTGGGCATGGTAGTGGGCACCTGTAATCTCAGCTACTCGGGAGACTAAGGCAGAGAATTGCTTGAACCCGAGAGGCAGAGGTTGCCGTGAGCCAAGATCGCACCACTGCACTCCAGCCTGGGAGACAGAGTGAAACTCCGTCTCAAAAAAACAAACAAAAAAAATTCTCAACCAGGGCCAGGGCCATTCCCTGTGCACTCCTCCCCTGTCGCCAACCAATCACACAGACACAGACACACAACAGGGTAAATTTGACAATGCCTGAAACATTTTTGCTTGTCATACTGGGAAGACAGTGCTACTGGCATCTGGTGTGCAGACGGCAGAGAAGCTGCTCAATATTCAATAATGTAGGGGACAGACCTCAAAAGAAAGGATGATCCAGCCTAAAATGTCAAAAGTGCCAAGGTTGAGAAACCCTGGTCTTCTAATACAGTCGTGTAAATGAAAGACAAATGGTTCCAGTCAAATTCGCGCGATCATCCATTCACTCATTCGCATTTAGTGAATTTCCCCTATTTCCCAGTGTGTTAGGTACTAAGATGCAAAGAAGAGATACACACAATCCCTGCCTTTAAGAATTTGCCATTTTCAACAAGAATGACACCATATCTGATACAAACATTCAGAGCAAAGCTAGATGATTCCCAGATGTGCGATCAGGGAGCGCCAATAAATGGCAGCATTTAAATAGACAGGTATTAATCACATCGCGGAGTGGGGAGCGCTGAGAGGAGGGTTAAGGTAAGGCACAGCTAGGAAAGAGAAACCGGAGAGACAATTCGTTATGCAGAACCAGGGGCAAACCCATAGTACAGGATCAGAGCAAACAATCTGGAGTGGAAAGGATGAGAGGTTACACTGGAAGGGCAAATGAAGCCAGATTGCATGACGTCAAAAAGCCAGGCTAAGAAAGTTTTGTTGCTGTTTGTCTCCTTTTTTGTTTTTTACTACATGTTATAGCAAAGGGAAACCATGAAAGGTTTTTTGAGACAAAATATCATGATCAGAGACATGAAGTTGAAACACTTTCCTGGCAGAAGTGTGTGAGTGGTGGCCCCCACTGCTTCCTGAACCGGCCACCTGGAGAAAGAATAGGAGCACCTGCTCTGTAAGACCAGGCTGCCTTTTGCAGACACTGATCTTGCTGCTTATCTCCTATTTCCTTCCTTTCCTCGCTGTTAGGATTTCATCTTTATTACTGGTTTTTGAGCTGTGACTCTAGGACTTCTTAATGACAATTTTGATCCTCACATATTAGTATCAGAATCATGTGGGGAGGGTGGGGCTAGGGAGACAGGACTGAGGGGCTACCAAGGGGTGAAGAATATGTTCATTATCTTGACTGTGGTGATGGTTTATGGTGTGTGCATGTGGTAAAACTTCTATATTGTGTGTTTTAAATAGGTGCAATTTATGTCAAGTATACTACAACAAAGCTGTTCAGGGAAAATAAAAAGAATCACCTCTAAGGCTTTTTATAACTTAGTGTTTCTGATTATGCAAATTTGGGGTGAGGCTTTAGATTTTGCATTTCTAACACACGTTGGGAAGCATTGCTCTATGCTGACCTTGATAAACCATTTCCCTTCCTCTTCTGCTTGGTTTCCAGATTTCCCTGTCAAGATTCCTCTTGAAGGGGTCTTGGGCACATGCCGACCTTACTTCATCAACCGCTATTTATCTCTTATCAGTGAGGTCTGCCTTCTCCCTTCTCCCACTCTAATGAAATTGCTCCTTCAAGGATCATATGTGATACTGATCACCAGCATTTGTACAGTACTTATGTGCCAACTTTGTTATAAATACTTTACATGTATTTTAACTCATGAATCCTCCTAACAGACAGTAAGATAGATACTATTGTAATCTCAACACTGGCTCCAGAGTCATGTTCTTAACCACTACTTGTCTTAATTGCCATTTCAATGGCCTCTTTTTATTTGACCACTGAGAATGGAGAAAAAAGAGCAACCCCTGACATTCCGAAGCTGGCCTGGCGCTCATAGCTAGTGTTGGGAATAACACTCAAAATCCTAGGGAGACTGAACACTCAAACAAAGGATTCTTAGCAAAGCAATTTTACTTCTACACAGAGGGGTGCTTCCCCTTAGCCAGTCACCATGAGAGCACACCTGAACAAAGGGGCATGAGAGCCTTTATTCCTGACACAAGTCCTGCCCCTGTACCCTTTCCCCTTTGGCCGGGGTCAGGTCGCACAATCTGAACTAATCCCAGTTGGCTAGACATTAGATAAGGTGGGCACGTAAGGGAGAGAGGGGAAAGAAGGGGAAGGGGTGTCTGCAATGAGCTAGAGAGCTAGTCTTCTTTCCAAATAAGGAAAGGAATGTGAGCTGGTACTGATAAGCCTGGTACTGTGGCGTGTCCCGGCATGTAACAAAGGCAGAAAAGAGAAAAAAAGGAAAAGGGGTGGGTGGGGGTTGTGGATTACTATGAATTAAAGAGTAATGGATTGGTCAGGCTATTTGAAGAGAAACCTCATCATATCCCACAGCTAGGATGTGTTAATTTCCTATTAGACATAAACAACTTCACTGAATGCCACCCTCAAACAAGCCTACCCTGAGACTGTGGTAAAATGAGTCAAAGCAAGGCAAGTTTGTCATTTTGTCTAAGAACAGATAAAAGCAAGGTCACTGTGTCACCCACGAAATACCAAACACCCCCTCTCCCAGCCAAAATGAGTGACTGCTACTTTACCAATTACAATTTTATCCTCTTTCTAATTCTCCCTGTCTACACATAAGATTTATTGAGATACCCAATCACAGAATTGTTGTACTCCTGAAAATACCCAATTCTGAGTATGCCCCTGCCTCCTTCAATACCTCCTAAATCACTCAACCAAAGCCCAGCTCTTATAATTGGTTGTCACACATCTTACTGAGACATGCCATAATTACACTGGTGTGTGATTTCCCTGCCTGCAACAAGAGATAAGCCCAACTTGTTCAACTCTAAGTGTCTTCCTGGTAGCCTTTGGCTGGAGGGCACTGCCACCTCTGTGCCACATACAACTTTCCACTCCTTGAAATCCTCTTCTTCCTTGGCCTATAGACATCATTCTCTCCTGATTCTCCTCCTATTTTTTTTTAACAACTTCCAATGATTTCTACTTCCTGGTATTCATGTCCTTGTGTAATCCCTTCCCCTTGAGTGTGGGCTGGTAGTGACTTGCTTCAAATGGACAGAATACACCAAAAGCAATAGACTGTCCCTTGTGAGAGTCGGTAGCAAAAAGACTGGCTTCTGTCTTACTTGCCATCTCTTGCTTTCTTACCTGCACACTCTTGGTGGAGCCAGGTGCCATCTTGTGAGCTTCTATACAGAGAAGCCCATAGTGTCAAGGAACCCAGGTAGCCGCCCAGCTACAGCCAGTGAGGAACTAAGGCCATCAGTCCAAGCCTTGTAAGAACTGAATCCTACCAACCACCATTTGAGTTATGTTGAACTGGATCTTCCCTTCATCAAGCCTTGAGAGAACTCTGACCCTGGCTGAAACTTTAATTGCAGCCTTGGGAGAGACTTCGAAGAGAGACATCCAGCTTACCTGTGCTGGATTCCTAACCCACAGAAACTTAAGATAGTAAATTTTTGTTATTTCAAGTCTCTAAATATTGGGGTAATTTGTTATGCAGCCATAAATAACAATTACAGATCTCCATAATAGAAATATAATTTTTTCCACAGCATAGATTTAGCTGTATCACTGACATAAACTCTTTCACAGTTGACCATCGCCTCTAGGGTAAAGGCTGACCTATCCGTGAAATATATCCTCTGCTTTAGTCCCAATAAACTGCTTATAGGTCTCAGAACATGCCAAGTGCACTCTCTCTGTGACTTTGACTTCACTGTTGACTTTCCCTGGATGTAAGTCTTCCCAAGAGCTCCCACACTTGAATTAACTGCTCTTCCTCTGGGGTTCCAAAGCCCAAAGTAAAAGTAATGGAGGCAGGAAAGGTAGAGAAAACACACAGAAATGAGGAAACAAAGAAAAATACATTTAATAACACAAGAGACAGCAGCTAGAAGAATGATGGCAAAAATTCAATGGTCCCAAAAAAGAAGGAACAGTGCACTGCAGCAAAGGGCGGGCTTACCCACAAAGGGGATGGAAGGCATCCTTTGTGAGAGAGTCAGTCTGATCCTTAGGTTGGGAGTTCCATTTGTAGCTAGGGGGAATGATGGTATAAGCCTTAGGTGAAAGAATGCAGTTGCTATTTTTGCCCAATCAACATAAGCAGCCTGAGGCACAGGCAGATGCCTAGAGCCCTGCTCCTGTGTGGGTGCCCATCATGCAATAGCCTCTGGGTACATTTACAAATATTATTTTTAGATGTCATTTTTGGCTCTCAGAACTTTTGGCTATCAGAGTTACTTTACTCTCCACCCTTAAATTAGGTTTCTTCCCTGTGGAATGTCCGGGGTTCTATGATGAAACCATATCAACTGTGCTCAAAATTATTATTAAATTTCCTTTTCAGAATGTTGTTTTTATTTTTCCTGATTGGGGTGGCCATTTGGTGTAAAGAAATGAATAAGGGAAAAACCTTTGCTAAAGGCAGCAGCTATGAGAAATATTTAACAGTATGCAAATTCAGCAGGCAGCTCTCCCACTGAAAGAGAAGGGAGGGAGTTGTTCTACCCTTAAAAAAAGGAAATGCATTAAAATGCAGTCATTAACTGGTGGAGTATTCTAGAATTGGCAGTTACCTACTGAGATTTTGGGTTAAGTTTCTCTGGGGGTATAACAAAATTGTACATCCTCATGGGAAGCAAGAAGAGAGGAGGACTTGGAGCAGTGGAGCACGGATCTTAGCAGAGTGGAAAGAAAGGAAAGGAAATGCCTTCCCGGCATCATTCTGATGGAAGATGGGGAAAAGCTGCCTGTGGCAGAAACAGGGAGAGCAGTTCCGCCTGCCAGGGTTAGCCAGCGGCCATGTGTTACTCATTTACTCTGCAAGAGTTTTGATGCCAGCTCCGGCAAGTTTGAAAGAAGCACTCTAAGCCCTGTTTAGGATGTGGGTAGTTAATTACAGTGACAATACATTGAAAGGGAATAAGACAGCCATGTATCTGGCTGTCACCGAACCACAGATTTTTAGGACCCAGAATAGGCCTTAGCACTGAAAATATTTATTTCTTTGATCATCAAAGGTCATAAGGAGGCTTTTAAATATGAAAGGCATGCTAATATTTTATATGGTTTATGAATTTCTTGAACTAATGTATATGAACACAGTGTTGTCATTTTTGCTTTTATTTATATTGCTTGCCTGTTTGCTTGCCTGCCTTTCTCTCTCTCTCTCTTTCTTTCCTTCTCTTCCTCTATCATCTAGGAACCCTGCCAGCATTCCCAGGAGCCGCAGGACCCCAGAGATGTTCCCAGCTGCATGATCCCGGGCATCAGCTGAGGGCAAGTCAACCTCTCTAAGGCTTTGGGTTGTGCAGGCTCCTCGGCTGCCTCAGCACCTCCCTCAAAGCAAAGCCCTCCCACCTTGGAGTTCAGCCCATCAAGCCTTCCACCTACCCACCTGACTCAGTCACCATCAGAGTCCATGTCTCAGTATCACCACCACTGGCTGGATTGTTCTGAATATTCTCTAATCTAACCTCATTCCCACCCATCTCCATCCTCCCAAATTATTCCAAAATGTCCCTCTGCAATTCATAGTTCATCGTCAATAAAGTCCGAGTGTATCTTCAACCTCTCATCTAAATATTCCATTCCGCTTCTTGCTCTAACTCAGGAGTTGGAAAACATTTTTTTGTAATGGGCCAGATAGTAAATATTTTAGGCTTTGCAGGCCACATCATCTCCATTGTCATTGTTACTTGAAAGGGGTCCCAATCCAGACACCAGGAGAGGGTTCTTGTATCTTGTGCAGGAAGGAATTCCGGGTGAGTCTGTAAAGTGAAAGCAAGTTTATTGGAAAAGTAAAGAACACAAAAGAATGGCTACTCTATAGGCAGAGCAGCCCCGAGGGCTGCTGGTTGGTTATTTTTATGGTTATTTCTTGATCATATGCTAAACAAGGGGTGGATTATTCATGAGTTTTCTGGGAAAGAGGTGGGATTTTCCCAGGAACTGTGGGTTCCTCCCCTTTTTTAGACCATATAGAATAATTTCCGGGTGTTGCCATGGCATCTGTAAACTGTCATGGTGCTGGTGGGAGTGTCTTTTAGCATGTTAATGTATTATAATTAGTGTATAATGAGCACTTTTGTCACCATCTTGGATTTGGTGGGTTTTGGCCAGCTTCTTTACTGCCTCCTGTTTTATTGGCGGGTCTTTGTGACCCGTATCTTGTGTGACCTGTATCTTATGCCGACCTCCTATCTCATCCTGTGACCAAGAATGCCTAACCTCCTGAGAATGCAGCCCAGTAGGTCTCAGCCTTATTTTACCAAGGTCTTATTCAAGATTGAGTTATTCTGGTTCTAATGCCCCGACACAATTACTTAACTTTGTTATTCTAGCACAGAAGCAGCCATAGAAAATATGTGAACAAATGAGTGTGCCTGTGTTACAATAAAATGTTATTTACAAAACCTGGGGGTGGGCCATACTTGGCCCAGGGGTGGTAGTTTCTTGATGCCTGTTCTAAGGGAAATCTGTCTACACCCCAAGGATTGTGCTTCCCACAATGTTCAGGTGAAGGTTGTTTTTCCCTCTTAGAAACTTCCTAGATCTGAGCTATCCATTACCAATCTCTTTGTTATCTCCTCTCATTTTTTGATGAATTGAACATTTGAATCACTTCGTTTTCAACCCTACCATCATTCTTGGAGATTTCAGAATTGAATAACTGTTCCATCTAACACCCTGGTCATTCAGTTCCTTAATCTTTTAGAGCCAATAATCTCTTATTCTGTCTCACCTCAACCACCCACTCACAAAGCATGCCCTAGACCTTGTTATCACCAAGCACATTCCCAATATTATGAGGGCAAATATCTTATTTCCAGCAATTACCTCCTATCCTTCAGCACATCCAGTCAGCCTACCTTACGAGTTCCCTGAATTTAATGAGACCTCTGAGCCACTGGCCCCTATCTCTCTGTCATGCCCTGCTTCCTTCACATCCTCATTTCTCTCCTGGGCTTGATGATCCAGCACCATAACCACTCCCTGGAAAACATGCAGAGCCCTCTTGCCTTTTCAGTCTGCTTATCATATTCCGACCCTGGCTAAGCCTAGATATCCTCTAAATCTGTACCTGCTGCAGACCAATTCAGTGTGGCAGCAAAGACTCACACAGCCACACTGACTGGACTCACTGGGCACAAAATACAACAGGGAGCATAACAGACTGAAATCCCTGTTCTGGTGGAGCTATCATTTTAGTGAGAGAAAAATAGACAATAAGCAAGAGAAGTCATTAAAATATATAGTAAGCTAGAGGACGATAAATGCTAAAGGCAAAAAAATAAAGGAGGGAAGAAAGTAATGAAAGGAGAGGGAGATGGGAAATTTTAGATAAGGTGGCCAGGGAAGTCTTGCTGATAAGATAGCTTTTGGGCGAAAACAAGAAATCAGTGAGTACAAAACCATGTGTACATCTGAGGGAAGAGCATTCCAAGCTGAGAGAACACAACAATGTAAAGGCGTTGTGATGGGCATGTGCCTGGCCCTTTTGAGACACAGCAAAGAGGCCTGTGGGGCTCAAGCAGAGTGGATGAAAGGGAAGAGTGGAAGGAGATGTGATCAGAGAAGTAGTAGGACTGCAGTAGTTATTTATCACTGCATAATCAGTTACCACAAACTGGGAGGCTCAAAACAATACCCATTGATTATGGTCTTAGTTTCCATGGGTCAGCGATTCATCACCGGGCCCTTGGCTCAGGTCTCACAAGGCTGCAATCAAGATTATAGAGTGGGCTGCAGTCTCACTGGAGATTCAACCAGGGAAGGTTGTCTTCTAAGTTCATTCATGTTGTTGGCAGAATTCACTTGCTTGCAGCTATAGAATTGAGAGCTTTAAGATTGTTTTACTGGGTGTCAGCCAGAGGCCACCTTCAGCTTCTAGAGGCTGCACAGAATTTCCTGCCACATGGCCCACTCCATAGGCAGATCAAAACATGGCACCTTGCTTTCTTAAGGCCAGCAAGAGAGGGAGAAAGTCTGCTAGCAAGAGGTAATGGTAGATAATGTAATCAAAAGAGTAACAGCCATCACTTTGCTGTATTCTATTGGTTAGAAGGTAGCCATGGATTCCACCCACACTCAAGGAAGGGGATCACACAGCAGCATGAACACCAGGAGAGAGGATCATGAGGCCACCTTAGAGTCTGTCTTAGAGTCTGTCTTTCACAAGGACTCGTCACCTAGGGATATATGCCCTTGTAAGGTCTTTGGCTTTTTCTCTGAGACAGGGAGCCATTGGAAGCCTTCGAACCAAGGAATTACATGCTGTGATTTCTTTTAACAGAATCACTCTGAATGATGGTTGGAAATAGACTCCCACAGGCTGAGGACAAAAGCACAGGATCAACTAAGATGCTATCCAGGTGAAAGTGGATAAGGGTAAGTTTGGGGTGGTGGCCATGGAGAAGGAGAAGCCATGTTCTGAATATATTTTGAAAGCCAGGCCAACATGATTTGTTACAGGTCGGATGTAGAACATGAGGAAAAATGAGGAGTCAAGGTTTATCTCAGATTTTTGTGCTGAACAACTGGAAGGATGGAGTTGCCATTATCTGAGGTGGGGAAGATTGAGGGAGAATATCAGGGGCCCTGTTTTGGATACATTTGAGCTTCCAGCCATTTCATGGCAGATAAGTTATGCTACGTACACTCAACCCTGGAAGGAGGAGTGATTCGTCTTTATTGGAACTGCCATCTATGCCAGATTTGGGTTTGCATTCCACACCTGCAGCACATCTGCAAACATTACTGCTTGAGTGCTGAGTGCTTCATTTATAGGCATCAGATCCCAGATTCCACAGTATTGCCTCAGAGGACCCATTTATGGCAAAAGAAGTATGAGACACAGTGGTTCTCCTTATACATCCCGTTACCTGGAAGCAGTAAGAATGTTGGAATGACGTAGTAAAGGTTCCAAAAGGGTGTGAGCTTGGGGATGCTGTCTTTCAGGATGGTGTCTCTGCACTGAGCTACTGGCTGATACAGAATGTTGTGTCTCTGACAGTCAGACTTCATGGGTCCAAGAATTAAGGGGTAAAAGAAGGATTGGCCCTTTCAACATCACTCCCAGTGACTCACCAATCCTGCAAGTCTAAGCTCCAATGGATTGAAGATTCTTGTTCTCAGAAGAACATTGCTTCAACCTGGGCACAGTAAGATGTCCATGGAAACTAAAGCAAGTCTGAAGCCTGGACAATTTGGTCTCTTCAAGAGGAGACAACAGCAGGCAAAAGAAGTTTCTATATGAACATGGGAAATCAATTCTGATTATCATGAACAGCTACTTATTGTTCCTGCTACTATGCAATCTGGAGGACCATATCTGGAACCCAGGGAATTCATGGGGGCATCTCATAAGTGCCCCAGGATGGGTGAATCTGTGAAAAAGCCGACCCAGTGTGGACATAAGTAGAGCTGAGATCTGCAAGAGATTGGCCAGCAGACATGGGCGGTGCCCCACATCATGCCCCCATGCCCTCCACCCTGATTTCAGCAGCAGGTATGGCAGACAGTTCTTGTGTATGTGGCAGTACGTGACCTCCAGTGCCTTCTGCTTCAGAACTTTCTCTGAGGTTGCACTAACTCACTCAGCTGAGGACCTGTGGTTGGGAAGGTGAAGGGATTTAATGTCTTCAGAAGCAACCCCAGAGCAAGAGGTGATGGGAATGATAGAGAATGTCCAGGCTTCTATGTTTTGGTGGGATACTTTTCTGCATGGGTCCTCAAGGGTTTTCTAGTGGGACATGAGCCTCAGGTGCCCAGAGCAGCAAACAACTCAATAACATACATTGTATTGGCTTTGGCTTTTATTCCTTCCGTTCCTCACACTTTCCCTCCTTAACTTCTGCCTCTCGGGATCACCACCCAAATCCAGCTTAGGCGCTAGTCCCCCCTGGCCTCTACTGTGTGGACCTTCACTGACAGAGGAAGCCCTGAAGTCTACCAAGTCTGCAGCACAGCTCCCAGGAGTCCCTGGGGCAAGCCTAGGGCTTCCATGGACAACAGAGCCCAGGGCTCGGACTCTTTCCAAATCCCAATCTCTTCTTTATTTCTAAGAAATGCCCTATCCACAAAGGGTCATTTCAAATGATAACTTGTTGTTTTAGGTATGCAGTTCAGTGAAAATCTGCATTGATTAGAAAAAGTTTAAGACTTCTCTCCGACTAGAATTGAAATTGCACCCCCCAACTTTCCTAGTCCTACCCCATATGGTCAAGTCAAAAGTGATTTAAAGATAAAGATATTGCTATCTTTAAATCATTTTTAACTTGAATTTGATGCAAATCAGGCAGCGCATATTCATGTATTGTTTTA
The DNA here is from genome assembly GCF_028878055.3 of Symphalangus syndactylus. Lineage (NCBI taxonomy): Eukaryota > Metazoa > Chordata > Mammalia > Primates > Hylobatidae > Symphalangus > Symphalangus syndactylus. Next base: position 73,479,720 of record NC_072423.2, on the reverse strand, counting down.
TTACTTTTATGTTAAAGTTCCTGTTTCATTTATATGGTTTCCACTCAGAATGGGCATCTCCTAAAAGAGAGGAACTAAGTTTGTATAAGCCTCTTTGCTATGCAGTTAGATGCATAATACATACATACATACATACATATATATATATAGAGAGAGAGAGAGAGACAGAGACAGAGAGAGAGAGAGAGAGAGAGACAGAGAGAGAGATTTTATGCCACAGGTGAAATTGCTTCTTTCTTTACTTGATGTTGAGTGCTCCTTCTGTCCATTGAGTTAGACTATGGATAAATTCATCACACATGAAAAAGAAATCCTTTAAAATTACATGCATCTTTCCTGATCTAAATCAGTTCAGAACTATCATTTTGACAAATGTCTGAAAGTCTTAACAGACCTAATTTCCCAGAGGTCAAAATATGGCAGAAAGAGGAATGAGATGGAGGACATTTGGCTAATGGCTTCACAGGCTGGAGTGGGAAAATTGAGAGCATCATATACCATGATGACATGGAAGTGCCCATCTTGCCATACTTCATCCCAGCTCAGATATCATAAAAAAATGCCAGCTTTTATCAGCTCTCTAATGGATTTGTTAGTGACTTCCTTTCAAAGAGTACATTTCTTTTCTTCCTAATTCTGCTCCATCATAAGAAGGAAACTGGGTTTATAGAGCAGGGTGTCCTCTGATCAAAATGAAATTAATAAAGAATCAGAGGATTTTCCCCAGGGTATTCCAATAGCTTCTCCAACTAAAACAGCTTCTGATAACTGATCATGCAGATTTATGGTCAGAGTCCTCTGCTCTGGCTCAGCTCTTCATCTCACGTCTTTGAGCTATCATGCCAGGTTGCTGGATGTCAAAAGGGAGAACAATACCAGGCTTCACATCCAAACAGTCCTTTTGTCCACCTGTGAGCACAGATTATCTGAATAAAGAATGTTACACAGCTATGAGAAATGTAGTTTCCTTATAATGCAACACCCTGATTGGGGTAATTAAACAACAACCATTAAAAGTACTTTTCCAAATTCTGTTTTCCCCCTAATTTAATAACACAGATTTATTAGTTAGCAGATATATCTATAAAACAAACATGGGGTTCATTTATTAATCAGTAGAAGGATGTGCTATTGGGCTTTTCTTGGCTTTGGCTGTTAGTTACATTTAAAAACCACAAAGATTAAGGCAATGAAAAAATACACTGTATTTTATTTGTGTTAATGTCAAAGCACACTGATGAATTGAGTTTCTCAGGCTGTACAACTGAGGAAAACCTTACATGGGATGAGGGGCTCTTGCTGAGATTAGCCTTGCTGAGATGAGATCCTATTTGCCCTGGATAGATGCTCTCACCCCGGAAGTGATGAGAGAAGCATCTTCCTCCAGCATAGAAGGCTCTTACATCTCTGTCAGAGCAAATTAAATCACAGAATTTGCCTTGCTCATATTTTAGAGCCTGGTGCAAGTCTCATCTTCCCCTAAACCATATTCAGATATCTTCATTCAGTATTCTCTTTCTCTGAACATTTAAACAATTGTTGTCCCTAGTATCTGTTCTAGCACTTAATCATTTGCTATTTTGTATTATCTAACAGTTTATGCATTTATGTCTCATTTCCTTGTTCAAATTTTCTTTTTTTTTCCTTGTTCAAATGTCTAAGCTCTTACAAAATCATATCTGCTGAGCCCAGGGCTGGGAAAATAACAAAAACTCAATAGTAGATGTTTGAATGGATAGATGAATCAGGATGGATTCAGACTGAGAAATGGGGTGGCATCAGTGTGTGGTGGCTTCATCAGTTCGGAATACTTCTCAGTCTACTCTGAGAATGACTTGGAGAACTTTGTACTTTGAGACCATCAGCAGTTAAGGAAGATACTGCTATGGACAGGAAGCAAGCAAATACTCGGTAGAAGAGGGTGGTTCCCTGGGAGAGGCCCCACCCCCAACACTGGAAACCCTCAGCCCTAAATGGGAGCAGGCATTCTTGTTTGTGCATCCATATGTTGCCTTTTGACCTGCCATATCCTGCACCCATATAAACCCCAAACCCCAGGCTCCATGAGCAGAAAAGCAGCACAGCAGAGAAGGAGAGAAGAGAAGGGGCATCTGAAAGCTAAGAGTAATACAGCTGGGGACAGTTGGAGAGGAGATTGGCCATGGGGCAACCAAACTCCAGGGACAGATCATCTTCCCACTCCATCCCCTTTCCAGCTCCCCATCCATACTGCTTAGAGCCACCTCCATCTGGCAATAAAATCCCCCACATTTGCCCTCCTTCAATTTGTCTGTGTGACCTAATTCTTCTTGGATGCCAGACAAGGACCTGGATACCAAGAGGGCACTGAGTTGGTTAATACTTAAGCCATCTGTGGATGGCAGAGCTAAAAGAGCACTGTAATACCTCCACTGGGGCTTTGGGAGTTGCAGGCATCCACCCCTAGATGCTACAGTGGGGCCAGAGCCCAAAAGTGCTCCCCTCGGCTCTTGCACCTGCCCGTCTGTGTGCTCCCCCTCCCATAAGGGGTTGAGTGCACAGCGGCCAAACAGACAAGCCACATCCATCCCATGTCCTGTGAGGGAGGTCAGGGAACTCTCCCATTTCAATACTACACAGGAGTTTGATTACTGCCCTGAGACGATATTAAAAAGACTTACATTCAATATGCTCTTGAAATGAATTATAAGACGTCATTAAAAGAAACTGATTTACTTTTTTTCCAATTTGGGAAATACAAATAATATGCATAATGTTTTCTCTATTGTATTTCTCATCTTTTTAAAGGATAAAATAAAATTCAAAAGAGCAGGAGTTCAGACATCACTAACTTTCTGCCCAAGCCATCACAACAACTTGTATCAGTGAATCCTTTTGCCATTTTGTTACTTAGAATTCTACTAAGGTTGATGCAGGAATTCAAAGTCTCTATTGTTGGGGAATCACACCGGTCTCAAAACTTCAGTCTTTTTAATATTTATTCTTAATCTCAAATCCCTGTGGCTTTCTTTGTTTTAGCCAAATTACATACATTCTCCTAATGACAGTAAGCGCATTCCCCATTATCCTCAGGGATACATATGTTCCAAGACCCTTCCCCATGGATGCCTGAAACCTTGGATAGTATGGTACCCTATATATACAGTTTTTTTCCTATACATGCATACCTATGATAAAATTTAACATAAATTAGGCATAATGAGAGATTGACAATGATAATAATAAAATATAACAATTATAACAATATACTGTAATAAAAGTTATGTGAATGTGGTTTTTCTCTCTTTCTCTCTCCCTTTCTCTTTCTCAAAGTGTCTTAAGATTTTCCAACTGTGGTTGACCTCAGGTAACTGAAGCTACAGAAAGCAAAATCACAGATAAGAGGGCACTACTCTGTATGTCAATTTAGTTTTTAATTTTTTTAAAAAAAATGAAAAACTCTTCAACAAGTAAATATGATCAAATGAAATATTCAATAGCATTTTTTATTTAAAAAACTCTGGATTTTTGTTTTTAGAAGATGATACAATTTTTGATTAAACCTCATATCTGGTCTGGTTCCATTTCCTAAAACACCCCTAAAGTTGCTTATAAACGATTTTAGGGGACTTTACATATTTTGATTGATTACTTGATGAAGAGCATCAAATATTCACCATATTATTATGATTAAAACTTATCTTGAAAAACAGCACTTTGCTATATGGCTCCTGTTTCAATCAGGTCTTTTTTAGCTTTGGCCATCCACATTCATTCTGCCTCTAGAATCGATAGACTACAGCCCACAGGCCATATCTGGCCACAATCTATTTTTGTATGGCATGTAAGCTAAGAATAACTTTCACATTTTTAAATGGTTTAAAAGAATCCAGTAAATATTATTTTGTGATATATGGCAATTATATAAAATTCAAATCCCAGTGTCCATAAATAAAAGTTTTTTTTTTTTTTTTTTTTTTTTTTTTTGAGATGGAATCTCGCTCTGTTGCCCAGGCTGGAGTGCAGTGGCACAATCTTGGCTCACTGCAACCTCCGCCTCCCGGGTTCAAGTGATTCTCCTGCCTCCCAAAGTGCTGGGATGACAGGCGTGAGCCACCGTGCCCAGCCAAATGAAAGTTGTAATGGAACGTAGCCAGCGTATCCATTTATATTTTGTCTATGGCTGCCTACATACTACGGTGCCGAGTTGGGTAATTGCAACAGGGACCTTACGGCTCAAAAAGCCTTAAGTATATGATCTAGTCCTTTACAGAAGAAGTTTGACAACTCCTGCTCTGTTCTGTTGATTTTTTTCAGGCAGATAATCCCATCTGCCTCCCCTTGTTTGCCGCCCCCAGCTCCTCACACTCTGTGGAGCTTTTGTTCATATTGTAAGTCCACACTGAGTTTTCCTTTTCTTAATGTCAATAAAGCTGTTCCCAAACAGATAGGCTGCAACCCGGGACTCGTGGTAGCCAGCCCTTAAGATGGCCCCAGTGTGCTAAGGTTGGTGTTTGTGACCAGAAGAATTTAGAAAAAGTGATTGTCATTCCTGAGATTCCATTATAAAGACACTGTTGCTTTCATTTTGGTCTCTCTCTAGCAGTCTCATGCTCAGATGTCTCTGCTTGGGGAAACCATGTTGTGAGCAAACCGACAGAGGGGGCCATGTGGAGAGGAAGCCTCCTGCCAACCTCTTGCAAGTGAGCTTGCAAGTGGATCCCCCAGCCTGATGTCAAGAATTCAGAGAATATGGCCCCAGCCAACAGCCTGAGAAACCCTAGCCCAGACCATCCAGCCGGGTCATCACAGATTCCCAACCCTGAGACAGCATGTAAGAAAATAAATATTTGCTCCTTTAGGCAGCTAATTTTGCAGTAATTTGTTATACAGCAATAGATAACCAACACAGACCTCAGCCAGTCTGGTATTGTCTACTGGGGCACTATCTTTCTTCCTCGGTCTGATATCCCCAGTCTGCTTCTAATTTTTTTTTGTTTGTTTGTTTTTTTGAGGCTCACTGCAGCCTTGAACTCCTAGGCAGCCTCAACCAATCCTCCTGTCTTAGCCTCCCACATAGCTTGAACAACAGATGCATGCCACAACAGCTGGCAAATTTTAAGAATTTTGCTATTGGCATGGGGGTCTCAACATCTTGACCAGGCTGGTCTCAAACTCCTGGTCTCAAGCCATCCTCCTGCCTTGGCCTCCCAAAGCTCTGGGATTACAGGCACGAGCCACCATGCCCAGTTTGTTTCTGGTCTTTTTTGAGGTGTGAATTTCTTTCTCTTTTAAGACCCTGCCACAGCTGTGGGACTTGGCTGATTTTCTTTTTTTTTTTTTAATTTTATTTTATTATTATACTTTAAGTTTTAGGGTACATGTGCACAATGTGCAGATTTGTTACATATGTATACATGCGCCATGTTGGTGTGCTGCACCCATTAACTCATCATTTACATTAGGTATATCTCCTATTGCTATCCCTCCCCACTCCCCCCACCCCACAACAGTCCCCAGAGTGTGATGTTCCCCTTCCTGTGTCCATGTGTTCTCATTGTTCATTTCCCACCTATGAGTGAGAACATGCAGTGTTTGGTTTTTTGTCCTTGCGATAGTTTGCTGAGAATGATGGTTTCCAGTTTCATCCATGTCCCTACAAAGGACATGAACTCATCATTTTTTATGGCTGCATAGTATTCCATGGTGTATATGTGCCACATTTTCTTAAACCAGTCTATCGTTGTTGGGCATTTGGGTTGGTTCCAAGTCTTTGCTATTGTGAATAGTGCCACAATAAACATACGTGTGCATGTGTCTTTATAGCAGCATGATTTATAGTCCTTTGGGTATATACCCAGTAATGGGATGGCTGGGTCAAATGGTATTTCTAGTTGTAGATCCCTGAGGAATCGCCACACTGACTTCCACAATGGTTGAACTAGTTTACAGTCCCACCAACAGTGTAAAAGTGTTCCTATTTGTCCACATCCTGTCTAGCACCTGTTGTTTCCTGACTTTTTAATGATTGCCATTCTAATTGGTGTGAGATGGTATCTCATTGTGGTTTTGATTTGCATTTCTCTGATGGCCAGTGATGATGAGCATTTTTTCATGTGTTTTTTGGCTGCATAAATGTCTTCTTTTGAGAAGTGTCTGTTCATGTCCTTTGCCCACTTTTTGATGGGGTTGTTTTTTTTCTTGTAAATTTGTTTGAGTTCATTGTAGATTCTGGATATTAGCCCTTTGTCAGATGAGTAGGTTGTGAAAATTTTCTCCCATTCTGTAGGTTGCCTGTTCACTCTGATGGTAGTTTTTTTTGCTGTGCAGAAGCTCTTTAGTTTAATTAGATCCCATTTGTCAATTTTGGCTTTTGTTGCCATTGCTTTTGGTGTTTTAGACATGAAGTCCATGCCCATGCCTATGTCCTGAATGGTATTGCCTAGGTTTTCTTCTAGGGTTTTTATGGTTTTAGGTCTAAGCTGTAAGTCTTTAATCCATCTTGAATTAATTTTTGTATAAGGTGTAAGGAAGGGATCCAGTTGCAGCTTTCTACATATGGCTAGCCAGTTTTCCCAGCACCATTTATTGAATAGGGAATCCTTTCCCCATTTCTTGTTTTTGTCAGGTTTGTCAAAGATCAGATGGTTGTAGATAGACAGCATTATTTCTGAAGGCTCTGTCCTGTTCCATTGACCTATATCTCTGTTTTGGTACCAGTACCATGCTGTTTTGGTTACTGTAGCCTTGTAGTATAGTTTGAAGTCAGGTAGCGTGATGCCTCCGGCTTTGTTCTTTTGGCTTAGGATTGACTTGGCGATGCACACTCTTTTTTGGTTCCATATGAACTTTAAAGTAGTTTTTTCCAATTCTGTGAATTCTGTGAAGAAAGTCATTGGTAGCTTGATGAGGATGGCATTGAATCTACTGAGTCTGGCTCTGTCGCCTAGGCTGGAGTGCAGTGGCATGATCTCCCCTCACTGCAGCCTCCACCTCCCAGGTTCAAGCCATTCTCCTGCCTCAGCCTCCCGAGTAGCTGGGACTACAGGCCCACACCACCATGCCCAGCTAATTTTTTGTATTTTAGTAGAGATGGGGGTTCACTGTGTTGCTCAGGCTGGTCGCCAACTCCTGAGCTCAGGCAATCCGCCCACTTCGGCCTCCCAAAGTGCTGGGATTACAGGCGTGAACCACCACGCCTAGCCGGTTGATTGTTTTTTCTTAACTTTGACCTTTTGCTTTTCTCCTCCACTAGGATCCAGCCTCTCCCCTTGGTTGTTGCGGTTCCTGGCTGAGGCTTTACAGCCTAGGGCAGACTCCTCGGTTCTCTCCAGCCCCAGAATAGGAATTCAATTCTAGGTTGTGGATTTCAAATGTCAGATAGCCATTGGTGTCGAGGTCTCTTGATTACTATTTTAAATAAGAAAATAAGGCAAAAAATTTCCCAGGGGTAAACACTTGTTATGTGTTTTTGAATATTCTTACTATTAATAATGTCATTGTCATATTTTAACCTTTCACTTGAGGAAGATAAGGATTATAAGAACATGTAGAAGCATGGAGGAAATTTAGGAAATCTGATTTATACCTGATAAAAATGAGGCCCCTGAGGTTATGTGAAGTTCCCAAGGTCACTCAACGCTACGAAAGAGCATTTAAGTGGAACAAGTATGTTAAGGATAATGGAAGCGGAGCAAGGATCTTTTGGGGAGATGGGTGGAGCTTCCCTGAGAATGGCTATCACGCCTTTCTGTATGAGTGAGTCCTAGTCCAGCTACCACAGGCTGGACACCGAATGCAATGAACCAGCGATATGACTCGAGATGTTGTTTCTTATGTTTTTATGTTACTTTTAGGTATGACACAAAGTCTGGATCAAATAGCAGCTACTTGGCTGGGCACAGTGGCTCACACCTGTAATCCCAGTAATTTGAGAGGCCGAGGCGGGTGGATCACCTGAGGTCAGGAGTTGGAGACCAGCCTGGCAAACATGGCAAAACTCCTTCTCTACTAAAAATACAGAAATCAGCCAGTCGTGGTGACAGGCCTCTGTAATCCCACCTACTGGGGAGGCTGAGGCAGGAGAATCACTTGAACCAGGGAGGCAGAGACTGCACAGTGAGCCAAGATCGTGCCACTGCACTACAGCCTGGGTTACAGAGCCAGACTCTGCATCCAAAAAAAAAAAAAAAAAAAAAGGCCGGGCGCGGTGGCTCAAGCCTGTAATCCCAGCACTTTGGGAGGCCGAGGTGGGCGGATCACGAGGTCAGGAGATCGAGACCATCCTGGCTAACACGGTGAAACCCCGTCTCTACTAAAAATACAAAAAATTAGCCGGGCGTGTTGGCGGGCGCCTGTAGTCCCAGCTACTCGGGAGGCTGAGGCAGGAGAATGGCGTGAACCCGGGAGCCGGAGCTTGCAGTGAGCCGAGATCGCGCCACTGCACTCCAGCCTGGGCGACAGAGCGAGACTCTGTCTCAAAAAAAAAAAAAAAAAAAAAAAAAAAAGCAGCTGCTAGACCCGAGTGCCCAGCCTCCATAGGAAGATGTAAGAGTCTTTTTTGACGGATGCTTAACTGTCTGTTTGAGTCTTTGAGTCTATGAATCTGCATTTCTTCCAGTGCTACACAGAGAAAATAAGACCTAATCAAGTCTGGGGAGGAAAAAATTCAAAACACGCTGACAGAATGTCTAGGAATTGGATGGAAAATGTACATAGTGAAAGGATTGGAAATGAAATACAGCGGGGGAGAGGAAAGGATGCTCTAGTGTTTTATTCTACACACTTTATATTTTTGAATCTTTTACAGTAAGAATGTATTTGAGCATTTCTTGTGTAATTTTTATAAGGGTTTATGAATTTTTACCAGAAAAGTAGGCCTACTGGTCGTAACCATTTTAGAAACTGAGTTTAAAAGTGGAATTTGTGAATGTGTATGGCACGTATGGAGCTCAAATAATTGTCCCTACTGAACAAATAAGCATGGGTTGATGATTGCTATCATACAGGAAGAAGCTAAAGCAACCTATAAATCAATCCACATGTCTTAATAGAAGTGAAAATCAAAGGCAATAAATTCAACACAACCAATCCTGGGAGAAGAAACGGGGCTGAGTTATGGCTTAAGAGATTTGAATGAACTGTAATAAAGGGCTTCTTTATGGTGGAGCTATTAAAAGCAGGGAGGAAATTTAGTAACAGATTATTCAGGCAAACTGGGACTCTTTTCCCTTGGACATTTTACAAATGGAATTAAAAAGCACTTGTTTCTGACTAATTAGGAATAGTTCAGCTTGCGGGTTGAATTAGTTATTTCTATTTGGTTACAGAGAAGACAACTAATAGCGACTTTGGTAGTCACAGTCAACATGCAATCATTTTAAAATAAAATAAATTTGGAGATAAATATGTGTGTTTTAACTGCCTAAATCCTGGAAAATAAATTGAAATTTAAATGGGATATTCCTTATAAATATCTCTACTTTGTCACACACCTATGGTTCAAGTTCATATCTTCACATCTTTTAAATGTTTTAAAACTTAGTTATAATTTTAACTTTAAAAATAATGGACACTTTTTTTTTGAGATGGTGGGGTCTCACTATGTTGCTCTGGCTGGACTTGAACCCCTGGGCTCAAGTGATCCTCCTGCCTCAGCCTCCTGAGTAGTTGGGACTACACATCTGTGCCACCACACCCAAAAACACATATTTTTGTGTGATTAAAAGAAAAAAGGTAGATACAAAAGCTATAAAGAAAAAAAAAGAAATATTTCCAGTCAATAATATCCTGGAAAGCTTAATACAGTAAAATCTTACTATTTTGGACTAGTTCAGAGAAAAAAACAAAGGATTTTATTTTAAATGATTTTAATACTTGAGGGTAAATATTATGCATAACATAACTAGGATAAAAAAATGGTTGTTTTTTAATGAACAAACAAGTTATATGACTCCAAAAATATGTAAGGCAAGCTCGCTTTTATAAATATTTTAAGCATTTTATCTAGATTAAGCTTTTAATTCATACTAACAGTAAAAGAAGACTGACTTGTTGAAGAAAATCAACCCCTGTCTACACTTAATCACATTTTTCAAATAATGGAATCCGTACTACTGTGGTTTTACTTCCTTGTCTTCTTTTTCCCTGTGAAGTGACAATCTTAGTTTCTGACTGTCGAATTAAAAGAGGCAGAGACAAAGCAAGGAACCGGAGCAAACACTGTGCATAACTTGTGCAACGAGAGCAACAAACCAAAATGCCAGCAATTAAATATTGAGACAAGTTTTCACACACGATAAATTATTTGGCATAGGTGATTTGCTTTAAAATTCATCCCTCAAGGAATATATTTATCACTTTCCAAATGTTTATATCCAGGTCAAGAAAAGCTACAGGATAAAGGAAACTTAAGTTAATCCAAAGAGCATATTGAAATCCCACCTTTAAAAATGTTAGAAATTATTATTTATTTATTTATTTATTTATTTATTTATTTATTTATTTTTTGAGACAGAGTCTCGCTCTGTCACCCAGGCTGGAGTGCAGTGGCGCGATCTTGGCTCACTGCAAGCTCCACCTCCTGGGTTCACACCATTCTCCTCCCTCAGCTTCCTGAGTAGCTGGGACTACAGGCACCTGCCACCACGCCCAGCTAATTTTTTTGTATTTTTAGTAGACACGAGGTTTCACCGTGTTAGCCAGGATGGTCTTGATCTCCTGACCTCGTGACCCGCCTGCTTTGGCCTCCCAAAGTGCTGGGATTACAGGTGTGAGCCACTGCGCCTGGCCTAGAAATTATTGAGAATAATGCCTGTATTCATTTGAGACATTTTCCAATCCTTTTTTTGTATTGTGATTTTTAGATGTGATATTAACTTTCCTGTTTAATTTGCTTTAGTTTATTTTAAATTATTAGCTTAGTAGCCATAGTAATATTTAAGGATTAAACTATATAAATCATAGGATTATGAATATTTAATTTTTTTCTTTTATACTTTTCTATGTTTTCTGACTTTTAAAAAAGGTAATGTGCACCTATTATTTTTGTAATAAGAAAGAAACTCCATGTTATGGATTTAAAAATATTGATTAAGAACCTTGAACCTTTCCAGGACAGGGGAACTCACTAGCTGTGCCACACTGAAATCCTGTCTTGAGAGAGATTTCGAGGATTCTGTATAACCATCTTCCCCAAGTCATGAGGTAACTAGACAGGATGGGAAGGCTCTACACAAGAGTGAGTCCCCAACCTTTATAGGGTATGCCTTGGAAAGCCAGAAATCGCTCCTCCATTTCTCAGAGACTGCATGAGCCAGGAAAATGAAAGATCTGGCCAGGTATTACCTCCATCATTCCCTTCTCCTCCTCTTCCTCCCCCTCTTCCTTCTCCTCCTCTTCCTCCTCCTCCTCCTCTTCCTCCTCCTCCTTTTCCTCCTCTTCCTCTTCCTCCTCCCCCTTCCTTCTTCTCCTCTTCCTCCTGTTCTTCCTCCTCTTCCTCCTCCTCTTCTTTCTCCTCCTCCTCCTCTTCCTCTTTTCTCCTCTTCCTCCTCCTCTTCCTTCTCCTCTTCCTTTCTCCTCCTCCTCCTCCTCCTATTCTCCTCCTCCTCTTCCTCCCTTCTTGTTCTTCATGAGGAGAAGAGAATTTTTTTTAATTCTATTGGAAAAATAATATAAGCAAAAAATTATTTATGTGTATTTATCCATCCATCCATCTGTTCATCTATCCATTTGTCCATTTATCCATGTATATTGGTTGCCTCGAGGAGGGGGAACTGGATGGTTGCTGGGGAGGGAGGAAGATTTACTCTCCACTGTATACTCTCTTTTAACTTTTGACTTTTCTGCCATGTTCATGTAATACCTATTCAAAAAAATAATTTCCTAAGGAAAATTACAACATGAGACAAAAATTTTTTTCAGAATAATGATGTAAGAAAACCAGCTAAGAGAAAGTTATAAGAGGACTGTTGTGAGCACTTCCTTTACACATGTAGACTTATTTACCCCTACCAGGTGGGTACTGTGAACAGCATCTCCACTTTACAAATACGAAATGGGAGAAACTAAGTATCTGCCTATACACACACACACACACACACAGACACACACTCACACACGGTTTTGTTATTGCCAGATAATCTTCAAAATTAATTGTGTAAGATCGTCTCTTCCCCAAATTTGCATAAGTATGCCAGTTTCCTCATACTTTTGGCAATATTTTTATATTTTAACCACTGAATAAAGCAATATACATCAAGTTCTATTAGACATTAGTCTTCCCAACTAGATTTAAACAAACAGACCAACACAGTTGCTCACAAGTAGTGAAACTGACTTACTAATGATTTACCTCAAGGTTTCTACGACAACTCAGTAATGATGTTAACAGCTAATGAAATCTTCAGTAGCAAGTTACCCAGCTAGATGGAGAAGGATGAGGGTTGATGGAGAAGGCCAAAAGGTTGATGACACTCCACTAACACACTCATACACAAGAGACCAGGACTCCTTTATGTGCTCCTATTGCAACACATGACTTTCTCCCACGGCACTTATCACTGATTTAACATTTTCGCTTGTGTGTATGATCCCTTGATTTGTGAGACCTAGAATTGAAATATCCATCTTTTCCAGTAGATCATGAGCTCCGTGAGGGCAGAGCATTGTGATTTTATTGGTCATCTTATTCCTGCACCTGTCCCAGGGACTATCACAGGTCTAGACAGATGGATGAGAGTTTCAACTTTATCCTGTGTGTCCCTGAAGGCTCTTTTGGTTGCAGGTGCAGAAGAAGTCATCCCCGTAATAGACAGTTATGTGTCATATAGTTCGAGAAAAGGCTAGAGTCTGAGCACATTAGAACCCTTGAGTTTGACTCTCCTTGGACAAATACTATGGCTTTGTTGACAAGTGGGTTTGTCAGCACTCTTGAAACTAGCTCTCTAAGTTGACAACTATATTCAACACCATGGAATACTTTGCAGTATTGTAACCCCTTGCTATGAAGAGATATTCTTAGGAGTTACTATGATTAAAAAATCCATTGCAGGCTGGGTGCAGTGGCTCATACCTGTAATCCCAGCACTTTGGGAGGCCGAGGCTGGTGGATTACTTGAGCCCAGGAGTTCAAGACCAGCCTGAACAATATGGTGAAATATCGTTTATTAAAAAAAAAAATTAGCCGGGTGTGGTGGCATGCACCTGTGTTCCCAGCTACTCAGGAGGCTGAGGTGGTAGGGTCACCTCAGCCAGCGGAGTCAAGGCTGTAGTGAGCCATGAACACACTCTGAACTCCAGCCTGGGTGACAGGGTGAAACCCTGTCTCAAAAAAAAAAAAAATCCATTGCCAACAGAATAGAGAACCCAGAAATAAAGCTGCACACCTATACCAGTGCACACCTAGTCTTCAACAAAGTTAACAAAAATAAGCAATGGGGAAGATCTCCCTATTCAATAAATGGTGCAGGGATAACTGGATAGCCATATGCAGAAGATTGGAATTGGATCCCTACCTTTCACAATATACAAAAGCCAACTCAAGGTGAATTAAAAATTTTAATATAAGACTTCATGCTATAAGAATCCTAGAAGAAAACCTGGAGGCCACCATTTTGGACATCAGCCTTGGCAAATAATTTATGACTAAGTCCCCAAAAGCAATTGCAACAAAATAAAAAATTGGCAAGCGAGACCTAATTAAACTAAAGAGCTTCTGCACAGCAAAAGCAACTACAAACAGAGTAAACAGACAACCTACAGAATGGAAGAAAATGTGTGCAAACTATGCATCTGACAAAGGTCTAATATCCTTATAGATTCTTATAGATTCTGGATAGAATCTATAAGGAACTTAATTCAACTAGCAGAAAACAACTAACCCCATTAAAAAGTGGGCAAGGAATATGAATAGACATCTCTCAAAAGAAGACATACAAGTGGCTGACAAACGTGAATAAAACTTTCCACATCACTAATCATCACAGAAATGCAAATCAGAACCACAGTGAGAAACTGTCTCACATCAGTCAGAATGGCTACTACTTAAAAATCAGAAAAACAGGCTGGGCATAGTGGCTCACGTCTGTAATCCCAGCACGTTGGGAGGCTGAGGTGGGAGGATCATTTGAGTTCAGGAGTTCGAGACCAGCCTGACCAACATGGTGAGCCCCCATCTCTACTAAAAGTACAAAAATTAGCCAGGTATGGTAGTGCACGCCTGTAGTCCCAGCTACTAGGGAGACTGAGGCAGGAGAATCGCTTGAACTCAGGAGGTGGAGGCTGTAGCGAGCGGAGATCATGCCACTGCACTCCAGCCTGGGCAACAGAGTGAGACTGCATCTCAAAAACAATAATAATAATAATAATCAGAAAAACAACTGATGCTGGCAAGGCTGCATTGAAATGCAAACACTTATATACCATTGGTGGAAATGCAAGTTAGTTCAGCCACTGTGGAAAGCCATTTGGAGATTTCTTGAAGAACTTAAAACAGAACCACCATTTGACCCAGCAATCCTATTACTGGGTATATATTCAAAAGAAAACAAATCATTCTACAAAAAAGACACATGTATTTGTATGCTTATGGCAGCACTATGCACAATAGCAAGATATGGAATCAACCTAGGTGCCCATCAACAGTGGATTGGATAAAGAAAATGTGGTACATATGCTCCATGGAACACAATGCAGCCATAAAAAATAACAAAATCATGCCCTTTGCAGCAACATGAATGTAGCTGGAGGCCACTATTCTAAGTGAATTAATGCGGGAATAGAAAACCAAATACCACATATTCTTACTCTTAAGTGGGAGCTAAACATTGGTTACTCATGGATGTAAAGATGGCAACAATAGACACTGGGAACTACTAGTAGGGGGAGAGAAGAAGGGAGGCAAGTGTTGAAAAACTAACTGTTGGGTACTATGTTTAGTACCTGAGTGACGGGATCAGTTGTACCCCAAACCTCAGTATCCTGCAATATACCCATGTAGCAAACCTACATAGGTACCCCCTGAATCTAAAATAAAAGTTAAAAATATTTTTTAAAATCCATTGCCTTTATCACTACTCCCTTCCCCACGTTCCCATTTTGTGGATCTAAACTTTGAACCCAGCAGCCAGTCAAAGAAATGGAGTTAAATAGTCTCCTTGCTTCTGAATGGTGAATGCTCCCCCTTCCCTCCAGTATTTAGCTATTAGTAAATAGCTGGATCTTACCTTAAACTTTAAGACTGTGTTCTTTTTTTTTTTTTTTCCAACACACAGGTGTTATGCTTTAAATGTGCTTCCTGGAGTTCATGTGTTGGAAACTTAATTCCCAGTGTGACAATGTTGGGAGGTGAGACATAATGGAAGGTGTTTTGGTTTTGAGGGCTCAGCCCTTATGAATAGATTAATGGCATTACTAAAAAGAATGGCTGGAGTGGGTTTGCTCTCCTGTGCTCTTGCCCTTCCACCTTCTGTTATACAGCAAGTTGCCCCACACAAGATGCCAGCACCTTGATGTTTTACTTCCCAGCCTCCAGAACTATGAGCCAATAAATGTATGTTGATTATAAATTACCCAGCCTCAGGTATTGTGGTATAGCAGCACAAAATGGACTACAACAATAGGTGATAGAAAACAGCACACGCTGGCTTAAATATTAGGACCATTAGTTAACTCACATAACTGACTTAAATGTTGGCTTAAACTAGTAACTCAAACTCATCATGGAGCTGGCTTCTTTCCATTTCTTCTCTGCCTTTCAAAATGTCAGCTTCATCTTAGAGTGGACACCAATCATGCTGCAATATAGCTTCCAGATGCTTGCAGGACATATATATCTCTGCTGGAGTGGGAGGCCTTTCTATTAATTCTATTAATATACTATATCTCCCCAAGGAGTGGGGGGGCCCTTCTACTAATCATGAAAAAGGAGACTTTTCTTACTTGAACCAAATAGTGAAGATTTTCTTTCAGGGTTTATCCCAGGAATTAGAGGTAGAATCAGTACCACCAAAACCACGGGGGTTTTGGTAAATGCTGGAGAGGCTGCCACAGTGTCCTCTAAGTCAGTAATAGCTGTTATAGTATTCACTAAAGTTTACTGAGCACATCCTGTTGGCCCAATGTTAGCTTAACAGTTTACACACATTGTATTATTTAATCATTACAACAAACATGACAAGTAGGCATTACCATCCCCATTTTACAAATGAGGAAACTGGAATTTGTCCAAGGTTGTACAGGAGGATTCTAGAGATAGACTGAGGACTACAATAACAAGTCCATGATTAAAACAACCTCAGTACACAGTAAGAGTTATGGAAGGCTTTTGAAGGTGGTGTGGTATGTGTAAAGCAATGATTTAGGGCCCTCAAAACCATCCCTTTAGACCTCTAGATAAACCATCCAATTCCCTTATAAAACCAATGAAACCATATTTACACCCCTGCAATGTATTAGTCTTCTCCACTCTCCCACATAACCCCCTACCCCTTACCCTCAAACAGGCATTTTAAAGTATTTAAAGTATGAATTTTTTTCAGCATAATTTGCAACAAGAAGCATTAAATATAAATCCAATTTAGTTAAAAATAGGGAGAAGATATAGATAACATCCAGAGACCCCATTGTTATCTTGAAACATGAAAAGAAGCAAAACCTAAATAATCTGTCAAATTATAAGACATAATTGATTTATTTAACACACCCTCCAGTGATTCTCTGGATTCTACTTCCTCCTGCCTATTCAGGGAGTCTTTTCCTGTAATGATAATTATTCTCTCTCTTCCATTGTTGGTTCTCCTCCTGTTTTAGATCATTCTCATCAGCATAAGAGAATGCTACAATTTCTCCCACTACAAAAAACACCTTGAACCCCGCCCCCTTCTTTTCCGGGAAATGACCCTTTTCTCTTCTTTCCTTTACAGCAAAACACCTTGACAGAGTTCTGTCTTCAACCCGGTCCCAACAGGTCTCCCTACTCCTTGGAGACCATTCTGATAAGGGTCACCAATGTCCTCCCAGTGCCAAGCCCAATGATCTGTTCTCAGTCCTCATTTGTTTGACCTTTTGGAAACATGACACAGTGATCACTCCATCCTGCTTGAATCATATTCTTCACTTGGCCTCCAGGAAACCACATTCCTGGGTCTTCTCCCACCACTTCTTCTCAAGTTTCTTTACTTGGCATTCCTCCTCATCTTCTTGACCTCTAAATGGTAGACCGCCCTGGGGCTCCATTTGATGTCAGACCCCTTTCTTCATAGATTTCATTCCCTGAGTGGTCTTGTTCACTTCCATGGCTTTAAATACTATAGGTGGGTGTCAGAATACATCCAGGTTGCTATAACAAAATACTTTAGGCTGGGTAACTTATAAATAATAGAAATTTATTACTCACAGTTCTGGAGACTGGGAAGTCCAAGATCATGCCACCAGCAGATGCTGCTCCTGGGGAAGGTTCATTCTGGCTCATAGATGGTGTCCTCTCACTGAATCCTCATATAGTGGAAAAGACAAACAAGCCCCCTTGGGCCCTTTTATAAGGGTACTAATCCCATTCATGAAGGTGGAGCCCTCATGACTTAATCATCTCCTAAAGGCCCCACCTGTCAATACTATCATATTGGAGAGTAAGTTCCAACATATAAATTTTGGGGAGATCATAGCAGCTGACAACTCCCCCATTTATATCTTCAACCTTTACCATCTCCCTGAACGCTAGATGCTATATCCAACTTCCTACCTGACATCTCCACTTGGATGTTTAACAGGTATCTTCAACTTTACATGTCCCAGAAAGAACCCTTAAGTGTACTTCCCCCAAAACCTGCTTCTTCCAGAGTAATCCACAACTCATTTTTTCAAGTTTCTCAGAAAACTTGTGATCATTTTTGGATACCCATCTTCCCCCTCACAGCTAAAATAAAATTTATTAGTAAATTTTGCCAGCTTGACTTCCAAAACACACTTCAAATATGGCCATATCTCTGCTGCTATCATCCTAGTCCAAACCATGCCATTCTTTCTTGGCTTCCTGAAACAAACTTCTCTGGTCTCTCAGCTTTCATTCTTCCTTCCCTAGTCTATGCCTCACATAAGAGCTAGAATAAATACTTTTAAATGACACTTCTAGACATAGAATGCACCCACAACTTCCTCACCTCACCCAGAATTAAGTTCCCATATTTACATGGTGCAGGAGGACCAATATGGCTTGTCCCCTTGGTACCTCTACCACTTCATCTTCTGTATGCCGACCCTTGCTCATTCACCTCCATCCCCAATGAATCCCTTGCTGGAAAGGATACTTCTGGCACACTCCTACCTCTTGTGTTTGCAGTTACTGTTCTGCTTCCTAAATGCTCTTCCCTAGATGTTCACATGGTTTGCTTCTTCATTTTATTCAGATTTTGCTTGACTGTTACCTTACCAATGTGGCCTTCTGCTCAGTGTAACTGAAATAGTAATGCCTATTCCCCCCGTCTCTGTTCCTCTTTATCCCCTTATCTAGTTCTCTTTTCTTCACCTGATGTAATTTATGGTGTCGTATTTGCTTATTGTTTCTCTCCCCTCCACTATCATTTAAGTTCCAGTAGAGCAGGGACAGCTGTATTCCAGGAATGTAGAATAGTGTCTGCTAGGTGGTGGGTGCTTAAGATGTATTTGCTGAATGAAGAATGAAGGAATGAGTGAGGGACTTCGTAGTTATCCCCCTTTGCTTTGTGCATCTATTCAGTGACAAGTATCTGTAGATTCTTCAAAAGGCCATTCATATCTCTCTCTTCCTTTCATTTTCATGACCACAACCTTAGTGGACCTCCCACCTGGAGTAGTGAACCTCCCACCTGGAGAGGGATCTCCAGTCTTTGGTTTCTACTCAGTCCACCTCTCAAATGGACCCTGAACACCGATGTTGTTAATAGTCCTGAAACCACTTTCACCTAAAGCTGATTGCACTCTCTATAGTGAAATCTAATATTTGAAAAGCCCAGTTACTCCCTATTGACTCTTTTTTTTTTTTTAGACAGGGTCTCATTCTGTGGCCCAGGCTGGAGTACAGTGGTATGATCACAGCTCACCGCACCCTTGACCTCCAGGCTCAGGTGATCCTCTCGCCTCAGCTTCCCAGATAGCTGGGACTGCAGGTACATGGCACAACACCTAGCTATTTTTTGTTGTTTTTGTTGTAGATACAGGGTTTTGCCATGATCCTCAGGCTGGTCTTGAACTCCTAAGCTCAAATGATCCACCCACCTTGGCTTCCCAAAGTGCTGGGCTTACAGGTGTGAGACACCATACCCATCCCCTATTGACTTTAACATAAGTACAAACTCCTTTATTTGATATTCAATAAACTTCATGTTATGGTGTTAAAATATTTCAAGCTTTGTTTCCCATTTTTCTCTTAAATGAACCTCTCTTTCCACTGTCTTTGGACTATTCTATGCCCATTCTTCATTACAGATCCTTACTCATATTCTTGCCATAGCCTCTCCAAATTGGGCCTAAATTATAAAGCTTAGCTCAAAGTCCACCTTCTTTTGTTAGTCCTTACTACAGCCCTGCAGCTCATTGATAGCCCTCTGAAATGGAAGCCCTTCCTATCTGTATCACTCACTTTTTACCTAATCAGATGACACAGCCAGAAGGAACTGTTCTATATTTCCAAATATTGTTGCTTGACTTTTCCAATGTATACATTGCACAATGATCAAATGAGGGTAATTAGCATATCCATCACCTCAAATAATTCTCATTTCTTTGTAGTAAGAGCATTTAAAATCTTCTCTTTCAGCTATTTTGAAATATATAATACATTATTGTTAACTACAGTCACCCTACTGTGAAATAGAACACAATAACTTATTCCTCCCATCTAACTGTAACTTCGTACCCATTCACCAACCTCTCCCCATCCTCCCCTCCTCCCCAGCCTCTGCAAACCACTATTCTACTCTTTACTTCTACAAGATCAGCTTTTAAGATTCCACATATGAGTGAGCTCATGCAGTATTTGTCCTTCTGTTCTTGGCTTATTTCACTTAACATAATGTCCTCTAGGTTCATACATGTTGTTTATAGTATTCCATTGTGTATATATACCATATTTTAAAAATCCATTTATCCATTGACTTATGTTGACTCCATATCTTGGCTGTTATCAATAGTGCTGCAATAAATAAGGGAGTGCAAATATCTTTTCAACATACTGATTTCAATCCCATGCAGTGGTGGGATTGTTGGATCATATGGTAGTTCTATCTTTAATTTTTTGAGGAACCTCCATAACTTGTTGTCCATAATGACTGTATTAATTTACATTCCCACCAACAGAGTACAAATTCCCCTTTCTCCATATCCTCACTAGCGTGGGGTGAGATGGTGTCTCGTGGTTATTTTGATTTGCATTCTCTGATGATTAGTGATGTTGGGCATTTTTTAAATATATCTGTTGGCCATTTGCATGTCTTCTTTTGAGAAATGTTTATTCAGATCTTTTGTTTATTTTAAAATCGAGTTATATATTATTTTCCTTTTATGCTATTGAGTTGTTTTTTTTATATACTCTGGATATTAACCTTTGGTCAGATGCCTAGTTTGCAAATATTTTCTCCCATTCTGTTAGCTGTCTCTTTGCTCCTTTTTTCCTTTGCTGTGCAGAAGGTTTTTTAGTTTGATATAATCCCATTTGTCTATTTTGTTTTTATTGGCTTTGCTTTTGAGGTCTTATCCAAAAAATCCTTGCTCGGACCAATTTCATGAAGTGTCTCTTCTGTGTTTTCTTCTTGCAGTTTTTGAGTTTTGGGTCTTGCATTTAAGTCTTTAATTCATTTTAATTTTTGAAATGGTAGGAGATGAGGTCTAGTTTCATTGTTCTGCATGTGGATATCCAGTTTCCCCAGCACTACTTATTGAAAAGACTGTCTTTTTCTTTTCTTTTCTTTTTTTTTTTTTTTGAGATGGAGTGTCACTCTGTTGCCCAGGCTGGAGTGCAGTGGCACAATCTTGGCTCACTGCAACCTAAGCCTCCCAGGTTCAAGCAATTCTCCTGTCTCAGCCTCCCAAGTAGCTGGGATTACAGGCACCCACCACCACACCCAGCTAATTATATCTTTTTCTTAATGTGTGTTCTTGGTGCCTTTGTTGAAAATCAGTTGGCTGTAAGTACATGAATTTATTTCTGGATTCTCTATTTTGTTCCATTGGTCTGTGTGTCTGTACCAGGATGTTTTGGTTACTATTCCTTTCTAGTATATTTTGAAGTCAGGTAGTGTGATGCCTCCAGCTTTATTCTTTTTGCTCAAGATTGCTTTGGCTATCTGAGATCACAAAAGATCACAAGTAGCCAAAGAAATCTTGATCTTTTGGGATTCTTCGCAAATTTTGGGACTGCTTTTTCTATTTCTGTGAAAAAATGTAATGGTATTCTAATAGGAATTGCATTGAATCTATACATCACTTTTTCTGGTAGACTACCGGCATATAGCAGCACTACTGATTTTTTTGGTGTTGATTTTGTATCCTGCCAGTTTACTGAATTTTTTTATTGATTCTAACTGTTTTCTGGTGGAATCTGTATGGGGTTTTCTATATATACGATCATGTCATTAGCAAACAGGGAAAATTTGACTTCGTCCTTTCCAATTTGGATGCCCTTTATTTCCGGTGCCAATTATCTTTTAATCTGGTTTTGTTTTGTTCCTTCCCTGTGGTAATCAATTGGGTTATTTGTTAACCAAGTCATTCAATATGAATATTAGTCAGAATAGGCTAGGTTATGCTGCAGTAACCAAACAACCCCCAGATCTCAGTGGCTTAAATAGAACAAAGGTTTCTTTCTCATTTGTGCTACTTACCCAGTGCAAATAGGCAGGGAGCTTGTATCTCATAGTCACTCGAAGACCCAGGCTGAGAGGTACTATAGCACCTCATATGGGCACTCTGTGGTCACGGCAGGTGGGAAGGTGGGAGGGTGGAGCGCTGACTTCGGGTTTTAAAACCTCAAATCAGATATGACATTCACGATTCACATCATGTGACACTCATGATTCCCATTCCCATTCACATGGTTCCACCTATCTGTAATGGAGCTGAGGAATGGGAGGGCACATGGCTATCAAGCAAAATATTTACATCATGAATAACTCAGATATTTACACAAATTGGTAGTTACCTAGAATGGACTGGAAAGTAAATAGATTTTAAGCTGTATGATGTTTCCTGCAGCTGAGAAATGTCATATAATTTGTTTGTATGTCTTCTTACGTGATTTAATTTAAGGTGAAAGCTCAATTCGATGCCAAACCCTAACAAGCTTAATTTTATGCCTTGGAGTTAAGAATCAACTGGTGTTGATTCTTGTGTACACAAAGCAACTATTTTTAAGACTTATTTGCAAA
Organism: Symphalangus syndactylus; assembly: GCF_028878055.3. Lineage (NCBI taxonomy): Eukaryota > Metazoa > Chordata > Mammalia > Primates > Hylobatidae > Symphalangus > Symphalangus syndactylus. The sequence goes on along the minus strand of NC_072423.2, from coordinate 73,457,344 downwards.
GTCTTAAAAGATTTTCACATATTCCAAGATAACTATGAAAATCATCATCTTATTTAATATATGGCTGATGCCTGTTAGAAAGAAATGTCATTTTCCTAGCATCTCTTACTGGCAATTGAATGGGGAATTGTAACACTTGGTATGTCATTCAATCTCTGTTGAAGGATTTTTAGGTCAGAAGTGCACTTCTTAGTCTCCCTGACGAAGGGACAAGATCTATAATCAGTTAATAAAATGTTTTCGTGAATCATGACTAGGGTATTTCAGTCAAATGTAACTGAAATAGCACAGATTATTCTGGCTTGTAAAGATAAAGCTGTGTGCAAACTTATTATGCAATAGAGAATAGCTTCATGTTCATTATGTTCCAACCATGCTTGGTAGACTTGCATTTGGATAAGTCAAAGTCAGGGTAATGGCTCTGTTGCCCAGGCTGGAGTGCAGTGGCACAATCTCAGCTCACTGCAACCTCCACTTTCTGGGTTCAAGCAATTCTCCCACCTCAGCCTCCTGAGTAGCTGGGACTACAGGCGCATGCCACCAGGCCCGGCTAATTTTCCTATTGCCTTTCGAAGTGTGATTTTCTAACTGCAACTTTCAAAATACTTTTTCTTATCATGTAAGACTAAAAAAAATCTTTATAATCTGCATGTGTGATAGATACCTGTAGTATTCAACACTTCATTTCTTCCTCTCTCCCTCCCCTTCTTTCTCCTCTTCTCTTTCTCTCTTTTGCTTTGGGCTTAGAGGGTCAACTTAAGCATTCATTAAACATTAACTTTCATAGAAACTATTTTCATTCATAGAAACTATTTTCATTCATTCACATAAAGCTCTTCTCTTGTTTGTTAGTGAGTGTGCTTTTATATTAGTCTTTTATCAACATATTTCATTACCCTTCCTGCTCACTATTACAGGCAAACATTTAAATTTGATATGCACTTTATATTTGCATGGCTTCTTGCAAAATGCGTAGTTTTTTTGTAGGTATCTTTACTTTTGAAATAGGATTTTAAGTCTCATTCTAGTTCCTACCACGTGTTGGTATGTGAACTGCCATGGGTTCTAATTGCTGTATGGTATGCCATGGCATCTATCTGCCATGGATTACTTTCCCATTGATGGAAACCAGGTCACCCCTTGCCACCACAAACAATGCTTCCATGAACATCTTCACATATGTCCCCTGATGGACATGCCTAAGACCTTTCATGACTTTTGCTCCAGGGTGGAGGAGTTGCGTCACACATGACTTAGCCATGTTGTACTACTCTGAGGTGGCTGTCCCACATCACTGTGCTGTGAACTGTCCCTCCGCATCTTCGTTAATGCCAAGGTGCTGTGGGAGCCATCATATGAGCACCACTTGATCTCACCTTCTGGTCTCGGTTAGTTTGGCCAGAGGTCACCCCAGGCTTCAACTGGGCCAGTGACTTCAATCCCAGGGTGTTAGGACTCAGGAAGGACTGATTCGCAGAAAGAAGAAAATTTGCTGCAAGTCAGGGAACCAAGACAAAAGCCCAGCTAGCTGGAGACAAGACTCTGATAAAAATTAAGAGGAGCAGGGAGGAAAGGATGAAAGGAACAACAACAACAAAAAAAAAAAAAAAAAAAAAAAATTAGGGGGAAGCTGAAATGTGATGGATGGGAGGGTTTACAGGGCTCAGTGGATTCCTAGCTTGGGGGGTATAGACAGGCCAGCCCCTCTCAGAAACCCCATGTGCCTTAGCAGTCGCTGCCAGAGTCATGTGGTGAGGAATGATCCCGTTTCAGCAAAACATCATCATCTCTCACATTAAATTAATGACGTTAATTTGAATGTTATTGCTTTTGTAGTTCTGCTGGTAATTAATTTGTAAATTTGTTTTGGTTTTATAACTGTAAACGAGCTATGATCATAAGGTGCTTATACTTAATTTTAATTTCTTTTATTTGAGTAGCAATGTGATAAAAAATATATTTAAAATCAATGCTGAGAGTGTCCCTTTGTTTTGTAAAAGTGTCTGAATTTTCCAACTCAGGTTGGAGAAGTATTGCTCAAAGCCTGGTCTCATGGTGCTGGATTTTGGGCTCACTTTGGGCACACCTATTTATCTGTTTGATATCCTCTTCTTAGATTCCAACTCCTAATAGTCTTTTGTATCCTGTTATGCCATCCAGTAGATTGCTTTCCTTCCAGCCTCATGGCTTTGGTAAAGTTTGAAAAGCATGCTGCCAGTCAATCGTTCTTAGTTGGAAGCAACAAAGCCAACTCTGGCTGCTATAAGCAGAGAAGAAATTGATTGCAAATATTTTGAGTGGTTCATTGGTGCACTGGGAAGGCCACAGAACTTTGGGTGGAACAGGGAGAAGGTAGCCTGAGCAGCAGAAGGGACGGCATCACAAACCACTCGACAGAGCCCAGCTGCAGAGGACATTGCTGCTCCTGGCACCTGGATGGCACTGCCTGCGCAGTGTCTGGCCCTGGACCATGGACATAGATGCTACAGTGGTGCCAGTGCTGACCTGGAAACCCAGAGCTTCTGCCACCAGAAGGAATTTGTCTCAGTCACTATTCTGAGTTCCTATCCTCTGTTCAAAGTGGGTGGAGGGCGGTGAGTCTGAGTGGCTGTGCTGGGGTCACCTACCCACACTCCAGCTGCATGGAGGCCTGGGACCCAAATATCTGGCACTTTTTTTTTTTTTTTTTTTTTTTTTTGAGATGGAGCGTCACTCTGTCGCCAGGCTGGAGTGCAGTGGCACGATCTGAGCTCACTGCAACCTCCGACTCCCTGGTTCAAGTGATTCTCCTGCCTCAGCCTCCCGGGTAGCTGGGATTACAGGCACGCACCAACATGCCCAGCTAATTTTTGTATTTTTAGTAGAGACAGGGTTTCACCAACGTCTCAATCTCCTGACCTTGTGATCTGCCCCCCTTGGCCTCCCAAAGTGTTGGGATTACAGGCGTGAGCCACCGTGCCCGGCCAGTGTCTGACACTTTCAGAATCTATTTTTGGAGGTAAGCTCTGCTTCCCATCAGGGCTTATTATGTAAGCAATTCTCCAAACACAAGAAGAAGGTTCAGATGAGAGAGGTCGGGGGGAGAATTGATACTCTCCATGCCTTTTATGTCTTTATCTGAGTAATTGTTTAACATGTCGAATAGGAACTCAGGATGAGGACAGCTAAGAGCTGGCAGGAAGCCTTCCTCCTGTCACTCTGCCCATCTGGATGGCTGGTGAGACAAGTCCACGCAGTGGAACCAGGCAGCATCTGAAGTTTGTCCCTGCTTTCTGCCTCATCCACAAGTCATGTTTCCTCCCAAAACCCACATTCATGAAGGGAGGAGGAGGGAGGAGACAGGAGGAGAATCATGTTAATTCTTGTTTTGTTTATGTTCTTTCATCTGGCTAGATGCATTTCTAGAACCATGTAAATCAATGAATTTTTTTCATTACTGCAATAAAATTTGCCTTTGTAGCCGACTCCCCAAGGTATTGGAACATAAACAGAGCTTCCACAATTCACACTTCACCTTGCTCAGGCGCGATGTCTTTGTTAGACTCTCTTTGATCATTTCACTTTTGATCTGCCTGTTTGCTTGGAAAGAGCTATTCAAATCTGCAGAGGGCCCTTCTACAGCAAACTGTCCGAGGAGGCCCACTCAGGACCCACATCAGCTGTGATGTTAATTTTATATGTCAACTTGACTGGGCTAAAGGATGCCCAGATAGTGGTAAACATTACTTCTGGGTGTGTCTGGGAGAGTGTTTCCAGAAGAGATTAGCATTTGAGCTGGGGGCTGAATAAAGAAGATTGCCCTCACCATTGCAGATAGGCACTATCCAATCCCTTGAGGCCCCGAATAGAACAAAAAAGGTGGAGGAAAGGTGAATCTATCCTCTCTGTTTGAGCTGGGGCATCTGTCTTCTCCTGCGTATGGACATCAGGACTTACATGCCTGCACCCCCTGCCAAGTTCCCAGGCCTCACGTAAGGGTGAAGGTGGGAGGTGGCCAGTAGCTCGTCAGCTAGAGCCAAGTTAATTTCCCCTTTGGACCAGAGCAAGGGAAAGAAGAAAGATTGGTAAGGAATGGTATTTTCCTTCACCTTCAGGAGAGAACACTCAAACAGGTGTAAAGGAGCCCAACAAATGCTAATCAAATATATCTAAATAAGCTATTTTACAAAAACAGACAATGCTGGATTAATAAAACTTAGAAACAGCAACTGCAATCTTAGACCCAAATCCAGGAAGTCCCTTACTTTCACATGGAATGAGTTATAAATGCCAAAGTTTAGGTGCAGTGGGGGAGAATCCCAAGACAGCTGATATATATCATAAAAATGCTTGAATTATTGCTCCTTCAGGGCTGCTTACCCAGCTGTCCTGCGGGCTGGTAAGAGGCTTCCTATTTTAGGAGGCAACTGGCAGCACCCAGGGGCTGGGAGAGCTCAGCTGCCATCCCCTTCTCAAGGAGGCCACACGGCCCTCTCAGCCACACGCTTGAGGTGGATATGCAGGGCCACCGGCCACAAGCCTTCAAGCTGGGACATACCAGTTCCCAAAGACTGAAGTAATGGGAAGGGTTGACCCTCTCTCCCTCTTCCCTGAACACTTCTACTCAATTGGGAAAGGGGCATAGGGTCAATGCAGGTTCATTCTAGGGATAGCCTAGGTATTTGAAAGATGAAGTGGGCCACAATGTGTAGACAGATGCCCAGCCAGCTGTTAGTATTAAATTATTTTTGAATGTTAAAATGTTGGCCCAAATGATTTCTTAATTATTTCAAATAGAAACTATATTTGGATTAGGCCTTTAAATGTGGATAGAAGCTGCACTGGAAAATGCCTGGCCTTTCGGCCTAAATACAAAGGCAGCTCAGCATTTGTTTGTTGCACTCATCATCAAATACTAAGGTATTTTGATAAGAAAGCCCTTTATCCATCCTTGGTGGATGATGAGCAGGGAGATAGGAGAGCCAAGCTTCTCAGGGTCACAACTATCTGGTGTCAGAATAGATGGATAATTAGAATGATTATTACTTTAAATACACTATAGGCAAATTAATTTTGTAAAAGTGAAAACGCATTTGTTCTCTCTTCACAGAGATGCAGAATGAAACAGTTTGACATCAGATAATAAGAGCCAAGGCAGAATTGTTTCCTCTCAGTTATTTGGAGAGCCATCCATCCGGTCTTTGTGTGTACCTATTCGTTCTAATGGCATGGCTGGCTCCCATTCATTCTAAGCAGTGGAGACGGAGCTCAGGAGGGCTCTTCCAGTGTGGTATTGGTGAGATCTGGGTCCCTCTTCCTTTTTTTTTTCCTCAGCTCCACCACTGACTTGCAGTCGGGACATTTATCCTCTTTACAGGGTTTACAGAGCTGTGATCAAGCACTCAGTCTTGGATTACAGTCCCATCTATCACTGAGGAGGGGCTGTGGACCTTGGAAAAATTAGTCCCCAAGTTCCCTCCTTTATATAATGAAATTAGGAGCAGTACCTACCCCATAGTTTGTTAAATCATTAATAAGAGAATCCACCTGGAACACTGGCCAGCATGCAGAGCACTCACTAAATTCTCAAACACCATAATTTATTATTATTTAAATAATTTTCTCTTATCTTGCCCTTTATTTGACTAAATGATTGAGAAGACATAATTATATTGATGAGCATGTGTTTGTGTTACAAATATGAAAGAGACTAACGTATTTAATGAAAAGAATGCTCTGCACTGTTTTATATGCCTCAACACAGGGATGAGTAGTACCTTCTTCCTGAAAGCAGCACGTCAGATGATCACTATCAAGCACATGTTTGGGTTGGAACTCTATGGCTGCCTTTGTGTAGGAGACTTTTTTGGGTTCTGTTACTTCAACTAAGCAACAATTCAGTACTTTCCAGACAGCTCTCATGTGCTATATCTGGGTCTACTCTAGTCAGAATCTTCAAATTTTAATTCCAAAACACTTAGTTTTCTTTCTTTGTTAAGTATGATACCATGACAATATAATTCTGAGTGGGAAGTTGCCTCATTTATAGCTTTCTAGGAATTTTTTTTTAAATTTAAAGTACCCTTTAACAAAACAAACTACATTTTGACAATGCTAAAGCACATTTTAAGAAGGATGGAAGTGTTTTGAGGAGTGAGATGCTTTTACCTTTACTAATTTATTTCTCTGTCAAGAGATAGTTTTCAATGACAGAGATCATGCTTAGTGTGGGAATGGTGAGAACTCTGTTAATGTGACAGTTTTAGAAACTTTCAACTTTTTTTTAACAACAGCAACAAAAACCCTCTGCTTAAAAACAAAGTGATAAATTTTAAAAAAATTTTAGTCCTTAGAACATTTGCATTTGTGTTTATAACTTCAGGCACATTAAGTTCTTTTAGTCTTTTGTTGTACTCCAGAAATACCTGTTTACCAGATTTCTCAATGGAGGGTCAAGTCTCTTGAGAACGCACCTTTGTAAGAATATCTTCTCAACAGATGGATTTTCTTAGCCTGGATTTTAGATTATGTATTTTCATGATATATGCATTTGAAGGTTCTGCAAATATATTTCCTTCTATTGATAAAGTAATTTATTCCAATTCCAATTTTCTCCCAAAAATATTTTGATGGCTTTCAAAAAGCTTTTATTAGAGATACAACCAAGAAAGAAAAATGAAAACCACAAGATTCAGCCCAATTGCTTCTAATGTTATTGCTCTGAGCCTCCTCATAGTGCAAACAAAGAGGAAAATGAAATTAGTTACAATATTGACATTGTTTTAAAACCTAAATACCCATGAATTGCTTATGAGGAGGACATTTTGTCCTGGCCCCAGGATCTGAGAAAACTTTCTTCCCTTGGGTCTTATAAAAAGAAAACTATGTAATATAATTTTTCTAAAGTTCAAAAGATCCCTACACTAAACTTGTAATACTGAATTTTCTATGACTGTCCTCCCATAAGTAGGAGACAGTGCAAAACCACAATTCACTAAAAGCCATTCTATGAAAGGTCAAAGCACAGGCAAGTAACCTAGGACCCATAACGATGTGAGTCCCGCCCTCCTTCCACCATGGACTGAAATCTAATTCCAGGAAGCCCTCTCAGGAAGAGACAGAAAACCCTAAAGAGAAGAGCTGACTCACCCCAATCTGCAACAGGTGACAGGGTCAGAAAAAGACAGGTATCCTTTCCATGCAGACCGAGCTAGCAGAACTCCTGGCCTAACAATCGTCAGCTGCAGGACGTGTGATACCTTCCAGGGCAGTGCTGTCCATGGGAACGTTCTGCAGTGACGGGAACCTTCCATACTCTGTGCTGTCCACTTCCATAGCTACTAGACACATGTGACTGTTCAGCATGTGAAATATTGAGGCTGAGAAACCGAGCTCAAATTTTCTTTGCACTTAACGAATTGAAATTTGAGGCCAGGCATGGTGGCTCATGCCTGTAATCCTAGCACTTTGGGAGGCAGAGGAGGGCGGATCACCTAAGGTCAGGAGTTTGAGACTAGCCTGGCCAACATGGCGAAACCCTATCTCTACTAAAAATACAAAAATTAGCCAGGCACAGTAGCTGGCACCTGTAATCCCAGCTACTCGGGAGGCTGAAGCAGGAGAATCGCTGGATCCCAGGAGGCGGAGATTGCAGTGAGCCGAGGTCATGCCACTTCACTCCAGCCTGGGCAACAGAGCAAGACTCTGTCTCAAAAAACAAAAACAAACAAAAAAAGAAATTTGAAAATCCACATGTGGCTGGTGGCTACCTTATCAAACAGGAGGCTCCTGAGCACCATGAGGTAGGCAATTCAATGTACCCCTGCTCTCACTCTGGGCCTCCTGTGCTGCTGGGGGATTCTCTTGGCCAGGCCTGGTGTAGAGGGGAAGAGCCAGACATTGCATCTGTCTGGATGGTAGTTCTGAGAGCATGAATTGGTAATGGCCTCAGTCAGGGATGATGGAGCAGGACAAAGGCTGGGCAAGTGAGTGAGATGCCCAAACTGGGCCCAAAGCCTACAGCAGTCACGGGGTCATTGACAGCACTCAGAGGCCTCTGTACTCATCTTGATGGCCATACCTGGGGACAGGTGATGTGCAGCTCAGGCCGGGGTTTACAGTGGCGGCTCTTGTGACAAGTTCGGACTCAGTGGTGCATTTATCTCCTTTCGCTGTTCTCAGGCATGAGGTGTAGAGGGCCTCCAGCCGGGGACCCACATTACCGATGAGTAACAATGTCATGAACTCATTTTAGTCACATTGCTTAGATTGCAATTCATAAGTTTAAAGTAGAAGAAAGTTTTTAAAAAAGAATACAATAATAAGAAGCAAACCTCATTTCACAACACAGGTCCAGTTAAGGAAAGTAAATATAAACCAGATTCCATGGTGTCTTACTCAACAGCAAAATGTTTTTAAAGGGTAATAAGACAAGATGTTCCAACATATTCCAGTAATTGCTGAAATTTTAACCCCCAAAAGGATACACTTTGGTGATACAGAAATAATAAGGGAATGTTTTGGAACAGTAGCAGATATTGCATTCGTTATTTGAACATATGTAAATTTGATATAAAAAGAATGATGCTGGTAACATTTTATTTTTTTTTGAAAAAGTTTGTGTGTGTGTGCAGAAAAAAATCACTTACTCGGAAATGGGTCAGTGTAATGCAGTTCAAGTAAAAAGCTTCTATACACTGGCTTACACCAAGAACTTCCCTAAATATGATTGTGATTTTTCATAAAGATCATAAATACTAGGGCAAATGGAAAATAATTACTCTCTCTTGCACTAATATATTGCATTAGCTATAGAAACTGATGTCAGATTCAAGTCTAATTACTTCTATTTCACTTCTGCTATTTTTCTCCTCGCTTTATTATTTTGTTTTCTGAGCTTCCAGCCATTTCTCTAAAAACGCAATATTTCTTTATCAAGTAGCAACAGAAATGATGTAAATAAACAATTCCTTAAAAATTAAATGAAGCCAGTCATAAGAGTCGGGTGAAACAAGTTATTGCTTTCTTCTAACAGCAAGCCTATGGGATAAGTAAAAAGATGTATTAAATATCCCTTGAATATTAAGTGTACTTTACTCGTGGATGCTTGGCACACATTTGCACACCACATTAATGTGGCATATTCAGGCTTCAAAGGTCAGAAGCAAAAGGCTCATATTTTAGCCCATGAGAATGAGGAAGAGGATAGGTAAGGGAAAGTTATATGATGATTCCTCAGGCCCCGGTGGAAGCTAATGTGGATGTTGATAGGACCATTTTTACCTCCCCTCTGACAAATAGAAGCCAACGTCAAAAAGGAAAGGTCAAAATAGATGACAGAGGAGAGTCAATAGGAATAAAAGTAAAGAAACTGCAATAGTAATCCCAGCAGTTTGGGAGGCTGAGGCCGGTGGATTACCTGAGGTCAGGAGTTCGAGACCAGCCTGGCCAACATGGTGAAACCCCATCTCTACTAAAAATACAAAAATTAGCCGGGCGTCATGGCGCGTGCCTGTAGTCCCAGCTACTCAGGAGGCTGAGGCAGGAGAATCACTTGAACCTGGGAGGCGGAGCTTGCAGTGAGCTCAGATCATGCCACTGCACTCCAGTCTGGCTAATAGAGTGAGATTCCATCCACAAAACAAAACAAAACAAAAAACAACAACAAAAAAAACTTGCAATATTGCATGGAGTCCTGTTGCTGACATGCTAGCATCAAGCTCCCAAAGGCTTCATGAGGGTATTATAACTACTGTCATTATTGTTGATAGTCGTAAACACATACTGAGACCTTATAATGAACCAGATGATACGCTAAATATTTTACTTATGTTCTATCACTAATTGTTTCAACCAATTCAGTGAGTTAGATACTTTTTATAGCTGAAGAAGCTGAGCTGCACAGTGTTGAAATAGCTTGTTCAATAAGTGGAGGAATAAGATTCAGGCTCAGATCTTCCTGATACCATGTCTCCCTTCTGATGGCCACACTCTCACATGGGAAATAGATTCTTAGGGTACCAGATTTCCAAGTGTCCAAGCGGTTTGAATTTAGTTACATTTCCTGTCACTCTCACATTTTGGGGTAGGAGTTACACAGGTTGCTTACAGACTCTTAAGGGCCTTCGCCTTATTTCTTATTTGTTCTCAAGCTTCAAAGTGCATCAACTGTATCCATGAAACTCACAGTATTAAAGATTATATTCATGAAGTTCTTTATTCCTATTTCCTTTTCTAGATGGAAAGTCTCAGTCCTTTCTGTATCATTTCAGGGTGGGGATTTTGCTCCCTGCCATATTCTTGGACAATTGGAACATAGAAATCCAGATTTGGAAAATATTTTTATACAATGAAGATCTCAGCTTTGTGACATGGCCCGTAGGGACTGTTCACATAATTGTTTGTAGGTGCCAGGTTAATCTTTATAATCCATGTAGTACAAGCCTTGTTGCTAGGCAAACCTGGATTTGAACCCTGGTTCTGCTACTGAATACTCTAGGAAGTTGTTTATCTTTGCTCTGCTTTGCATTCTCCTATAAAATGGGCTAAAAGTATTTGTCTCTTAAATGAAGTTGTGTGGTTTTCACACATGGGAGGTGAAAAGCCCTGTTCAGTGGTGCTTAGTCACTCAACAAATGACAGCCCTGTGGTCCACAGCTGAAATTATGTCATGACCAGACCCGGGGAACAGAAACAGCATACAGCAAACACCGTGGCCTCACCTTACTCCATGCAATTCCCAGCAAACTAGCTCAGAAAGTGGTAGTTGGACAGTTCTAATTTCCTTGGGTTCCTGCATGGCTGAGAATATCTATTGCCTTTATACATGAAAGACATGTACACATGGAGGACAACTTGACGTCTTATGCAGTTCTGTGTTATGTGCTTTCTCCTTCAGAATGCCGCGGGCATTGCCCTACTATGTTCTGGCACAAACAGTCAAGGAAAAAATCATTGCTAGCCTGGTTCCACCCTCCTCCCTGCCCCCATGAGGTATTCTCTTCCTCTGCCTGGATTCCTTTGAAATGGAGGTTCTGTAAATTTACCCAAATGTGTCTTGGTGTTGATTCTGTATCACTTTTTCCCAGAACACAGATTTATTTTCATGGAGAGAGATGGTCAGGAAACACAACATAAAGAGTAAATTACAGGCCAGGTGCGCTAGCTCATGCCTGTAATCCCAGCACTTTGGGAAGCTGAGGCAGGTGGATCACTGGAGGTTAAGAGTTCGAGACCAGCCTGGCCAACATGTTGAAACCCTGTCTCTACTAAAAATACAAAAATTTAGCCTGGCATGGTGGCATGCGCCTGTAGTCCTAGCTACTCGGGAGGGTGGGGCAGGAGAATCGCTGGAACCTGGGAGGTGGAGGCTGCAGTGAGCTGAGATTGTGCCACTGCACTCCAGGCTGGGCAACAGAGCCAGACTCTGTCTAAAAAAAAAAAAAAAAAAAAGAGTAAATTACATAGTGTTTGGAAAGGGATAGGGACCTGCTGGATAGAGGTGGGATGCAATTTTCAGTAGGGTGGTTTTGGGTAGCTCTCTCTTGGAAGCGGACATTTGAGCTCGAGTTGAAGGAGGTGAGGGTTGAAGCCAAGTGCACATCCTGAAGGACGGGAGGTTCATGTAGAGGGAGCCACAGCTGAGGGAAGCAGCAAGAAGCGAACTACAGAGTGAGACGGGAGGGGAGAGCAGGGGGAGGTCAGGGAGTGCAGGGGGCTGGGTCCAGTAGAGCCCTGTGACCATGACGGAGGCTTCAGCTTTCTTTCTGAGTAACCTGGGAGCCACTGCAAGGTTTTGAGCAGACGAGAAACCTGACCTGACTTGTGCTGTGAAAGGAACATTCTGACAGCTGTGTTAAGAATAGATTAGGTTGAGGGAAGACCCAGCTTTTCTTCAGAAACACTTTTTCTTTAAAAATCTATTATATTTTTGATTGTTTTGGTTCCATTTTATTCTGGTATTCTCTTTAGAAACAAGAAGGACACATGTCTTGGGTCTCTTGCTCAGTATCTCACCTCTGTGATCTTTACAGACTTTTGCAGACAGCTGCCTTCTCATCATCTTGGGACGAGGTCCCCATATGTGCTCTCTATTTATTCATTCAACAGATAGCGATTGCGTGCGTTTTTGTGTGTTAGTGACTGCTCCACAGCTCAAGGTATAGAGGGAGCAGGAAGGTGAGGGCGCTTGCTTCGAAGATGCTTACACATCAGTAGCGATGATAGAGTGAGAGCAGATGAACACACACGAGGATCCCATACAGCCATGGGGCTGCAGAGAATAGAAAGTGGGGGTGACGTTCTAGAAAATGATGGAGGGAGGAGCTTGGGATACTTAGGTCAAAGGAGGTCGCTCTGAGGTGATCTTCGAGCTGAGACCAAAGTGACAAGACGACACCAGCCATGCGCCTAATCAGCAGAGATCAATCGAGGCAGCAGGAAACAGGGAGACCCCGAGCACTGGGAATGGGCTTGGTGTGTTTGAGGAAGGAAGAGAAGGTGGGCACATAGCAAGCAAGGGAGGCAGTGTCACCGTAAGGTCAGAGACGCAGGCAAGGAAGGAAATTGGATTTTATTTTCAGGCAAAGGTAGTCATTGGAGGATTTTAAGCAGAACACGGATGTTGTCTGGTTTACATTGCTGGAAGGTCAGAGTAGGGCAAGATTTCTTAAACGAGACGTAGAAAGCAAACTGCAAAGGAGAAGATTCATAAATCATACTTTTTATTGTTAAAATAAAAACTTCTACCAAAAAATAAGATTTAAAAAGGGAAGAGGCAAGCAATCATAAAACCAACCAATGGTTAGTATCCAGAATATATTTAAAAATTCCTACAAATCAAGAAGAAGGAAAACCTTCAATAGAAAAGTGGGTTGAATATATCAATAGGAAAATGGAAGTCAATTCACATGAAAAGGATGCTCAAGGGGACTGGTGTTCAGGGACATGCAGATTTTAAAAGCCAAAAGATACTCTTTCATTCCCATCAGATTGGTAAAAGTCAATAGACCTACCATATAACATGCTGGAAAAGATGTAGAGGAATTGGTACTCACACACTGCTGGTGGGGGTTAGAGTGGTAAACGATATTGTGAAGAGTGGTAGGCACTACCAAGAAAAGTTGAAGATGCTTATTCTTTTCAACCCAGAAATCCTACCACTGAATACATATCTTAAATAAAGTACTGTACATGTATGCAAGGAAACGCCTCAAATATGTTCATAATAGCATTGCTTCTAATAACAAAAAAGAAACAAAGTATCAATGGGAAAATAAATTATTTTCTATATTTAGGATACTATACAGCAGTGAGAAATTGATGAATAAGAGTCACAGGTATCAAAGTAGATCAACTTCACAAGCATACTGTGGAATGAAAGAAAGTTGTAGAAAAAACACTTAGTATGATACCCATAAATATAATTTAAAATGCCCAAGCACTGTATGTATTGCTTAGAAATCAAGAACAAGGATACAAATGTATAGAAATGCATGAAAATGACAAACCAAAATACAGATTAATGCTTACCTTCCACGGGCAAGAAAGGGGACCTAATTAGGGAGACATATTCAGAGCTTTCACCAATGTTTGCAATGTTGTTTTTTGTTTTTTGTTTTGTTTTGTTCTTTTATTTTTTTTTTTGAGGCGGAGTCTCGCTCTGTCGCCCAGGCTGGAGTGCAGTGGTGCGATCTCCGCTCACTGAGAGCTCCTCCTCCTGGGTTCACGCCATTCTCCTGCCTCAGCCTCCCGAATAGCTGGGACTACAGGTGCCCGCCACCGCGCCTGGCTGATGTTTTGCATTTTTAGTAGAGACGGGGTTTCACCGTGCTAGCCAGGATGGTCTCGATCTCCTGATCTCGTGATCCACCTGCCTCGGCCTCCCAAAGTGCTGGGATTACAGGTGTGAGCCACCGCGCCGGGCCTGCAATATTGTTTTAATTAAGTTGCATATGGTGGGTATATGGGTATAGACTGGGATTTTTTTTGGTTGTTATTTTTACATACAACATATTATTACGAAACCTTTAGATACAAAAAAACAGATATAAAGAAAAAAGATCCCTTAAGCTACTTGTGGAAAATGGCAAGAGAGAGTGAAAGCAGAGATAGCCAGTGGAGGATTGGCAAATACATCAATCCAGGCAAGAAACTGTGGAGATGGGGGAACGTCAGGGTAGCACCAACAGGACTTGGTGATAATTGATGCAGAGGGAGTTAAAGAGAGGAATTAGGTATGACTCCTAGAATGTGGACTTGAGAAATGGAATAAATGTAGAGCCACTTATAATGAAGACTGGCACATAAGAATGTTTAGGGATGGGAAGAGATCATGAAGTTCAGTTCAGAATATATTATGTTCACGATAATTAGTAAACATCCAAGTCCAAATGTCAAGTTGACATTTAGATATGAGCCAAGAGCTCAAGGAAAGGAATCGGTGCTAGAGATTTGAATTTGGGAGTTATTAACATCTAGATGGGATGATAATACCAGGAGAGAGATGCCAGAGTGTAAGACACCCAGGAATATTCACTGGGCATTCATTCTGTTATTGACCTAGAAGGAGGTAACACAGAAACCTGAAAAGGAGCCAGGTGTCTTCAGAAGCCAAGTAAGGGGATAATATCGAGAAGAAAGGAAGGGCTAATCCTGCTGAAGTCAAGTAAAATATGGACAGTGTAGTGTCACTATGGAGGTTGCTGGTGTCTTGGCAAGATATGCTTTGGTGTTGTGGTTGGGGCAAAATACAGACTGCACTGAGCTCAGAGTGAATGACAGGAAAAATGGAGATGGACTAACCCACCTACAGGTAGCAAACAAAATACAATTGAGGGTCGTTTTTATACCCCCACTCTTCTTCTTTCCCTCCCATCCAGAGTCAATCACTGTTTTGGAGGTGGTAAATATTCTTTCCATCACATTTTTATACTTCACATGCATATTTATAGAATTAAAATGCTTTGTGTCTGAAAGTTTATACAAATGCTATCATATTTGACACATCAACATGCAACTTGGCCTTTTCCACTGCATATTGAAATTTTGAGATATTGGCAACTGCAGATTAGTAGATGAGTCATTTGTTTTTAACTGTTTTATAGTATTCACTGTATCAATGTAGGACAATTTATTTCTTTATTCTCCTATTTACAAATATTTAGGTGAGTTTCAACTTTTGTTGTACCTGGCTCCTTAGACTTATGTTCAGAGTTTCTTTTGTTCGAATACCTAAAAGTTGAAGGTTTTTTTGTTTGTTTGTTTGTTTGTTTTGAGACGGAGACTTGCTCTGTCTCCAGTTTGGAGTGCAGTGACGCGATCTCAGCTCACCGCAACCTCCGACTCCCTGGTTCAAGCGATTCTCCTGCCTCAGCCTCCCGAGTAGCTGGGATGACAGACATGTGCCACCATGACCAGCTAATTTTTGTATTTTTAGTAGAGACAGGGTTACACCATGTTGGCCAGGCTGGTCTTCAACTCCTGATCTTGTGATCCTCCCTCCCCTGCCTCCCAAAGTCTTGGGATTACAGGCATGAGCCACCGCACCCGGCCAAAGTTGAACTTCTGGTATCTTAGATTATAGGTGTCTTAAACGTCTGGAGCTGCCATTTAAAAATACCATAGACGGCTATAATAGCTTAAACAACAGAAATTTATTTTCTCACAATTCTAGAGGCTGGAATTCTGAGATAAGAGTGTCAGCATGTCTGATGGAGGTCCTCCACCTGGCTTGCAGACTGCTGCCTTCTGGCTGTGTCCTCACATAGCAGGGGGAAAGAGAGAAATAGAGAGAGAGAGAGAGAGAGAAAGAGATCTGTTTTCCATTTATTTATTTATTTTGAGATAGGGTCTCACTCTGTCACCCAGGCTGGAGTGTGGTGATGCGATCATTACTCACTGCAGCCTTGACCTCCTAGGCTCAAATGATCCTCCCACCTCAGCCTCCTGAGTATCTAGGACCGTAGGCATGCGCCACCACACCCAGCTAATTTTTAAATTTTCTGTAGAGATGGGGTGTAGAGATGTGTTGCCCAGGGTCTTCTGGAACTCCTGGGCTCAAGAAATCCTCCTGCCTTGGCCTCCCAAAGTGCTAGAATCACAGTTGTGAGCCCAGTACTTGGTCTTCTTTTTTTCTTATAAGGTCACAGTCTATCAGATTAGAGTCCCACCCTATGAGTTCATTTAACCTTAATTACCTCCTAAAGTTCCTATCTCCAAATATAGTCACATAGGGGCTTAGGGCTTCAACATATGACTGTGTGTGAGTGTGTGTGTGTGTGTGTGTGTGTGAGAGAGAGAGAGAGAGTGTGTGTGTGTGAGTGTGTGTGTGAGTGTGTGGCGGGGGCACAATTCAGTCCATAGCAATAGGCTATGGGAATTTTCAGTTTTATTGGATACTGCCAAATTCTTTCCTGAGAGTTTGTATCAATTTACACTCTCATAAACAGGGTAAGAACCACGTGAAGTTGAAAATCAAGCAAAGTAGTAAAACTTTTAAGTTTTTCTAACATTTTGGGTCACAAATTGATATCTGACATTGAAAACTCAGACATGAATGGGAACCAAATTCCAGATTCTAGAAACCATTAAATTACAGACTCTAAGAACTCTCATCTTTGAGAGGCACCTTAAATGCCATTTTGTTTAACCACTAGATAATATCAGAATCAGTCAGGCTGTCCACCCAAACACCAATCATTTGTTAAGCATGTGAAATTTCTCAAACATCTTTCAATCATGGAATTCAATTAATTTAGGATAAATTAATTGATTAATTAATCATTAAACAGTAGCTTCCTAAGATGACATGGGTCATCTTAGGAAGCTACTATTCTTTAGAGTAAAATGTGGGAATGCTACTTTATAGCACTATAGGAGCAAAACCATGCACAATATTTCAAATATACACTTTCTAAGTGCTTAGGACAAATACTGCCTCATTCTGATAACATAGTGTAAGAAGGCCTTGCCCGAGAACTCATGAGGTTCAGAGTTAACTTAGTTGAGCTGTTGGTCCCTTTTTGACCTGATATCTTGGTTTGTATGCCTGATTTCTTGCTAAGATTCTGAGTAAATGGTCAGAACCTTGTGCCCTTCTTTCCAGTAATTAGTTCTCCTGATTTTATGGTCACTCCAACACTCTACTTGAGATACTGGGTGCCCTCAGTACTCCAGTCCTACTTTGCCCTGCCCATCCACCCAGACCTCCTGCCACCTACTCCAGATAGCACTTACCCACCTGCTTGGCTTCCTCTTTTTTTTTTTTTTTTTTGAGATGGAGTCTCGCTATGTTGCCTAGACTGGAGTGCAGTGGCACAATCTCAGCTCACTGCAACTTCCGCCTCCCAGGTTCAAGTGATTCTCCTGCCTCAGCCTCCCGAGTAGCTGGAATTACGTGTGCCCACCACCACACCTGGCTAATTTTTTGTATTTTTAGTAGAGACAGGGTTTCACCGTGTTAGCCAGGCTGGTCTTCAACTCCTGACCTCAGGTGATCTGCCCACCTCGGCCTCCCAAAGTGCTGGGATTACAGGCATGAGCCACTGGCCCCTCCTTTTGCCTTCAGTGTATCCTGGCTGCCCTTTGTCTATCCCATACTGTACTTCTATCTGTTCAACAAATATTTGTTTAATTCCTACTGAAAGTTGTGAAGACTGAAATGAGCAAGAAATACTCACAGAAGAAATAAATTGTGAGCTGAGCTTGAGGGATAGAGAAGTGTAGGAGCGATGAGAAGGCATTCCAGGCCAAAGAAATACCATTAGGAACAGGGACACACCTCTGGAATGAACAGGGCATGGTAAGTTACTTGTAAAGCCAAATGAGAAGGGCAGGAACAGGTACCAAAGGGACAAACTCAGTTCCAGCTGCTACCAAAAAAGCACTGGTGTAGCAGGCTAGCATGCATCCAAGGAGGAGCTGCACCTTCAGTGGCAATCAAAGCACATGGTGCCCAGGTGTGGGTAGTGCGGATTTAGATGATGTAAGTGACCCAGGAAAGGAGTCCCATGAGCCAGGAGAAGAATAGCAGCAGTGTAATACACAGTGAGGAATACTCAAGAAGGTAAGGCAGGAAAGCCAGTGGCACTAGGCAGGTCTGTGGTGAGGGGGCAGTCCTAGCCACTGAGCTGGGGCTCAGGAAACAGAGCCTCAAGCCCTGGAAATGGGGGTAGGAGAGTAAAATGGAGCTCCAACTATTAGAACCAGAGCACCATGGCAGGAATATTATTAGTGTGCAGCCCCCTAAGATGGACTTACATAGCTTTTTAGATTGGCTGTGGTCCAGGGAAGATGAGGATGGCTTTAGCTGCACGTGGGGCACAGCAGGTCGCAGCTGCCGCTAGGGTAGGGATACCACGGCTGGAATGATCAAGTGCTTTATGGAGAACAACTCCATTCTGAGGTCTCCCAGACCAAATCCAATCCTCAATCCTGCCCGTGAAGGGAGGTATTTTTTCCAGTTCAGGGAAGCAGTAAAAGGAAATGGATGTGAGTAAGAAGAGCAAATCTGTTGGTAAGTATGATTAAAGGTGGCTAAATAGAACATTTTAGATGCCAAATAATTTTTTTTTTTTTTTTTGAGAAGGAGTCTCGCTCTGTCGCCCAGGCTGGAGTGCAGTGGCGCAGTCTCGGCTCACTGCAAGCTCCGCCTCCCAGGTTCACGCCATTCTCCTGCCTCAGCCTCTCCGAGTAGCTGGGACTACAGGCGCCCGCCAGCACGCCCGGCTAATTTTTTTTTGTATTTTTAGTAGAGACGGGGTTTCACCGTGGTCTCGATCTCCTGACCTCGTGATCCGCCCGCCTCGGCCTCCCAAAGTGCTGGGATTATAAGCGTGAGCCACCGCGCCCAGCCGATGCCAAATTATTTTTAAACCAGTGTGCAGTGTTTACATGCACTGCCACAATCTTATGGTTGTTTTCCAATTATTGTTTTCATCAGTGCAGATCTGAGTGTGAACCATATGTTATGCTTGTTAAAATATAAAAGAAGAGAAATTATGTAAAATTTGTTGACCATTGCACAAATGTACTACAATCTTGGCAAGTTCTTTGTGGGTGTCAGCCTGCCATGCTGGCTTGCATAGACAGTTGCAAGGTTTTTTTTGTTTTTGTTTTTTACAGGGTCTCATTCTGTTGTCCAGGCTGGAATGCAGTGGCATGATCCCAGCTCGACCTCTTGGCTTAAGCAATCCTCCTGCCTACACCTACTGAGTAGCAGGGGCTACAGGCATTCACCGCCACACGTGGCCAATTTTAAGGTTTTTATTGTATAGACGGCATCTCACCATGTTGCCCAGGCTGGTCTGGAACCCCTGGCCTCAAGCAATCTTCTCACCTCAGTCTTCCAAAGTGCTGGAATTACAGGCCTGAGCCACCACACCCTGCCGACAGTTCAAGATCTTAATTGACCTTAGAGAAAAATAAACTGAGAGCCTACTAAAAAGGGCTTACTAAAGAAATACTGTCTGTGGATTGGACTAACTACAGAAATACTGTCTATTACCAGCACCCCTCAAAGGCTGGAAGAGATGCCATACAGAGCAGGGAGGCGTTGGCTGGGGACTTTATGGGGACAGGGCTTTGGGCATATATGTGTCCCTTTGCTCCTTTCTATAATCCAGGCACTTCAGTGCCTTTAATAATAACAGTTACACAGTCTATAGTAAATCTGAGGTCAGGAGTTTGAGACCAGCCTGGCCAACATGGTGAAATCCCGTCTCTACTAAAAATACAAAAATTAGCCAAGCGTGGTGGTGGGCGCCTATAATCCCAGCTATTCGGGAGGCTGAGACAGGAGAATCGCTTGAACCTGGGAGGCTGAGGTTGCAATCAGCTGAGATTGTACCACTGCACTCCAGCCTGGGCGACAGAGCAGACTCTGTCTCAAAAACGAAAAACCGGCCGGGCGCGGTGGCTCACGCTTGTAATCCCAGCACTTTGGGAGGCCGAGGCGGGCGGATCACGAGGTCAGGAGATCGAGACCACGGTGAAACCCCGTCTCTACTAAAAAATACAAAAAATTAGCCGGGCGCGGTGGCGGGCGCCTGTAGTCCCAGCTACTCGGAGGCTGAGGCAGGAGAATGGCGTGAACCCGGGAGGCGGAGCTTGCAGTGAGCCGAGATTGCGCCACTGCACTCCAGCCCGGGCGACAGAGCGAGACTCTGTCTCAAAAAAAAAAAAAAAAAAAAAAAACGAAAAACCAAAAACCAGTAATACAGTCTACAGTAATTGTCTAGACAGCAGCTTTCCCCTAGATGTGATGACTGTGGTCGTCCTTTCTCTCGTGTACTCACACTTCCTCCAGCAATAAGAGGAAACACTGGTGGTGGTTAGGAGTCCCAAGTGTCCTTGGTGAGTGGGGCAGGCACTGGCAGACAGAGCAGGGGGGTGTTTGCTGGGGTGCATTTGGGGTCTGGATTCTGTGAACTGGCGATACCGGGTGCTGAGGTTAGCCCAGGCACTTCTGTCCATCTACCAAGTTGCTGTATTTTATTAACTCCAAGATGCCACCAATTGTAGAAGGTGCCATTATTGTATATACTGATAATTTTAAAAGTTCCTGTCAATTCCAATTGTAAAAAACTGTCAACACTAAGGCATGATGGTTTCAGAGACACGAGCAAGTGAAAATAGGAAGTGAAAATATATTTTGGAATTGATGAAAAATCGTACTATTCTGTGAAACCTCCTGGGAGAAAATGGACTGGAACTTTAGCACAGCACTGAACTTTTAAAGGCAAAAATAAAAATTGCAGGAAAAGTCACATTTCAGGAAAAGCCACATTTCAGGAAAAGCTCACAGGCGCCCTGAGAAAGAACCCACAGGGGGACGCAAGAGTCTGAGGACACACCCTAAGAAGGCCGGAGGGTTGGTACAGGGTCTGGGGTACCCTGATAAGCGTGTGTGGAAACAAAGGGCTGTAACACTGGGCTGGGGACACACTGGTCTGAAGGCACGCATGGCAGTGCCATGGGTTTCTCTCCACCATCCTGCGTGAGGGCTGGCAGGGCAGGAGCTGGCCACATGCCCAGGCAGGTGGGCATTTTGCAGCTGCTGCTCCCAGCTCTGCTGCTGTCAGTGAGATGGAAGTAGGCATGTCAGGGTCCCTGGGGTTGGGAGTAGGAAGAGGAGGGGTGGAATCTTCATATTAAGCTTAGAGCGGGTGCCTCCTGGACAGAGGTATGAGGCCGCACCTTGAGAACCTTGGAAATGTGTAGGTGAAGTGACTCCCTACCCCAGGAGAGACTGGGATTCTTGCTGGAAGGCAGATGCAGACTTTGTAATTTGAGCCTCCACGTACATCCAACCTCACTGATGCCCACGTGAGAGGAAGATGACCACAAACTGGCCCCGCTCTGATAAAGGAGGAGCCATAGAGATGAACTTTCCGGTGTTTGAATAAACCTGAGTGAGTGGATGACGATAGTAACGGAGTCAGGCCAGGAGCACTGGCTTCCCAGGACTCAGCGTTACTGAGGGGGAATGTCTTAGTTCGTGTTGTGCTGCCCTAACAGAATACCTGAGACTGGGTAATTTATAAAGAACAGAGATTTATTTCTTCCAGTTCTGGAGGGGAGTCCCAAAAGTTCAAGGCTCACATTTGGTGAGACCTGCATCATCTAATGGCAGAAGGTGGAGAGAGAATGGGGATGCGGAGGGAGGAGCAGAGGAGGGAGAAGGAGGGAACATCCAAACTCAACCTTTTGTCAGGAGCCCACTCCCAAAATGGCATTAATCTATTCACGAGGATAGAACCCTCATGACCTAACCACCTCTTAAAGGTCCCAGCTCTCTATGCTGCTGCATTGGGGATTAAGTTTCCAACACATGAGCTTTGAGAGACACATTCAAAGCGTAGCAGGGAGCAGTGGGAAAGACCCCTCAGCTTCTGTCCCCCAGCTATCGGCACAGCGCTACAGGTGAGGGGAAGTCATCTCACATGGCAGGAGTGTCACTAAGCTCAGGGGTCTCCTGTCTTCCCTCAGTGGCTTGCCATGGCATCTAGAATCCTGATGAGCTTCCTTCTGGCATGTTAAATTCATTTGCACTCATGCTTGTGTGGGGAGAGCAGGAGTCTAAAGACATGGAGAGAAAGCCGGTACCCGGGGATAGTAATGACTAGTATTTAGCACGTGGGGGCTCTAGGTCCCAGTCAAGAGACACGAGGGGTGAGTACCAAGTCTAACTACTGTCTCAATGGAGTTCCAGAAGCAGATAAGGGAGAAATGGGGGAGAGGCAACATATGAAAAATTAATGACCGAGGCTTTCTCAGGACTGATAAAGCTGAATAGAAATTAGGATGTATAATTACCAAAGTAATAGAGAGACAAAAATAAAATGTGGGGGAGGGAGAATACTCTCAAACAATTCAAAAGGCCAGAAAGAAAAAAAAAAGGCAGTTTTTTTGAATTAGCAATTAGAAAATCGAGGCAAACAGAATGCACAAAATAAAATGGTAGCAATGCCTCTAAATATATAGTCATAATCAATGTGAATGTATTCAATTTCCGCTAGACAAAAAGAAGAAAAAAACAAGTTACATGTTGTTTATAAATCCAAATCTAGAAGACAAGGCTTCAGAAAAGGATATGGCCCAGGGTGGTCAAAGGCTGCATTAGGAGTGCTGTTTGTATTGAATAGACCTGGTTATACTGGAATTATGTTTCCCAAAAGGCTCTTTTTTATCCTAGACCATGGCCTTGAATTTCTAGATGCCCTAGTTTTTTTTCTGTAGTCCTGCGCTAATTTTAAACATTAACTTAAAACAGTAGCAGAGCAGGATGAGAGCTCAGTTTCCTGATTTCTAGATAGCACTGCGCCTGTCCCGTGATTTCTGCCCCCGCTAAGGACTTGTGCAAGCAAGCATCCTGCTGCCAAAGGGAGACGGAAGGATTTGTCACTTTTTCCAAGGTCGCGAGTGGAGTTACAGGTAAATGGTTAGAACACATGCTTCCTTTGAGCTTTCTTCCCAGGAGGGCACCCTCAAGTGCCCCTTCACCCACTCGTAGCTTGGTGGTCTTCTCTGCTCAAGTCTGTCTGCCTGCCTGTCTGGTCCCAGATGCTCAGCTCCCGCGGTTCCTCCTGCAGCTGTTGCCCAAGCTTTCATCTGAAATTTACTTACCTGGTCTCCTCTCACTCAAGGGTTGACGTGGTAGCTGCTAAAGGGAATAAACTCCAAACACACTGCAAGTTTCTTAAGGAGACATTTCCCCAACTAGGAAACAACAATTCAATACATTTTGGTTAAGAATCTACTCTGTACAAAATCCCATGCTGGATGCCAACAATTCAGAGTAAATCAGACACTCTAGTCTCTAATGGATGAGACAAACAAGTACACACATGATTCCAGGATCATCTATTTTAACAGTAGAAAGGTCACGGGCATCCCTGACTCCGTGGGGGTCAAAGAAAGTTTATGGAAGAAATGACACCTGAGAAGGGCTCTGAAGAGTAAGTAGACCAGTACTAGTCTGGGGCCTGTTAAGAACCAGGCTGCACAGCAGGAGGTGAACAGTCAGCCAGTGAGCATTACCCACTGAGGTCCGCCGCCTGTCAGATCAGCCGTGGCATCAGATTCTCATAGCAGCTCGAACACTATTGTGAACTGCGCATGCAAGGGATCTAGGTTGCGCGCTCCTTATGAGAATCTAACTAACGCCTGATGAACAGTTTCATCCCTAAAACCATCCCCTCCCACAACCCTCCCCCCATCTGTGGCAAAAATATATTCCACCAAACCAATCCCTGGTCCCAAAAAGGCTGGGATCACTCCTCTAGAGAACTCCACGTGTGTCTGTGCAACTTGGGTGCACAGTTGCTTGGACCAGATTGCACAGATTTATGCTGAAGTGATAATAGTTTAGATAAATAGAGTTAAATAAAAATATGATTAAAATTAATTTAGCCTGTTACTTGATGTGCCTATTAGAAAACTGAAAATTATATGGCCGGGTGTGGTGGCTCACGCCTGTAATCCCAGCACTTTGGGAGGCCAAGGTGGGCAGATCACGAGGTTGGGAGATCGAGACCATCGTGGCTAACACGGTGAAACCCCGTCTCTACTAAAAATACAAAAAATTAGCTGGGCGTGGTGGTGGGCACCTGTAGTCCCAGCTACTCGGGAGGCTGAGGCAGGAGAATGGTGTGAACCTGGGAGGCAGAGCTTGCAGTGAGCCGAGATCGTGCCATTGCACTCCAGCTTGGGTGACAGAGCAAGACTCTGCACAAAAAAAAAAAAAAAGAAAGAAAACTGAAAATTATATATGTGGCTTACATTGTATTTCTATTGGACAACAATGGTTAGGCAGTGCTTGACTCTTAAGCACTCAGTCAGTGTTAACTCTGATTATGTTTCAAGAAACTTTATGAGGTCAAGGAATGCATATTGTTTAGTGCTGTCTCCTGAGTAACTAAGAATGTTGGCACATTGCAGGTGGCCAACAAATTGGTTGACTGATGAAGTGCAGGACAGTTATATGCATTGCTGGTTTTTGGCCAGTGTTTGTTCTGCACTGTTGCCTGGGGCCTGTGTTGGCTCTTAAATACCCACAATATCACAGTTAGCTGGTTGGGTCCATGGGGTCCAGCTCACATTTTACTTCCTCCAGGAACCTACTGTATTTCCAGTTCCTGCTCCCTATTATCTCTCCAATAAGAAATGATCTCTCCCTCTTATAAAGTCATGCAACATTTTGGAAAAATATTTCTTACGAGACTTAGCCCTGCTTCCAGATATAGCTCCTCTGACATATTAATGTGAGTTCCTCCAGAGCTCACTCACTCTGATGCCCCTGTCTTCTGCTTATTGCTCTGAGCAGAGCAGGTGTTCAGTATGAGTGTGTTGAACTGAATTGATATTTTCTTTGTGCCTTTCTTGTATCTTTCTTCACAGAACGTAGCATCTGGCTGGCCACTGAAAGTGCCCAGTAAATACTTGCTGAATAAATAAATCAATGGGACTGACCTGCAAAGGGAAGGAATGGAAACACCTCTGTTAATGTCATGGGCATTGTAATGGTTGCCTTGGAGACCTTGCTTCTCTGTGGTCAGAACCACTGGTGCTTATAGTCAAGGGGAGGAAGAGTAAAGGGCAGATTTTGGTAGACTGGTGGGAAAGGTGGGGCTGTTCCCAGGTTCCAATCCCACCCCCAGAGAATGTCAGCCTGGGTGACTTTCTCCACAGCCTTTCCAATACAGGGCACCATCTGCTCTCATCAAACACCAAGGCCTGGACAAGGTGATGGCTTGCTCTTTAGTCAATACCCAGCATTGGCCAAACCAAACCAAACCAAACCAAACCAAACCAAACCAAACCAAGATTTCTATGCGGAAAAGACAGTCCAATGCCACTCATAATAATTTAGAACATCTTTTGGAAAAAAAAGCCAACCCCCAACCAATAAACTCCCCCAAGCCCCCTAAGTAAAATCCCTGGACTCTGTGGCTATGGGTTTCCATTGCATGCTTTCACAAGGGAGAATGGGAAAGGTACCAGAGCCCTTAGGGAGCAAGCATGGGGTCACACAGTTCATGACGCTGGGCTTCGGACCTGAACTCTGCTACCTGCTGCCTCAGTAGTTCTTGGCAAGTTACTTAATCTCTCTGAACCTCAGTTTGTTTTTCTGCAGTAGTGACAGGTAACTTATTGTGAGAGCTGTGTGCCAGGTCCTATTCTAAATGAGATAGGCTCTATTAAAGCCTAGCATGGATGTATTACTATCATCTTCGTTTTACAGATGGGGAACCGAAGCACAGAGAAGGTAAATTACTTCCCATGTCACATGCCTCAAACCTAGTTGTTCTGCCTCGTGTCTGTGTTTTGGAGGACTGTATTATCCATCACATGGGGGTCTTGTGAAACAAGTAATGAAGTTCCTGGCACCCAGTAGCACCCAGCATATGGTGGCAATGACCCATTACCTAAAGCTGTCTCCTCCTCAACTAGCGGCCATTCCCTTCTTTTGATAGATTATGGTGTTTGCTCTGAATCAGCACCAATAAACAGAAGAGGTTCCTCTTGATTATCTATAATGAATCAAAGATGTCACTGATTTATTGCATGCAATTTAGATTCCATTTAAACTGCTGAAAATCAAGCATTGTGAAGCTGTTCACAATCACATTCTCTCTTGTATGGATAAAAAGTTATTAATTTCCTAATCCTGTCTGGCACTTCAAACACTAGATGTAGCTACTTTGCCCATATAGAAAGCAACTTTGAGAGACAAACATTTCCTTCTTCCGATGTAAGAAGACGTTCTATTTTATCTTTTAAAATGATGGTCTTGGTGAGTCGCTCTTCAGAGGATATTGTGAAGTGAAGCCAAGTAGCAGCCAGACAGCCCAGGTATCTGTGGAGAATTATCTGTCAAAATACAATCCAAGTATTAGACATACTTGCTTTCCCTCTTTTGTCTTTCTACCATTCCAAATTTAGACTGAATCAGGAAACATGAAAAGGAGATGGGGGGATATGAGGAAGTTCATAAAAGAAATAGTCTATCCTATCTGTTACTGAACATTTTGAAACTCTTTAACCCTTCTTTAAAAATTGTGCATCAATCACATGTGCGCCCCTACCTTCCTTCGGCTGCCTTCGACTTCCTGACGGGGTCTCAGTACTCAGCCAGCAAAGCTGCCATTCTCCACAGTGGGTGGTCATTTCCAAGCTCAGCATGTGAGCCACGGCTCTAACAGGGCACACTGTGTATGTCCTGGCCAGAGAGGGACCTCTACTCAAGGGTATTCCCACAGAATGTGAATCACTGTGATTCCCTAAGTAGCAATGATGCACTTCACTCAATGCCTAGAGAAAACAAAATTTATGTAGTCACATGCAAAGCATCTGACGAAGTATATCTCACCAATTTTAGTGTATTATATAAATATTAATGATTTGTTGAATTTGAAAATTTTTAAACAAATCATAAAAAAGAACATCATTATTCAACACATTTCTTATTAGTATAATATATAGGAAAAAAAGAAAAAAATGGAATATGCTATAATAAGGTAGGTTATCACAGCCATAGTTTTAGAAAATACATGGTTTTGGGGTGTTTGAAACAGAGTCTCGTTCTGTCACCCTGGCTGGAGTGCAGTGGTGCAATCACAGCTCACTGCAGCCTCAGCCTCCCAATCCTCCTAAACCAATCCTCCCACCTCAGCCTCCCAAAGAGCTGGGACTACAAGGCATGCACCATCACAACTGGCTAATGTTTTAAAAATTTTTTGCCCGGGCTAGTCTCAAACTCTTGGGGTGAAGGGATCCTCCTGCCTCTGTCTCTCAACATGCTGAGATTACAGGTGTGAGCCACCTTACCTGTCCAAAAATAGATGTTTTGTTTTGTATTCAAGCCCTTTGTTCAAAATGCAACTGCTCTACTTCCTGGATACATGGATATGAATGTCCTCAGCAGAGCACTACTGAGCCCAGAGTCCAAACAAAATATAAAGAAATAAGGATGTCAGATCAAAAAATACCTACAGGCCAGCCTGGTTGGGTGGTAAAGACAAGAATGCCCCCTCCTAAACCTTCGGAAGTTGAAGAGCCCTTCCACGTTTCAAAAGGGGCCTGCAAAAGCCAGATTTCCAGCCTTTGGTTCCAATTTCCCCAAACAAACGAAAGTTATTCTGCATTGCAAGGCAACCAACAAGTGAGCTCCAGAAAAGCAGGCCTCCTCCTGTAACCCGTTTTTGCCCATTCTTTCTCCCAAACCATAGAATAGGAAACAAAATGTTACAACAAACCCTCAACCCCATGAAGGGCATTCTACTCCCTGCCTGGGCACAGGCCCCTGAATGTCACTTAGTTTTAGCACAACCTGCTTGGATAAAATATGTTCTGTTTCCATGTGCACACATTTCCATACACGCAGCAGATGAGCCAGAGAGATTTCTCTGAGCATGTAAATTCTTTCAGAGGAGACAGAGAAACCAGCCTTGTACCAATTTGGGAGAACACCCCCTTCTGACCACGTGGGAGATGGATGACCTGTTTACAACTGAAACCTATGCAGAACATTTTTTACTGCAGAACAAGCAGCTGACATGATTGCTGTCGGTGTTCACAGAGCCAAATATGAAGATGATTGTAAAGAAAGAGACGGTCGCATCGGATAGAAGATGTGATCCTGCTCTCACGTTTTTCCTTCTGGCATGACCATACACGTTTTATAAGTGGGGAGAAATCCTGATAAAAGCCCTATCCCTGCCATTTTAGAAACTCTGAATAATGGCATGTCTGAGACTTTTTGTAACATTTTCAGTAGTTGAATCCAGTTTGTATTATCTTTCAACCCATTCTAAACACAGGTCAATACTGACTTTGCAAAGATCTAACTTTCACTCCTGCAAAGTGTTCTAAAACTTGTATTTATTTCTCTCCTTTCTGAAACACAGTCTGAATGTCTTTGTAGGAGCTTTAGTATTTTGGGTCTGGGCTGAAGCAAAATGAAACGGCATCATGCTGGCCAGAGTTCAGCATTTAACATTTTAGAAAAGTCTGTAGAGAGAGC
Source organism: Symphalangus syndactylus (assembly GCF_028878055.3). NCBI lineage: Eukaryota > Metazoa > Chordata > Mammalia > Primates > Hylobatidae > Symphalangus > Symphalangus syndactylus. Next base: position 73,428,843 of record NC_072423.2, on the reverse strand, counting down.
TCAGCTGAAATAGACAGGAATCTACATTCATGTGGCCATCAAAGGAACAAAGCGAGCCGGCAGGGGCGGCCCCAGTGTGCGGCGTCGGGCTCAGAAGAAACACCAGCGATCCAGGGAGAATATTGGCAGGGGCAGGGAGAAAGAAAAGCTTTCTTGGGGCTACTGTTCTTAGAATTTTTCACCTGTGTACAAAAGGACAAGAGAAGCTGATCTCTGACGAGGACATGACTACATCAAAACCCAGCTTCCAGAGACCGCTTAAAACGGTCTCTGCTGCTCCTTGGATGCCCTGATTTACATGCAGTGGTGGGAAGGGAGCCACAGAGATGGCTCCAGCCCAGCGCCTGGCCCGCAGGGCTGGAACAGAACAAGCAGATTTCTAGGGCCTTGGAAAGACAAACGGTGCCTATGTGGCGTACGTCAATGAAACTCCAGGACAGCCTGGCACGCAGTAAGACATGAGTGAACAGTGAGAAGAGCTCTATCAAGGCCTCACCGGCTGCTGGGGCCTGGTCACCTGTTGCCTGTTCACGAAGGGGCAAGTGTTTGAGTTGCCAGCTCCGAGAGGGCTGATGAGCAGCACGCTCCCTGGAGCCATGGTACTGACGTCTCCCCCAGGTCCGGGGCTGCTGCGCTTGGGAAGGGCACGGGGTCACTCGGGAAGGCTGATTACACAGGGAACTTTGAGCTCCGGCACACAGATGGGAGGGGAGTCGGGTGATGCAGGAACAAACACAGCTCACAAACAGAAAGATAAAACGCAGGGGTTGCCCATGAAGGGGAGGGTGCCCCTCTCTCCCCAGTGGGGTAATTTCCAACTACAGAGAACAGTTGCTGCCTCAACAATAGAGAAGAACATTTTTACTGATGTGCTCAAGAAAAGATTGGACAATTCTTGGCAAGTAAATAAACATTAAAAAAAAAAACCAGTGGATTTAAATATCAATGATTTTAAAAGGTAAAATTAGCCGACCTCTCAGAAAAGAATTGAGAGTAGATAGGAAGACGCCTACCTATTGAGAGAATTTGCCGAAGAAGATTTCAAAGGGTTTTTGTTGTGTTTTTGTTTTTCGGTAATAACAGCTCTATCAGCAGCAATGTAAACTATGAATAGAAATAATAATATTTAGTAATCCAATCACAAGAAGAACTGTCGGAAGCTCGCAGTTCTGTTTCTTTTTGATCCAATTTTAGATTTTCCCTACAAAAGAGAAATAACAAGGATTGTGATAAAAACTCATTTTCTTCTCTCATTTAAAAAACATTCATTCCATAATTAGAAGCAATTTTTGATTCCATACTAATGAAGTTATATGGATGCAGGGGCATTTGAGATCCACAGCTAATTCATAAATAGGATCTTGCCAAGAATTTCAGCCTCTCCCCCCAGGAGACCTCTACATAGAGGGTGCTGCAAGTAAGGAAACCTGTTTTGATCTTGGGTGTTTTAGCTTTTTTGTGCCTAGTGTTAGGTGAACCGACACAGAAGCAAATTCAGCAGTCATAGCTATTCTTCTGTAAGCTGGAGGCTGACTCTGATAGGAACTCATTCTGGGTGTCAGGAGGCTTCAGGGGCGAGTTACAGGCAGCTGAGTCTAGTGCCAGCTGCTAGGGGTTCTGGGAGCGAGGAGCTGTAATCAGGCAGGAGAGGCTGGCAAAATTCTAATTCAATTCTAGTGAATACCTATTTCCAAAGGAAGCTGTCATCAAAAGAGGAAATGGTGCAGTGGCCTTGGGAGTTCTGAGCAGAGGCTCAGTGTAGATAGAGGGTTAAACTCTATTTTGTTTTCTGTATTCTTGATACTCTGGCATTTGGGGCTTTGATGCTGGAGAGACTGTCCCTTCCAGGGCTACCTAATTCCTCGAAATAGCAAACAATTCTCCTGTGAGCATGCTTTTGATAAACCAACCAGTCTAGAGCTCACACCCCCAACCAACCCTTTCATCAAACTCTCACTCATCAAACCAATATTTCCCCTGCGCTATGTCACCCCAGGGCCAGGGACCTGACAACTAGAGACCACCTTTATAGCACTGGGCCGCTCGAATAATTTAAAGTACCCAATACTAAGTTTACTCAGCTTACTTACCCTGCCTCGCTTATTCCTTCCCTTGTAAATCCCAGTAAAGGTCCCAGCCACACGGTGCCCACATCCTCTTGTTTCCTGACCATCCCTGGTCTTTCCGGCATGGTGGGGCTTAAAATCCCCCTGCCTGTGGGGATCTGTGAGTGCAAACTTCCTCACAACAGTCATTTCTGCATCTGCCGTCTTACCATACCTGACAAAACAAACCCCAGGTACATATTTAACTCAACAGGGTTATGGACCATGGAAGCTTGGGTGGTTCATGAACTTCCCTGCTCCTAAGCATTGCCACGGAGAAGATCAGCTATGCAGACCTTTCGGCTGCAGCTCCAGAAATGGGGGTGAGCGGCCCGGAACCTGCGTTTCTAAGAGCACCTCCATACAACTCTGCTCAACGTGGTGTGAGCAGCAGAAAATAGCACTAGGAGAACCTAGCCACCAGGAGCAGAACTGGTAGAACCAGGTCAAGAAGACAGACCTCACTTTAAAACTTACTTTCTGATGCAGCAATTCCAATTCTAGAAAATTATCATATAAATATGATCTATAAAAATATTTATATGATAAATAAGGAAATAACTAGATATGCGCAAATATCCTTGGAAATCTTTTTATATTACACATAATTTGCAGTAAAAAAAAAAAATCATCCTAAAGAGGCCACGTTAGATTGGTTAAGTATTACATATAATGATATAGTTATACAGTGCACTATTTAGCAGTCATCTGGCATAATGTTCCATGGCATGTGAAAATATTAACAATATATTGTTAACTTTAAAAATCAGCCAACAAAACAGTATAATGATATAATCCCTTTTCATTAAATATACATAGACATATATACAGAGGTTAAAGCCTGGGGTTATCTCTGGTTCATGTCGTTACAAATATTTTGTGTATGTGTTTATTTTTCCGCATTTTCCAAATTCTGTACAGTGCACATGAATAATAAATTAATTTCATTGTTTTCTAGCGTGCAGGCTGTGTTCTCCCTATGGCAGGACAAAGGAGGAATTTGGACAATCACATACCCCTCCCCCAAAGATCCAGAAGCTCTCTAAATAATGAGCATTCGCTAACCCCCAGGCCATGTGGCCTTTGGACACAGCAGGATAGAAGTTGCTTTCTGGGCCTCACTTGCTACAGGTGAGAGTTCCTGACACCTGGAGAGGCCGAGCCCAGGCTCTAAGTGAGGCCTGGTGGCTCCAGGTGACTGGAGGCCCACTTGGCAAGAGGGGTGTTATTAGGCCTAAGCGGGGACTGTAAGGGCTGTGGTTATGCTCCAGTTGGTGTAGAGAATTCATAATTAGCAACAGCGGGATTACAAAGCAAGGAGCCAGAAAGAGAAATAAGGGAGGGGAAATAACCTACCAGGAAAGGGCAAGAATAATCCACTCATGACATCATCAGTCCCATAATAACCAAGTGATGATAGTGCTTACATTAAATACACTTTAAAAATAATCAACGCAAAGAGTAGAATAAAAACAATTTGTGAGAAGGGTAAGCATTAGAGTATACAGTAGTTAATACAGCTACAGGGAAAAGAAATCAATGTAGATTAATTCATTTCAAGGTCTCTTGTTTATTAGGAAACCATTATTTCTTTTTGTCACTTTTCAGTCCCTCAAGGATGCTCAGAGGAGCAACAAATGCTCGGATTTCCACAAAAATCTGAAAACTCAGGGGTGTTTGAAATGGATGCTCTGAAAATACTTGTTGCATGTAATTGGAATTATGTAGTATTTTTGTAATTAACAAAGAATTGTTATGAAAATGTGGGGACCCCAAATTTTAAGTCTGCTATATTCCAAGGCAGCTGCCTTCTGACAAATAACCTGTGACAATTTCATAATATAGGGTTCCGAAACCTCATTAAGCCACACGCGTGGTGCAGCTGAAGCACTCAATGCTTTCCAAGGGTTTGTGAAAATGTAATTAGGCAAACCACAGGCATCTGCAAATGTGGTACTTTTGCTCCAGATGGGTGGAATCTCAGGGCGCCCCAGAGCTTTCACAGGGACGATTTTTCTCAGTGTCAGTGACTTGAACACACACCTAAGATGGTCTTTTTGCTCTTGGAGGAGAAAATGTTGCCAAATGGGTAGACTAAACAATGAATGGCTGCCGGGTTTGGTCATACCTCTCTGTGTGTGCCATCAATTGCTGATGGGAGGTAGGACATTATTCCAGCTACAAAATGGGTGCATGATCCTGGTAACTGATACATGGGCCTTGCAAGATACGTCTATAGAATTGGCTATAGGTACTAAGCACAGAAGACCATCGAACCCCTGTGGAGCCAGACCCCACTGCTTCACCCATGTGGTCAAAGCTGCTCCCTGGATGTCAAGGGTTGGCCATTCTTGTGGTGTCAGTAGTGAGTGCTTGGATGACTGTGAGATCTATAGGCTGGTGATGCAGATGGTGATGGGAAGAGACAGTAGAGATGCCAACACACTCCCTGGACGGTGTTTCTGGAGGGAAAAGGTCCTGGTCTAGCGAGCCAGTGGAATGTGCTGTGGCAGAAAATCCACAGGCTCTGGAATCTGACTGTCAGAGCTTGGGCCCTGGATACAGTGTCTACCACCTTTGTGATCTGTGGCATGTTATTTAGTATCTTGGAGCCTCAGTTTCACCTTCTGTATTATTAGGGTAATAATGTTTTCTTTTGGGGCTTTTGGTGAGGATTAAATGATATATGGGAAGATTATTTTGAGAAGTATTAATTGATGTGCCCCTAAATTCACACACACATGCACACACTTGCACACCCCTATACACACACCCACACCCTTTTATCTCATCCATGCTTTATATGATATACTAATATTTAGGTCTATTAGCAGGTCCATCTTAGTAAATGAAAGTTGAATCAGACAAAAAGAAATACATCAAATTCTTGGCTTTAAATGAAAAGCAAAACAAACAACCCTCATGGAGGGGTAAGACGGGAACACTTGGGAAGCACATCTGTTTTGTGAGAGCTGCGTAGCTCTCCCACAGCCCCTCCTGGATGGCTGCAGAGTCCCCCCGGCATGAGTTGCTGAAGAGCCCCCGGCCTGAGAGGAAGGGAGAAGGTGGGACACAGGGGCTTGCCATGATCAGGGCCCCGACTGCAAATAACAAACATGAAGTCTGGCTAACCTAAAGAGAAAATGCATGTATTAGAGGGATATTAGGAAGGCTGGAAACACAGATTTGGAAAATCAAGAGCAGTCAAGAGACTCTGGTAGTGAGCACCCCGCCAAGGTCCCCTCCCAGAGTTACCTGATGAAAATGAGGCCGCCAAGGCTGCAGGATCTTGCCCCTGGTATCCCCGCTGCCAGTGGTGGATGGTGGATGTCACTGAAAGATGCTGCAGGAGGAACTGACATTTTGTGACTCTGGCTGCAGATGGAAAGTCCTAAGGGTCATGGCCCACCAGCTGGTGACTCCCAGGCATCTAACCTCTCAGGATTCCAAGGTAGGTGGGGGCCTCTTTCCACCAGCTCCCCAAATGGCCAGCGTTGTCACATAGGAAGGAGGCTTGGACTCTGGGTGACACACAAAAGCAAAAAGCCCCCTGACATGTCCACTGCAGCCCCATGGTGTCTTGCCCTCCCTCCTGAGATTAGCCCATGGGGTGTCTTGAAGAGAGAGCACTGAAAGAATAGCCAGAGAGGCCCCATGATTTCAGGACAGAGGGGCTCTGTGTTTGCTTCTGGGAAGGCAACCAGGGTCCCAGACATCTTTGCCTGCACCAGCCAAGGTGGAGGTAGCAGTGAGCAGATGGCGTCAGGGAGAATCCAGGTTGGAAAGGCCAGTTGCAGTCAGCTGAGTGTCTGTGGCCTTGGGCAGCAAGGACAGCCCAAAGTTCCCAGGCTCTGTTGGGAAACTTTCACAGGAGGACCAACGGAGAGCTTGGGGACGGGGTGGGGGCATGCTGTGGCCACATTGAGGAGGTGCTGCAGAGCCCATGGGCCCTGTGATGAGGTGTGAACAGGAGAGATGCGGCCCAGGGTTTGCCATCACAGAGGGAAGACTGCCCCTCAGCCTCACCCCTCCCTCCAGGCCCCAGGCTCTAGAAGAAACTATTAAGATGTGAACTGGGAAGGAGGAAGCACTGAATTTCCTGACTTTACCTGACATAACTGAAAAGGCCTAAAAATGACTGTTTTCAGCTATCATGTAGAATGGGGGCTTCAAAGGAAGCCTAGGTTGAATTACAGAGAAGGAAAAACGACCACACTTTTCTGAATACCTGAGCCTCTGCCTTGAACATGTGTATATGCTACATCAATTGTCCTCTGTTAGGAGTGACTTTTGCCCCCCATGGGACGTTTGGCAATGTCTGGAGATAGTTTTGGTTTTCACAACCTGTAGGGAAAAGAGTATGAATTGCTCCTGGCTTCTTATTAGAGGCCAGGGAAACTGCTAAACAGCCCACAACTCTTTATGCAAACTGCACATGAAGGAATTATCTGGTCCAAAACATCAATAGTGCCAAGGCTGAGAACACTCGGGAGCTCTACTGGGGTTTTAAAGAATCATTCTGCAGTGCATGTCTGCCCTGTAGACCCGTTCAAAGTCCTAGAATTGGAATTAGAGTCTGGTGATCAAGGGGTAAGGTCTAGACCCTCTGAGAGAAACTGTGTGTGCAAAGAGAAAGTGGATTTGGCCAGAAGTCAGGGTGGATTTCAGAACTATCAAGGATTTGTAAAAAGACTGCTTTGAATGGACAGGTCAGAGCTAGAATATGGGACACCTCCCAGCTCTGGCCCGAACCTGCCCTGTACACTGCACTACAGAAGTAGGGCAGGCTTAGGGGCACGTAGGAACCAAGAGGGTGCATTGGCCCAGTAGGAACTTAGGCTCAGGGAACAAATATCTCTCCTCTTGAAGCCCACAGGCCAAATGACAACTGAGAGAATATCATTTACTTCTTCAGCCAATGCCAGCTTTTCACTTTCTCAACTAGGGCTTCCTGCCTAGTTGGAGGGCAGGAAACGCTCGAGGGAGCATTTGGCAATATCGGAAGACATTTTTGATTGTCATGACTAGGGGGATGTTATAGCATCAGCTGGGTAGAGGCCAGGGACACTGCCCAAGATCCTGCCATGCACAGGACAGGCCCCTCCCCTCCAACAAGGAATCACCAGATTCAAAACTGTAATAGTGCCAACATAAAGAACCCTGCTCCTGGTCAGTGATTCTCACCCTTAGTTGTATGTCAGAATCATGTGTGTGGAGGAGCTTTACCAAAATGTATGGGCTCTGTCCTTTGCAATTCTGATGAATTTTTCTAAGGTGGGAGGCGTACGTTTTTAAAGCTCTCTAGTTGATCCTGCTGTGCAGTCAGGGTTGACAGCCTCTGATGGAGACTTTGCCAGGCCTATTAGAGTTAGCTGGTGGATACTGCCTGCTCCTGTGCCGTTTAACCACCTGGGGTGGGGAAAGGAGACGAGAACCAGCATAGTATCCACTCCCAGTGCAGGGAAGAGAAGCATCACCCAGTCTCCAGATCTCCTGCAGAGCTGGGGAAGTGAAAGAGAGAAACGTGATCCTTTGTTCCTCTTTAGGGTGAGGAATATTCACTAGGAAGAACATCTGTGATGGTTTGAAGTATTCATTGATGTTTTGCCCCAAACATATAGTCCCTATTAAACAATAACCCTCACCCATTTCATTCATTCAGGCCCCTGATATAAAGCCTCTAGTGCCATTTGCTGGAAGGAGTGGAACTAGAGAACAACAACATCTGATTCTTGGCCTTTAAGTTAAAAACAAGTATTGTGGGGTGAAGACAGAAAGTTTCTAGAAGAGCATTACTGTGCATCCTGTCACCACCAAATAAAACTCCTCTGAAGTGGTGGGGGAAGCATCGGGAAAGAAACGAGGGACTTGGTGATGCGCTGGTGGCCCACTGAGCCAACGCGGATGGGGGTGGCAATAATAGAATGCACCATTTGCGAATCCTTGGGCAGAGGGACCTTGGGCTCCCTGTGTGGAGGCTGGAGGAAGTGGTCTGGGTTCTAGCTCTCTCTGCACTTCTGCATGGGGGCCACCGGGGGAGCTGTAGAGTTCAGATTGTGGCAGGGCAGCTCTGGTTGCAGGGAACAGGGACAGCCCTGAGTCTTCTGTGCCTTAAAGAAAGGTGGATCATTGGAACACTTCTCCTGCCCCAGAGAGGAATAGGCCAAGAGAGGGCATTGGGCTTGCTGAAATCCTGTGGTGGAGGGCCTGGTGGGATTATCAGAGAGGGTTCAACCTGGAGGGATGTCTGTGTCCATGTGACACCCCAAAGGGAAAGTGGGCCCAGAGGAAATGTTATTTCAGGCCTGGAATGATGGAAAAACCATAATTGCCTAAGACTACATTTTCTGCCATCAAGTAGTATGGGGCTTGAAATGCACGCTGAGTTCTAGAAAAATAAAATGTGCTATAATGTCTTAAAAGATTTGAGTAAATGGCAAGAAAAGTCAAATCTACATATTCAAAGTGCGCAGTACTTCCTAGACCCTGGATGAATTACAGTGAGCATTACCATGTAAATCGAATGACTGTGGCCCCAGCTCTATCAGCTTGATTGCTAGGAATTGGTCTCAAAGTGTTCTGCAGGGATGAGGGATCCCCTGGGGACCTGCCGTAGGCTCCACCTGGTGCTGTTGCTTCTGCAGCTCGTGCTCCCCATGTCGTGGTGAGCCGAGCATCACTCCTCCCACAGAATCCCTGCTTCAACCCCTGGCTGGCCTAAGGGGAGAGGGGAAGGAGGGAGGGAGGCCCCCTCCTCTCAGCTTCTTTCTGTTAGCCATGGGCAGGCCCCGCCCTTTCATCCCCCACAGCACAGCACCTGCCAGAGGATGTGAATTTTAGAGGACGTGAATTTTATAGTCACAAAATCAAGTGTGTAAAAATGAAACTTTATAACTGCACTTAGTTCTTGAGCCCCCATTTCTGCTGATGGCAGAAAACTTGTTACTGCCAATTGAATATAAATGATGTTACTAAGTATTTCTCACTCTACTCTGGGTAAAAAGTTCAGGATGTTTTCCTTTCCCTGCTCATAACCTCCCCCTATGGGTAATCTAAGAATCAACTAGGCATTTGGGGGAAGGAGCGTCTATTTATCCATTATGTAGCTCAGTTCGGGATTGCAGCCTTTGCCGACGTAACATCCACTTGTGCATTTTTTTTCACTGAATGCTACGGTGCTTCACTTAGCGAAAGTTCCACGTTCCTACTGCATTTTGGTTTTCAGGTCTACCCAGGTCACTCTGTTTCCATTTAGCCCTCCCTGTCCATAACCAGAATGTGTCCTCAAGCCCTCCGTCCCTTGCTGTCCTTCATGGGGGCTTGGCAAGCTTTTGGAAGGCTTAGCATATTACTTTCTTTTTTTCTAGGTTATTCTAAGGCAACGTAAACCTCCCTGCTAAAACCTCAATGGCTTACAATAATAAAGGTTTATCCTTCAGCCACACATCAGCTGTGGGTGTGCTCGAAGCTCTTATCACTGGGATCCAGGGAAAAGGAACAGCTTCCATAGGAAGGAAATATTCTGAGCAAATAATACACTCTGCCATACTCTTACCATTCAGGAGTTGGGAGAGACTCAGAGCACAGAGGAGGTAGACGTTCAGCTCCTTTCTTCTAAAAACACCATGCTGTTGTTTCTACAAGCCACACTTGGTTAGCAGGTTGGCTGGGGGATGCGCTTGACTTCAAGATGAGCTGCCTTCTCAGGCTTTACCTCCGTGATCCCCCCAGTTCCGGGCGTTAGCTATTCTCTCTTCCCTGGAGCATCATCCAGGGGTGTCAGAGGGCAGGGTCCTTTCTTAGACACTCACTAGTGTATGTGCCCTGCTCATGTTCCCCCTAGAATTTTTCTTTTCTTTTTTGAGATGGAGTCTCGCTCTGTCTGGAATGCAGTGGCATATCTCGGCTCACTGCAACCTCCCTCTCCTGGGTTCAAGTGATTCTCCTGCCTCAGCCTCCTAAGCAGCTGGGATTACAGGCATCCGCCACCACACCCAGCTACTTTTTGTATTTTAGTAGAGATGGGTTTTCACCACGTTGGCCAGGCTGGTCTTGGACTCCTGACCTCAGGTGATCTGCCCTCCTCAGCCTCCCAAAGTGCTGGGATTACAAGCATGAGCCACCGAGCCTGCCTCCCCTAGAATTTTTCTTTGCATCAGCTGCTTGAACTTTTTCTTCTTCTGGGCAGGAACATAGCTGAGGTGTCATCCTGCATTCCTCACACCTAATGGTCTAACTAGGCCATGAATTGTCCCAGTCTTTGGTGCTCACAAACCGTCCTATGCCTCAAAAAACCTCTGTCTCACAAGACACATCTTCAGCTTTCGGCATCTTGGTTATCAGTTTAAAAAATGACACTGACACATTCAATTGACATCTTTATTCTTGACGTGTCTGCCCTTCCCTGAAGCAGTGGGGATCATTGCTTTAATGGGTAGAGGGTAAATACAACAAAAGATAATGTGGTGGGGGGAAAGTTCTTATTTTCTCAGAATTTTAACTTGCCACACGTTTGATCAGACTTTACTGAAGCTTCAAAAATAGCAGTGAAGAATAACATGGAGAGAATAACTTCCATCCAACCGCAAGTTATCCTGAGCCGTTGACTCTAGTACCGTACCACCACCCCAGCATCCTCATGCCTCACCAGAAAATCAAACTAACTCCAGGCTCCATTTCCCCTCCTAATGTGTCCTTCCCCAATCCTCATTTTCTGCCCCAGTACAGAGCCCTTTTTCAGGACGAATGACGGCGAGACCATCAGTTCCTTTCAGTGGAAACTCTACACCCTCCTGTGCTACCTCACTCCCCCAGCCTTTGTTCTGACTCCATGGCTCTGACAATACATTCAAACTACTCTGATAGAAGGACAGGCGTCAAAGTCGGGGTCATTAAGTCTTAAGTAACAGCCCAGCCCACCTTGGCTGTACAATGCTCAGACTGCTTCCTTTTTAGTCTCTATCCAGTGGCATTTCGATAAGCCTCATAATCTAGTCTCACCCAGGGTTGTTTTGTTATTATTTCTGTAACTTTTGTAGCCATCTGTGGGTCAAGTCCACCTGTTACTGTAGAACCAGTTCAATCTGGTTCGACTTTGTTAGTAACAAAATGTAATAAAATAATGAGTTGTTTTTCTGTGTAAGGGATCCCAGGTTGCAAGTCAGATAACCTGCGCCTGCCCAGTTGAACCAAGTATGCCCAATTTGTGACCTCAGTGCTGGCCAGAAACAAAAAGTCAACCACAGTTGAAGCCTAAGAACTTGGATCAAGGAGCAGGGACTGAATTAAGAAGCAGAGAAGCCCTGTTTCATTGCAGTGCGGACTCAGCCAAGTACTCGTCACCGCCTCTTTGCATGATCTGATCAAATCATGCCTCCTTCCATCTTCCTGTCTCCCTCACAGTTACACTTTTGCATCCTTGCCAGTAACTTGCAATAAAGCTTTTTCTTTTCCCCAAAGCTGGTGCCATAGTACTGTCCTCTATGCATGTCAGAAAACGTGATGCACGTCCCTCACTCCGTGACACACCTATTCTCATTCATTTAGGATCTCCTTATCTGCTGTTCTTCCTCCTCACTAAAAGGTTTCATCTTTTGCAAAATTAGATTTTAGCTGTGCTGCTACTTGACTGATTCCAGCAGGACGCACCCGTGCTGACCACTGTCAAGAGCCTCAGTCCTGGCAACCCTGCACTTTTGTCAAGTCCCATGACCTTCTTCATAAAACTCTGGAAGAGAATGTTTTTTTCCTCTATCTTAACACAATACAATTAAGACATAATTAGTGAAAAATTAGCCAAGCAAGTGACCTCTGGGGCATAGCATAATTTTCCTGTCCTCCTGGGCTCCAAATAGCAATTGAAGAAGAATGATACCAACTATCATTCTGGAGAGACCACAGCCTTAGGAAGAGGGAGCAGAAGATGACATCTGATGCCTGGATGGCTGATGATGGCCTTCATGCCACTTCACCCCTGGAAGCTCACAATAGATGTGATAGCATCTGACTCCCACCCAAGGGTTTTGTAGAAATAACCAATTACCTTTACAATGATGTGACTGTCATTGGCATGCTCAGTAACCAGCCATCTTAGGAGGCAAAACTCACTACTACTACTGGTTCACCTGGGTGTAAACCCATTTCACACAGTCATGTGGGCTTTTCATTTTTAAGCACAAGCAAGATGTAACTCATCCATATTTCTTTATAGATCCATGTCAGGGTATTTTTATTCTATTTGAACAGCATCATTGTGGTACACAACATCCAACGAAGGGCTTGGGGGTTGCCAAAAAAAAAAAAAATAGTCAGCTGTTGTTAGCTTACTTTATTTCTTCTTCGAGTGACTTCTTTTTGGAACACTTATCACTGATCTTGGATAGGCTTGCTCTACCGGACTATTCAGAGGAAATTAATGTTAAGTGTGACAGCTAATCCCTGAGCCATTTCAGTTTTTAATATTCTACAAGTGTCATACTTTCTCAAGATTCTATTCATAAAGACAATTTTAGAGTGCTGATGTCCATGTAATTTTTATAGGCTAATGGACACTTTTCAATGTAGTAACACCTTACATTTGAACTGGCTTTGGTAGTCTTTAAAGTGCTGTCACTCATCAGTCTCTCATCTGTTCCTGTAAGGTTTCTGTGAAACGAGCAGAGGCATTTTTCCTGCCATACAGAGACGTTGCTCCTGCTGAGCAACACAGAGCTGAGTCACAGACAGTTTAAGTGCTTGTGTGACTGCTTAAGGGTCAGACCCTAACTAAAACTTCAGCTCTTCCAGTTATAGTCCAATCACCTTATCATACTTCCTAGAAAGCACATTGGATTTGGAATCAGATTTGCCTTTAAACCTGGATTTGCTACTTGTTATGTCTTGAATGCATGTCCCCTCCAAAATTCATGTTGAAACTTAAACCCCATTGCAGCGGTATCTCTAGTGGGGCCCTTTTGGGAGAAGGGATTAAGTCATGAAGGCTCTGCCTTCATGAATGGATTAGTGCCTTTTAAAAGGGCTGGAGGGAGCTAGCTTAAGCCCTGTCTGCCCTTCTGCCTTCTACCATGTGAGGGCACAGCATTCATCCCTCTAATGCGTGAGAATACAGCAAGAAGGCCCTCAGCCAGATACAGAGCCTGCTGGCCCCTTGATCTTGGACTTCCCAGACTCCAGAACTGTGAGCAGTAAGTTTCTGTTCTTTGTAAGCCACCTAGTCTCTGGTATTTTATTATAGCAGCACAAACAGACTAAGACACTACTCACTGCATTTGTGGTCACTTATTTTACTGGCTTGTTGTGAAGCTACAGTGAGGACATGAATATGAAAATGTCACCCAAATATGGACCCCTGTTCTGCTTTCCAATCTAGACAGCCTGGTCACATTGGGGGCATATGAGCACCTCCTTCGACTTCGGAAGTGATTTAATAAAGTTCCACTGTGGTCTCTGAAGCTCAGTGGTTCTCAACTGGGGAAAGGAAATGTCTCAATGTCTGAAGAGGCTTTGGGTTATCACAAATGAGGTGGGAGGCTGCAACAGGTATCTGCTAGGTAGAGGCCAGGGATGCAGCTTAATGTCCTAGAATGGATAGGATAGCCCCATAACAAAGTTTTCCAAATGCCCATAGTGCCAAGGTTGAGAATCTCTCGTCTAGAGCAGGGATTCTGAACATGAGGTCCGTGAACACATCGATGGGCCGTGAGAATCTAGAAACCCACCTTCAGTAATTACACAGTCTACTTGAGGCAAGTGTGCATTGTTCTGCGGCAAGGGTTCATGACCATCAATTGATTCTCATAGACATTTGTAGTTTCAAAGTAGCTATGATCCTTCCTCTAGCCCTGTCTTTAAGCCCAGTGAAACTACTGCTTACACCAAGGTTTGCATCTTCAAATCCTTTGGAGGAGGAGGAATGACATATCATATAAATAAAATATGATGTATTGCCCTTCACAAAGTAATGAGCATAATAAAGGAAGACGCACTGGAAGAATCTAGCAGATCATGGGCCACCAGGCAGAGCCAAGGTAGCACTGGGAGAGAAAAATGATTTCCACTCCCAATTCTGGTGTACCTTGTCCAGAGAGAGTCAGAATAATTCAGAATCGGCCAGGCTCAGTGGCTCACACCTGTAATCCCCGCACTTTGGGAGGCCGAGGCAGGTGGATTACGAGGTCAGAAGTTCAAGATCAGCCTGGTCAAGATGGTGAAACCCCATCTCTACTAAAAATACAAAAAATTAGCCAGGCATGGTGATGGGCACCTGTAATCCCAGCTACTCAGGAGGCTGAGGCAGAGAAATGCTTGAACCCGGGAGGCAGAGGTTGCAGTGAGCCGAGATCACACCACTGCACTCCAGCCTGGGCAACAGAACAAAACTCTGTGTCAAAAAAAAAAGAAAAAAAGAAAAATTAGCCGGGCATAGTGGTGTGCACCTGTAGTCCCAGCTACTCGGGAGGCTGAGGCAGGAGAATCGCTTGAACCTGGGAGGCGGAGGTTGCAGTGAGCCGAGATTGTGCCACTGCACTCCAGCCTGGGTGACAGAGCGAGACTCCATCTCAATAAAAAAAAAAAAAAAAAGAATAATTCAGAATGAGGCTTGGGAGTATCGCTGACAGTGACCTACTTGCCAGGTGAGGGAAATAAATTTTTTAGGGCAACAGTAGGCTATGATTAAATATATTTCTTCTGTGTACTTGACAATACCCTGAGAAGTTTATTTATGTTGTCTCATTTGAGGTTATGTTTCTCCTATAGGGTATGTAGCTTATTCACCCCAGATCTGGGTCTTCCTGGTTCACCAGAAGATGGAAGCCCTGCTGGAATCTGAACATTCCATTCAGGCATCCTGGCTAAAGGACTAGCAGGCAGATACCAACATGCGAAAGATTCAATCCTCTGCTACAGCAATTATTTATATATAAACTCTT
Source organism: Symphalangus syndactylus (assembly GCF_028878055.3). Classification (NCBI taxonomy): domain Eukaryota; kingdom Metazoa; phylum Chordata; class Mammalia; order Primates; family Hylobatidae; genus Symphalangus; species Symphalangus syndactylus. The sequence continues at coordinate 73,413,809 of NC_072423.2, read as the reverse complement.
CACATTATAACCATCTACGTAAATCTGATGAAGCTATAAACCCTTCCTCAGAAAACTGTTCCTAGGCCCCAAACACACCTAATATTTTTCTTTTTAAGATGGCAAGAGTTCACATTCTCTGTGATATACAAATAATTACATCTTGATTAGAGCATGCTTTTCTTTCTCTCTATTCTGTAAATTTTATTTCATAAGGTCTTGAATCAACTCTAGCCCATCTCTGGCTTCACTTTCTAAATTATCCTCCTAGATGTTTTGGCAGTTGCTGCAAAAAGGCTAGAGGAGAATAGTTCAGGCCAACTTTTAGACAGAATGCTTTATTTTAATGGCTATAGACTGTTACATTGTAATACATTTCTCTTCTCTAATTTCTATGCATTGAACATGTCCAAAATACAAATAGTTATTGCTGGTGTTAATACTCAGTTCATATTGTTTTCAGAGGTGCATGAATTCTGTGGGTGAAAATAACCTGTTCCTCTTTGTCTGTATCTGACAATTACTCAAGAAAGACCTGGAGGTAGATTATAATCCTTATTTTTAATATTATTCTGGATTATTTTGCTCCAAGTCCAAGCCTCCTTCCTGGAACATAAATGAAGTTTACTGCAAATGAGATAGTTACAAAACCTTAAAACAGACAACCTTAAGGTGAAGGTAATACGTTAGGAAAAAAATTAAAAAGCTAACCCAACCCTCATAAGGAAAATGGATAAAGCCGAGAAGCACTAATGGGTTAGAGTTTATAACCTACAGCTCATGTGGTCCAATTCTATCATTGCCCAAAGTAATCACATTGTTTTACAGCCATTCCGCTGCCTGTACCGTCTCAGTCCAGGCCCTAATTCAAGCGCCCGTGTTACAAGAGCTATTGTCAGCCACCATCGGCTCAGGAGGGAGCACTCACAGCAGCCGGCCTATTCTCTCTTTCTTTGAGTGAGTACTTCAGGGTCAAGTTTTGGCTTATTAGCTGTAACATAGTGTAGAGGGTAAGCCGTGAGGCCCTAGCTACACTGCCCACTTGTAAGCACAAACAGAAGAGACTTATTTCTCTGGAGGTAGTGATAGAACATCTGTCTTCAGAGCCAAACTCATTCAAAGACACTGAAGGAGAAACAACACATCCTCTATGAGTGCAAGCCGGTCATCCAGATGAAAGTAAGGACTCCCCACAGCACGGAAAACATAGCCATATCCTCAGATGTGTCACTAGCTGCATTTCGCCAGCTAACTTTCTCAGATGGGTCAACTCAAACTTTGCTGGTGGACTTAGACACAGACGGCTGAAAGGGTGGCCAGAGAACTGCAAGTCTTAAAGGTAATCTTTTCAACGTGTGAGGACATTTACAGTAAACAGTCTAGAAGCAGGGAAATCAGTCTAGCCACAAAATATTTGGAACAAAATAAGGTTGATTATGTTTTGGTGTACAGTAAGTGTAAACTATTGACCCTCTAAGATAATGAGAGTCAGTGTACAATTGATCAAGAATCCATACGGCATAAACAGATGACTCAGTTTGGAATTCTGAGTCTTCCATCTCTGGATGTGTGATCCAGGGCATATTATTTAACTTCTCTCTGGTTAGTTTTCTCAATTGTAAACTGGGTTGTGCACAGCATTTGTGTTATTCGCTTTGTTGAGATTTGGACCACCTCAGGACAACTTCCCTGACTTTCTAATGAGCCTCTTTTCTTCCTCCTTGACAATTAAAATATTTCTTAAAATATGGCATCACCAGTGGCCAAGGAACTGGAGACCCGAACTGACCAGCCATAGTAAGCAGAGATCATGCATGGAACCTAACAGCCCCCAAGGCCCTTCAGGGGTGCCTCTCAGCACAGTGGCATCTCTGTGGGGGACAGGTGCCCAGCCAGCATCTGCCCAGTGGGTAATCCACCCTGATCCTTACAGTTGTGCCAGGTACAAGTTTTTTGGCTTCAGTGTGACACTTGAGCCCGGCTGTCTTGATAACCACAGTCCCTTTTGCCCTTTCACGTGCCCTTGCCCCTACTTAGTGTCCGGAAGCAGTGAATGAAGGCTTTGTTGGTGCTTGTGCTTGTCTCATTCGCTGCAGCCTGGCTGATGCCGGCTCACCCCAGTGTCTGTCTCCAACAATCGCAGAGGTTAGGGGTGTTAGTTAAAGGGACCTGACACCTGAGATAGTGCCCTTCCTTGTCCCATGGGTAATGGACCAACCTAAGTGGCTGATCCCTCTTCCAGTACGTTTCAATTCACTCCTCTTAATATTTTCCACACTTAAGGTTGCATGCTCAGCTATGCCAATTAGCAGAGGCTTATAAGCTCAGGATTGAAGGCAATTGAACTGATCTGAAATGATAAAATGAATGAAAGGACAAGTAAGAACTTAACTAAAAATGTAGAATACATTCCACAGCCTTTGGAGGAATAGTTGTGCTTACCCAAAAGAACTGTTAAAAAAAATTGTGTTCTGGTTAAAATACCTTTGTATGGGAGATAGTTTTTAAGCTACCTTTAAGGTGGCAACATTGCATAATTATAAAATACATATATGTTATATATGGATATTGTACATGGTATAATATATATGCATATTATATATGGTATAATATATAATATCCATATATACATATAAATATATATACATAGCTGTGTGAGTTACTGAAATGATATACAGCTTTGCTCCATAAGCACAATCTATATTAACATGAACCACCTTTAAAAATAAAATCTAGGCTGGGTGTGGTGGCTCACACCTGTAATCCTAGCACTTTGGGAAGCTGAGGTGGGAGGATCACTTGAAGCCACAAGTTCAAGACCAGCCTGGGCAACATAGCGACCTCATCTCTATCTTAAAAAAAAAAAAAAGTACATGATTAGCTTTTGAGGATGATGTATTGTGATGACTTTTAAATGAGATAATGAATATAAAATCTATAGATTGATAGAGTTGAAATGTAAATCAAATAATTTATCAGTTTGGTACATGTTCAGAAATTATTTTTATCTTCCAAATTGGTGATAGAAAATATTTCCATTTGTTTGCAGCTAAAATATATTCTCTTAACAAGTGTATATATTCAAAAAGTCCTTGGACTGTTGAATGGATTAAGGTTTAAAATTACATCATTTAGTTTAGATGGGGGCTCTGAAAAACTAATGGGACTTATTTTGTTTCCATTACAGTGGTTTCCAAAAGACACACGTTTCATTGTAATTAATGGATTTAAGTTTTCTCCCATCAGACATTTTACCAGGCTAATAATAAGTAATAAAGTAGACTCATTTGAGTTTTCGCTTGAGGTACCTGAAGGTAATCATAAAGAGAGAGAAAAAATAGTGATATAATCCACAGACCAGATCAGAAGCCCCCAAATAGCTGAGAGTTGACTGTTTGCAAGATCCATGTCTCCTAAGTTAGAAGCTGTGTAAAAATTAGAACACATAGAACTAGCACTGAAGAGGCAGAAAAGTGCTTTTGAGGTTTGACTTTCCCCTCCCCTGAATATTTTTTTAGTTAAAAGAAAGAACATGTTATAACCTCAGGCATACCTTAGTTATAACCCAACTTGAGATGGTGTTACAATTGCCTGTACGGGTAATCTGTTTGGAATAGGATATTCTGAAAGGGCTCAAATCATTTTGTTTTTTTTCCAGTTGCTAAAATAAGTCTGATAAAATTTTAATTTTTTTGCATTAGTTGGTTTCAAAAGCCTCTTTGAGTAAAAGTGACTCAGCAGCTAAGTTAAAATATTGCAGTCTTTTTTTTTTAAAGTAAACACAATATGTCCTCAAGGAAAACAGTATTTTTCAGCAAGATATGGAGACATTAATGTTGTTTATTTTTTACATATTTGTCTCTTAATTCTCAAAGTAAGATCACAGTGACAGAGCCATTAACATAAAGGTTAAGAAGAGCCAAGAAAAACAATTGAACTGATGCTTGAACCAGTCAACCCAGGTTAGTGGGTCATTTTTGCAAGAGAGATTGAGAGTCATGAAGTATTTCTCTGACAAATTTTCAGTTCTCTGTTTTCATTCCAATTTGCTTTCTGACTTATAATAACCACAGTCTTTGGTGTTTTAAAGATCTTGACAGTTGAACATGGATTTATAGACTGCAAAGGGCTTTAGAGAAGATTCGGTCCTATCTCTATCTCACTTTACAGGTGAAGAGAGAGAGCCTGGGGAAGCAGAATCTTTACTTGAAATTGTACAAGTAGAAGCCTCCTAACTTAGCCCAGTGTTCTCCTCACCCTCAACACACACCCTGCTGTACATGCCACCACATACATGTTTAGGTATCACATTTGCATTAACTTGAACATGGGCGATGAGTTTTGTCCAATTTGTCAGAAAAGAGGGAGAGTGTGCCTCGCCTCCCCTGCACATGCTTTTTCTCAAATGCTCAGAGCTACCCACCTGCCTTCAGCCCTGCCTGACCCTACCTGGCGGCAGGAGTATGAAAGAGGCAAAGCACCTGGAGCTCTCCCCAAAGCTTTGGTAAATTACTATAGAATCGTGAATGACATAGGGACTGGAGGGGTTTCAGTGTAACCCTAAGAGTTCTTTACACTCTGGCAGCCATCTTTTACTCCTCGCCAGAAGTGGAAACAAACACATTTCTGGCAAAACAAAACAAAACAAAAAAATACCCCAAACCAAAAAACAAAAAGACAACAACAACAACAAAACAAACTTCAGAGGGCAACAGTCGAGGGGCTGCCTGTGGCAGTGGTGGAAGGTGGACTGAACTGCAGAGGGCGGGGGTCTTTCTGGGGTGACAGGAATGTGCTGCATCTTTGGGTGGTGGTGCTTTCTCAGGCATCTATAATTGTCAGAACTCATGGAATTGCACACTTTAAATGGATTCAGTTTTTGAATGTAAGTAATTTCCCAGTAAAGTTGAGTTTTAAGAAAACTCGACTGGGAGTGGCAGCTCATGCCTGTAATCTCAACACTTTGGGAGGCTGAGGCGGGAGGATTGCTTGAGTCCAGGAGTTCGAGACCAGCCTGGGCAAAATGGTGAGACCCTCATCTCTACAAAATAAATAAATAAATAAGCCAGGCATGGTGGTGGGCACCTGTGGTCCCAGCTACTCAGGAGGCTGAGGTGGGAGGATCAATCGAGCCTGGGAGGTCAAAAAGAAAACTATTGGAAATTGACACGATGGGAATCTAATGATAAAAGCTTCCCAATTATTATTTATCTTGTTATGAATAAAATAGACAGTATTATTAATACTTTATGGTTTTAATAATAGTATCCTATGGTACTTTTAAGAAAGCAAAATCACCTACCTATATGATATTGGTAGTGAAAAGTTTCTGAGTGTCAGGTTTTTTTTTTTTTTTATTTTTTGAGATGGAGTCTTGCTCTGTCCCCCAGGCTGGAGTGCAGTGGCGCGATCTCGGCTCACTGCAAGCTCCCCCTCCTGGGTTCACGCCATTCTCCTGCCTCAGCCTCCCGAGTAGCTGGGACTACAGGTGCCCGCCACCACGCCCGGCTAATTTTTTGTATTTTTAGTAGAGACGGGGTTTCACCGTGTTAGCCAGGATGGTCTCCATCTCCTGACCTCGTGATCTGCCTGCCTTGGCCTCCCAAAGTGCTGGGATTACAGGCGTGAGCCACCGCGCCCGGCCGTCAGGTACATTTTTAAATATAAGACTGTGTAAGAAAAAGGTGAATTTAACTCAAGACTTCCCTCTCCTACTCAGGAAAGGACTGGAAACTGATCTTCCTGGATGTGAGAAGCAGGAAGCCCTATCTTTTTAACTCTTTGCTGACCGGAGTGCCTACCTCAGTCCACAGGTGACAAAGAAATACTTTTTTTAAAAGTTTACTACTTTCCTCTACTTATTTTCCATTTGACCTGATATCTAAAAATATAGAGCCATGCAGTAGCCTCCCTATCTCCAGGACGGCAGATCATTAATCTACAGCTCTGGTCAACTACCTTAAGTCCACCAATTAGCTTCTATCTTTAAGCATACCATTTCAAACGGCCTCTCCCTGAGTCTCCAGGGAGGATGTCTAAATGCAGTGGCCTATTTTCATGCAACCTAATGCTCTTAAACCTGATACTATCTCTTGCACCTTGGGGTTAGGCTTCATGTGAAAGGCAGTGGAAAAGGCCTGAATACTTCTCATGTAATCCAACGGAAAGAGGGCCTCTCTCTTGGTGTATGGTGTTTCTCTGCTCCTGTGATAGAAAATGAAAGCATTACAGGCTTAATACGTTAAATGGGGAGAATGTTGCATAGCAAATAGTAAGTAAAATCTATTACGTACTTTGCCAATGCTGTTGGGTCTTTAAATAACGGAGCAGAATGCCCTCTGCAGAAGATACTGTCTGTGCGAAGTCACAGCTCCAGAAGAGCAGGGAAGACGGCCTCGCTCCCTGGCACTGCTGCCTGAGTTCCGGTCCCCTGGGCCCTGGCTTCCTCAGCTTATCTGCTGGTCTGAGCCTTCTTTCCTCCTCTCCTTGCTGGCCTCTTTTCTCCCTTAGAAGCTCTCCTGTTTACCAGTATAACTCAGGAGAATTCAGGACGGTAAGTAATTTAATGACCAGAAATTAGGAAAACAAGCTCAATTTTTCTCTCTCTGAAGCCCTTCCTCTAGGGTTATCATTGATTCTTTGTGTAATTTTCTCTCTTTGATCTGGTATATTTCTGTAAAATAAGGCAATGTTTTCTGCAGTTTTTTTCCCTAAAGATACATATTTCACCTCCATGCATAAAGAACGAAAATAAGTAGGGATGTGCCTGAGGGTGGAATGGAGATCAGAAACTGGGCAAACCTACAAATCATGGCAAACGTCATCATCCAGCTTTCTTTTTTGATGCTAGTGTTTAAGAGAGGCAGAATGATGCTGAGAGAAGCATGTGGACACTGAAGTCAGACTTGCAGGGATGTGAATTGAACTGAGTGACCTTGGGCATACACAGTGGCTTTACTAAAACTTTCTCCTCATCTGTAGGGAGGAATGATACCTGCCTTGCAAAATATAAGGCATGTAAAGCTCATAGTCAATACACAATGAAGTAAAAATATCATTAACAGGAAACTAACTGGGTTGACATTTCACAACACAACTTCTGCAGTCACTTTCCACTTTCAAATTCCATGATTCTGCTAGTTTGAAAAACAGTTTCTCCTTTTATTGAGGGAATCAATATATCATTCTGTGGACAAGAGTGAATGCCCCTTGTGGGACATGCAAATTATTATTTAAGGGAGGCATTCCAACCTGGAGGAAACAGCACAGATTTGGAGTCAAAAGACCTGGCTATGGCAAACAAAACAAAACAAACACCTCACCATATTAGCAATGTGACCTAGAAAAAAAAGGCTTAGCTTTGTTTTGTTTTGATTTTAATAATAAAATTGCTAAGGCAGGAAGATCACTTAAATCCAGTTCAAGGCCCCATCTTTACAAAAAAATAAGAAAATTAGCTGTGTGGGGTGGTTCATGCCTAAAGTCCCAGCTACTTGGAGGCTGAGGTGGGAGGATCACTTGAACCCAGGAGTTAGAGGTTGCAGTGAGCTATGATTGCACAACTCTACTCCAGCCTGAGCGACAGAGTGACACTTTACTCTCAAGAAAACTAAATTAATAAAATTAAAATAAATAAAATTATGTGTTCCTGCCTGGGTGCAGTGGCTCACACGTGTAATCCCAGCACTTTAGGAGGCTGAGGTGGGCAGATCACTTGAGGCCAGAAGTACAAGACCAGCCTGGGCAACATGGCCGAACTCCATCTGTACAAAAAAAAATACAAAAATTAGCCAGTTGTGGTGGTGGGCGCCTGTAATCCCAGCTACTTTGGAGGCTGAGGCATGAGAATCACTTGAACCCAGGAGGCACAGGTTACAATGGGCAGAGATCACGCCACTGCATTCTAGCCTGGGCAACAGAACCAGACTCTGTCTCAAAAAAAAAAAAAAAAAAAAAAGTTCCAAACCCTCTAGGTAAAAAGCCAGAATTTTGATATACAGGTTTTAAAGAACCACAAATGCTGAACCAAACAAGCACAGCTGTTTATTATTCTTTGACATCTCAACTGACAACAAATTAGAATCAGAAGCTCCCATCTGAAAGCGTAAAGAGGGATGAAAATGTCATGGAAGAACATCAGAGATTTAAAGAGAGGAGAAAAAAAGAGGTAGAAAAATGCTCATCATTGATAAAGAAAAGTGACAATGTGTGAGGCATTTGTAATAAAAATATTGGGGTAAGTAGACAAGGATTCGTCAGAGGACAAAAAGGTGTGTGGTTGAGCAAGACAAGCGGGAGGCCTGTGGAGCTGGGCCCAGTGGCACAAGTAGTGAAATTGACTAATGAGAGACTTCTTTCCTATTCACTAGAAAAAAAATTAGCAAATTGGCTGAAAGTTTGGAATTTTAAAATTTGGCTTCACAATAGAAAAACTAAACCCAACAATACTTTCTGGTTGCGAACAGTCCCAGTGATCACAGAACAGTGAACGAGGGAGAGACACAAGTGGTGGACTCAGGAAACAGCCACGCAGGCGAAGGAGCATGGTTTCCTTCCAGGAGTCTGTTGCACTAAGGGCTGCAGTTTTAGATTAACCACATATCATACAGTCTTGTCTTTCTGCTGTTAGTTAACAGTTATTGATTGCTTACCGTGTGATCTGCACTAGGCAAAGCAAAAGCTCATTTAATCCTCATGAGAACTCAAGATATGAGTTCAAGTTTTATTCCCATTTTAGAAGGAAATATGTTGAGTAACAGAGTGGCCAATAATTCACCCGAAATCACACAACTAGAAGGTGTTTGGGATTTGAGCTCATTGCCAAACCAGAGATGATAATGCCAGTACTTTCTAACTCACAGGGTTTTCGGGGAGGGTCAAATAGAAGGAGATAAGTGAAAATGTAATGTAAAACATAAGCTACCTTACCAATGTGTATCATTGAGCTGACTAAATGCTAATTATATGCTAACAGAAAACAATTTTTTTTTTTTGAGACAAAGTCTCGCTCTGTCGCCAAGGCTGGAGTGCAGTGGCGCGATCTCGGCTCACTGCAACCTCTGCCTCCCGGGTTCACACCATTCTCCTGCCTCACTCTCCAAGTAGCTGGGACTATAGGCGCCCGCCACCACGCCCAGCTAATATTTTGTATTTTTAGTAGAGATGGGGCTTCACCCTGTTAGCCAGGATGGTCACGATCTCCTGACCTCGTGATCCACCCGCCTCGGCCTCCCAAAGTGCTGTGATTACAGGTGTGAGCCATCGTGCCCGGCCAACCAAAAACAATTTTAAACCTTTTGGAGATTGGACAATATTGTCATATTTAAATATTAATTAAAATAGTTGCTGGGTGCGGTGGCTCATGCCTGTAATCTCAGCACTTTGGGAGGCTGAGGTGAGCAGATCACCTGAGGTCAGGAGTTCAAGACTATCCTGGCCAACATGGTAAAATGCCATCTCTACTGAAAATACAAAAATTAGCTGGGCGTGGTGATGGGCACCTGTAATCCCAGCTACTCAGGCGGCTGAGGCAGGAGAATTGCTTGACCCTGGAAGGCAGAGGTTGCAGTGAGCCAAGATTGTGCCACTGCACTCCAGCCTGGACAACAGAGCAAGACTCCCTCTCAAAAAATATATGTATATATTAAATATACATATTTAATATGTATATATTAAATATACATATTTAATATGTATATATTAAATATACATATTTAATATGTATATATTAAATATACATATTTAATATGTACATATTAAATATACATATTTAATATGTACATATTAAATATGTATATATTTAAAATATACATATTAAATATGTATATTTTAAATATACATATTAAATATGTATATATTAAATATATATATATTTAGTATATTTTATGGGCCTAATCAAACAAGTAACTAACATTGTTAAAGTGTGAACATTTGGCCGGGCATGGTGGCTCAGGCCTGTAATCCCAGCACTTTGGGAGGCCGAGGTGGGCAGATCACGAGGTGAGGAGATCCAGAAAACAGTGAAACCCCATCTCTACTAAAAATACAAAAATAAGCTGGGCGTGGTGGCAGGCGCCTGTAGTCCCAGCTACTCGGGAGGCTGAGGCAGGAGAATGACGTGAACCCGGGAGGCGGAGCTTGCAGTGAGCCGAGACTGCGCCACTGCACTTCAGCCTGGGCGACAGAGCAGGACTCTGTCTCAAAAAAAAAAAAAAAAAAAAAGTGTGAACATTTACCAATGTAGATGGATCTCAAAACATACTGTTGAGAAAAAAAAAAAAAGCAAGTCGTGGGATGCCATGTACCATTTTTTTGCCATTTGTTCAAATGTCTGAAATATAAAGTGGTACTATATATTATATATGGATAAATACACATTTAGTAAAATTATAAAACCATGGAGGATGTTGAAATTTATATAACACCAGCTGCTGTACCAGATAAGCCCTGAAATTTTAATAGCTTTAACACAAAGATGCTTATTTATTCTCATTTGTATCACAGCCTAATGGATGTTTCTGGCTCCACGCGGAAACCCAAGAACTCTGGCTAATTCCATCATGGGGTCTTTTGCTTCCCAGGGGCAACTGGGTAGAAGAACAAGGGACAAGGATGTCTTCTTCATCACTACTTGTCCAGAGAAGGATGTTATCACCCCCATCCAGGCTCCTGTGGCCAGCATGCCGTGATGCAGCCGCACCTGACTGCATGGAAGACTGGGAACTCTTTTTTAACCTCCCGCTCAAGAAGAAAGGTCACTGATTTTGGTGAACTCACAGGGTTTTGAGAAGATGCACAAAGAGGATGCACATGAACTTCTGGATAGTTGCCATGCGTAGTCTGGGGAAAAAAAGGAAAGCTAAAGGAAATATGCAAAATGTAATATTTTTTGAAGCTGGATGAATGGTACATGGGTATTATGGCACACTCTGTACTTTTTTTTGTGTTTAAATGTTTTAGTTTTTAAAAAGACCAAAAAGGGGGAAATGTGAACCTTTTCTTAGCACTACATATTAACCTGCCTGAGGTCTCAAGCTAAAACTGGGCTGGCAAACTAAGGCTCACAAGCCAAAAATAGTTTTTATGTTTTTAAAGGATTAAGTAAATAGATAAGTAGAAAGAAGAAGAATGTATGACAGTGACTGTATATGGCTGAAAAGCCTAAAATATTTACTATCTGGCCCCGCTGAAGGAAAAGTTCGTCAGCCCATGTCAGAACAAAAGAAAATATGATGTATTGTCTTAAAAACGTAAGTTAAAACTCACTACATGCCAGGCACTGAGCTCATACATGAATTCTTTAAAAAATTTAATCCTTATGACAGCATTATCAAGTAGGCCAACGAGGAAACTGAAGCACAGAGAGCTTAGGTAACCTACACAAGGTCATACAGCTATTCTAACCCTAGCAGTATGATTCCTACCTTCTTCACTACTATATTATTCTTTCTTCCTAATTCGCTTTTCCATTTTTCAAATTTAAAAGTATTTTCTGAACCATAATAATGAACTGATGAAATTATAGTTTACGTTCAAATTTTATTTCACATTTACATATACGTACATGTATATCTACAGTTTCAGCAAATGAGCCTCGTAGAAGGCACTAATATTATCTATGGATTTCACTTCAGTGTAGTAAAGGGAGCATTATGAAATACTTGCTGTCATGAAAGATAAGGCAAGACTGAAATGTTTCAGGTTAGTGGAGACTAAGGAGAAATAACTTCTGAAAGCAATGTGAGGTCCTGGGATAGAGAAGATACTGGGAGAAAAGCTGGTGTAACAATTGAAGAAAGTCTATAGTTGAGTTAATAATATTTTACCACTATTAATTTGCTAACCTTGATAATTATACTGAGATTATGAAATATGCTAACATTAGGAGAAATGGTATGAAGAATATAAGGGAATTCTTTGTACTGTTTTTGCAATTTTTCTTCAAATCTAAAATGATTCAAAATTAAAGTTATAAAAGAAATATGAGTGGTTCTGAGAGACTAATAATAAAACATATGCAGTGAACATTTATTGAGTCTCCACACACACAGGAAGGGGTGTCAGGTCTGATGGCACCCTCACCAGCTAAGCCTTGCCTGCAGCGGCTCCAGGGTGAGCAGATCGACCCTCCAGTGTTCCACTGAGAGAATTCCCATCAGCTGAGGCAATTCTCTGGAGAAGGGTCCTCGGCAGTCCATTCGGGAAACACATGGAGGATGGGGTACCATCTGATGAAGGAGTTCCCTGTGGCATCACAGTGTGATAATGACATTTGCTGCTAAGACTGCTAAGATAGGGACTGGAAAGTGGTCATTGGAGCCATCACACCTGCAGTCATGCCGAGGCAAGTACAGTCAGAGCAGTGTCTGCCGAGGTGGAGGGATGGAAGGCTCATGGAGTTAGGCTGAATAACACAGGTGCAGGCAGCAAGTTTAGACCACTCTTCTAGCAAACCTGGATGGAAAGGGGAAGCTAAAAAAAATAAGGTGTCTGCTAGAGGGACATGTAAAGAAAAATCTATTCTGTTATGAATACCTGCTGCACCACAGCCTCTTCCTAGTGGGCCTTTACTGGCAGGTGGCCATGTTTGTCCCAGCTCTGGCCACAGCTAATTTGATCTTGAATGGGCTGGAGTCTAGTCTACAGAAGCAGTCAGTGCCTGGCAGGAGGGTCTTGCTGATGGCACGAGGGTGACCAGCCAAACAAACTTGATCTTTCCTTTGGGGGAGCTTGAATGTGAGGCTGACTTTGCAGAAGGAGAGATGGGCAGCTGAGCCTGAGGTGGCACCAGAGTTGCTCTCGGGTCATCAGAGCAGGGTTGGACCATCAGAGCTCCAGCTAGTCACCAAGGAGCTGCCACCTTCCAGTTCTCCTTGGCCTGCCTGAGAGCTGCTGAGAGCATTTCCTGTCTGTCTGTGAAGTCTCATATTATATATTAGATTATTAACTAAATATATAAAAGGTATCCTCTTTTTCCAACCCTCTCAAAGAGCCTAACTCAAGGCAGATGGTATGAGGGGACAAAGAGGGCTTTGCATTGCATTGTGCCAAAACTAAGATTCTATGAGCTGTAAGGCACACTACTGTTATGTACCTAGAGAAAAAACCCTTGCAATAGACTGGTAAGGGGCCTTCATTGTAAAAAAACATGCTGGTCTCAGAGATGCTAAATATGAAAAATATATGTCTTAGAATTGATGAAATACAGCACAGTCAGAAAATGAGTGTTGGAGATGCTTACAGATTGAGTTAAAGAAATGGTTAGGCAGACAGAGAAGAAGATACATCAGGGAGAGAGGGTGGGATGCTTGCAACAGAAGCAGGAAGGAACTGGTTCAAGGGAACAGAGGAAAGTTTCCATATTCCTGTCATGTATGGTGGGCCTTACAGATGTGGATGGAGAGAAATATGTAATAGAAAAAAGAGATATTTCAGGCCGGGCACAGTGGCTCACGCTTGTAATCCCAGCACTTTGGGAGGCCGAGGCAGGTGGATCACGAAGTCAGGAGATCGAGACCACGGTGAAACCCCGTTCTCTACTAAAAATACAAAAAAATTAGCCGGGTGTGGCGGTGGGTGCCTGTAGTCCCAGCTACTCAGAGAGGCTGAGGCAGGAGAATGGCGTGAACCCGAGAGGAGGAGCTTGCAGTGAGCCGAGATTGCGCCACCGCACTCCAGCCTGGGCGACAGAGCGAGACTCCGTCTCAAAAATAAAAAAAGAACAAAGAGATATTTCAATAGGTTAGGCCTGGGGGCCTTACTTTTCTGAGTCATTAGGAGGCAATTTTGTATTTCCTTTTGGAATTATTTCAGGACCATTTTTTATGGGTTATTTTATAAGCTCAGACTTGTATTTCTGAGTTTTAACTGCATTTTACCAATGATTCTATGAGATGGCTGAGAGTGTAAAGATGTAGAATTTAGTGTTTAATAAAAGACAAACCAGCTCTAACACAAGAGTGTTGCTTCTGTGCACATGCTGTATTTCAGCAGAATTGCAACTATAAATTTCACATAATATTACCAAATGATGTGATCTCAGATTATGATGTTTAATGAAAAGACTGTAAGCTCAAAAGCACAATGCTAGAAAATCTGGCATCAGTGCAGGGTCTTTATTATACCTAGAAAGGGCCTGAAAGTTCAGGTGAACCTATTTCTTGATTCACAGATGAGAAAATGAGGCTAGCAGGTGATGGAATTTGCCCAGTGTCATACAGAGGGTATGAGGAACCAGGACTTCAGAGTTTCTCACTCCAGATAAGAGGATTCCTCTATGTGCTCCACCACTCACTTGGCAGATTTTATAAGTTCTTCCTTCAAATTAAGTTTTTTTGAGACACAGTCTCACTTTGTTGCCCAGGCTGTAATGCAGTGGTGCAATCATAGCTCACTGCAGCCTCGACCCTCTGTGCTCCAGCCATCCTCCCACCTCAGTGTCCCGAGTGGTTGGGACTACAGGCATGCACCACCATGTCTGACATTATTTTTTGTAGAGACAAGGTTTCACTATGTTGCCCAGGCTGGTCTTGAACTCTTGGGCTCACATGATCCTCTCACCTGGAACTCCCAAAGTGCTGGGATTACAGGTGTAAGCCACCATGCCTGGCCCAAATTAAATGTTTTATTCATTTTTGAACAGTTATATGTGTTCCAGATTTGCTTTCCACAAAGATACTCATTTTGCTAACATTCAACTCAAGATGGAGAGATTCTTGAGTTTGGGACTTTGACATTCAATGCATTGGTGCTATGTTGGCACATTATTTTGATTTGTTCTTGGGGGTCATAAGCTCTTCAAGGGCAGTGGTTGCAGGGGCACTCTGCCAAACTCAAGACTGCACCTGCACTTTGACCTCACCTAGTGCTACTTTAAAAATGGCTGAGCAGACAAAGACGTTCCGTCATCTCAGGGAAGACCAACCTCCCCAGCTCAGTGTTTGAGGACTCTATAATCAGACAGCAATAGAGCTGCCAGCCATATCCCCACTGGGTCATACCCCATGTTCAAGTCACCCTGATTAGGTTTCTTTTCTCCCTCAAACTCCCATTGCATCAATCTCTGTGCCTTTGTTCATGCTAATCCCACAGCCTGAAAGCATTTTCTGCCTGCCAACCTCTTCAAATGCATTTCTAGCCATGGTACTGCTCGGTCCTTAGCAAGTACCTGCTGTTTGCAGGTGTCAGGGCAGGCAGGCACGGGCCTCCAGCAGTGCACAAAAAGGACCTTGTCTCTGCCATCAGAGGTTTTTCAGTCCAGTGGGAGGGAGCTACACCAACACACAGCACACAGCAATATGCACATCATCATCAACAGTGGTAACTGCTATGAAGCCAAACACCAGAGTGCTGAGATCAAATAGGAGGAGAACCTAATTTAGCCTGCCTGGTGGTCTGGAGAGGCTCCTCTGAGAAAGTAACATTTGAGATGACATTTGAAAAACCTTTAACCTCCAGCAATATCGACGCGTTCATAATTCCTGGAAAAGGGCACGGTGTTTCTTGCCTGGGTCCTTTTGTTCACTGTGTTCCCTTGGTCTAGAACCTCCTCGACTCACCCACACTGCCGCATTCTATTGTTTCCTTCTGTATCTGACCTATTCCTGCCTATACTCCAGACAAGTGTCACCTCCTCAGAAAACTTTCCGTGAGTTTCCCCCTCTCGCCCTCTCATCATGTGGGCTTGGCATTTCCTTTTATGAGCCCAGAGCACCTTACCATAGCACCTGCTATGTCGTGCTGACATCACCTGGCCTGTTCAGCCACCGTCTCCTCAGCTAAATTCTTCAAGGGCGGAAGTAAATCATCCTTGTAGACCCAGACTCTAAAACAGCATGTGGTACGTGGTAGGCATCTTGTAAATGTTCTTGAAGATCCATCATTTATTTATCCAGAGGGCCCCAAACATTGGAAGGTTATGGTTCTCATTTGTTGAAAAATACGACTCCACAGAATCTTTTGGTTTTACTGCTTCCAAGAAGCAAAACACTAATGAATATTTGATTTTTAATCTTCTGGCTTGAATTTTGATCACCATTAGGCAAATAACCAAGTGAGTCAATCAAGCCTAACCTACACGCTTTACAGGAAAACATTAGAGGTGGAAAGGGCCATGTCATTCACTTAGATGCTGTTTCTTTCTACATTTTAACATATTTAAGAACTATGTTTAATAATCAGATAATACTACTTATAAAATATAGTAGCAGCCAGAAAGAACTATCAGAGAAAATCGAAGCAGGGGCATTTCAAACTGGGTTCCTTCGAGTCCTGATTATGTGGAGATGTCTCAGGGAGGGCTGTCGGGTCTCTGGGACTTCAGTGTCACTGCTGTGGTTCCATCTGTTACCTCATCCTTCTGCGTGCCCCAAACACCTCAGGCCCCATAACGAACTATCTTGGAAATGGCCTCTTCTTATCTTAAAGCTCTCATGATTTTGGGAGGATGTCAGCTCGAGAGATTTGTTGTAAACAATGTTTACTTGTCTAGATTAAAGATTTCTGGACTCAGGAAATACTTTTGAACTTGAGAAATAAGACTGTGACCCAAGGAGTGGGATGGGGCAGCAAGATGGCCCCAGGCAGCAGGGTCAGAGGACCTCAGTGTTCAGCTCCAGCCCCTTCCAGCTGCAGCCCTGGAGCAAGTGACTTCACTCTCCGGTGCCTCACACTCAGCATCTGTGACATGGGAGACGTGCCGTGACCTTCCTCAGACAGCCGCTGGAGGATTAAGGGAGATGACAAATGTAGGAGTTTTACCATGGCGATAATGATTACATATGGAAGTAATACTATGAAGGCTATGAAAATAAGTTTAAAAGCTGTGAGCACACAAAATACTTTTGTTTACTGCCTCCAAGATGCAAAGTCTAAACAGTATTTGGTTTTTATCATCTGGCTTGCGTTTTGATAGCCATTAGGCAGACAACCAGGTGAGTCAATCAAGTCTAGGTTTTTATATTTTATGGAAAGGCATGAGAGGTAGAAAGGGCCATACTATTCATTCATTTAGATGTTGTTCCTTTTAACATACTTAAGAGCTATATCGAACAGTTAGAGAGTAATATTTAAATTTTCACCGGTGTGCAGACAACCAGAAGGAACTTTCAGAGAGGATTTCAAACTGAGTTCCTTGGAGCCCTGCTTCTGTGGAGACATCTCAGGGAGGGGTTGTAGGGTTTCTGGGACTTTGGGGTCACTTCTGTAGTCCCACCTAAGTTCCCCCATGCTTCTGTGTGCCCAAGGCACCTCGGGCTCCACGAAACACTACCTTGGAAGTGGCCCCTTCCTTGTCTTAGTGCCCTCATGGTTTGCGTAAGCTTAAGCGTTTTCCGATCTCCCTCGGCTCCGTGTCTGGCTTCCTGAAGATCTGGCTTCTTGAGTATGCACTGCAAAATGTTGACTGCTTGCTTTCCTTACTACCCTCATCTGTGTCCTTCAACGCTGCCTGTCCCTCTCCAGCAGGGACCCTCTATGTTCTTGTTTTATGCGAAGTCTCATTTTTCTGCTAGGTCAACATTCTGGAGGCTTGGAGGGCCTCTGGCCTGTGTTTTGTGAACGTGTGAACGCTCTGTGAGTGAACTGCATTCTAAGCTGAAAATGGTCAGGGCATGGTGTGGCCATGTCCCTAGCTGGCTCCACGTTGGGGTGGGCCCTGTTAAACCACAGCCCGCCCATTGTCCTGTAGGCCACAGAGACACACACAACCATTATTCAATTCATTAGGTAGGAATTTAGCTACATTTATTTCTCTAAAATTAAATGCAGTTAGCTTGAGAGTTTTAGTAAATGTTAAGTATGCATAATTAATAACAAATATTTTGCTCAGAGGTTCCCAACAGATCATTTGTGATTAATCAGCTGATTCCGAAGGTTAGTCAAGTAGAAGACTTAGTAGCCACATTTGCCTAGATAAGACCCTCAAAACTCACAATCACAGAGACGCACACACATACACAGACATGTACACACACACACACACACACGTGCAACATTGGCTTTTACATATTAGGCCCTAAAGAGGATAATTTCCTCCCAAGTTTGTCACTTCAAATGTTTCTTAAAATCATAGCTCATTTCCGGCTCGTCAGCTCACGCCTGTAATCCCAGCACTTTGGGAGGCCAAGGCGGGTGCATCACCAGGTCAAGAGATTGGGACCATCCTGGCTAACACGGTGAAACCCCGTCTTCACTAAAAAAAAAAAAAAAAAATTTGCCGGGCGTGGTGGCGGGTGCCTGTCGTCCCAGCTACTGGGAGGCTGAGGCAGGAGAATAGCATGAACCTGGGAGGCGGAGCTTGCAGTGAGCCAAGATCACGCCACTACCCTAGAGCCTGGGCGACAGAGCGAGATTCCATCACAAACAAACAAACAAACAAACAAAGTTGCTTCTACTTACCACTTGCCCATTGCCATCAAAATATGTTAGATCTCAATGTACAGATGACACGCGGCCACGACGCACACTGTTCCTGTCTAGGGTGAAAGCAGGCTATGTGGTGACCCGGCAAAACCAATGCACCAATTAGGCTCCACTGTTTAGATGGCTAAAATGAAAGGACTAAAATAAAACGTAGAAGTTGTTTATCATGGTGATAATGATTACATATGGAAGTAATATTATGAAGGTTGTGAAAATAAGTTTAAAAGTTGTGAGCACACAGAACGTGATCCATTTTGAGACAGCTGTTTTTGCTATCCCATGGCCATAATCATAAACTAACAGCTCTTGAGATTATTTTACTAACACATTAGACTTAGAAAAATAACTAAATTGATCTTTTAACTTTAACTTTCCATGCTGAGGGAAGTTCAGAAAATCTAAACGAAAATCCTTTTTTAAGAAGTAGCCTCTCTTGGCCGGGCGCGGTGGCTCAAGCCTGTAATCCCAGCACTTTGGGAGGCCGAGGCGGGCGGATCACGAGGTCAGGAGATCGAGACCATCCTGGCTAACACGGTGAAACCCTGTCTCTACTAAAAATACAAAAAATTAGCCGGGCGTGTTGGCGGGCGCCTGTAGTCCCAGCTCCTGGGGAGGCTGAGGCAGGAGAATGGTCTGAACCCGGGAGGCGGAGCTTGCAGTGAGCCGAGATCGTGCCACTGCACTCCAGCCTGGGTGACACAGCAAGACTCCGTCTCAAAAAAAAAAAAAAAAAAAAGAAGTAGCCTCCCACAGCAAAAAGTAGTGTTTGAATCCAACAAATAGGTGATATCTACCTGTCTCCCAGACTTATGGGATCTTCACGAGGATTCAATAAGATAATTAATAGGTAAGTACCTACGTATTGTGAAATTGTATACAAATATAAGGGACTGCTTTCATTATTACAGTTATTATTGCCTCATTTATTATTATTGTGGTTAGGAGTTTGGTGTGAGTCTATTACCAGCTAGAGACTTTTCTGGAAGAAATAGCAGATCACCATTAGGACTGAATATAAAAACACCAATAATTTTCTTAGTGCCTTTTCTAGCTTTTCAAAGAGTCTCATGGCAGGTAGCACCATGCCTCTTTGAGTTCCATTTTATCACTCTGATGCTTTACTTAAATATTATCAGGCAGGAAAGTGTATGGCAAATATTGCTCAGAAATTCATTCAATATACATTACTGGTGGCTGCCTGCATGCTAGGCCCCAGCCATAAATGGATGAAACAGACAAAAATCTCTGCCATGTCCTAGCCAGAGCAATCAGGCAAGAGAAATAAGAGCATCCAAATAGGAAGAGAGGAAGTCAGCTATCTCTGTTTGCAGACATGACTCTATATCTAGAAAACCCCATAGTCTCAGCCAAAAAGCTCCTCCAGTTGATAAACAACTTCAGCAAAGTTGCAGGATACAAAATCAATGTATAAAAATCACTAGTATTCCTTTTATTTATTTATTTATTGACCGAATCTCGCTGTGTCACCCAGGCTGGAGTGCTGTGGCATGATCTCAGCTCACTGCAACCGCGGCCTCCTGGATTCAAGCAAGTATCCTGCCTCAGTCTCCTGAGTCCTATACACCAGCAATAGCCAAGCCGAGAGCCAAATCAGAAAGGCAATCCCATTCACAATTGCCACATAAAGAATAAAATAGCTAGGGATATGGCTAACCAGAGAGGTGAAATAGCTCTACAAGAAGATTATAAAACACTGCTCAGAGAAATCAGAGATGACACAAACAAGTGGAAAAACATTCCATGCTCATGGATAGAAAGAATCAGTATTATTAAAATGGCTATACTGCCCAAAGCAATTTACAGATTCAATGCTATTCCTATCAAACTACCAACGACATTCTTCACAGAACCAGAAAAAAAGCTATTTTAAAATTCATATGGATCCAAAAAAGAGCCCAAATAGCCAAGGCAATCCTAAGCAAAAATAACTAAGCTGGAGGCATCATGTTACCTGAATTCTAACTATACTACAAGGCTACAGAAACCAAAACAACATGGCACTGGTACAAAAACAGGCACATAAACCAATGGAACAGAATAGAGAGTCCAGGAATAAGGCCACACATCTATAACTATCTGATCTTCAACAAAGCTGGCAAAAACCACCAAGGGGGAAAAGATTCCCTATTCAATAAATGGTGCTGAGATAACTGGCTAGCCATATGCAGAAGACTGAAGCTGGACCCCTTCCTTACACCATACACAAAAATCAACTCAAGATGGATTAAGGACTTAAATGTAAAACCCAAAACCGTAAAAACTCTGGAAGACAACCTAGGCAATACCATCCTCGACATAAAAATGGGCAAAGATTTCACAACAAAGACACCAAAAATAATCACAACAAAAGCAAACATTGGCAAGTGGGATTTAATTAAACTTAAGAGCTGCACAGAAAAATAAACTATCAACAGGGTAAACAGAATGGGAGAAAATATTTGCAAACTATGCATCTGACAAAGGTCTAATACCCAGCATCTATAAGGAACTTAAATTTATAAGAAAAAAACAAACAATCCCATTAAAAAGTAGGCAAAGGACATGAACAGACACTTCTCAAAAGAAGACATAGATGCAGTGAACAAGCATATGAAGAAAAGCTCAGTATCACTGATAACTAGAGAAATGCAAATCAACATCACAACGAGATACCATCTCACACTAGTCAGAATAGGTATTATTAAAAAGTCAAAAAATAACAGCTGCTGTCAAGGTTGCAGAAGAAAGGGAATGCTTATACACTGTTGGTGGGAGTGTAAATTAGATCAACCATTGTGGAAAATAGTATGGTGATTCCTCAAAGAGCTAAAAGCAGAACTACCATTCCACCCAGCATCCCCATTACTGGGTATATACCCAGAGGAATGTAAATCGTTCTACCATAAAGACACATGCACACAAATGTTCATTGCAACACCATTCACAATAGAAAAGCCATGGAATCAACCTAAATGTCTATCAATGACAGATTGGATAAAGAAAATGTGGTACATATATGCCATGGAATACTATGCAGTCATAAAAAAGAACAAGATCATGTCTTGTCTGGGAACATGGATGGAGCGGGAGGATATTATCCTTAGCAGACTAATGCAGGAGCAGAAGACCAAATACCACATGTTCTCACTTATAAGTGGGAGCTAAATGTTAAGAACTTATGAACACAAAGAAGGAAGCAACAGGCACTGGGTCTACTTGACGGGAGAGGGTGGGAGAAGGGAGAACAGAAAAGAAAAGATAGCTACTGGGTACTGGGCTTAATACCTGGGTGATGAAATAACATGTGGCAAGAGAGACAGTGAGGAGTCAGGGACTATGCCAAGCTGATGTGACAGTGTACTTCTCATGGATGTAGCTTCTAAAAAGTATGGTCCAGTTAAAGTATGGTCCCTTAAAATCTTTAGGTTATTTACGGGGATAAAAAACTATACCTTAGTTATAATGTGCAGGTGATGGGTGCACTAAAAATCTCAGAATTCACTACGATGTAATTCATCCATGTCACCAAAAACCACTTGTACCCCAAAAGCTATTAAAATAAAATAAAAAAATCTTTAGGTTATGTTGTTGAAGTGTCCTTTAGAAATATCAGCTGGCCAGGCACGGTGGCTTATGCCTGCAATCCCAGCACTTTGGGAGGCCAAGGTGAGTGGATCACCTGAGGTCAGGAGTTCGAGACCAGCCTGATCAACATGGAGAAACCCCATCTTTACTAAAAATACCAAATTAGCCGGGAGTGGTGGTGCATGCCTATAATCCCAGCTACAAAGGAGGCTGAGGCAGGAGAATCCCTTGAACCCAGGAGGCGGAGGCTGTAGTGAGCTGAGATTGTGCCACTGTACTCCCAGCATGGGTGACAGAGCGAGACTCCGTCTCAAAAAAAAAAAAAAAAAAAAAAAGAAATATTATCAATTTACACTCTCACCAACTGTTTTTATTTGTATTTCTTCAATTAGTACTGAGTTTGAACTTTTAAAACGTATTTATTGGATATTCATTGTTCTCTATTGTATAATCAAGTTTTCTTCCACTGGTACAAATGTCAACTTGACATTTGTATATATATTTGTTATAATTACCATATATCCTGGGTTTACATTTAATCCTTTCATTCTATTTATTCCCAATTCATCACCACATTGTTTTAATTATTATAGTTTTATAATATATTTTAATACCAAATAGTGTGTCCCTAACATTGTCTTTTATTTTCAGAAATTTTATGGTTATTCTCACATGTCTGTTCTTTCACATAAAATATGGAATCATTTTGTTCAGTAAGGTCATTTGGTTGGGAATTATACAGAAATCATTGAATTTACATATTAATTTAGGGAAAAATGATATTTTTTTCTCTCAATATCTTCTTTTTCAATATTTATTTTATAATTGGCCACCTTATAAGCTTCCTTATTGTTCCTGATTTTTGTTCGTTTCTTTGTTAATCCTGGGTTTTCAATAAGTAAAAGCATGCCATCAGAAAATAATAATAACTTTGTTTCTTTCCTTTCAGTATTGAAACCTCTTATTTCATTTTTTTGTCAATTTTATGTCAGTATGTCCACATTAATGTTAAAAGAAGTCATGCTAAATGAAACTTAAACTGATTGTAACATTAACTCAAAGACTTTTGGTTTTGTCTTGTTTTTACCATTTTTCTTGCTGTTTCTAAATTATATTATATAACAGTTTTTCAGAAAAGAGGCTGAGTGCAGTGGCTCACACCTGTAGTCCCAGTGCTTTAGAGGCTGAGGCAGGAAGATTGCTTGAGGCCAGGAGTTCAAGACTAGCTTGGGCAACATAGTGAGACCCTGTGTCTACAAAAATATAAAAATGTAACCAAGTGTGGTGGTATGTGCCTGTGGTCCCAACTACTTGGGAGGCTCAGGTGGGAGGACTGCTTGAGCCCAGGAGTTCAAGGCTACAGTGAGCTGTGTTGGTGCCACTGCACTCCAGCCTGGGCAATAGAGCAAGACCCTGTCTCTAAAAAAACAAAACAAAACAATAATTTTTCACAAATGATAAAGAATTTAGAAGATGGTTTTTTGTCATGTATTAAAATAATCATTTTTCATTTTTTACTAAATAACATGGGAAATTGTATTAATAGTTTTATTATATTGAACATGTTTGCATTTCAGGACTTCAGGAATGAAGTTCATTTGGCTAATTATGAGTTTTAAAAGGAAATTAATATCTTTGTTTAATCCTATGAATAATAGTCACCAAATCAGTGCAACAGGTGCAATTCAGTCTTGCTTCCAGTGGCTCTGGTTTATTAAATTATTATTATTATTATTTTTAAGACGGAGTCTCGCTCTGTTGCCCAGGCTGGAGTGCAGTGGCACGATCTAAGCTCACTGCAAGCTCCACCTCCTGGGTTCACGCCATTCTCCTGCCTCAGTCTCCTGAGTATCTGGGACTACAGGCGCCCGCCACTTCACCTGGCTAATTTTTTTTTTTTATTTTTAGTAAAGACAGGGTTTCACCGTGTCAGCCAGGATGGTCTTTATCTCCTGACCTCGTGATCCGCCTGCCTCGGCCTCCCAAAGTGCTGGGATTACAGGTATGAGCCACCGCACCCGGCCTATTATTAACTATTAAAGCAAACTAACCACAAACCAAATGCCACGGAAGGAGGTTCAGAATAGCGTGGACTAAGTTTAATTTTACATTTCAGGCAATTCTGAAGACATAAAACATGGTTGGCAGCAAAAGCTGAATATTGCAGCTTTACAACATAGATTAAGAAATGAGATGAAATCCACTTGGGGATTTAGATGCAGTTGTTGACAATTATAGTTTCGAGTAAGATGATGAAAGCAAAGACATGTTCATCCTAAATGAAAAGGCCACTTGGTATGCCTTGCTTTTCCAAATACAGATGTTTAATTGGGAAATTCAGGTAGCAAAATAGTGAGTTATTTAGGGTCATATTGCTTTATGCTTTGGCATCAAAAAAAGAAAAAAATTATCTTGGAGATATATTTCTGTAGAAGGAAAACTAAATTCATTATTAATTAATTAGTGGGCCAATTATTCTGTGATATCTATTATGAGGCTCCAGTTTTGATTTGAAAAGGTAACAAACCTAAGCAAGGCTGGTGAAGAGTCCCGTTCCAGCTGCCTCCCCTGCCATGCCTGTCCTGCCTGGCTTGGTGGTCTCCTAAGCGGCGGCTATTTCAGCTACCCCTTCATTCCGGCAATTTCAGCCTCCCTCTCAGCTTCTTTTGGCCCGTTTCTCCCTAAGTGTCTCAAAGCTGCACACTCGGGTTTTTATACTATTTTCGTGAGATCATCTAACCTTTTTGTTTTGTTTTGGTTTTGTTTTGTTTTGTTTTTGAGACAGAGTCTCGCTCTGTTGCCTAGGCTGGAGTGCAGTGAGTGGCACCATCTCAGCTCACTGCAACCTCCGCCTCTCAAGTTCAGGTGATTCTCTTGCCTCAGCCTCAGCCTCTTGAGTAGCTGGGATTACAGGGATGCACCACCATGCCTGGCTAATTTTTGTATTTTTTTTTTTTTTAGTAGAGACAGGGCTTCAACATGTTGGCCAGGCTGGTCTCAAACTCCTGACCTCAGGTGATCTGCCCACCTTGGCCTCCCAAAGTGGTGGGATTACAGGTGTGAGCCACCATGCTCAGCTAGAGATAATCTAAACTTTAAGCTCATTTCTTTTTTTCCTAGAAGCTCTTCGTTGGTAAACTTTTGTACCCCTGTTTGGATGTCCTTCCTAGTCTTTATGGAAGAAAACAGGGGCAGTAGCTGAATGTAGAAAATGCATAAACCAATGGAAGGGCGAGGATGGAGGAGGTCTCAGGTTCTATTTAAAAATGGCATCGCAATATGCATGAGGCCAGAAAATGAATTCAATTTTTCAACTCTGAATCCGAAAAACTGATCAGGACAAAAAGGGAAGGCTGTGCTCAGCCCTGCAAGGTCCCTGGCTTCATGCATATATGCGGGTCTGCAGTTTACAGCAAATCTTCAAGGAAAGTGGGCTACCTATCATACCATCCAAGCACAACAGCAAACTTTGTTTACCAGGCACGATAAAATGATCTCCTCCCCACCAGAAAATATGTATTTTCTGTCTTCCAATTCTAAGTAATCTTTGTGAAGCCTCTTGTCTGAGGATTTCCTCAGCATTTTTCCTGTACTGTAAATCACTCCTTCTCTCTGCTGTCTGACATTTTCTAATGAGAACTTCCCTTAGGCCTCCGGATGACTCTCGGGGTGGGACGCCATGACATGTCTATTCATCTTCCGTGTTTCCAGGGTCTCGGGAACACCAGGTTTTCTGTAAAGGGGTGTGTAGCTTGCACTTTCTGTCTCAACCAAAACTGACACCATGAAAAGGGCTCAGAAATGCCATGAGCACGATTCTAGTAGTTGGATCTCTGAGGGCATTACACTATGAAAGAGACAAACCTCCCCAGGCCCTTGGCTTCAGATGGCGAGTGTTTTCACAGTGGGCATGTGGGCATGTGTTGAAACTCCTTTCTGTAATATAAAGAAGATACTTCATATGGGGTGTGGGTGATTTTGTAATTTCCCAGGTACCATTTCTAGGGATAGATGCTTCTTCCCTCTTTATTCTGCTCTGTTCTATCTTTCTCTCCTTTTGTCCCTCAGTTCCTTTGCCCCTACCCATGCCCTGCCACCACTCTCCCTTTCTCCTTTTGTCCCTCCTTCTCTTCATCAGGTATTTACGAAGTGCCTCCTGCTGGCCCTGCCCTGTGCTAGGGTGTAATGGGGAGCAAAGTGGCCACTGCTCTGCTGTCACGGAGCTTCCAGTCTAAGGAAGGAACAGCAATTAACCAAATGATCACACAAATTAAAATGTAACCACAAACATGACAACTGCTGAGAGAAGAGATACAGAGAGCTGTAGAAGACCCAAACCAGGGAATCTGCGGAGGTTTTCCTGCAATGCTGCTGTTTGAAGTAAGACCATAAAAATGGGGAGGAATCGGCCGGGTGTGGTGGCGCATGCCTGTAATCCCAGCACTTTGGGAGGCCGAGGCAGGCAGATCACGAGGTCGGGAGATTGAAACAATCCTGGCTAACGTGGTGAAACCCCGTTTCTACTAAAAATACCAAAAGAAATTAGCCTGGCATGGTGGTGGGCGCCTGTAGTCCCAGCTACTCGGGAGGCTGAGGCAGGAGAATGGTGTGAAACTGGGAGGCGGAGCTTGCAGTGAGCTGAGATTGCGTCACTGCACTCCAGCCTGGGTGACAGAGTGAGACTCCATCTCAAAAAAAAAAAAAAAAAGAAAGTGGGGGAGAGGAATCATGTAGGTAAAGAAACCAGTGGGGGGTTGGGTGCAGTGGCTCACGCCTGTAATCCCAGCACTTTGGGAGGCCGAGGCAGGTGGATCACGAGGTCAGGAGTTCAAGACCATCCTGGCCAAGATGGTGAAATCCCCTCTTTACTAAAAATACAAAAATTAGCTGGGCGTAGTGGCGGGTGCCTGTAATCCCAGCTACTCGGGAGGCTGAGGCAGGAGAACTGCTTGAATCCAGGAGGCAGAGGCTGCAGTGAGCTGAGATTGCACCACCGCACTCTAGCCTGGGCAACAGAGCAAGGCTTCGTCTCAAAAACAAAAACAAAAACAAAACGAAAAAACAGAAAACAACAAAAAGCAGTGGGGAAGGGCCTGGTAGGCCGAGACCCCAGCAAGTGAGAAGGACTCAGGCAAAAGGGGGCGAGAGGAGGTGAGGGCCATGGCTGCTGAGAAGAGCCTGGGAAGGCAGGCAGCAGGCAGGTCATGCAGGATTCTGAGGCCACATTAAGAATTTTGGTGCAATGCTGAGAGCTACAAGAAACTATCAAAGGGTTTTATTTGGGGACCGGGGGTTGATTGGATCAGGTTTGCATTTTTAAAGATCACTCTTACTGATGCATAGGGGAATGAATTTGGGAAGAGCAAGTGTGGGGGTGAGAGGCCAGTCTGAGGTCCATGGTAAGGGTCCCGGTGGTTTGGTCTGGGTTGATCATAATGGAAATGGAGAGGAGATGAGGGGTTTGAGTGATATTTCAAATGTAAAGTTAGTATTAGTCCACATTAGATTAGCTATGGGGAAACAGGAGAAAAGGAGATGTCAAAGATGACTCCTAAGTTTTTGGTCTCCTCCTAAGTGGATGGATGGTCATGTTATTTACTGGCAAGGGCAACTGCAAAAAGATAAACTTGGGATAGTAGTTTTGGACACATTGAATTTCAGGTGCTTTTGAGGCCTTCAAAAAGAGACACAGACTAGAAGATCAGATACCTACGTCTAGGGCAAGAGGAGTGGTCTGGCCTGGGGATACACAATTGTGAGTCACTGGTGCACAGTTGCTGAAGTGAGTCACAATTGTGTATCCCCAGGCCAGACCACTCCTCTTGCCCTAGACTGGAGCCCAAAGTATGGGAGAGATTGTTTAGGAGATAAAGTGACACGAGGAGGAGCTCAGCCCGAGAAACTCCTGCTTGAACAGTTGGGTGGAGGAAGGCAAGCATGCAAGGAGACCCGGAAAAAAGTGTGGTATCATGAGGGCCAAAGCGGAGACGGAATGGTCCAGATTGGAAAATGCAGGTGACAGGCCAAGTGAACTGAGGACTCTAAACATCCCTGGATTTATTAACGTGGAGGTCACTGGGGACCTTGGCAAGCTTTGTAAATGTCATCTCACAAAGATGTATACCAAAAAGATGGACCACTGACAAAAACAAGGCCGGAGCAGAGACAGACAGTCTTCAGGTAATTTACTAACAGATATGGTCTATACTGCGACTACCTATTGACAAAAATAAATAAAAAATAAATTAATGATTAAAATCTGGGGAGATACAACTACAGATTTTTTTGTGTAAGATGCCTTTTTTTTTTTTTTTTTTAGATGGAGTCTCACTCTGTTGCCAGGCTGGAGTGCAGTGGCACAATCTCGGCTCACTGCAACCTCTGCCTCCCAGGCTCAAGCGATTCTCCTGCCTCAGCCTCCTGAGCAGCTGGGACTACAAGCACGAGCCACCACGCCCAGCTAATTTTTGTATTTTTAGTAGAGACATGGTTTCACCATGTTGGCCAGGATGGTCTCGATCTCTTGACCTCGTGATCTGCCCGCTTTAGCCTCCCACTATTTTTTTCTTAACAAAGTCTCCTTAATAGGAGCCCCCAAGTCCAAGGGTCTTGTTGAGAACTGTAGCAGAGTAAGTTCAACAGTGGCTGTAAACCAAGAAAACACTTATCAAAGGTGCAGGCATAGAAGAGATTCTGGCCGGTGGTTAGTGTTCTTAACCAAAATAATGAAGGTGGCTATGAACCATTTCGATAGCAGCGTGTCTTAACAATGCATACGAGCACGCTCCTAGTGACTTACTTGAGGTTCCTGCCCACAGATATTTTTTCCCTTAAAACAACTCGTGAGGTCTCAAGTCCCTATTTTCAGACAGATGGGATTTTCAGTGAACATTCTTCCCTCATCATTAAGCTTGGATCTAGATGTACTGTTAGGTCGATATCTTCAAATGTTGAATTAATGGTTGCCTGCATACCCTCTCACTGAAGCGGACCCTACTGGACAAATTCTAAAACTGTTCTTCCCATGAAATGATTGAATTCTCGATTTTCACATCTGTATCACCAAACGAACCTCCAGGGAGTTTTTGCTGTACTAGAGATGTGGCCAGTAATGGTGGAATTCTTCTACAACAGGTATTCGGCAAATTATGGCCCATGGGTTACTCTACTTTGCTGCTTGTTTTTCTGTGGTCCACCAGTTGAAATGTTTTTCTTTTTGCAGTTTTAAATGCTCAGAAAAAAATAACTTTTTTTTGTTGTTGTTTTGTTTTGTTTTGAGACAGAGTCTTGCTCTGTCGCCCAGGCTGGAGTGCAGTGGCGCGATCTTGGCTCACTGCAAACTCCGCCTCCCAGGTTCACGCCATTCTCCTGCCTCAGCCTCCCGAGTAGCTGGGACTACAGGCACATGCCACCACGCCCGGCTAATTTTTTGTATTTTTAGTAGAGATGGGTTTTCACCGTGTTAGCCAGGAAAAAATAACATTTTTGATGTGAAAATTGTATGAAATTCAAATTTCAGTGAGTATATAAAGTTCTACTGGAATTCAGCCACATTCATTTATTTATTCATTCTCTGTGGCTGCTTTCATGCCACAGCAGAGCTGCATAATTGTGACAGAGTTTGTATGGCTCGCAAAGGCTAAAATATTTATCCTCGGGTCCCTTACAGGAATAGTCTGCTGAACCTGCTCCGGACAATGATAATTTCAGGACTCTGACTCCCTTGACCTTTGAGTTAGCATAGAAAGTGAAGATCATAATGCCACTCCTCCTTTGCTAAGCGTTTGTTCTAAAGTCCAAAGTGTTTTGGGCTCACAATAGGCCTGTGAGTTAGGAAAGGTGGGCATTATTAACTCAGTTTTACAGATACAGAAATTAGGCCCCAGAAGTATTGACCAGGCTGAGCTCACAGCAAGCCTGTAAACAGGTACTATTGTTTCCATTTTAATGATGGGAGAATGCAAGCCAGGCATAGTGTCTCACTCCTGTAATTCCAGCACTGTGGGAGGCAGGTAGATCGCTTGAGCCCAGGAATTTGGGGCCAGCCTGCGCAACAAGGCTGAAATCCCATCTCTACAAAGAATACAAAAATTAGCCGGGCATGATGGTGCATGCCTATAGTCCCAGCTACTAGCAAAGCTGAGGTGAGAGGTTCAACTGAGCCCTGGAGTTCGTTCGAGGGTACAGTGAGCTGAGATCACACCACTGCCCTCCAGCCTGGGCAATAGAGTGAGATCCAGTTTCTTAAAAAAAAAAAAAAAAAAAAAAAGACAGAAAAAGAAAGAGGGAAAGATGCAGACTCAGACTCAAAGAGATAAAGTAACTTACACAAGATCACTCATTGCTTCAGAACGGGAGTTGAACTTGGATCTTCTTATCCTAATAAAGTTCCGTCCCCCTCCCACCACTTGGCTGCCTGCTGGGTGAAGCATTTGGCCTGTTTCTGAGCTGTCCTTTTTGCAGAGAGGGTTATCTTTGGCTTTAATACTGACACCGCCCCTGAAGAGGAAGTCCTTTGTTTGGTCTTGATCTGGTTTAAGCCAGGAAGTACTAGAATACTTTTGAGGTTTCTCCCCATCCTCTTGGGGGCCCTTGGGTAACCCTAGCTTAAGTAGCAGCTCCAGGATGCCAGCAGGTACTTCCCCACGGAAAGCAGACAATTGTCTGGGGTCCTGAAGTTGTGGCTCAGGAGAGCAGGCTCCAGCATTTGGGGGCTTCCATTTCTTTATCACTTCCCACTTCTCTGGCCATCTTCTGTCCTCCTCCTTTTCTTTGTTATTCTCTTTCCTTTCCTTCTTGTCTTTGTTATTCTCTTTTCTTTCCTTCTTGTCTTTCTCTGCACGTTCTCTAGGTTGAAGCACCTTACCAGTGGCAGCAAAAAGCAGGGCCATTTTAAATTCGTGCACTGCCAATTTTGCAGTAATGTAGTTTTATTCTGCCACTGGAGTTCATTGGTTGAGAGTGTTGCTGTGAATATGGATTGTCTGCCGGTGGCCTGGAAGGCTGTGAGACTCTGGCTTGTGCCTGCTTGTCCCACCCATTTCTCTGGCTTCTCTCTGTTCTTTTGCAATTCAGAACCTTGGCACATGCTGTTCCCTTTGCTTGGAATTCTCATCACAAGACCAACTTCCTGTCATCTGCTAGGTCCTGGCTAATAGTCACCTCCTTAGAGTTCAGAGAGGCCTTCCTGGATCCCTCAGTCTAGAGCAGCCCCCTCCTCCCTGTGCTCTGCCAGGTCACCAGTTTGTTTTGCTCATAGCACTGTGCCCTATTATGCTGTCTTCTTACTGCAAAGGATGAACCTGAATGCAGCCCCAGGACCTCCTCTGACTAGAAAGTATGGCAGTAGTTCTAGCATTCATCCCAGTGCTGGGTACAAAATAGGCATCAAGAATGTTTTGGGATATTATGCTGACAGAAATAAGACAGGCACAGCAAGACAAACACTGCATGATCTCACTATATGTGGAACCTAAAAAAAAACTGGACTCATAGGAGGAGAGTGGCTGGGGCAGGGAGTGGACTGGGGAGATGTTGGTCAAAGGACACACAATTTCAGTTAGACAGGAGGAGTAAGTTCAAGAGATTCGAAGTACATCAGGATGACTACAGTGAATAACATATTGTACACTTGACAACTGTTAGGACAGCAGATTTGAAGTGTTCTCACCACAAAAACAGTCCATGAGGTAATGCTTATGTTAAATAGCCAGATTTAGTGATTCCACAGCATATACATATACCAAAACAGTGTGTCATACACCATAAGTATATACAATTTTTACCTGTCAAGTAAAAAAATAATAATATGTTTGGATAATGAATAAAATTTTTAAAAAATAAAATCCACAAAATAAAAATCATTATAATTTGCAATTCAATGTAGATTATATATATATATCTATAACACTATGTATCTATAAAACTATATATATAGTGTATACAGTATGACTATATATTGTGTATAGTCAGTTGAAAATATTGTAAGTCAAAAAGTGCATTTTCAACTTCCAGTATTTTCAAACTTCAATGGGTTTATCCAGGCATAGCCCTGTTGTACGTCCAGAAATGTACTGAATGCCTATTGGAGACAAACAAACAGAAAGGAAATAATAAAAGAAGGAAATATGGAGCATTAGAAATGAAGAAAGAACAATAAAAAATAAGGATAAATAGGCCTGGTGCGATGGCTGACGCCTGTAATCCCAGCACTTTGGTAGGCCAAGGCAGGCAGATCATGAGGTCAGGAGATCGAGACCATCCTGGCTAACACGGTGAAACCCAGTCTGTACTAAAAATACAAAAAAAAAAAAAAAAAAAAAAAAATTAGCCCGGCATGACAACGGGCGCCTGTAGTCCCAGCTACTCAGGAGGCTGAGGCAGGAGAATGGCGTGAACCCAGGAGGCAGAGCTTGCAGTGGGCCGAGATCACGTCACTGCACTCAGCCTGGGAGACAGAGCGACTCTGTCTCAAAATAAATAAATAAATAAATAAATATAATAGACTATCCCCTTGAACGCTCTAAATTATGTTAGATGATTGAAACAAAAATTATAACATTGTCTGATCTGGTTCTCAGTATATACACAGAAAATATTTAAGCTAATTATACTATAAAGTAGGGGAGGGAAAATTTAACTTAAGTGGAGGAAAGGATTCTACACTTTACTCAGACATAAAATGTTGACACTAGTGGGCAGTGAAAATTTATATACGTAAAGTGTAAGACCTAGAGCAACCACAGAAATATCTACACAAAAATATATACTCAGAAATTTACATACATCAGAATGAAATTCTAAAAAATCTTCAGGTAACCTCAGAAAGGCAGGAAAAGTGAAACAAAGGAACAGAAAATGAGGACAAATGAAAGACACATAGTAAAATGGCAGAATTAAGCCTTAACATATTAATAGTTAAATTAAATGTAAATTTAATTGCTCTAAATACACCAATTAAAAAACATATGGCCAGGTGTGGTGGCTCACACCTGTAATCCCAGCACTTTGGGAGGCTGAGGCAGGAGAATCACTTGAACCTGGGAGGCGGGGGTTGCAGTGAGCCAAGATCGTGCCACTGCACTCCAGTCTGAGCAAAAAGAGCGAAACTCCATCTCAAAAAAAAAAAATTGGTCCAACTACACGTTGACTAAAATAAACTCACTGAATATAATACATATTCAATATAACATATTTGATATATTCAAGTATAGGTAGGTTGAAATAAAAGATGTGAAAAATGACATATCATGTAACATTAATCAAAAGAAATTAGAAACCACTATATTAACATCAGATAAAACAGACTATAGAGCAAAGAAAATTACATGGGACTAAGAAGGACCTTACATAATAATAAAAGAAATAATAAACCAAGAAACCATGGTAATCTGAAATGTCTGTGCACCCAACAACAGGTCTTCAAAGCACAAAGAGCAAAAATTGTTAGAAGAGGCCAGGCACCATTGCTCAAGCCTGTAATCCCAGCACTTTGGGAGGCCGAGGCAGGCAGATCACCTGAGGTCAGGAGTTTGAGACTAGCCTGAACAACATGGAGAAACCCGTCTCCACTAAAAATAGAAAATTAGCCAGGTGTGGTGGCGGGCGCCTGTAATCCCAGCTACTCAGGAGGCTGAGGCAGGAGAATCGCTTGAACCCCGGGAGGCAGAGGTTGCAGTGAGCCGAGATCGCGCCATTGCACTCCAGTCTGGGCAACAAGAGCAAAACTCCGTCTCAAAAAAAAAAAAAAAAAGGCCGGGCGCAGTGGCTCACGCCTGTAATCCCAGCACTTTGGGAGGCCGAGGCAGGCAGATCACGAGGTCAAGAGATTGAGACCATCCTGGCTAACACGGTGAAACCCCGTCTCTACTAAAAATACAAAAAATTAGCCGGGTGTGGTGGCGGGCGCCTGTAGTCCCAGCTACTGGGAAGACTGAGGCAGGAGAATGGCATGAACCCGGGAGGTGGAGCTTGCAGCAAGCCGAGATCATACCACTGCACTCCAGCCTGGGCAACAGAGCGAGACTCCGTCTCAAAAAAAAAACATTGTTAGAAGTGACAGAAAGAGGCTGGGTACGGTGGCTCACGCCTGTAATCTCAGCACTTTGGGAGGCTGAAGCGGGTGGATCACGACGTCAGGAGTTCAAGACCAGCCTGACCACATGGTGAAACCCTATCTCTACTAAAAATACAAAAATTAGCTGGGTGTGGTGGTGAGTGGCTGTAATCTCAGCTACTCAGGAAGCTGAGGCAGGAGAATCGCTTGAACCCAAGAGACAGAGGTTGCAGTGAGCTGAGATCGTGCCACTGCACTTCAGCCTGGGTGGCACAGCGCAACTCTGTCTCAAAAAAAAAAAAAAAAAAAAAAACAAGAAGTGACAGAAAGAGACAAATCTGCAATTATAGTTGGAGACTTAAACACCCTTTTATCAACAATTGATAGAACTACTAGACAGATGCACAGCAAGGTTATAGAGGAATTTAACCACACCCAACAGGATCTAATTGGCCTTTATAGAACACCCCATCAACAACAGAATATATATTCTTTTCAATCAAGGAATATTCATTTAGATAAGCCATATCCTGGGCCATAAAGTAAACTCCAACAAATTATAACTAATTGAAATTAAACAAAAACGTGTTCTCTGAGTACAAATGAATCAAACTAGAAATAAAAAACAAACAACAGGAAAATCTCTAAACACTTGGAAATTAACATAATTCTCAATAATCCATGTATCAAAGAAGATGCCTTTTAAAAAGTACATTGAGCTGACCAGGCCCGGTGGCTCACGCCTGTAATCCCAGCACTTCGGGAGGCTGAGGCGGGCAGATCACGAGATCAGGAGATGGAGACCATCCCGGCTAACGCTGTGAAACCCTGTCTCTACTAAAAATACAAAAAATTAGCTGGGCGTGGTGGCGGGTGCCTGTAGTCCCAGCTACTCGGGAGGTTGAGGCAGGAGAATGGCATGAACCCAGGAGGCGGAGCTTGCAGTGAGCCAAGATTGCGCCACTGCACTCCAGCCTGGGCGACAGAGCGAGACTCTGTCTCAGAAAAAAAAAACAAAACTAAACTAATGAGCTATCACCTCACACCTGTTAGAATTGCTGTTATCAAAAAGACAACGGATAACAAGTGTTGGCCAAGATGTGGAGAAAATGGAACACTTATATACTGTTGGTGGGATTGTAAATTAGTACAGCTACTATGGAAAATAGTATGGATGCCCCTCAAAATATTAAAAATAGAACTTCCATATGATCCAGCAGTTCCAATCAGCATGTCAAAGAGATATCTGCACTCCCATGTTCATAGCTGCATCATTCACAAAAGCCAAGATATGGAATCAACTTATGTGTCCACCAGGGAATGAATGGATCTTTAAAAATGTGGTATGATCCACAATGGAGTAGTACTCAGCTTTTAAAAAGAAGAAAATCTGTCACTTGTGATAACATGGATGAACTCAGAGGACACTATACTAAGTGAAATAAACTGGGCGCAGAAAGACAAATAATGTAACTTCTCACTTATGTGTGGAATCTGAAAAAGCTGAACTCATAGAAACAGAGTAGAAGGGTGGTTACCAGAGGCTGGATGTAGGAGTTGGAGGCGGGGTGCAGGAATTGGACATGTTGATCAAAGGATACAAAATTTCAGTTAAACAGGAGGAATAAGTTCAAGAAATCCATTATACAACATGGTGACTGAACAGTTAATTAAAATGTATTGTATTCTTGAAAATCACCGAGAATAGCCGGGCGCAGTGGCTCACGCCTGTAATCCCAGCACTTTGGTAGGCCGAGGCGGGCGGATCACGAGGTCAGGATATCTAGACCACGGTGAAACCCCATCTCTACAAAAATACAAAAAATTAGCTGGGTGTGGTGGTGGACCCCTGTAGTCCCAGCTACTGAGGAGGCTGAGGCAGGAGAAGGGCGTGAACCCGGGAGGCGGAGCTTGCAGTGAACCCAGATTGTGCCACTGCACTCCAGCCTGGTTGACGAGCGAGACTCCGTCTCAAAAAAAAAAAAAAAAACAACAAAAAACAAAAAACAAAACAAAACAAAAAAAAGAAAGTCACCGAGAATAGATTTTAAGTGTTGTCACCACAAAAAATAAGTATGTGAGGGAATGCATATGTTAATTAGCTTGATTTATCTGTTCTGCAATGTATACATATTTCAACACATCATGTTGTACATGATAAATATACACAATTTTTGTCAATTAAAAATAAATAAGAGAAAAGACACAAACTACTAATAATAACACAAATAACAATGGGTAATATTATTATAGTCTCCATGAACAGAAGAATGGTAAGGGAAAGCTAAAAACAATCTACACAAATACATTGAACAATTGAGATAAAATGGACCATTCCTTCAAAGCACAAGCTACCAAAATTCATCCAATATGAAATAGATACTTTACATATCCTTTTAACTATTTAAAAAGTTCAATTTTCTTGAAAAACTCAAGAAACGATGGCTTCACTGGAGAATTTTACCCAATGATTAAGAAGAAATGTCACTGGCCGGGAGCAGTGGCTCACACCTGTAATCCCAGCACTTTGGGAGGCCGAGGCGGGCAGATAATGAGGTCAGGAGTTCGAGACCAGCCTGACCAACATGGCGAAACCCCGTCTCTACTAAAAATACAAAAATTAGCCGGGCTTGGTGGCGTGCGCCTGTAATCCCAGCCACTCAAGAGGCTGAGGCAGGAGAATCGTGTGAACCTGGGAGATGGCAGTTGCAGTGAGCCAAGATAGTGCCACTGCACTCCAGCCTGGGCGACACAGCGAGACTCTGTCTCAAAAACAAAAACGGAAGAAATGTCACCAATTCTACACGATCTCTTTCAGAAAAGAGAACACATTTCCACTCATCTTATGAAGGAGGTGTCATTCTTATACCCAAACCTGACATAAACAGTATAAAAAAGGAAAACTACAAATCAGTACCTTCCATCAATATAGGTAAAAAATCCCCAGCAATATATTAGCAAGTAGAATTTAACAGTATACAGGAAGAATTATACACCATGACCGAGTGGGATTTGTTTCAGGGTTGCAAGTCTATTGTAATATTTGAAAATTAATGAGTGTAATCCACCATATTAACAGGCCAAAGAGAAAAGATCACATGAAAATACCAATTGAAGGCTGGGCACAGTGGCTCACCCCTGTAATCCCAGCACTTCAGGAGGCCAAGGTGGGTGGATCACCTGAGGTCAGGAGTTCAAGACCAGTCTGACCAACACGGTAAAACCCCATCTCTACTAAAAATACAAAAATTAGCCAGGCTTGGTGGTGCATGCCTGTAATCTCAGCTACTTGGGAGGCTGAGGCAGGAGAATCACTTGAACTCGGGAGGCAGAGGTTGCAGTGAGCTAAGATCGCACCACTGCACTCCAGCCTGGGCAACAAGAGTGAAACTCCATCTCACAAAAAAAAATTTAAAAAAAGGAAAAGAAAAAAGAAAATATCAATTGAGACAAAAAATAATTTGACAAAATTCAACACCTGTTTATGATAAAGGCTCTCAGTAAACTAAGAGTAGATGAGAATTTCCTCAACACGATAAAGATCATCAACAAAAAATGTACCGCTAGCACGGTACCTAATGGTAAAAGACCAAATGCTTTCTTCCTAAAATTGGGAACAAGGTAACAATGGCTGCTCTCACCGCTCTCACTCAGTGTAATACTAGAAGCCCTAGCCAGCACAATATGGTAAGAAAATGAAATAAAAGACACACAGATTAAAACAGAAACGATAAAACTTTTCCTATTTACAGATGACAGGATAATCTACATAGAAAATCCCAAAGAATTAAAAATACAAACAAAACAAAAATCTGGAACTAATGAACGAGTTTAGTAAGGTCACAGGAGACAGGATCAATATACAAAAATCAAGTGCATTTCCACATACAAGCAATGAACACATGGAAAACAATACAAAGCAATACCATTTACAGTAGCTAAAAGAAAAAAGAGACTGGGTGTGGTGGCTCACACCTGTAATCTCAGCACTTTGGGAGGCCGAGGCGGGCAGATCACCTAAGGTCAGGAGTTCGAGACCAACCTGGCCAAAATGGTGAAACCCCATTTCTACTAAAAATACAAAAAAAAAAAAAAAAAATTAGCCAGGCATGATGGTAGGCACCTATAATCCCAGCTACTCGGGAGGCTGACGCAAAAGAATCACTAGAACGTGGGAGACAAAGGTTGTGGTGAGCCGAGATTGTACCACTGCACTCCAGCCTGCGCGACAGAGTGAGATTCCACCTCAAAAAAAATAAATAAATAAATAAAAATAAAGGAGAAAGAAAAAGAGAAGAAAGTAGCAGGTATGAATCTAAGAAAACATGTACAGAATTTTTATGTTGAAAACTACAAAATAGGCTGGGTGTGGTGGCTTACACCTGTAATCCCAGCACTTTGGGAGGCCGAGGCAGGCAGATCACAAGGTCAGGAGTTTGAGACCAGCCTGGCCAATATGGTGAAACCCCATCTCTACTAAAAAATGCAAAAATTAGCCAGGCTCGGTGGCGGGCACCTGTAGTCCCAGCTACTTGGGAAGTTGAGGCAGGAGAATTGCTTGAACCCCAGAGGTGAAGGTTGCAGTGAGCTGAGATCGCGCCACTGCACTCCAGCCTGGGCAACAGAGTGAGACTCCACCAAAAAAAAAAAAAAAACCACCTACAAAATACTGATAAAAGAAACCAAAGATCTACACAAATAAAGACACGTGCCATGTTTATAAAGGATTGGAATATTCAATACAATGGAGTTAACATTTCTCTCTCATTATCTATAGGTTTAACGCAATTCATATCAAAATCACAGCAATATTTTTTGCAGATATAGATCAACTTATTCTAAAGTATATGTAGAAAATCAATGGAATTAAAGTACCAAAAACAACTTTGAAAAAGAAGAATGAAGTGGTAGGAATCACTCTATTTGATTATATAACTTACTATTAATATATAGTCACAGTAATCAATACCATGTGGTATTGGTGAAGAGACAGACATACGTAGATCACTGGAGCAGAATAGAGAACCCAGAAATAGACTCACAAGTACAGCCAGCTGATTTTGGCAAAGGCACAAGAGCAATTCAATGGAGGAAGAACTGTTTTTTCAACAAATGGTGCTGGAGCAGTTGGACACCCACAGGCAATCATCATCATCATCACCACCTTTACCTAAGCCTTACACAAAATTTAACTCAACATGGATCACAGATGTAAGTATAAAATGTAAAGCTAGAGCACTTTTAGAAGATAACATAGAAAATCTTTGGGACTTAAGGTTTGGTAGACTTCTTAGACATGACGCCAAAAGCATGATCTGATTTTTTTTGAGAGGGAGTCTTATTCTGTCACCCAGGCAGGAATGCAGTGTCATGATATCGGCTCACCACAACCTCCACCTCCCAGGTTCAAGAGATTCTCCTACCTCAGCCTCCCGAGTAGCTGGGATTACAGGCGCCTGCCACCACACCTGGCTAATTTTTGTATATTTAGTAGAGACGGGGTTTCACCATTTGGGCCAGGCTGGTCTTAAACTCTGACCTTGTGATCCACCTGCCTTGGCCTCCCAAAGTGCTGGGATTACAGGCATAAGCCACCGTGCCCGGCCAAGTATGATCTGTTTTTAAGAAATGATCAATCGGATTTCACCAAAATAAAACTTGCTAAGTGAAAAATTTTGCTAAGTGGATAAAAGAATAAGCTACAGACCTGGAGAAAACATTTGGAAACCATGATCTGACAAAGGACATGTACATAGAATATATAAAGAACGCTCAAAACTTAACAGTAAAAAAAACCACAGTCCAATTAGAAAATGGGCAAGATATATGATCAGAGACTTCACCATAGAGAATATCCATATGGCAAATAAGCACA
The DNA here is from genome assembly GCF_028878055.3 of Symphalangus syndactylus. Lineage (NCBI taxonomy): Eukaryota > Metazoa > Chordata > Mammalia > Primates > Hylobatidae > Symphalangus > Symphalangus syndactylus. The sequence continues at coordinate 73,373,895 of NC_072423.2, read as the reverse complement.
TGGAGTTATGTTCAACATCATTAACCACTAAGGAAATGCAAATTAAAACCATGATGAGACATCACTATATACAGTACCTACTAGAAGAGCTAAAATGAAAATAGCAACAATCCCAAATGCTGAGGAGGGTACAGAGAAACTGGATCTCTCACTCATTGCTGGCAGGAATGTGAAATGGCACAGCCACTCTAGAAAACAGTCTGGCAAACTCTTTAAAAATGAACCACACTTACCATATGCACCAGCAATCACACTCCTGAGCGTTTATCCCAGAGAAATGAAAACTTACATCCACACAAAAATGTGTACATGAAAGTTCATAGCAGCTTTATTTGTAATAGTCAAAATTTGGAAATAATCCAAATGTTCTACACTGAGTAAATGGCCAAATAAACTGTGCTACGGCCACACCATGGAACACCCACCAACAATAAAAGGGAGCAATTCATAAAGATACCAACGTAGGCTGGGCACGGTGGCTCATGCCTGTAATCCCAGCACTTTGGGAGGCCAAGGCAGGCGGATCACGAGGTCAAGAATCGAGACCATCCTGGCCAACGTGGTGAAACTCTGTCTCTACTAAAAAAAAAATACAAAAATTAGCTGGGCATGATGGCGCATGCCTGTAATCCCAGCTACTCGGGAGGCTGAGGCAGGAGAATCACTTGAACCTGGGAGGTGGAGGATGCGGTGAGCCAAGATTGCGCCACTGCACTCCAATCTGGCGACAGAGCAAGACTCCGTCCCCCTCCAACCAAAAAAAAAGATACTAACGTAGGGGATCTTTGTGGTGATGGAATTGTGGTGGTTGCACAATCAACATATGATAAAATTGCATAGAACTATGTGCGGATGCATGCACACACACACATAAACACACATAAGTGCATGTGAAATGGGAGGAATCTGAATAAGATCTGTGATTTCTACCGATGCTAATTTTTTGCTTTGGATATTGTACTATGATTGTGTTACTATTGATGTTACCATTGGAGGAATTGGGTGAAATGAAAGTAGGACCTCTTCACACTATTTTTACAATTTTCTGTTAATCTAGAATCATTTTAAAACAAAACCAAACTATGCAGAGAAGCAAAGATAATAAAATAAAAATTATCTGTATTCCCTAGTATTCAGCTCTCAATATTATTTGTTAAACATTTATTCATCTTTTTCTTTTTGTGTCTAAGTATATTTACAAAAAGGGCTTATAATGTTCATACTTCTTTGTTACCACATTTAAAATTCAGTAACAGGTCATGAGCAGGTTTCCCTGTTTAAATATTTTCTACAATAACCTTCCATGTCTTACTGGTATTAGATAGATTAAAACAATGCTATTTCAACTTCTTTAAGTAACAGAACACCTCTTTCTTAAGCCCTGATATTGTGAGAGAGGGAAAGGAGGAGCTGCTCATAAAGTGGAGAGCAGAAAGCGGGTGATGATCTGTTTGCCCCAGTGTTTCCCTGTAATGGTCCTTGTCGCATCTCTAGCAGACCTTAAGGCTCTGGGCATGCGGTTTGAAAATCATATCTATTTGAAAAAACCGTAACAAAAATGCTCTATCAAATACATTCAATGCTAAACGTTTAATTGTCCTAAACTCCATCCTTACCCTTCACCAGATGTGCTAATCACCTTGGCTTAATTGGAAATGAGAAACATCAATGTTTGAAATGCAGTTGCTGTGGTGATTAACAGACGCAGGAGAATGAATTAGCTGACCTTTTCTGTTTCTTCTGGAACTTTTCATTTAAAATTCCCACTTTCCTAAGCTGTGTCATTATAGCTTCTATCTTGACAGCTGAGTTTTATACAGCAATATATTTTCATCTATAGGAATTGTTATTGGCATAACATTCTTAGCAATGCTGAGATTTTCTTACCAAAATTGAAAACATGTCAAGACCTCCAAAATCATTCTGGCAGTAATTAACCTAAGCTTGCCCTATAAGGTTTTTTGCTAGTATAGATAATTTGTAAATATGGCACAATTTTTTAAAAAGTCAAAGCACTTGATAAAATAGTCAATTATGATATATAGATCCAGCTACACAAAATGCTTCTTACAAATGCACGTATTAAAATTATATTTAGATCGCAGCTTCCTAAGAAAACAATTAATGCACCATATTGAATAACACACACTTTCCACTAAAACTGAAAGGAAAGGCAATGTTCTCTCAGTGAGACATGGCTTTGGCAATTCATTCCATTTGCAGAAGTCTCAGGTGCCAAATTTGCTGTTAATCAGGTTTTCTATCTCAGCTGACAGTCCTGGTGGAGTGCCATGCTTTTATTTTCTTGTCCTATTTAATGTCATGATTCAGAACTTAGAGAAAGTATCATCGTCTCTACATGGTGTGCAATGTAAAAAGATAACCAGGTTTTCAATGTCCGAATTTTTCTAGAGAAAACAATTATGGATACAAACTTTAAAAATTGCTCCCAGAGGACTCTAACAATCATGCACATTTTTTTTTTGAGACTGAGTCTCACTCTGTTGCACAGGCTGGAGTGCAGTGGTGTGATCTTGGCTCACTTCAACCTCCGCCTCCCGGGGTTCAAGTGATTCTCCTGCCTCAGCCTCCTGAGTAGCTGAGACTACAGGTGGACGCCACCACACCCAGCTAATTTTCTTATTTTTAGTAGAGATGGTGTTTCACCATGTTGGCCAGGCTGGTCTCTAACTCCTGACCTCAGGTGATCCACCCACCTTGGCCTCCCAAAGTGCTGGGATTACAGGCGTGAGCCACCATGTCCAGCCCAATCTTACACATTTTTTAGGGTATAACCAATCCAAGGATTTTCCTTTTTACAGTATCCCTTCTCAGAGCCCAGAAGTGCCCATCTCATATCATTACTTGTGCAAAGCTCAGTTACCTTCCCGCCTGGACTAAATGCAGTTCCAGGGGGCCTGAGCATCCCAAAATGAATACAAAAGCATCTCAACCTTACTAATGTTTTTTGTGAACTCCCATTCATTGGGATCAGTTTCAAGGACTATTCCAGATGCTTTCTGAAAAGCAATTCAGTTAAGCGATTGACAAAACTGAAGCTTGAACTTTACATATTTCTTCTAAGTCTTTATTGGTGAAAGCAAGAGAGGTAGGAGAGGAGACTGGGTGAGAAGGACAACGTCTGCGTGGCTGGGTTTTACTGAACTTCTGTTATCGTTGTTGCTTCTTAGGTGGAAATGATTCGCTTTTCTGTGAAAATCCTGGGAGTTGCACCCTTCTGTACAGAGTCCAAGTTTATTCCTGTTGTGTTTGAAATGTACCTCTCACTGCTGTGGGACCTTCATTTCCTCATAAGGCAGACAGTTAACAGAGCAGATATTCACTTGGGAGATCAGGCTTCTTAGTGGAGAGTTAGATTCATAACCCAGACACATGACCGAGTTGAAAGAGGATCTCCATGTTCTTAGTGAAATTGAGAAATGGCTGTATATGCTGTGCAGGGTAGTTTGGGTTAGGCTAAGATGCTCTGGCCACGCAGGCTGGGATGTGCACACTGGGGCCAGGCCCATATACTGTGAATTGATGCACATGACTGTCTCCTTCTGAGCTCCCTGTGATCTACAATAGATGGTTATCAATTTATAACCAGCACATCACGTATTCTGAGCAGTTCACACTGGCTGGAACACAAAGCACATACTTACTAGTGACACAAATCAAGAGTTTCTGAGCCTGAATAAAGATGACTTTGTAACCCATACCCAGGAAAAGGAGAATTGAGAAGCAGCACTGGCTATCCCTATGGCAAATGCCAGTCATTCCCTTCCCTGAACACAGGCCATGCAGTGTGAATTCTGTTTCCATGTGAAGAAAGGGCAAACAGAAAATCAGCCTGTGGTTTAAATCAGTTAGGACCTCAGAGGACCCTAGATGCGGGAGCTTTCTTTTCCTTAACTGTGATACATTTTCATGATGGAGAAGAAAGGCTGGGAAAGGAATTGTGACTAGCATAAAAGATAACACGGGGGCCTTGGTACAAATGAAAACCTTCTGTCTGCCGGATCTTTTCTGATGAGAGGGCGAACTGTGATTTATCTCTGCAAGAGATAGGCATGACCCAGGTGAGAAACTTTGGCTTGAAAATGATTCCCTCCTGGGCAGCAGATGGGTGAATTAAAGGTAAAATGGTTTTTAAGGCCCAGAGTGAGTCAGCTAGAATCTAAACATGCCAAAGGCACACCCAAGGGAAGTGAATAAAGGCTCGCAGGGCATCCGAGCAGCATACAGCTCCTTGGACGGGGTTGGAGGAATTCATTCAGGGAGGCCGGAAAGCCATTGCTCCTGGCTGTGCCCTTACGCCCTCGGTTGGGTGAGTTGCAGTGCTGCACAGAGGGGGCCCAGCCCCTGGGAAGGTGTCTGGGAGACTCAGCTGGTGATGCTGTGGACCACGGTGCCCAGGACACACTGCCCACCACACCTACAGGGGAGGCAGGGCCAGCTTTGTGAGGAGGACAAGCCTGTCTTAGGACTGGACTGGCAGCTCAAAGTCCAGCCCGACTGAATGTCAGAGATGACCTTTTCCGTGCAGTGGGAGCACTTTACGATTTCTCATCAGGCTCAGAGCCCCATCACTTCCACGAAGGCTACCCCACCCACCTAGACGATTGTTAACGAACATGAAAAAAAATGTGTCTTTAGGGCACTGTTTGACAGTGATGAGTAAATTGCCTTTGTTTATAAGAGGAGAGCAGGGGACATGTCATTGCAACTGGCACATAACAACCACAAGGTCAAAAGAATAAGCTGCTTGAATGCAGGCATCCCAGTCCCAGGAGCATAACTCCCGGGGCTGTGATCTGTCAGGGATTTGAGAGGTTAAGAGTGTTACGTGTGTAGTGGGGTGTGTGTGCCTGCACATCTCCCGCCTAAACCATTTTCTTAGGGACTCCCTCGGAGGCCATCAAGCCTTTCCTGATGCAGTCAAATGCTGAATCCACATTTTGTGTAGGTGAGGTTTTATTTTTCTTCTTCTTTTACCTTTGGGATACTCTGGGAAGTAACTAACTTTTTGCTTCTTGGAAGTGGCATCAAAATGTTTACTGTTATCACATTCAGTTCTTTCTCTTCCCATATCCACTTGTTCCCAAGATGGTGTGAGCAGTTTAATCAGGATCATACACCTCCGGTTTATGTGACTGTATTTTTAGATGAGCATTTCTTTCAATTTCCTTCTTTTACAATGCCATGCCAAAATAAAAAAGGAGAGGGGGGAGTCTCTTTCACTTCACATGAATCAGATTGTTGTATCCTATCCGGTCAATACCATCAAAGTCAGCATCAGATAAAAGAACAGGCTTCAAGCTAAAAACAGCACTGCACCGAGAAAACCAAAGCCATGAACGCACTTCCACTACATCCACCACCCTATCCTCACGAAGACCAGCACCTGTGCCTGTTCCCCACCCATCACTACGTCTTAGCCTGTTTGGGCTGCTATAACAAAAAAACATAGACAGGGTAGCTTACAAACAACAGCTCTTTATTTCTTACAGTTCTACAGGCTGGGAAGTCCAATATCAAGGCGCCAGCAGATTCCATGTTTAGTGAGGGTTTCCTTTCTGGTTCATCAATGGTACTTTTTTGCTGTGTCTTCACATGATGCAAGGGACTACCTAGCTCTCTGGCATCTCTTTTATAAGGGCCTGAATCCCATTTATGGCCTAATCACCTCCCAATGCTCCACTTTCTTTTATTTATTTATTTATTTATTTATTTATTTATTTATTTATTTATTTATTTTTGAGATGGAGTCTCGCTCTGTCACCCAGGCTGGAGTGCAATGGCACTGTCTCGGCTCACTGCAAGCTCCGCCTCCCAGGTTCAAGCAATTCTCCTGCCTCAGCCCTCGGAGTAGCTGGGATTACAGGTGCCTGCCACCATGCCCAGCTAATTTTTTTTTGTATTGTTAGTGGAGACAGGGTTTCACCATGTTGGCCAGGCTGGTCTTCAACTGCTGACCTCATGATCTGCCCGCCTTGGCCTCCCAAAGTACTGGGATTACAGGTGTGAGCCACCGTGCCTGGCCAGCCCCCACTTTCTGATAGTATCATCCTGGGGATTAGATTTCAACATTTGAATTTGAACCAACATTCAGACCATGATGCTATGGTTGAAGTGTCCATACTCCTATGCAAGGCTGGACCCTCCTCTTGGGTCCTGCTTGGCTACTCACGGGCACCTCTCCAGGCTCTTCCTTGTGCCATTCCTTTGCTCAGTTTTTCCTTCCATCTTAAAAAAAAAAAATTAGATTGACCCCACTCTGGGTTTTACTTCATTTCTTTGCTCCCTTTATAGCAAAACATCTCAAAAGAGGAGTTAGTAGTCTTCCCAAATCCTGCCTTCTGTTCTGTTAAATATGATTCATATGAGCTTTTGATCCCAAAACTTCACCGGAATTACTCTTGCAAATGTCACCAATAACCCCCATGTTGTTTACTTGGCCTATGGGTAGCATTTGGCACAGTTTCTCACTCCTGCCTCTGGGAAACTATTCACTTGACTTTGGGTGTACCACATTCTCCTGGTTTTCTCTGCTGCTTTCCCCCCTTTAATCTGTTTTATTTGCTGTATCCATCTCAGTTTGCTGACCTCTTGCTTGGACTGCCCATAGCTCCAACCCCTGATGATCTCATCCATGGTCATAACTTTGGATATTATTGTATTAACTGTGGTGTTTTTTATTTTCTAAATACTGATGCTTTGACATCTGGGGCCTGGCTGACTCTGGAGGGACTGCTTCTCCCAGGATTAGCCAATTCCTAGAAGTAGTAAACAACTCTCTCAAATGCAAACCAAACCAAGTCAGAGCTCTTATTCTCCACCATTTCCTCATCTGAGCTTTCACACCCTGGGCCACTGTCCATCTGCTTTAACCACACAAGGACCAGATACCAGACAACGAGGGACAGCCCCTACACCCAGAGCCCACTGAAATTATACTAACTAGCCAATCTGAAATGCTCACACTGCCTCACCCATTCTTTCTCAGGGAAACCACGGTGAAGGCTCTTGCCTACAGTTTCCCTCTCTCTCTGCTCTGCCCTCCCATTTCACTTTGGTGCTTCCCCGTGTGGCCCTGCTTGGCCTGCCGTGCCACCTGTTTCTAGGGATCTGTGAATATAATACACTTCTTCCTTCATGGCAGTCCTGTGCACGTCTGTGTATCTTACCATAACTGATTAAAACAAATCCCAGGTACCCTTAAAACAATATACACACAATACACACTTTAAACTTATGTTTCTGTCCCAGACTTCAGTACACTCCTGATGCATATATCCATCTGCCTGCAGAACGTCTCCACTAGATGTCAAGTAGTATCTCAAACTTAACATATCCAGTCCCTGATCTTCCACTGTTCCCGCCAAACCTGCTCCTCCTGCAGTCTTCCCCATGTTGCTTAATGAAAACTCAATCTTTCCTGTTGCTCAGTCCAAAACAAGGATGTCCTCATTTACTACTCTCGTTCTCCTGTACCTCCAAGCCATCGGCAATTTTTTTTTTTTTTTTTTTTTTTTTTTTTTTTTTTTTTTTTTTTTTTTTTGCTCTGCCTTCAAGTGATGTCTAGGACCCATCCTTCTTTTACAATGCCATGCCAAAATATAACCCACTATTGCTATGTCAGTCTTCAGCTCATAAAAATGTACCTGGAACACTGTATATGCTCAATAAACATTTATTGGATGCCTTTCACAGTAAATGTATCTATTTTACGATCTGATTAATTGATAAATCAATGCATGCCCTGCTTTGTTACAAATGAGATATATACTTTATTTCAATCTTATTAGACTTGAAGAAAGACTAAAATTTATTATCCCGATGTAACCTGAGCCCTTGAGATCAAGATGAGATTGTTTCAAGTCTAATTTCATTCTTGGTTAGACGTTCAACCCCGTTCCAAAGCTTTCCACAAATTCCCAAGGACCTGAGTCTCATGGTTACCATCAACTGCAGCTTCCATGGAAATGGCTAAGTCTATGGATAGTTTTTAACATCGTGTGCCTTTTGACTCTTTCTACAACATGAATCAGTTGACATCTGATTCATTTTTCACTCTCACGAACCCTTTTAAGCATAGCACAACTTACCGAATAATTTTGTTTCATAGAGAAGGACTTTATATTGCAGAGACACAATGATTTCAAATTGAGCACTACAAGTCATTATTCTGCATCCACTTACCACTGGGGGTTTCTAAATGGCCACTTCCCTCTACAGGGTCCTCAACCTTACACACTTTTTCTCTCTCTGCCTCCCCAATCTCCTTCCTCGATTGCTACTCTTTAAATTTTAAAGCCCCCTTTAAAATTATCATTCATTTCAGGAGCAGAATAAATGGGCCTTCCATGTTACAAGATCTTCCTCTGAAGATGGTAGTTGGTTTTTTAGTGTTTTTTGATTATGAATTACTTTTTATTATGAAAAATTTCAACATATAAAAATGTGAATAGAACAATGAATACTCACATAGCACACCATCCAGATCTAGTAATATTAATATTTTGTCGTATTTTAGCTGAAACCTTTTAAAGTAATTTACAGATATTATGACACTGTACTCTTAGCATTATTTCAAAGAATGAGTATGTTCTCTTACATAACCACCATGCGATTTCCACATCTGACATTTTAACATATTTCTTAATGTCGTTTAGTATCTAGTTCATTTTCAAATATCTCCACTTGTCTCCCAAACAGTTGTGGTTTGAAACAGATTTTGTCTCAGTGAAACCTATATTTTAAAGAGCATCCTGTTGTGAAGCATCTTAATATGGTTGCATGCTTTTCCTAACGCTTCTCTTTGTACAAAGTAGAGACAAACACCAGTGGTCGAATGCTCTCTACTAAATTACCTGTTGCAGTAAATCAATACCATTAAAGTGGGGTCTCTATTTTACACAGCTGTTTAACCGCATGAGATGGATGAACTCATTTGTTAAATTGGGATCTGTAAACAAAAACAAATGGGAGGAAGAGCAACAGAGACAATGAGTAATGGAAACACAGTTTCCAGACTGCAGAAGCCAGGGCTTTACTAGAAAATATCTGCAGCCCTGAGGAAAGGCTTTCTGGGGTTCCTGTGACTGTTACCTAGCAACAAGCCCATCGTGCAGGGCACAGTGGAGTCCAGTTTAACAAGGCTCAGGAAGAACACGTGGGCAACAGCATCAAATTTCTTCTTTTATACTATGTTAATAACTCAGGTCCATGACAGGCTCTTACAGGGGCGGGTGTCTAAAGAAATCATCCCTGAATAATGCTTTCCCCATGTTAAGTCCCTAAAGTAGAAAAATGGCTTTAGCTTAATTTACTGTGCACATGTCATTACTTATTTGTCCGTATATCCATCTGATAAGAGTTAAATATACCATATGAAAAAGAAAATCATCCAAGCTCAAATTAGTTTTGATGCATGGTGTAAGGCTCCAAGACCCAGCCAAATTCATTCCTAGTAGCAAATGAAGTCTGTAACACAGATTTAGTTATTATTAATTTTTTTGCTTTAGAAATTGCTTTTAAGTAAATGACTGCATTTTTTCAGATTTGCCCTCTTTCTTCTATTAGAGTGTTAATCTGAGCTGACTGGATTGCTTTTCCGTCATCTGTTTTTGCATAAGATTTGTCAGGGAAAAAGGTGTGTTTCCATAGTACAGTATTTCAACAATGCAATTATGCCAATGGTCTTTCTTTATTAACAATACCTCCCTTTTAAAAATGCTCAAAAATGCTTCTCTAATGTTGCTTCTCTTTACCTTTTAAGTAAGTCAAGCTAAGACATGCATTAGCCATAATCAGGACAGGAACCCAAATTTCTTGATCCCTGGTCTAGATTTTCATTGATTGAACTTTTTTTTTTTCCAAATATATTGAGGCTGTAGAAACTCATTTGCCTGGAATTATGTCCTGAAATCCCAAAGTTCTGCAGATAATGAACGTGGGACTTAGAACTTACTTAAAAGGCCATTTTGGTCCAATTGTGTCCAGAGCTGGTTCCTGCCGGTGGGTCGTGGTCTCGCTGTCTTCAAGAAAGAAGCCACGGACCTTCATGGTGAGTACTACAGCTCTTAAAGATGGCACGGACCCAAAGAGTGAGCAGTAGCAAGGTTTGTTGTGAAGAGCTAAAGGACAAAATCTCCACTGCGGAGGGGTACCTGAGTGGGTTGCCGCTGCTGGCTGGAGTGGCCAGCTTTTATGCCCTTGTTGTCCCCTCCCATGTTCTGTTTCTGTCCTATCAGAGTGCCTTTTTTCAATCCTCCCCGTGATTGGCTACTTTTAGAATCCTGCTGATTAGTGCATTTTACAGAGCACTGATTGGTGCGTTTTACAGAGTGCTGATTGGTGCATTTTACAATCCTCTTGTAAGACAGAAAAGTTGCCCAAGTTCCCACTCGACCCAAGAAGTCCAGCCAGCCTCACCTCTCACGGTGGCTGTATTTCCATTTTTTTGGAAAAATAATTTCTGTTGATATTGAGGACACCCTGAGATTCCATAATAAAAGCAAACGTTTCTATATGGCTTACTATTCTGTAGGGACTGTTCTAAGTTTTTTAAATGAGTTCTCATTTACTCCTCACAACAGTGCTATGAGATAGACACTATCATGATCTTCATTTTATAGATGAGGAAACTGAGGGTCAGAGGGTTTAAATAACTTGCTCAAGGTTGTGGAGCTTGTATTTGAACCTAAGAAACATAGCTCCCAAGTCCATGCTCTTAACAACTATACCATCCTCTGCTTTTACATTGGTTGTTTATTCATTCATTCATCCAACGAATCTTTTTTTTTTTGAGACTGAATCTTGCTCTGTCACCCAGGCTATAGTGCAATGGCGTGATCTCAGCTCACTGAAACTTCTGCTTCCCAGGTTCAAGAGATTCTCCTGCCTCAGCCTCCCAAGTAGCTGGGACTACAGTCGCGTGCCACCACGCCTGGCTAATTTTTTTTTTTTTTTTTTTTGTATTTTTAGTAGAGACGGGGTTTCGCCATGTTGGCCAGGCTGGTCTCAAACTGCTGACCTCGTGATCCCCCGCCTCAGCCTCCCAAAATGCTGGGATTACAGGCATGAGCCACCATGCCTGACCCGTCAACGCATCTTTGTTGTGAGCACTGGAAACTCAATGGCAAGAAATGGACACTGTTCCTGCCCTCAGAAGATTATCCTCAAGTCTGATGGATATAATAGCCCAATGCTATACAAGTGGTTGCTGTCATGTGTCACCCTGTGTAGATCAAATTATTATAAACCCCCAGGTAAGTCACGCCAAATTTTCAAAGACTACACTTTTCATTACAAATGTGACTCATTGTCTTAGTCCGTTTTTGTGTTGCTATAAGGGATTACCTGCAGCTGGACAATTTGTAAGGAAAAGAGATTTATTTGATACACAGTTTTACAGACTACACAAGAAGCATGGCGCCAGCATCTACTTCTGGTGAGGGCTTCAGAAGCTTCCATGAACAGCAGAAGGGGAAGGAGATCAGGCATCACAAGGCAAGAGAAGAAGCAAGAGACAAAAGGGAGGAGGTACCAGGCTTTTTTAAAACAGTCAATTTTCATAGGAACTGTTAGAGGGAGAACTCACTCACTGCTGGGAGGACAGCACCAAGATGTTCATGTGGGATTTGCCCCCATGATCAAAACCCCTCCACCAGGCCCCACCTCCACCACAGGGGATTGCATTTCAACATGAGACTTGGTAGGGCCAAACTGTTTCCAAACCATAGCACTCATCATCCGTTCATCCATCCATTGATTCATTGTTCACACATTTATTGGGCACATTTACTATGCGTCAAATGCTGGGTCAAGGTATGTTGAGGGTACAGGGATGCCCAAGAACACTGCTGCAGAGAACACTGCTGTAGAGGATTCTCCAGCTGGTGGGTTAAGGAGCTGCCGTCTCCTGCTTCTCTGCCTGTGGAGGAATAAATGTGCAATGGGTATATGCAATTTTTTTGCTGTAGGATTTATAGGAATACTGCCTAGAAATACTTTTGCTCCAAACTCCTCTCAGGCAGGGCTCACAACTCCATGGAGCACTCAGTTACTAATTTATCTAAACCATTAGTACTCCCAATTGACACAACTCAGGGCCACCCTTTACAATCGTCACTAACCAAAGAGCCACATGCTTCTGAGTGTTGTTTAATGTGCTGTTGTAATATGGAAATAAGAGGCCATGAGGGGTCCTGGGAGCCTGTGTCAGGGCTGTCAGTGCCCCATCCATATCTTTCTCCCCTCACCACTTTGGAGCCCTGGATTTCCAGCTGCCAGCACGTACATTTCTTCTCCCATAAGTGCTCTCTGGCTGCCATGGGATCTATGACTCCTGGGACAACTCAGCCAATTACAGATGGCGGGACCCTTGGAAGTGCATCTGCTATGCTGGCTCCTGGATTTCCACAGCAGGTTAGAGCTGCGGGTACCCATAGTTGTAACTCACTTGACAAGGAACCCTTTCTTGCCTGTCATTCTGTTTCTGTCTTGCTTACTGTCCTACAAGTGCTCTCTGGATCTCATATCAAATAAACTAATTGCACTTAAATCCTAGTCCTGGGGATTATTTCTGGGGCACTCAAACTAAGACTTGGGGCACAGTCTGAGTATTCGTATTCTAGCAGCTGCTTGATGGGGTTTTGTGCTGTTTGCATCAGCCCTATTCACTCACGTGGGCATCACAGGCAGCTCTGTTCCATGAAAGACCTTGTCTTTCTTGCAGAAAGCATCGTGTCTTACTTTAAACAAAGACCAAGAACCCTAAGCAGATGTAGATTTGCCTTTTAGAAGTTTTTATTCTCAATGACTCCCACCAAAACTTGGCTTTCCTGTGTCTTTATTAACTCATTTCATCCTTTAAGTGCAGTGGCACAATCTCAGCTCACTGCAACTTCTGCTTTCTGGGTTCAAGCGATTCTCCTGCCTTAGCCTCCCAAGTAGCTGGGATTACAGGCTCCTGCCACTGTGCCCAGCTAGTTTTTGTATTTTTAGTAGAGACGGGGTTTCACCATGTTGGCCAGGCTGGTCTCAAACTCCTGACCTCAAGTGATCTGCCTGCTTCGGCCCCCCAAGGTGCTGAGATTCTGAATTTGATTCTTGATACACTGTTTTGAGAGTCCAGGGTGGTCTGATTATGAAGGTTTTCAGTGGGTTTGTTTTTAATGCCCTTGGTCTTCAGGTTATAATAGCTTGGGAGGCAAAATCATTAAGAGTGTCATTGTTTTGTGATTCGACCACAAATGAAATCAGTCTTGAGGTTACCTTCCCGGAGATGCCAGTGGTCTGAAGACACATCTCTCCCTACATGTCTACACATCTTCTATGATGGGGAAAAATTCTGCTAGGTTTAAGGAGTGACACTGAAATATTCCAGGACACATTGATATATTTTTTAACCAGAATGGTGTCAGTCTAGAGAAAAACTGAGATGTACTGTGTTAACATCAGTTAAATCAAGGAAGAAGGCAGGCATCTGAAGACAGAAATGATTGAAGGGTTAGCGGGAGGCAAAGTCTGCAGAGGGTAGGAGGAGAGTCGACGAAGGAGGAGGAGAGAGACGAGCAGGAGATAGGACCAAAAAGCCCAAAACAAACACAACCAAACGAATTTTCTCTCTGCTTTGCTCTTCTGTATTTGGCCTCTGTGTTTGGAAAACAAAAGGGAAAGAGGAAAAAGCATAGACATACAAATTTCCCCCAAAGCAGAATGGATGGCAGTCCAAGACTTTGTGTGGAGTCTCATGCTTCATCCCCAGGGCACTTCAAGTGTTCCAATAATTACTGCCCTCATAGCTGCACGATGGCTTTTGTTTCTTATCACATTTCACACACGTTGATAATATCAAAATTAGAGACTGTTGCAACTCTGGGTTTATTAAGTGGCTGCTTGAAGTTTCCTTAGAAAATGAGAGGTAGCTGCCCAGGCGCAGTAGCTCACGCCTGTAATCCCAGCACTTTGGGATGCTAAGGTGGGTGAATCACCTGAGGTCAGGAGTTCGAGACCAGCCTGGCCAACATGGTGAAACCCTGTCTCTACTAAAAACACAAAAAATACCCGGGCTTGTTCGTGGGCACCTGTAATTCCAGCTTCTAGGGAGGCTGAGGCAGGAGAATCGCTTGAACCTGGGAGGCGGAGGTTGCAGTAAGCCGAGATTGCACCATTGCACTCCAGCTTAAGCAACAGAGTAAGACTCCATCTCAAAAAAAAAAAAAAAGAGAGAGAGAGAGGTAGTCAAGATTAGCATTTATTTGAGTTCTATTTTATAATTGCTTTCTTTTCTATATTTTGCTACCCCCCCCCCGGCTTTTTCCCTCAGGGCTGACAAGTGACAAAGGAGTTTCATCACCCTACCTCTTTGAATATTATTTAACCAAAAAGTGAACTGAGGCAAAGCAAATGCTTTCCTGTTTTCAAATGTGCAGGCATCCTATCATCAACGGAAGTCAATTTCATATGCCTGATGGGAAAACACCACATCCTTCTTAAATGGAATTCCCCCCTCTGAAATGACGTTCCATACAGGCAAATGACCAATGTGCTGGCGCTGGTGCAGGATTAAAGATGATGATCCTATCTCATGTTTCTACCACCGCTCATCATTTCTAAGCCACAATCATACAGAAACCACTTGATCTGCTTCTGATTCGAGTCTCTTCAGGGGTGGAAACGTAATGGCCAGGGACACCAATAGCTCACATCCCCTGCATGCCTGTGAGGGAGGAAACATCCAGCCCAGAGCCTGGGATAAACTTTGCTCTGCAGAAATCGCCCCGAGATATTAAATGTCCACAAAGAGCAGATGGGAGCCTTGCTTCGCAGAGTTCTTCCTCCAAAGGCCTCTCACTTCCAGCAGCTGGAGATTAGCCCTGACTCCCTCTGAAAGAGGAATGGCTGAGTTGATTTTGTTTCTGTTCCAGTCGGAGGCTTTGCTGTGACTCCAACTCAGAAGGGTGGGCCACAGCCTGGGTGGGAGCAAAAATGTTCTCTTCATAGCCCTGCTGCTGGTGTGGGCTGCTCTTTTCACTCTCTAGACCTGTCTCCCAATCTGTGAAACGTGGCAAGGATGCAGACCACAGATAAATATTCAAGATTGAATTTCTGTGTTCAGGGCTTGGAAATCAAGAACAAAAGGGATAATTTGAACATAAAGCATTGTTAGTATTTTGCATCTACTTCTGCCAGTACTCTATTGTTCTCTGCTATAGAGTCTTCTCCAGGTTTTCCTTCGGAAACTGTTGCTGCTGTCTGACAACACTCACATGGCTCAGCCTCCGGCTTCCACTGTCTGAGAAGGAGACTGTTCATATAGCATGGAGACAGCCTAGTTAGCCGCACTGATAATTTCGCTCATTAATACATGAAAACTTGAAAACACACACAGAAATAGTGATTTCCCATAAATACTGGGACACTTTCTGCTTTAGAATGAAAGCAAAAGACCTCCTTCACCTTATGTCCCATTACAATGTATGCATGCTGGTCATTTTACCTTCCTGTAAGAAACCCAAGGGCCAGAGGGGCCAGAGGCTGTGCTGCTCCCAGCGGCTGCAGTTCTTGGAATTTATGAGGTTGGAAGGCTGTCGGCTATTCAGAATCATAGAGCTCAGGGGCTGACAACGACAGGAAGGGAGTCTCTTTACTATTACCTCTCATACATTGGCTCCATAAATATCTTTTTTATTATTATTTCTGCTGTTTGTAGATTTAGTTTATGGATGCGGTTAATGCTGCATCTGAATGTTAAGGGAGTTATTATCCTTGTTAAGATTCTGACCTATTGGGGAGATTTGCTTAGGCTTTTTTTCCCCACAATAAACACATCTGGTAGATGGCAAGGGGCTTATTTTTCCCCTGGATGCGCTGGTGAGTGTTTGGGGGAGTGACTTCTAAGCACCAAAGAGAGCATTCCATCCAACATTTAACGTGCTTTGATGTTGGCTGAGGAAGGTGATCATCCCTGCCTGTGCCTTATGGGGGGCGGAAGGGGAGCCCTGCTGCAGCTGGGTTTCTGTGCTGTTTTCTGCAGGCTGTTTCTGTGCATCTATTCTCCAAGAACAACGACGGGGCTGCAAAGACAAACCCCAAAGCCGAGAGGGGCCCAGTGCATGGGCGGGGGGGTGCACACACCAACACCCCACAAAGCCGCTGTCAGCGCCCATCACCTGCTGAGCGATAGACACATCCTCTTCCTGTCCCAGGGAGGCAGGTCTCTGTGTAGAGTGGTGACCAGCTGCAGTGCGAGGGCTTCATCGGGCTCTTGGTCAGAGTAGTGTCAGGCAAGGTGTGGGGATCAAAGACTGGATTTCTGAGTGAGGTTGATTTGATCCTTAGGACTATGTCAGTCATTTGAAGAGGCAGTTTTGGAAGGATGAGATACTCACCAAGTAATCAAAATCCTGACTGACTACTCCCAATGTTCTTAATAATGATATTTCATAGAATCATGGGGATAGGGCCAAGACATGTGTGCCTGTGCATGTGTGTGTGCTGGTGTCCGCATGTGTTTGTATATGAACTTGTGTGCACGCGTGCATGTGTGTATGGGTGTGTGCACCTGCCTGTGCATGTGTGCACGTGTGTAGGTGTGTGCACATGCATACGTGTGCACGTGTGTTTGCCTGTGTGTGAGATTTCTCAGCCAGAGCTCTTTTCTGCCATGTATCCAACGGCCTACACCTCTTCCCTACTGGAGCGTCCATAGGCACCAGCAGCATGACAACCTCAAAACCCATTCCATGTTGCTTTCCTTCAAATCTGTTCTTCCTTTCCCTTTTTTCAGAAAACCATATGCTCACTTGTCCAAACCAGAAACACTGATGTTTGTCTTACGTCCTCTTCTCCCCTTTTCCTCAGCTCACATCCATTAAATCACCAAGGCATTTGGATTCTGACTTACAAATCTCCTCTCAAATCCTTCTGCTGTTCTCTGTTCCAGTTGCCATCACCCCATCTCAGGCTATGATTTTCTCCTAACCTGGGTTACTACAAAAGCCCCCTAGAGGGTATGCTTGTCTCTAACCTGGACCCCCTATCCATTTACCTTGTGCAATAAATAATGGCACTTAGGCATAATACCGCCTTCATTAGCTTCCCATCACCTTCAAACAAGGGTCAGACTGGATTACATGATCTAGAAGGAACTTTGTGGTCTGTTTCCTGCCACTTTCTCCTGTAAGCACCAGTGCACCAGCCACATGCCATTTTGAATTACTTGCAGTTCCCAGACCACCCTCTCTTCTGTGGGCCATTGTGTATGTTTCTCTTTCTATTCAGAATAATTTCCCCCTCTCTATCCTTAATTCTAATTCAGCATTCACTTCTTGGCTTAGATGCTACCTCCTTCAGGACGTTAATTTCGCCCAAAGATTGAGCAAAATGCCCCTCCGTTACACTCCCATGACACCTCATGCTTTACCCCACACAGCTGTGCTGTGCGGTGCGGTGCGGTGCGGTGCTGTGCTAGGACTGCCTATTGACTTGTGGGTCTCCCAGCCAGGATGATGACCTTCTTGAGAGTAGTAGACACTGTTATTCTATTCTCAACATAAAGTTTCAAGCAACTGGTCAGTATTCCCTTGCTTGTTTTATAAAAACACGCATGAGTCTTTTTACACCCAGTTCAATGGTTTTCAACAGTACCGTTTCCCTTCCTCTATTTTTCCTCTGTTATTCTAAACACAGTGTTTTGTTGTTCAAGTCAATGCATCTGCATAGACCCACAGTTTTGTACCCTGCACAAAACTGTGATTCACCTTACTCAACAAGAAAATAAGTTGCTAATGCAGTTGGCACAGTAGTATTAACAACAGTGACAGTCAATATTTGTTGAGCACTTGCTGTATGCTGTCCAGTGTCCTAAGCTTACATGTGTTAGTTCACTTAATTATCACCAGAACCCTACGGAGGAGGTACTATTAACACCCTAATTTCAAAGATAAGTTTAATCAAGGTATAGTTGAGTGAAGTTTATTCAATAATTAGGAAGTGGTAGAGTTAGGATGCAAGCCCAGGCAGACTGACTTTAGAATCAGACTTTTAATCAATAAGCTCTGTTTTGCTGAGTTGAAATTGAGCTGAAATATGATGTTGTGAATGCTTCCTCCTGGGAAATTTTTCTAGTGACAATCAAATAGTCCCACTGGACCTGTGTTATTAACAATGTATAGAATGCACTGGGTTTCAGGGATTTCTCCCTCTTCGGGAATTTTTCACTTTCCTCCAAGGACTCAGGAACTGGAGAGCCAGGTGTCTCCCATAAACAAAGACTTCTCAGGTTCATCCAGGATGGGTGTCTGCCAGAGTGGAAAGTCTTCATTTGTACAGGGCTCTCACTCTTTGTAGCCACAACCCTTCCAATGGGCTTTATCCCTAGTCCAGGAGTACTGTGTAAGTATTGTAAGTACAGTTTACTGGGTATGAAGATAGAAGTGAGAATTTATCTGCTTACCACCAAATGTGGGAGAGAAAGGCGATAGCTCAACATGTTAAGCACAAGTTGGGGTATGAGACAGTACCCCAAGAAAAGCTGCCTGAAACACTCAGAGACCAGGGGTGCCAGGTGTGGGTGACCGCATGGGAGGATGGAGAAGGCGTCACAGTGAGTCTAGTCCTCTGGCTGCCACAGCCCACATCACAGCCACACTCGCGTGAGGGTACGGAGGCGCTGAGCAGGTCACTCCCAAGTGGGAGCGCTCCCCGTGTGGCTTCCACCTGGGGATTGCTGGGGAGTCCTGCTGCCTGGCCATCTGCCTGTGAGCTGAAAGCCTGGCGTGGAGATATCCTACCTCCTCTAACAATCCCTTCCTTCACTGATACCAAGCTACTTTTCTCTCTTCCTCCCTCTTCATTTCTTTGGTGTGCAGAGACATGAGGTGTGAGGAAAGGAGGAAGCAAGAAGCCTTCCTAAAGAAGCCACAACCAGGCCGAGTGCAGTGGCTCACACCTGCAATCCCAGCATTTTGGGAGGCCGAGGCAGGAGGATCACCTGAGGTCAGGAGTTCAAGACCAGCCTGGCCAACATGGCAAAACCGTGTCTCTACTAAAAATTCAAAAATTAGCTGGGTGTGGTGGTGTACACCTGTAATCCCAGCTACTCAGGAGGCTGAGACACAAGAATCACTTGAACCTGGGAGACGGAGGTTGCAGTGAGCCAAGATTGTGCCATTGCACTCCAGCCTGGGTGACAGAGTGAGAATCTGTCTACAAAAAAAAAAAAAAAGAAGCCATAAAGCCACAACCTTCTGTCTGTGCTCAAGGTTCAGACATCCCTACTCCCAAGGTAACAACTCTGACTGTTCTGGAGGAAAGATTAAAAGTCTTAATTGGAATTTCAAAATTTTAATCAGTGGGCCTGACTTAAACAGAAACCACTAGACTGATTTCTGGAGCTTTAAATGCCAAAGTGTGGGGCCAATATTTCTACCAGGGAAAGATGGCTTCCAAATGAGGCATCTGGCATCTAAGCACACACGAGCATATGTGTTTACTGTGTCCAGATAAGTCAACAACTTTACTGAGCACCTACCCTGTGCCCAGAACTCGACTGAATCAACTGTGAGTGTTTGGCAGCAGGGATACATATATTTGCCTCTAGCCTAGTGACAGCAGCACAACAGAAGGGTAGAGAAGGCACTCTTGTTGAGACATGTGTCTGGAAGATTTCTTCTAGTACGGCCACTTTTACAGCTTGTAGGCGAAGCTGCTTCCGTTGGTGTACTTTTGTTGCAAGTATTACTTCTTCCCCTCCATAGATGAGCCAGGGAGGCTAATAGCACATGCAAATGGGCAACATGAATCCTGGCAGGGAGATGTCAAAAGTAGGCACCCCATGGGCAGATGGCTGGCAGAAATTTACTTATTTATTTTTAAATGATCAGTACACACAGTACTTCTGTGTCCAGTCTCTATATATTCAGTTTAGCCCATAACAACCCTATGAGGTACTATTGTTATCATGATTTCCCTTTGATGGATAAGGAAGGGGAAGCACAGAGAGGTTCAGGAACCTGCCTAAGGTTACAGAGATGTGGTTTGTATTTGGCCTTCAACATCGGCCAAATTTATTTGCCAACATTTACAAATTGTAAGACTGTGTATGAAAATCCACATTTGTGTTGTTTCTTTAAAAACTGGAAGGTCCGATGACACTGGGCTCTGTGCCAAGCAGAACTAAGCTGTAAAATATAAATATTTACTGACGAGCATACATAAAAAGTCATACAGCCTGTGGGGTCCTCACTCTTGTCTCCACAGGCACTCTGATAAACAATGTATATGAA
Organism: Symphalangus syndactylus; assembly: GCF_028878055.3. Taxonomy (NCBI): domain Eukaryota; kingdom Metazoa; phylum Chordata; class Mammalia; order Primates; family Hylobatidae; genus Symphalangus; species Symphalangus syndactylus. The sequence continues at coordinate 73,353,595 of NC_072423.2, read as the reverse complement.
AGATTCACTCTGAGATGAAAATGAGATAGTGGTTTAATAGCAGAGTCAAATCCTCTTTTGGTGGAATTAGGCAATATTATAATCCAATAAATGGTGAGACAAAAAAAGCAAACAGCGCTTCAGACCGAAGGTGCTACTCCTAAGATGTTGGCCTACTGGGCTTGCAAGATTCCCAAATGCCATTCACGCAAGAGTGAAAGTACATGAGTAACACTTACTCATTACACTAATAAGAAATTATTTTTAAGAACTTTTATGATCAGGGAAACTATATAATTCACTGTCTAAACTAGGACACTTGTAAGTGTAAAAGTAGGTGTTCAACTTCCCAGTTTATTGCATTTTATCTTCAAATGCACCCTTCATTGCCTGCTCTGCTACAATACAGATGAGTCCTGTGAATATTTCTCCTTTGCCAGCTGGAATGTGGTGATGCTTTTTCAGGAGAGGATGTTGGAGGGACATGGGAGGAGGAAGGAGTTTCTCTTCCTAATTCTGTGCTCCTCTCCAGGCTTTGTCACCATGTGGTGACACTGGCACTTGGTTCTGAAGGTACATGAGGGCTAGCAATGCCCAGAAGCCAGCAGCTTCTCCCAGGACCCCCTTGAGCAGCTTTGCCACTGAGAGCACCAAGGAGGCACCTTTCTGTGAATGGCTTTTCCTGGACCCCCACTTGTGGCTTTGCAGCAAAGTTCTGAGGCTCAGTACCTCCTTGTGGACAGCTTCTTCCACCTGCACAGCACTACAGCAAAGGATTTCTGTGCCATCTGGTGAGCCACAGCTGAGCCCTCTCCAAAAGGCCTAGAATTTAAGCCTGATTCAGTCTTGTCCCTAGGCTCTCTATTTCAGCCTTAGGTACCAGGGCTGCTCCTTATATCTGCAATTCTGTAATTCTTTAGAATTCTATTTAACGCTCACCAATTTCCCCATTATTTTCATCTCCTATGACTAATTCTCTTTTTTTTTTTTGAGACAGAGTCTCTCTCTCTCGCCAAGGCTGGTGTGCAGTGGCACAATCTCAGTTCACTGCAAGCTCCACCTCCCATGTTCATGCCATTCTCCTGCCTCAGCCTCCCGAGTAGCTGGGACTACAGGTGCCTGCAACTACGCCAGGCTAATTTTTTGTATTGTTAGTAGACATGGGGTTTCACCATGTTAGCCAGGATGGACTCGATCTCCTGACCTTGTGATCTGCCAGCCTCGGCCTCCCAAAGTGCTGGGATTCCAGGCGTGAGCCACTGTGACTGGCTTTTTTTTTTTTTTTTTTTTTTGAGATGGAGTCTTACTCTGTTGCCCAGGCTGGAGTGCAGTGGCGTGATCTTAGCTCACTGCAAGCTCTGCATCCTGGGTTCAAGCGATTCTCCTACCTCAGCCTCCTGAGTAGCTGGGACTACAGACGCCCACCACCACACCCGGCTAATTTTTTACATTTTTAGTAGAGATGGGGTTTCACTGTGTTAGCCATGATGGTCTCAATCTCCTGACCTTGTGATCTGCCTGCCTCAGCCTCCCAAAGTGCTAGGATTACAGGCGTGAGCCACCATGCCCAGCCTCCTATGACTAATTCTTTATATTAAACTTTGCCTGTACAATTTACTGTGTATTCTCTGTGGTCTGATTGGACCCTGACTGATACACAGTTGGCACCTGGAGTGGCCCCAGGACATAGACTTGCAAAGATGGGAACTGGGAATTGGTTTGGCGGTGCGCTTTGGTTTGAGCCCAATGCCAAGAACAGAAAATAGGACACTAGTAAGCCATGGTGTGCATCACAATTAATCTAGCCATTACCTGTGGGAAATTTAGATGAAGCATCAATTTAGGCATGTACTTTGGGAGCCCAAGGGCCTGCTGCACTTGTCCATTCTGGTAATAATAATTACCATAAGACCTACGGTGTGGGATGGATTCTTTTGAATGCATTTGAGCACATACAGAAAGAAAATGACAAGCCCAGGTCATTTAACCTTTAGCCCAAGCCATGGTCTAAAAACTGGAAAGCCTCCATGCCAGCCCTAGAAGAATCTCATATTTCTTTTTGCCATAGTGCTCACATTGCTAAAAATTAAACACAAAATTTAATTTGTGTTGGTTGCTCAATTACAGCAGTTGAACTCACAATCTTTCCAAGTTTCTTATGTAGAAGCCAGGGCATTGACTGGGGGGAAATAGGCTCCTGAAACAGAATGGGAACATCTGGTTAGATGGATTGTCAGATGAAACTAACATCCGAGTCTCAATTACTAGTAGAAGTGGCTTGCCCTCCAGTGTCTCAGGAACCTAGGCCTGTTTGCTTGAAAACTCTGTGATAACCTCACCTGGGCAGATACTTTGAAAACAGGTGACTATTATCTTCATGACCCTCCATAACCACCCCATGCTCCTCCTAGCCTCATAACTAGGCTCAGTCTCAGGGGTACAGGTACACCTTATGGCCCAGAAAGAAATAAGTTACACACTAAAAGGATTGCAAGCCTTTGCTAATGTATATACTTAGAAACCTGAGAAGCATTTGTGGGAGCAGTTTCTAGGGATGCCAACCTGGGGATGGAGGCAGAAAGCAGTAGATGGGCTAACTTAATGGATCAGCATTTACTACAGATTCTGGATTTTGTATGTGAGCTTGTGCCATTGGAGGTGGCTCTAACAGTTTACTTGTTTGCTTGACTAAAACTGGGACTCCACAGTGGCCTACATTTAATGATGCTGAGATGCCTGAGTTTCCCTGGCACAATGTAGAGAAGCGAATCCAAGGATTTAGGGAGATAGGAATTTGGAACTGGATTTTTAACGTGTGAGCTGCACACCCTTCACCCCACAACTACCACAGGAAGGTCCTGTAGACCCTTTTTGTTGTTGTTGTTGTTGTTGTTGTTTTGAGACAGTCTCACTCTGTCACCCAGGCTGGAGTGCAGGAGTGCAGTGGTGCAATCGTGGCTCACTGCAATCTCCGCCTCCAGGGTTCTAGCAATTCTCCCACCTCAGCCTCCCGAGTAGCTGTGATTCTAGGTATACCACCACGCCTGGCTAATTTTTGTATTTTTAGTAGAAATGGGGTTTCGCCATGTTTGCCAGGCTGGTCTTGAGCTCCTGACTTCAGGTGATCCACCCACCTCAGCCTCCCAAAGTGCTGGGATTACAGGTGTGAGCCACTGTGCCCAGCCCTGTGGACTCTTTCTTTACTAAGGCATTGAGAAATACATTAATGAGAGGAGCACCTGTACTATGGTTTGGCTGTGTCTCCACCCAAATCTCATCTAGAATTGTAGCTTCCATAATTCCCATGTGTGTGGGAGGGACCCAGTGGGAGTTAATTGAATCATGGGGGCGGTTCCCCCATACTGTTCTTGTGGTAGTGAATAAGTCTCATGGGGTCTGATAGTTTTATAGGGGAAACCCCTTTCGCTAGGTTCTCATTTCTCTCTTGTTTGCTGCCATGTAAGACGTGCCTTTCACCTTCCACCATGATTGTGAAGCCTCCCCAGCCACGTGGAACTATGAGTTCATTTAACCTATTTTTCTTTGTAAATTACCCAGTCTTGGGTATGTCTTTATCAGCAGTGTGAAAATGGACTAATACAACCTGAATTCGTGGAAACTCTGTGGTTGCTGTCTGTGGTAGGCCAGGTATGACTGTGGAAGATTTGGCTATTCCAATGGCTTCCTGATTTCAATGGGGCTGATGGAAAGCTGTAGTTGCAGTGATTAAGTGGTAGCACTCACCTGAGGACAAGGTGGGTACACCTACTGTGCATGGCAGGTGTTAACCAGAGGCACCAGGAGTATAGCCTCCCTTCTTAGGATTATTGATGAACCATTTATGGCAGATTCAGATAGCAATGTTTGAAGTGTTTGCATCTGGAATGCAGACTTCTGATTAGGGTCTTTCAAATGATAACTAACCATCCCTGGAGTATGGATTTCTAATTTGAAGAGTACTTCAAATGTTAACTGCATCTAGGGAGTAGATTAAAATTAAATTATATCCACATATGTATCACACTGACTATGCTGAAGAGTTGTAAATTGTAGGCCATATAATCAACAGTCTTTCTCACGTGACAGTAATCAGTTGCAGTGAGAGGCAGCCGCCTCCGTTAGACGGGCACACACACTCCTCTGCACCGCAGTCCCTTGCGTGTCCCGGAACCTCCCTGTACGTCAGCTGCCATTTGTCATCACGTTTGCTTTGTCACTTTTCTCATAGATGTGTAAAAAGGAAAGTGGAATATTTATTGTACTATGTCTTTATCAAAAACAGGAAAATAAAAAATAGACCTGGAAAAGATGCATATTTTGAAATAAAATGGAGATAGTATAGTTATGATTTTTGAAGCCTGTATCTATGCAATTAATATGCAAAGCAAAGTAGATTCATTTGGAAAGAATACAATTTAAGGCACCATGGTGGACTGTCTTTCCAAAGATGCCTCTCACTCCGTATGCTCTGCTGTGATGTGACCAGCTGCCCCTCAGTGACAGGCAGGAAACAGAGGCTAAGTGGGCTCACAGGGAGGAAACGGAGGCAAGGTGTCTTGCTCAGAGGCCACCAGGTACAGGCCCAAGTCCGCTTATTCCCAGCACAGTGCTCACAGGACAGTACGCTGAGCAATAGGGGGTCCTGGAAGCTGATGCCATTCCTAGGGTGCTGCCTGGTGGGTAAGGGCAAGTTTGTGGAGGAGGAAAGAGAGAGAGAGAAAGAAAGAGAGAGAAACTGAATTGGTGTTTGAATTCAATAGGGCAGATAAAAGTAAGAAGACCAGGTACAAGAATGTAGAGTAGAAAACAAAGACACTTGAATCTGCGCTGACTTTAGTGACTTGTTTGATCAATGAGTTGTGAAAGTAACACTCTGGAACTTCTAGGGTGAGGTCCCATTTGCGTCCAGTCAACCCACGAAACATGAGCCATCATAATAAACTGCTGTTTGCAGCCTTTAAGAATGGGCCTAGTTTGTCATGCAGCAATTGATAATCCAAACAGACTCCATTATGCAATACTCCTTTATTGTACTTATTACTTCCTGGCCTGGACCCGTAGGTTGTGAGCCTGGGACCTCCCACCTTAGAGTTCTGTAATTGCTAGAGATTGATGTCACACACCTCAGCTGGTTTCTGTTGGCCAAACCTTTTTTCCTGGGGAAAGAGGAGCCCTCTCCAGTCCTTCCTAACCTTTCTCCACCTCAGAGATATGCAGATGAGTTCCTGAGCCCTGCAGGTGCCCTGCAAAGAGGTGTGCAATGTATACTAAGGCATGTTAATTCAGTTTTTTCTACTTTAGTAACTGGATTTCCTTCATGTTCCTAAAAGACTTTTAAAGGAAGTTAAGTGAGGGTGTTCCACTTTAGAATTTCTTTTTTTTTTTTTTGATACGGAGTCTCACACTCTGTCACCCAGGCTGGAGTGCAGTGGCATGATCTTGGCTCACTGCAACCTCCACCTCCCAGGTTCAAGCGATTCTCCTGCCTCAGCCTCCCTAGTAGCTGGGATTATAGGAGTGCACCACCACGCCTGGCTAATTTTTGTATTCTTAGTAGACATGGGGTTTCACCAAGTTGTCCAGGCTGGTCTCAAACTCCTGACCTCAGGTGATCCACCCGCCTCAGCCTCCCAAAGTGCTGGGATTACAGGCATGAGCCACCGCACCCAGCCTTACTTTCGAATTTCTAAGGGGTACAGTGGCATCACTGTGGCCATAGCCTGGTGGGAGAGCATCTAGGACCTGTGACTGTCACCCCAGGGACCCACCCTGAACCCTCATGCTGCTATCATGTGTCTTCTAGCCCTACACTCTCTCTGACCTCACCTATCTTCCTTCCTTCCTTCCTCTCTGCATTCTTACATTCGATCTGCTTTTATCACCAATCCAGTTTCTGTCTCTCTCTCTCTCTCTCTCTCTCTCTCTCCAAGCTAGGCCTCACCCACCTGGCGCCATTCTGGGAATGGAGCCCCCCTCCAGGAGCCCCCAGTGCTCTGCCCAATTCTCTGTGATCCCTGTACTAGGAGTTAGAAGAACTGGGACTGGGACTGGTGATGCCATCAATAAATCAACGGCCTTGCAGCAAGATGCTTTACCTCTGTTTCCTCGTCTGGAGACTTAAGGAGAGGCCTGATTCTTGGCTACGTCCAGCATCACGTTCTGTCTCCCACATTCGCCTCCGTTGCTTTACTCTGCGCTTCACCCATAGGCCATGCTTCTCTCTGTCACACCCGGGCCAGCTGCCCAAGGGCCTCCTAAGCGCACTCCCTCTGGGATAGGTAGCAATAAGTTTCCACTGCAAATATATTTTATTCTTTTCTTCTTAACATACTATTTGCACTCTACCCTGAACTGTTTCAGAAATCTCAGTGAATAACTACAAAGATTAAGCCCAACCTTGTTGTAATTTTGGTATTTCAAAAAAGCAATTGCTTCATCCATCATTTAGCTCCGTTCCACCCTAATCGGATCAAGATCACATAATAACCTTTTTCATAACTCGGCAAAACATTTGAGTTCAAATAATGCCTTTACCAAGACCCTGATCTATTGTTTCCAACAATTAAATAGCATTCGTATCAGAGAAGGCCATCTTTTTCCTGCCCAGGCCAGGGCCCTACTTTGGAGGAGTCATACACAGACAGGAAGCCGCGCCCCTTCCTCTTCCTCCACCTGGCCTCCTTGCCAGGACTTGGCTCCGGAAAAGGCCTCTGTGGTCCTAGCTGCTCCGTCTCTGCTCTGTGGGACCTAGGAGCAGGCAGCGTGGAGCTGTCCGTGTCACTTTAGGTCTGGCCTCTGCACAGAATCCGGTCCCTGAGTGGGGCCCTCCCACTCCAGCGCTGATCTCATTCTTCTTCCTGAAACCTGCCTGGCCAGCACGGCTCACAAATGCTATCAGCATTCTGCTTCTTCCCTTGCAGATATGCATGGGAACAACTTCTGAATATAAAGACATTAAACAATGAACATTGTTTGCGATAGAATTAGGGCTAAAGCCTGAGCAAATAGCTGGATGAAATACATCTTTATCTGCCACTGTCTCTGATTTAAACAAAGCATAAGATATTTGTTCAAAACGCTGGCCTTATCTGGCTGTGCCTGCCTTTATGAGTCCCTACCCCGCCCCCTCCCATCAGCAGCTGGGAGAAAATGACGTCTTCTCCTGAAAGCAGATGACTTTCCTGCTCTTCTCAGGACACTCTCCCACCAGCCGCAGCGCTCTGGGGGGTTTCTGAGGGTGGTTGCTCTGTCCTGCTCAAGCTGCCCTGGCTGCTGTCACCAGGCTGGCCACCATTTCTGGGTGGCACAGGTGGGGAGTGCTGCTTTCCCCCAGTCAGAAGAATTTGTCAGTAGCTCCCCATCTTCCCAGGCCTCTCTGATCTCTGGTTCCATTTTAATTGAATCCTCTGCAGAATATGTTGGTAACCGATTACACCGGCAAAGTCATCAGAGTGATATTTACATGTCATTAATAAGGCCAGGGAGGGAGGGATGGTGGGGGAAGCTGTGACAGGGGAAGAGGAGAGGGAGGAGAGCAGCTCAGGGCAGAGTGTGGACTCGGGCCGGGTCCTCAGGTTGTGAGTCTGGAGCGAGTCAGACACCTGGCCGGGGAGGGAAAGTGGATGGGTCTTAAACAGTGTGAGTTCCCTTCAGCACCGTCCTTTTGTTTCTTGCCCATCCTCAGTATCCTGAGCCCCCAGAGCCCTCTGACCTTCCTGATCATTTCCTTGTGTCTTGCAGATAAAAGAAGAAGGCAACCTGCCTTTGTGTGCAAGCCTGTGATTGCCTGTGGCCCTCATGCCCTCTGTCCCCACACCTAGATGGATGCTTCCTGAAAAGGTGTTCTCAGTAGCCACTGTGCTCCTCCGGTGGAACCCGTACCCCACACTGTCTGTAAAATCCACCTGAGAAACCACACATGTGAGAAGGGGCACAGGATCAGCCAGGCAGATAAGGCGCCATGGCTTGCTGCAGTTGGGGACCCTCCTCACTTTGAAGGTAGCAGCCTTGTTGACAGTCGCATCTTCCTCAGCACCTGTGTGTAGGGTCCTGACCAGCACAGCACAGTGGCTCCTGCACACTGGAATGGGAGAGGGTGAAGTCTTTTCTGGGAGTTGCTTTCCAGGGAGATCAAAGAACCCAGCTGTGCTCTAACTTTTTTTTTTATTGATTCAGAAATATTTCAGGGAAATGGGGTCCAAGCAGTGGCACAGAGTAAATATTAATAATAAGAGACCTACGATGTGAGTGCTGTAAATACACCCAGGCCCCTGCATGCCTTGGATTGATGGGCTTTTCTGCCTGCCCATCATGGTAACTCCACTAAGCCTGATGGGCATGACTTAAATAGGGCACCTATTTAGCTTTCCTCATAGGAATGGGTGCTTGGCTCCGTACACACATCTGTAATAATCAGGCGCCCTGATCACAATACAGCGGTGCAGCAGGAATACGCACACTCCATTCAGCGAGCACCCTGAAAACCATTACACTGCTAATTATAAACACAGGCCGCCAAAGCCCAGCTTCCTTCTATTCTTCTTACATCCTGCAGATGGCCAAACTTAGGAACTCGTCATCTGATTCCCCTGGAATGGCAGCTGGTGGCTTGATCAGTCAGTGTTGGGGTTGGGGCTGGATAGAATCTGTGAGAGACCAGGTCTCTAATCGCAGTGTGGTTTCCATCTCTAAATGGTCAAGGTAACATGGCACATTCCTCTGGTCTTGGCAAGAAAAAGAGCAGACCTCTTGGAACCCACAATGGAGCACTACAGGTAGATAAATATGTAACCCTTTTTGTTCCTTGGGTGTCCCTAGCTCTACTATAGTTTTGTCCCATAGGACCTTCCTGCCTTCGAATGTGACTCCCCAGAGTTGGGAGAGTTGCTTAGAAATGGTATGGGCTGATCATTTCATCAACCCAGAGGCATCAGCGTGTGAACTTGATCTAAACAGTCTTTTTTAAAACCAGAGCTTGGGATCAACTTTCAAGGACTATGGTGATTGGCTCCCTCCAGTCACCATAGTTCTTGAAAGTGACAGCTCAGCCTCCTCCCTCCTGACTGGGTGCAGAGCATTGAAACTGTGTCCTTCCAAGCCCTGGAGAGCAGAGCTGATTAATGGGTCTGGATATTTTTTCATTATTATTTTTAATATGGCTGGAAATCTGGGAGGCTGCAGGTATCCAGCAGAGAATCAAAATGAGAAAATGTTTAATACTATTGGTTCAGGTTTCTGAGAGCAGAGGAAGGATTAAGGACTTGGGGGTCAAAGAAGTGCTTTAGATGCTGCATTGCCCTTCCTAGCTGTGTGATCTCAGGCAGGTTCCTTAATCCCTCTGGGCTCCAATATTTTCTTCCTGTAAAATGAAGCTTGTTTTGGGAGCTTTTCCATTATTATTATTATTCTTTTTTTTGAGACTGACTCCCAGGCTGGAGTGCAGTGGCGCAATCCTGGCTCACTGCAACCTCTGCCTCCTGGGTTCAAACAATTGCCTGCCTCAGCCTCCCGAGTAGCTGGGATTACAGGTGCCCACCACCATGCCCAGCTAATTTTTTGTATTTTTAGTAGAGACGTGGTTTCACTATCTTGGCCAGGCTGATCTTGAACTCCTGACCTCGTGATCTACCCGCCTCAGCCTCCCAAAGTGCTGGGATTACAGGCGTGAGCCACTGCGCCTGGCTGGACTTTTCCATAGTTAATACTAGCTATTAAATCATTTGACCCCTACTGGCTGTCCACTCATGCTAGGGGATGTTCCAGTTGTTGAAGACAAAACATCAGGTCTCTGCCCTCAGCGGGAGAGCAGGGCACAGACGTGTCCACCGGCAAACAGCATTGTCTTACAGTGCGCCAGACACAGCTGCGCCTCCCAGGTCCCGTCAGGAAAGAGCTTGCAGAGCTTACCAGGGTCTCACCCTTCCTGGGCAGCTTGCAGTCAGTTACCCAGCAACAAGAGGGCATAAAGTCCCAGCCATTTGGCCATTTTGGCCTCATCTAGAATGACACTGAGGGTGATTTGTGCTCCAGACCCCCCTGCTGGCTTGGTAGGGCCTGAGTCAGTCGCATTTGGACTTTTTCTACCCAATCCTGCTTTGTCCTCTCCCTTTGAAAACAGGTGCCCATCTGTAAAGCCCATCCTGTCCTCCAAACTCCAAAGTAGCTTCTACTTCCAGAGAACCTGACCGCCATCCAGCAGAGGGGCAAGCAGGGACATCAAGGTGTCTGAGTGGATGCAGGCACTCAGGGAGCCGCTCGGAGCCCGTTCTAGTGACTTGGTTATTTCTGCCAGTACTGCTGTTGCCCGGGAGTGCCTGCAGACCTGAGTTTGGTTTCCTCCACAGGAAACAAGGGCTTGTGCACGGGTAGTTTGTTAGGTAACTCCAGGAAGCAAAAGAAAGAAGTCGGGAGAGAAGGGGGGGATGGCAAACTTCACATGGTGGCCAGGTGTTGCTGAACTGCCTGACCCAAGGCTAACTGGAGCTCAGTCCCCACGGGGGTCCCGCTAAGGAAATTATAGCTATGCCTCAGGGTTTCCTTCTATTTCCTTCTAGTCACTGACTCCCAACCCCTTCTGGTGGATGGCTCCCTCTCCTTCTCTCTTCCCACTTCAGGGTTGTCTTGTTTGGCTGAGTGAGCTCTGGGGGCGTTGAAGAAAGACCTGGGGCTAAAAGGAGTAAAAGATGCAGAGGGCACTTGGAGTGGCACCACTGGCAGCATGGCAAGTCGTGCCATCCGCAGCAGCAGCTGGAACAGGGGCCAAGGGGCATGGCATGGGGCCTGCTGGTCGCCACAGCCTGTTAGCTCCTGCACCTTTCTTGAGTTGCTGCCAGGAACTACCCTGTTGGTGGCTACTCTGATCTTTCCATGGGGATACAAATGACACACGGAGGCTAAGCTGGGCGGAGGACAGGCTGCTGGATAAGCCAGAGGGGCGGCATCTTAGGGTCTGTACAGCCCAGGCTGTCGGTGCACAGTTCCAGGTGGGCAGTGCTGTGGTTCTGTGTGCAGGCTCAGGAGCCAAATGGTGTGGGTTCAAATCCTGGCTCTGCCACTTATTAACTATGAGCCTTTAGGTGAGTTCCTTACCGTGTCTCACCTGTAGGATGGGGAAAATGAAAGCACTTAGGAAAATGAAACCACCATAGAGGGTGGTTGTGAGGCTCCCATGAAATGAAGCCTGGGAAGCACTTTGTCCAGGGCTGGTGGGGAGATGGAGGCAATACTTGGTAGAGGTCAGAATTATTAGATCTTTCACTCAGTATCCTTCCTACAAAGGAAGTCAACATAGAGTTCTTTCCTGCACACTGCAGCTGCGTAGTGTCACTCCATTGTCCGCTTTAATAGCACCCACAATTGCAAGCATGTAAATGCAGCCACAGTTGTAAGAAGTAGCCCTGGAAGCATTTCTTTCTCCTCTATTATGTAACGGGCAAAAGAGGCATTGTTGAAATAAAGAATAGCCTGTGCCCCTTCCCCAACTCCAGCTTCTTGGGCAAGGTCCTTTGCTAACTTAGTGTCTCTCTGAGGTCACTTACATCTATAATTGCTTCAGGATAACTGTTTTAATGCTTGCACCAAAATCACCCTTTATGCTCCATGAAACAAACAGCTTTAAAGTCATCTTTCAGCAGCTTTATTTTGTGTTTACTAAATTACTTATTCTACAATAAACCTGATGAGAGGCGTGCTTCATTATTCTTGAGTTCTACTCTAGCAAAAGTATAATAAATGTGGATTCAAGCACTTCTGGGTTGCTTGTCTATTTCATTTATCCTTTCATTCCTTTCCTCCCTCTCAGCATCTTGCTTTATCCTGGATGCTGACACCTCCTGTCCTGTGGAGACGTGGGTCAGTTTGTAGAAAGAGGTAACCCCCCCAGTCTGGGTAGTTTTCATCAACCCTCTAAAGGGTGTAAAATCAGGACAATAGAAAAGCAGATAGTAGTACAAAATAGTTAAAATCAAACTCTGAATTCAGGCTAATGTTCAAAGATTGACTATGCCACTTGGGAAGGAGTTTTTGGGGGGGTTAGCAATATCTGTTTCACTGTATAAAGCACCTACCACAATGTCTGGCACCTATTAAGCTAAAAGGAGAGTCCTCTTCCAACTAAAGCATGGAATATTGGAACTAAAAAAGGTTTCGAATTTAGACACATGTGATTGAAATCTCAGACAGAACATATCCAGCATGTCTTTGAGAGGTGAAGCCAGCTAGACTTCCTGGGTTGAGTGGGGACTTAGGAGAACTTTTCTGTCTAGCTAGAGGATTGTAAATGCACCAATCAGCGCTCTGTGTCTAGCTAAAGGATTGTAAATGCACCAATCAGCGCTCTGTGTCTAGCTAAAGGATTGTAAACGCACCAATCAGCACTCTGTAAAAACGCATCAATCAGCACTCTGTGTCTAGCTAAAGGTTTGTAAACACACCAATCAGCACTCTGTAAAACAGACCAATCAGCACTCTGTAAAATGGACCAATCAGCACTCTGTAAAATGGACCAATCAGCAGGACATAGGTGTGGCCAAATAAGGGAATAAAAGCTGGCCGTGCCAGCCAGCAGCGGCAACCTGCTCGGTTCCCCTTCCACGCTGGGTGGAAGCTTTGTTCTTTCTCTCTTCACAGTAAGTCTTGCTGCTGCTCCCTCTTTGGGTCTGCATTACCTTTATGAGCTGTAACACTCACCGGGAGTGTCTGCAACTTCATTTCTGAAGTCAGGGAGATCACAAACCCACTGGGAGGAACAAACAACTCTGGACATGCCACCTTTAAGAGCTGTAACACTCACTGCGAAGGTCTGCAGCTTCACTCCTGAAATTAGCAAGACCATGAACCCACCGGGAAGAACAAACAACTCTGGATGCACCATCTTTTTTTTTTTTTTTTTTTGAGAAGGAGTCTTGCTCTATCGCCCAGGCTGGAGTGCAGTGGCACAATCTCGGCTCACTGCAAGCTACGCCTCCCGGGTTCACGCCATTCTCCTGCTTCAGCCTCTCCCAGTAGCTGGGACTACAGGCACCCGACACCATGCCCAGCTAATTTTTTGTATTTTTAGTAGAAACGGGGTTTCACTGTGGTCTCGATCTCCTGACCTCATGATCCACCCGCCTCGGCCTCCCAAGGTGCTGGGATTGCAAGCATGAGCCACCGCGCCCAGCCCGGACACACCACCTTTAAGAGCTGTAACACTCACTGTGAAGGTCTGTGGCTTCACTCCTGAAGTCAGCAAGACCACAAACCCACTAGAAGGAAGAAACTCTGGACACATTTGAACATCTGAAGGAACAAACTCCAGACACACTAAGAGCTATAACACTCACTGCGAGGGTCCACGGCTTCATTCTTGAAGTCAGCAAGACCAAGAACCCACCGGAAGGAACCAATTCCAGACACATTTTGAGTTTGAATTTCAAAACCCAAATTAAAGTATTTAAATTTTACTTCATAATAGGCATCAACCCCAACCCAAGGATATTTAAGGATAAATCTAGAACATTATGAAAGACCATGGCCTTTAAAAATATTGTTTAATATGGTTGGCGCAGTGGCTCAAGCCTGCAATCCCAGCACTTTGGGAGGCCGAGGTGGGCGGATCACATAATGTCAGGAGTGCGAGACCTGCCTGGCCAACATGGTGAAACCTCGTCTCTAACTAAAAATATAACCATGGTGGCGGGTGCCTGTAATCCCATCTACTAGGGAGGCTGAGGCAGGAGAATCGCTTGAACCGGGGAGGCAGAGATTGCAGTGAGCTGAGACCATGCCATTGCACTCCAGCTTGAGTGACAAGAGCAAAACTCCATCTCAAAAAAAAAAAATGTTAATACTATTATTTTAATTTTATATTTTAATACTATTATTTCAATACTGTTCATTATTATTGTTAACCACTGTGTCCAGACACAACACGGAAGAGCAAAATAGGATTGCTTCTGTAGGATGTGGGCTGTAGGGTGGCCAGGAGGGAGGGCCCCAGCCCCCCTGCTGTTTTGGCTTGGTGGTGTTGATGGAAAGGCCCCTCCCAAAGAGCAGACAGTCTCACAGCCCTCAGGGCACAGACCAGAAGAGCAGAGATGCTCCTCAAACACAAGGCACAGCAGGCACACAGAAGTGAACTTGGAAGTGGTTTGTGAAGACTCTCCACCTTAGAGTGGCTTGCTCAAAGTTGGTACCCCTCAGTTGTTTAGTCATCATCAATTTAAGTAACAGCCAGAAGCTTGGAATACTGGTTATAGGTGTCAGGCCCTTAGGTTATGGTGGTGGCTCCGTGCTCCTCATTAAATCACAGAACCACCCATCCTACCTTCTCTGAACTCTGGGACCACTGTCTTGACACATTTCTTATGTAGAATTTACTTAGAGTAGATGAGGCTATGCTGTGTATGATTTTTCAGGTACAGGAACCCCCCAGGTTTATCCTACAATGCTAATTCAAGAATTGGGCTCCTGTTATTGTATGCTCAACATCATTGAGTTCTTTGCTTTTAACTTCACAAATGACAAAGAGAAGAGGAAGCAAGAAAGATCGCGCATGGGATGTTTTATGACTGGCCCAGAAGGCGAGGATATGATTCTGCCCACATCCAGCCAGAACTCAGTCACATGGTCCCAACTCAACTGTAAGGCAGGCTGGGAAATGTAGTTTTCTTGAATGCAGGACCAGTGAGTACTGGTAAGCATCTGGCCAGTCTCTGACACCCTTCGTATTAAGAAAAAAAAAAAAATTATCTTATGCTAATGGTTACCTAATGCTCTTCTCTGCAATAATATTAAGCAACATGCAAAGGCAAATTTGTGCTCAGAGAAATTAAAGCACATGTTCAATTTCACAGACTTTATTGACCAAGTAGAACTATATAGTTTTTCCAATGCCCAATTGTATCAGTCAGGATCAGCTAGGTAATTAATGCTACAGCAACAACCTCCAAATCACAGTGGCTTAACATGCAAATGTTAATCCCTCATTTCAAATCCCACCATGATCTGGCTCCTCATTGCATGCTGCTTTGATCGTTTAGCTCCACCATAAGAATTTCTCATCATAAGAATCTCTTTGGTCAAGAGATCTAGACCATCCTGGCCAACATGGTGAAACCCTGTCGCTACTAAAAATACAAAAATTAGCTGGGCATGGTGGTGTGCGCCTGTAATCCCAGCTGCTTGGGAGGTGGAGGCAGGAGAATTGCTGGAACCCGGGAGGCGGAGGTTGCAGGGAGCGAGATCACGCCATTGCCCTCCAGCCTGGCGACAGAGTGAGACTTCGTCTAAAAAAAAAAAAAAAAACTTCATGGTTGTGGCTTGGCGAGAAGAGTGTGCAGAATTGCACAATGACCCTCAAAAGCCTCCACCCTGAGGTGACCCACATCACTTCTGCTCACACATTATTGCTCAAAGCAAGCCACTTGAACACAGCTCATTCAAGAGGCAGCAAACGTGATCTTCCAGACACCCAGGAAGGGCAGGAGAAAGCTTGGTGAGCATTAACGTCTCATTAGATAGAAGTCAGGGACTCCTACCTCTGCAGTGACGGAGAAATGAGGCCTGTGAATGCAGGTCAGGCTCATCTCAGCCAGCCACTTACAGTGTTTTTTTTTTTTATTTCTATTACTTTTTTTTTTTTTTTTTTCAGAATACAGGACCTTGAAAGTCTTTTGGGCCCTAGAGAGTCTGGAATTGGTGGGTTCTTGGTTTCACTGACTTCAAGAATGAAGCCACGGACCCTAGTGGTGAGTGTTACAGTTCTTAAAGATGGTGTGTCTGGAGTTCGTTCCTTCTGATGTTCGGATGTGTTAGGAGTTTCTTCCTTCTGGTGGGTTCGTGGTCTCGCTGGCTTCAGGAATGAAGCTGCAGACCTTCGTGGTGAGTGTTACAGGTCTTAAGGCAGTGCATTTAGAGTTGTTCGTTCCTCCCGTCCAGAGTTGTTCATTTCTCCCAGTAGATTCATTGTCTCGCTGGCCTCAGGAGTGAAGCTGCAGACCTTCACAATGAATGCTACAGCTCATAAAGGCAGTGCAGTCCCAAAAGGTGAGCAGCAGCAAGATTTATTGCAAAGAGCAAAAGAACAAAGCTTCCACAGTGTGGAAGGGGACCCGCACATTGCCGCTGCTGGCTGGGGCAGCCTGCTTTTATTCCCTTATCTGGCCCCACCCACATCCTGCTGATTATTCCATTTTACAGAGAGCTGATTGGTCCGTTTTACAGAGAACTGATTGGTCCGTTTTGACAGGGTGCTGATTGGTGCGTTTACAATCCCTGAGCTAGACACAGAGTGCTGATTGGTGCATTTACAATCTTTTAGCTAGACATAAAAGATTAGCTAGATACAGAGTGCTGATTGGTGCATTTACAAACCTTGAGCTAGACACAGGGTGCTGATTGGTGTGTTTACAAACCTTGAGCTAGACATAAAAGTTCTCCAAGTCCTCACCAGATTAGCTAGATACAGAGTGCTGATTGGTGCATTTACAAACCTCGAGCTAGACACAGAATGCTGATTGGTGTATTTATAATCCTTTAGCTAGACATAAAAGTTATCCAAGTCGGCAGTAGATTAGCTAGACACAGAACACTGATTGGTGTGTTTACAAACCTTGAGCTAGACACAGAATGCTGATGGTTGTATTTACAAACCTTCAGCTAGACATAAAAGTTCTCCAAGTTCCCACTAGATTAGCCGGATACAGAGGACTGATTGGTGCATTTACAAACCTTGAGCTAGACACAGAGTGCTGATTGGTGCGCTCATAAACCTTGAGCTACACACAGAGTGCTGATTGGTGCATTCACAATCCTCCAGCTAAACTTAAAAGTTCTCCAAGTACCCACCAGATTAGCTAGATACAGAGTGCTGATTGGTGCATCCACGAACCCGAGCTAGACACAGAGTGCTGATTGGTGCATATACAATCCTCCAGATAGACATAAAAGTTCTCTAAGTCCCCACCTGACTCAGGAGCCCAGCTGGCTTCACGTAGTGGATCCCACAGTGGGGTCTCGGGTGGAGCTGCCTGCCAGTCCCGCGATGCGTGCCCGCAATCCCCAGCCCTTGGGCAGCGGATGGGACCGGGTGCTGTGAAGCAGGGGGTGGCGCCTGTTGGGGAGGCTCAGGACGTGTGGGAGCCCACCGCGGAGGGGCTAGGGCATGGCGGGCTGCAGGTCCTGAGACTTGCCCTGCGGGGAGGCGGTTGAGGTCCAGCGAGAATTCTAGCGGGCTTTGGGAGGGCAGGCAGTGTTGGGGGACCTGGCGCACCTTCCGCAGCTGCTGGCCCAGGTGCTAAGCCCCTCACTGCCCGGGGCGGGGATGCCAGCCAACGGCTCCGAAGTGCGGGCCCGCCAGCCCGCGCCCACCCGGAGCTCCGCGGTTCCCTCCCGTGCCTCTCCCTCCACACCTCCCGGCAAGCAGAGGGAGCCGGCTCCAGCCTCTGCCTCCCAGAGAAGGGCTCCCACAGTGCAGCGGCGGCCTGAAGGGCTCCTCAAACGTGGCCAGAGCAGACGCCCAGGCCAAGGAGGCACTGAGAGCAAGCGAGGGCCGCCAGAACGTTGTCACCTCTCACTAGGATATCTGATACTCTTCATCCACAAAGAACTCTTTTTGTTCTAACTCCTCCACTTGCTCGTGCTTCCTATAATACTGATAGAACTATCTATGTATTGGCATTTATGTAAAATGCAAAGCCCCTTTGACTTCTAAGGGAGGGCAGTTGTCAGTTTCTGTAAGATTATGAACAGAGGGCTGGGTGCAGTGGCTCACTCCTGTAATCCTAGCACTTTGGGAGGCCGAGGTGGGTGGATCACCTGAGGTCAGGAGTTCAAGACCAGCCTGGCCAACATGGTAAAACCCCCATCTCTACTAAAAATACAAAAATTAGCTGGGCGTGGGGGCGGGCGTCTGTAATCCCAGCTACTCGGGAGGCTGAGGCAGGAGACTTGCTTGAACCCAAAAGGTGGAGGTTGCAGTGCGCCGAGATCACACCACTGCACTCCATCCTGCGACAGAGTGAGACTCCCTCAAAAAAAAAAAAAAAAAAAAATTTATGAACACAAAGGAGAGGGGCTTGAGCTGACAAGGGTCACTTTCTCTCTCCATGGAGTTAACCTGTACATGGTGGGAGACAATAAAGGACAATGGGCAAAGGGAGGCAGAGCTAAGACAGACAGACAGACGCATGTGTGCACACCCTGGGCGGTGGAGGAAGCGCTAGGATGTCATGGTTGGGAATCTGGATCCAACCACATCTGATCCAGCCCAGCCTTGGCCCTCAGAGCTACCAGATCCAATAAACCTCCTACTGGTTTATCCTGGAGCTGGTTTGAATCAAGTTTCCTTCACTTACAAATGAAAAAAAGTCTGATGAACTCCTATCTATAAAATCCTCCTGGAGAAATGCAGCTTTGGCATCTAGAGAAGGACCAAGCCAGTGTGCTGCTGTGAACAGGAGAGAAGCTGGAGCCACGGGAGATGTGGAAGAAATAGACTCGGGCTGGATGTTTGCCAGCAGCCAGGGTAGGATTAGGAGCTGGAGGACTGGACACCGTGGCTCTCTAGGGACTCTGCAGACATTTAGGGAGAGGTGGCTGAGGGAATGCCCACAGAAGTGTCAAATTTCAGCAGTTATAGGTGACTCAAGGAGCTTGGCATTGGAATGATTATTTTCTATGTCATGCCAGGCAGAAGGTATAATGTGGGAGATTTCTATCCTATGAAACTAAATCTATGCAGTGCATTAATCTTAACTTACTTTTTATTCTGTTTTTGTAGTCAATTGTTTAAAACCCAGGATGTCCTTTCTGAAGATAGTTGTTAGGATGCTATCAAGCACTCCTCCCAGCCCCTCCGAGATGCTGGGGTGGGGAAGCAATCAGTCCTATCTGTGTGGGAACTAGACTCCCACGAAGAGCAATCAGGGGAAGAAAGGAAACAAAGAAACTAACATGTATTTAGTATCTACTCTGTCCTAGGGGTCTGCTCTCTGCATATGTAATATGCAGGATCTGTAAGATCCTGGAAGGCAGTTTACTTCATAAACGAGGAGATTTAGGTGGAGAAGGGGTAACTGGCCACTGTCTTATCACCAGCATGCAGCAGAGCTGGGTCAGGGGCTGGCTTAGTCTGATTCCCACATTCCTGCACTTTTCATTGTACAACGGTGCCAGGCCAAAGACACCCCTTCTGGTCCCCACTTCCATTTGCAGATGTCTAAAGTTCTATGATAGAAACGTAAACACGAAAGGCTTTTGTTTGTGTTAAAAAGCAAAACTCCTTTATTTATTTATTTATTTTTTATTTATTTTTTGAGACAGAGTCCCACTGTGTTGCCCCAACTGGAGTGCAATAGCGTGATCTCAGCTCACGGCAACCTCCACCTCCAGGGTGCAAGCGATTCTCCTGCCTCAGCCTCCCGAGTAGCTGGGATTACAGGCACACGCCACCTCACCGGGCTAATTTTTGTATTTTTAGTAGAGACGGGATTTCACCACGTTGGCCAGGCTGGTCTCAAACTCTTGACCTTAAGTGATCCACCCACCTCAGCCTCCCAAAGCGCTGGGATTACAGGCATGAACCACCATGCTCAGCCCAATTTCTTTATTTATTTCTAAGATGGGGTCTCACTCTGTCACCAAGCCTGGAGTGCAGTGGCCTGATTATAGCTCACTGCAGCTTCAAACTCCTGAGCTTAAGCAATCCTCCTGCCTCAGCTTCCCAATTAGCTGAGACTACAGGCCTGTGCCACCATGCTCAGCTTTTTTAATTTTCTTGGTACAGATGGGGTCTCACTGCATTGCCCAGTGTGGTCTTGAACTCCTGAGCTCAAGTGATCCTCTCACCTCAGCTTCCCAAAGTGCTGGGATTACAGGTGTGAGCCACTGAGCCCATCCTAAAGCTCCATTAGATTTTGTGTCAGAGTCCAAAAATCAGGAAAGCCTGTGTTTCTGGTGACAAACTTCACCCATTTCATAAGTCTGTGGCGGGTAGTAATAAGTCAGAAGGTCAGTGCAGGTATTATGATGGTGTGGGAACAAAGCATTAACCAGCCTGGGACCTTAGCAGCCCTGCTAGCAGGTAAACCCTGAACTGAATGCAAATCAGCAAACAATAATGAGGCAGACCTTCCAGAGCAAACCATTTCCATTTCATTCTATATCTATGTATAGAGTGGCACAGAATGAGAAGAAGAAATAGCAGATTAAAAAAAGATAATATGGCTGGGTGCGGTGGCCTCACGCCTATAATCCCAGCACTTTGGGAGGCTGAGGTGGGTGGATCATGAGGTTGGGAGATGGAGACCTTCCTGGCTAACACGGTGAAACCCCGTCTCTACTAAAAATACAAAAAATTAGCCAGGCGTGGTGGCACACACCTGTAGTCCCAGCTACTCGCGAGGCTGAGGCAGAAGAATTGCTTGAACCCGGGAGGTGGAGGTTGCAGTGAGCCGAGATTGCACCACTGCACTCCAGCCTGGGCGACAGGGTGCAACTCCATCTCAAAAAAAAAAAAAAAATATATATATATATATGTGTATATATATGTATATATGTGTATATATATATATGTATATATATACACACAGCAACAAAAGCAACACACACTGAACAATATTTTGAGAGATTAACATTTAAGAAAGTACCTCATCCAGGAAAATAAATGTGGGAGATTTCTTTTTATTTTTGTTTTGAGACGGAGTCTCACACTGTTGCTGGGGCTGGAGTGCAGTGGCGTGATCTCGGCTCACAGCAACCTCCACCTCCCGGCTTCAAGCAATTCTCCTGCCTCAGCCTCCCGAGTAGCTGGGATTATAGGCGCCCACCCCCATGCCCAGCTGATTTTTTGTATTTTTAGTAGAGACGGGGTTTCACTGTGTTGGCCAAGCCGGTCTCAAACTCCTGACCTTGTGACCCACCTGTCTCGGCCTCCCAAAGTGCTGGGATTACAGGTGTGAGCCACTGAGCCCAGCCAAGGGAGATGAATTTCAAGAAGAACAAGTTAAGTGGGAAGTCATACAATGGAATATTATATAGCAATGAAAAATAAATGAACTACAGCTTCAAGTAGCCACATGGATAAATCTGTAAAATACAATGTCAAGCAAAAGTCACATGCTATATCATTTACATAAACTTAAAAAACATGCAAACCAGTCAGTCCTATATATTGCTAAGAGGTACCTTTACATGCGATGCAAGTATAACGTCATGCATGGGATCAATGCAACTAAATCTAGGATTGTATTTACCTCAAGATGGGGAGGGAACAGGATATTTGGGATGGAGAATAATTCAGGAAGTTTCCACTGCTTTTGTGATTAAGCCGGGTGGGGGCAAATTGGTATTTGCTAGGTTATTCTCTACATGTTTTGATGTCTGAAATACTTCCTAACAAATAAGAGAGAGGTAGGCAATAAAGAGGAAACAGCCTGGAAAATGAATGTAAAGGGATTCTAAGATTCCCTTAGAAAGTATTGTCCAGTGCGGAGTCCCACCGTCTTGCGTATTTGTCTAACAGTAATGACAGCTTAAATGTGACATTTAGCAACTGTTTCTGCTGATGAATCAAACCTTCATATGTCTTAACCTCTCACTTTTGGCAAATATAATGCCAGTCACACAGTAGAAAAATCTCTTGTGATTCATTATAGGAAACTGATATGTTTTCTTTTCTAGCCTTTTTAACTTGGCCAAATTAGAAATATTTTAAATGTCAAAAAAGAGAAAGAAAAATGCCACGTGAAGTCCTTTAGGGGAGACAGCTATTCAACAACAGAGGCCAGAATGCTGGATGAACAGAGAGAGGTATTGCATTTGACTGTAGCTAGTCCCTATTCTTGCAAATTTACAAAATTAGAAACTTGAGTTATTATAAAGTAAGAAAAATAAGCCCCTTTCATTTATTTCTTTGGACATTTTATTGATTATAATATTATAATAGCTTTTACTATAAAGAGAGCTTATATAAATCCAAGAGAAGGTAAAAACACTAAAAGGAAAGAGGACAATTTACAAAACAAAGTAGATAACCAAAGACATCTTAAATTCAATTATATTAATGCTCAAAGATATGCAAGACAAAAGGATTAAGGTCCTATTTTCATTTTTCATCCATCAAATCGCAAAAGATTAAAAAAATTAAGAGCACACCTGTTTATCACAAGTTTCTGTGGATGCTATTATATAATAAATTGTTTTCCTTAGGACAAGAACCAGTTTCATCTAGAGAGGGAAATACATCTACCTTCTAAATGTATGACTTATAAAGTACCAAAAAAATCTATTCAAAATATCTCCAAATTAGCCTAATACTATATAAGTAATTAAATTTCTTCCTCTGCTCTATCTTTGGATAAAATGTTCAAGGAATTTGTTAAAATGCAGCATATTCTCTGGGTGTGGTAAGCTCTTAGCCATTATTAACTATCACAGCCATTGCTTAAATTAGTTTATCAGATTAACTATTGAGTAGCCATTAAAAAACTCCTGTTCTTGTCATCTTTAATAGTTTTGAGAAGATACAAAAGCAATAGCAGAGACCCAAAATGCATTTAGAACAAATTACAACAAATATGTGTACACAGAGTATACACATGTAATTCAATATTGTAGAAATGTATTGACTTAGATCTCTCTGTTATATACTGCTTTATTTTCTTTTGTAATGAAATGAAACTTTATAACAAAGTTAATTTGGCATAGTCAATGAGATATACGGTGATTACTGTGCTATGCAGTCCTTGGGTGTAAGTGCTGAGAAGCCCCAAACAAAACAAACCAAAATTGTAGTTTCCTCTTTTCTTGGCTTGTTCGTTTCAAATATCTATAATCTGCATCAAGTGAACATTTTTCCTAATACAATGAATCATAGAATATTTATTCTTCGTATGCATAATATCACTTCTTCTTGCTAAGAAACTAAGGTTTTCAAGGAAACTTCCCAGCCTGGCTAGTTCCCTGTGTGTCCCGAGGAGGGTGAGGGGAGGATTACCTTCTACTCGAAAGCCATCTTTGCTTACCAAGATATGGATTGTAGATTTAGGGGTGCTAGGAAGATCTAAATAGGGATTGGTGGCTTGGAAGAGAAAGAACACAGGGAGAAGAAAGTCTGAATCCTCCAAAATAATGAATCCGTGGCAGGAAAGCTGCAGGGGATGGGGTGAGAATGGGAGGAGGAGGAGATAGACCTTCAGCAACATCCTCCTGCTCCCACTGGCTCAGCACTGGAGGGCACCCTAGGAAGCCTGCAAGACAGTGGCATCCAAGGCTGGGTGTAGATGTCATGTGGCATCAGGGCAAGCCAAAGCCCTGACACCCATGCTGCTCCATGTCATCTCCCCATGGGCCAGATTTGCCTCAGCTTTGGGCAAAGCCCTCCATTCCACAAGTAAGGTTAAGAGGAGTAGACATGAATATAAATGAAAAGATATACACTTTGTGAGGATGACACTGAGTCAAATTATAATCCACGCATTGTAAGAGTCTTTTCGGAGAACAGGTGGAAGGGTGTGGAGCGGTGGGGAAGGTGGTCAACAATGTGAGAACAAGGTCCTGCAGAAATACCCACATCCCACTTCAAGCACAAGGCTATGAGAAATAAAAATTTAAAAAACCTTTTTAGATATAGAGTCTTGCTTTATTTCCCAGGCTGGAGTGCAGTGGTGCAATTATAGCTCAATGTAACCTTGAACTTCCGAGCACACGCAATTCTCCTGCCTCAACCTCCCAAATAGCTAGGACTACAGTTGTGCACCACCACATGCAGCGAATTTAATGTCAACAGAGGTCTCACTTTTTGGCCCATGCTGGTCTTGAACTCCTGGTCTCAAATGATCCTCCTGCCTCAGCCTCCCGAAGTGTTGGGATTACAGGAATGAGCCACTGTGCCCAGTCAAGAATATTTTTAATATGTACATTTGTTCAAAAATTTATTCACAATAAAATCCTCAGTTTTCAAGAAACAACAGAATCATCCACATGGACAAGAGATAAAATGGGAACACAAAACAGGAAGCAGGGACTAAGTCTCAGGCCTGCTGAAAACTGGGGTCAAAGAGAGGGAGTGGTGGACAGGAGTTCTACTCAGAGAGAAAGAGGATGGAAAGTTCCCCATATGGGGAACTCTGGGCTCCCTGCAAAAGAACATAGACTAAAATTAGCTACAACTACTAACCAGAGCTGGGGTAGAAAGTCAGCTTCTTGCTTGGGTGGAAGAAAAGAACAGAGATTTCTTGGTAGCCTGAAACCAGGCCTAACTATGTACTGGCACAGGGACTGGGTTTGCATGTAACGGTTTAAGCTGTCAGCATAAAGCTTGATTATAACTAGGGACTCTGCAGTGCTGGGAGGTGACAACCTCAAAAGATCAGACAGAAAAGTTGTACATAAGAAGAGAGGGTGGGAGACAAAGAACTCACCCTCAAAATTTCAAAACACATAGAAAGGTCAGTGTCGTAAAAGATAGCCAAAAAAATTCAACAAGTGATAATTCATTCCTGAAGAAATGAAAATAATAGATAATCTGAAAAGATTTACAATAAGTATGGTAATATTTTTCGAAGGGGTAAATAAAGGAAAAGCTTTTTTAAAAAAATTACAAAATTGGCAGACATTAATTAGTAATGTGTAGCTATGAAAAAGTACCAGTTAAGAGCCTGGAAGTAAAAAATATAGTTATTGAAATAAAAAAGAGTAACTCCACCAATGCTGTCAAATCTATACAAGACACAATCAAACAGAAGATGTAGTAAAGTGAATGAAATATTGAAGAATTCACCCAGAATATAACACTCAGAGGTCAAGAGAAGAAACAAAAATGGAAAATACTGAGAGACAAGGAAGACAGACAGATTCTATCATACATCCATCTGTGAGTATTTTCAGCAGTAGAGGGGAGAAGAAATGGTGGTCAGGCATTTAAAGAGAGAAAGGCCGAGAATTTTCAGAATAAAGGATGCAAGTCCTGAGACTGAAAGCGTACATCAAGTTCTACACAAGTTAACGCATGTTCAAAGTAACTGTAGGTCACCAAGAAAAAAGAAAAAGGTGCTCGAAAAAAAACCAGATTATCCACAAAGGGATAACAGTTAGATTGAGAACATACCTTGCATCCGCAGCAACAGGGACCGGAGGAGAATCATCATCCATGTGCTGATGGAAAACACTGTCAACCCTGAATTCCACATACAGCCAAATTGTCGTCCAATAGTGAGAGCAAAATAACTTCAAAACTACGGAGACAAAGGATGTTGATCACCAAAAAGACAAATAAATCCACAAGGAAGCCATGAGATGCACTGAGACGTCACTATAAATAGTGCAACAGAAGCCCAACTCTAACATTGGAATGCCAATATCCCAGGGGAAAACTCAGCATGCATCATGGCCTACTGGGATTATATTAGACATTAGAAACAGGTAATTGAAAGGAAAAGTCAACTTCCAATTAAGCAAAACTTATTACTCTCTAAGGAATGAAGGGAGGCAGGAAGAGATGGACCTAATGGAAGAAGGAGGAACAGAGGAAGGAAGGAAGGGAGTGGGAGGTTCACCTGCCTGCCCCTATATTTCCCAAAGTGGAGAAGTGAGAGCCCCCTGAAAAGATGGATATGTGAGCCAAAGGGAGTTGAGGCTCACCTTTGGGTTTACCTATTGAGTGTACCTCCTTGGGGTGTGTATGGGATGGGGGCAGGGGACACATGGGAAATATGAACCAAAGCATTTCTGGCCATGTACCAGGCAATCTTCCCCTTGACAAGAACTCTGCTGGGAGAGAACAGCAGTGCATTACAGGTCCGTGGCAAAGACGGCCTGGAGCACAGGGCAGGGCCAGCACCTCTGCAGGGCTCAGGCTGGGGACCAGACAGAGATTCTCCAGAACAGGAAGAGGGCATAGAAGTCACAAAGCTCTTGTTTTGTACCAAGCCAGCCTGCATCAGAGGGCACCCCCTAAATTTGGTGTCTTTGTCCATTTGTGCTGCTATAACAAAATAACCTGAGACTGGCTTATTTATAAAGAATGCAAATTTATTTCTTACCGTCCTGGAGGCCGGGAAGTCCAAGATCAAGGTACCGGCAGAGTCAGTCTCTGGTGAGAGTTCTGTCTGTTACCAGGATGGCCCCTTGTTGCTGTGTCCTCACATAGTGGAAGGGCAGAAAGGGACTAGCTAGTTCCCTAGAGCCGTTTTATAAGGGCACTAATCCTGTCATGAGGGCAGAGCCCTCACTACCTCATCACCTCCTGAAGGTCTCACCTCTTAACACCATCACCTTGGGGTTTAAGTTCCAACCTAAGAATGTTGGAAGAACATGTCCATTCAAACCTCAGCACTGGTAAGAGGTTAAAGTGCAACTCTGGCTGGGTGCAGTGGCTCACGCCTGTAATCCCAGCATTTTGGGAGGCTGACGCGGGCAGATCACGAGGTCAGGAGATCGAGACTGTCCTGGCTAACACAGTGAAACCCCGTCTCTACTAAGAATACAAAAAAATTAGCCAGGTGTGGTGGTGGGCGCCTGTAGTCCCAGCTACTCGGGAGGCTGAGGCAGGAGAATGGCGTGAACCCGGGAGGCGGAGCTTGCAGTGAGCAGAGATCAAGCCACTGCACTCCAGCCTGGGCGACAGAGCAAGACTCCGTCTCAAAAAAAAAAAAAAAAAAAAAAAAAAAAAAAAAAAAAAGAAATTCAAGTGCAACTCTCTGTTCCCATCTCTGTTAGAACCTGAGAACAAACTGGGGCAGCTGCTGAGCTATAATGAGTGGATCTTTGAGAAGAAACATGTTTAGAAGAATTTTAACAACTTAGCTCAGATTTGTGAATGAAATTCCTTCTTGGTCCTTTTTGAAATTTCATTAATATTTTAAAATTGCTTTTAATCGCTTCATTTGATACCTTAATGGTGTTTCTTTTGAACGTGATGCTATCCGGAGAACTTGAAAGTTCAGCTTCATTTGGGTGACACATATGAAATGTTATTCCTCTCTCTTTGGTGGAGGAGAAATAAGCCTGCATTCTTTCTGCTTCCGGGTTTTGGGCTGCACATCCACAAAGGCTGAAAGCTGCCACCCCAGGACCACTGGGCTTTGAGGGCCAGGTGCTAAGACAACTACAACAAGACAGCTCTGCAGCACCCCACGATTTCACATATTCTAGACTCTTCCCTCGGGCTTCTTTGTGTACAGGCATTTCCCCAACTGGGACAACATTCCCTGAGTGGGCAAGAGTACGGCATGCAGATGAATTAGGTCAGAGGCCTGTCCTCACAAGCGCCTGAGCCTTCACCTGCCAAAAAGGACGAAAATTTGATCTCCACCACAGGAAGGGCTTTCTTATGCAGCTACATTTCCAACACCTAGAATAGTGCCTAAAAATTAGAATGAAATCCCGTGGACAGGGAGCTATCCATTGACATGATCCGCTTTTATGTATGCTCTTTTAGAAATACATTTTTAAACATGCATTCCTTCATAATACAGACAAAAATGTTGGGGTTGACAAACCCGGACATTGCTTAAGATACAGATGGGCCAGAAAAAAAAATATTTAGAGAAATAGATGGGTTCCTGTGTGCTTTTGAAGTGGAAGAAGAAAGGAATCAGTACTGTCTGCTGCCTGAGATATTCAGTCTAAGAAATATTGCTTTGCTATGAAATTAATTACTATCCAAAAAGAAGGTCTCCAGGGATTTAAAATTATATTGCATGTATCTATGTAGTATATTATAGTACATTAAAAAGGTAAAATAAATTAAAAGCCTTAAAATAATTTACATAATATTTTTAGATCCCTGTGGCATATTAATCATGCCTTCTACTCTATTTATCTTGTCTTTTTGTTTTGGTAAATAGAAACAGTCTCAGAATTATGCCACTTGACTAATAAGTGGCCCTTGTGTAGAAATGGCTACTGACCCCTGTCCCCTTATCATGCTACAGGAGTGACCAGTACCAAGGGTCCCAGCTGCCTCTCACTCCACCAGCGCCCCACAGCCATTGCTCATGGAGCCCCCACTGCTAGTTTTTAAGTTCAACTTCTTCTCTTTATCCCTAAGTCTTCCAGAACTCAGGTTTTGGAATACCCTTAGTAGTATCCCAACTGTATTATGATGAATTAGGCTTTTGGGGCTAGCCTGAGAATCTGACCTCCACTGAGAATATGTGGATAAATTGCAAGTCAGTATAGAATGATAATTAAGAATGGGGTTCTGGAACAGGCAGACTACCATTCTTGGTGTCCAGGTTCTGACGTGCATTAAGGGCATGACCTTGGACAGTGTGGCTGCCCTTTGCCTCAGTTTTCTCCCCTGTAAAATGAGAACAATAGTTACCACCAACTTTATTGGTACTATTATGGGCTGAATGTGTCCCCTCAAAATTCATATGTTGAAGTCTTCATCCCCACTACCTCAGAATGTGTCTATATTTGGAAATAGGGCCTTTAATGAAGGAGGCAATTGAGTTAAAATTACCTCTGGCCATTAGGGTGCGCCCTCATTCAATATGCCTAGTGTCCTTATAAGAAGAGGAGATTAGGACTCAGACACATACAGAAGGAAGACCATGTGAGGACACAAGGAGAAGAGGCCACCCAGGAGCCAAGGAGAAAGGCTTCAGGAGAAACCAACACCTTGTTCTGAGACTTCCAGCCTTTAAAATTGTGAGAAAATGCACTGTTGTGGTGCTTTGCTATGGCGTTCCTAGCAGACTATTGCTGGTACCTTTGAAGATTCCATGAGACAATGCATGTTACATGGTTGGAATAGTGCCTAGCATAGTAAGCACTCAAGTAATTTTAGCGACCCATATTATATAACACAATAAGCTGCTATTTCTACATAACTTCCTTGTGAATTAAGATTTAGATCACAGGCCGGGCGCTGTGGCTCACACTTGTAATCCCAGCACTTTGGGAAGCCGAGGCGGGCGGATCACGAGGTCAGGAGATCGAGACCACGGTGAAACCCCGTCTCTACTAAAAAATACAAAAAATTAGCCGGGCATGGTGGCAGGCGCCTGTAGTCCCAGCTACTCGGAGAGGCTGAGGCAGGAGAATGGCGTGAACCCGGGAGGCGGAGCTTGCAGTGAGCCGAGATTGCTCCACTGCACTCCAGCCTGGGCGACAGAGCAAGACTCTGTCTCGGAAAAAAAAAAAAAAAAAAAAAACAGATTTAGATCACAATCTGGTCATAATGTGGGCACTTTTAGGTATCAGGATTACCTTGAACCTTCTCTTCTTTACATTAAACATGCATCTGTTCATTCATTCATTCATAAAATAAACATGTATTCACTGGCAACTCCCAGCCAGGAACTGTGTTTGGTGCTGGGAGCACAAGATGGATGGCACACAGATTGTAATGCTTCCTTGAGGAGCTTAGAGTATCTGGAAATGGTCCAACATGGCTCTTGGCATCATTAGAAAGATAGAGTGGTGGCTGGAGGCTGGTCAGGTTGAGCATTGAAACAAAACAGAGCGATTGTCCGTCTGCAGGGCAGGCAGATGAGCAGCTCTCTGGACAGGAGGCCACTCTTGGGATGATGTGGGTTTACTAGAGAAGTTCTGCGGTCACCCAGCACTGACCTGCAACATCCAGAGAAAGATGGCTCTGTCTGAGCAAAACATTCATGCTGGGCTTGAGGTTAAAAGGTTGCAAGCAAGTCCAGCTCTGCTGGTGAAGTTATGGCCGGGGCATGTTGTGTAGTCTAACAGGAAAAGTGCTGATGCCGACCCATCTACCCAGCCACACTCTCTAGCAGAGAACTGGAATCGTCACTTATGCTCTGCAGGGAAGTTGCTTTCATAGCTAGGCCAGATTTCTTTGCAATTACAATGTCAGTAATGAGCTTCATAGTTTCTCTCTTTTGTAAAACCACTTCTTCAGGTATAATTGATATACAGTAAAATAGGCATATTTCAGTGGTAAAATTTGATGTGTTACACCACAAGGCAGTAAACATAGCGATCATCCCCCAAATTCTCCTCCTGTCCCTTAGTGAGCCCTTTTTCCTGTCCTTCCTCCGCACCTGCAGGCAACCACCGATCTGCTTTCTGTCACTATCAGTTAGCTGGCTTTTTACATTATTTTGAGATTCATCCAGGCTGCTGCTGTGTATTCATGCTTCCTCTCTTTTTGTTGCTGAGTAGTATTCCACTATATAAATACGCTGCAGTTTTTTTATCCAGTCACCTGTTGATAGACACGTGGATTGTGTCCTATTTGGGCTTTTGCAAATAAAGTGGCTATGAACATTTGTGTACAGGTCTTTGCATGGATCTCCGCTTTCTTTCCTCAGATCTCCGCTTTCTTTCCTCTTGGGTGAATACCTAGGAATGGAATGATTGGATCAAATGGTAGGTATATGTACACCTTTTTTTTTTTTTTTTTTAGATGGAGTCTTCCTCTGTCGCCCAAGCTCGAGTGCTGTGGCACTATTTCAGCTCACTGCAAGCTCCGCCTCCTGGATTCACGCCATTCTCCTGCCTCAGCCTCCCGAGTAGCTGGGACTACAGGCGCCCACCACCACGCCCAGCTAATTTTTTGTATTTTTTAGTAGAGACAGAGTTTCACCGTGTTAGCCAGGATGGTCTTGATCTCCTGACCTCGTGATCTGCCCGCCTCAGCCTCCCAAAGTGTTGGGATTACAGGCGTGAGCCACCACACCCGGCTGTATGTACACCTTTTTAAGAAACTGCAAACTGTTTTCTGAAGCAGCTATATCATTTTGTATTCCTACCACAAGTGCAAGAGATTTCTAGTTCTTTCACATCCTCATCCATGTGTTCAGTCTTTTCTAATTTTAGTCATTTTAATAGGTGTATAGTGGTATATCATTGTGGTTTTAATTTGCATTTGTCTAATGGCTATTGATGAAATGTTTGTTCAAATCTTTAGCTGACTTTTTATGGGTTGTTGGTTTTCTTATTATTATGTTTGGGTTTTTTTCTGGATGCAAATACTTTATCAGACATATGCTTTTCAAATATTTTCTCTCACTCTATGGCTTGACATTTTATTCTCTAAACAGTGTAAAGAGCAGACTTTAAAGTTTAATGAAGTCTAATTAGTCAATTTGTTCTGTTATGGCGCATGCTTTTGGTGTCATATTTAAGAAATCTTTGCCTAACCTAAGTTTACAGTTTTTCTCCTATCTTTTCTTTGAGAAGTTGTATAGCTTTAGGTTTTACATTTAGACATATGATCTCTTTTGAATTAATATCAATTGAGCCAATTTGGTTCATAGTTGTATTCAGGTCTTTTATACACTACTGATTTTCTGTCTAATTGTGCTGTCAATTATTAAGGGCGGGGTCCTGAAATCTTGGGCTATATTTATGGATTTATCTTCCCCTGCACTTCTATCAGTTGTTGCTTCATGTACTTTTGAAGCTCTATTATTAGATGCATATTGAGGATTGTTATGTCTTGCTGATGAATTTACCTCTTTGTCATTAAGAACTGACCTTCTTTATTCTTGATAATATTCTTTGCTCTGAAATCTACCTTGCTTGAGATTGATATACCCACTGCAACTTTCTTTTTTTTTGAGACGGAGTCTCGCTGTGTAGCCCAGGCTGGAGTGCAGTGGTGCGATCTCGGCTCACTGCAAGCTCCGCCTCCTGGGTTCATGCCATTCTCCCACCTCAGCGTCCCGAGTAGCTAGGACTACAGGAGCCCGCCACCATGCCCAGCTAATTTTGTTTCTGTATTTTTAGTAGAGACGGGGTTTCACCCTGTTAGCCGGGATGGTCTTGATTTCCTAACCAAGTGATCTGCCCACCTCAGCCTCCCAAAGTGTTGGGATTACAGGCGTGAGCCACTGCATCCGGCCTACCCACTACAACTTTCTTTCGATTCATGTTAGTGTGGAATATATTTTTAATCTGTGTCTTTATATTTAAACTGTGTTTTTCACATGTTTATAGCAGCACTGTTCACAATTGCAAAATCATGGAACCAGCCCAAATGCCCATCAATCAACGAGTGGATAAAGAAACTGTGGTGTGTGTGTGTGTATATACATATATATATGTACACACATACATATATATATATATATACACATATATACATATATACATATATAATATATACATATATACATATATACACATATATACATATATACATATATACACATATATACATATATACATATATACATATATATACACATATACCTATATACATATATACACATATATACATATATACATATATACATATGTACACATATATACATATATATACATATATACATATATACATATATATACATATATATATATATATATGATGGAATACTACTCAGCCATAAAAAAGAATGAATTAACGGCACTTGTAGTGACCAGGATGAGACTGGAGACTATGATTCTAAATGAAGTAACTCAGGAATGGAAAACCAAACACCATATGTTCTCACTGATATGTGGGAGCTAAGCTATGAGGACACAAAGGCGTAAGAATGATACAGTGGACTCTGGGGATTTGGGGGGAAGAATGGGAGGGGGCGAGGGATAAAAGACTACAAATAGGGTGCAGTATACACCATTTGGGTGATGGGTGAACCAAAATCTCACAAAGCACCACTAAAGACCTTACTCATGTAACCAAACACGACCTGTACCCCAATAACCTATGGAAAAATTAAAAAAATAAATTGTATTTTTATAGGCAGCATAGTCTTGTCTTTTGATCCAATATGACAATTTCAAACTTCTAGTTGGAATTTTTAGTCTATTAACATTTAATGTGAGTGTGGATATGCTTAGGTTTAAATGTACTCTCTTCCTATTTATTTTCTATTTGTCCCTTTCTTTGTTAGCTTTTTCTTCTTATTCTGCTTTCTCTTTCATTAACTAAATACATTTTACTATTTCATTTTATCACCTTAGTTGAATTATGAGCTTTAACTCCTTGTTTTGTACCTGGGTGATTCTCTCAGGATTTTTACTATGCATCACTAACTTGTTCTGGTTAACTTTCAGGTGACATGACACCACTTCATATATATTATAAAAGAATATAAAATAGTATACCCCATTTCCCTCTGCCAGCCTTTGTGCTACTGCTGTCATATATTTTACCTTTCCACGTGTTAGTGACTCCACAATACATAATTGTTATGATTGTTTAAATAGTCAAGTATCTTTTAAGCTTATTTAATAAGAAAAGGTAATCATCTATGTAATCATTAGTTATTATTTCGGGCACTCTTGATTTCTTTTTTTTATTTATTTTTATTTTTATTTATTTATTTTTTTTTTGAGACGGAGTCTCCCTCTGTCACCCAGGCTGGAGTGCAGTGGTGCCATCTCGGCTCACTGCAAGCCCCGCCTCCTGGGTTCATGCCATTCTCCTGCCTCAGTCTCCGGAGTAGCTGGGACTACAGGCACCTGCCACCACTCCTGGCTAATTTTTTTGTATTTTTAGTAGAGAAGGGGTTTCACCGTGTTAGCCAGGATGGTCTCAATCTCCTGACCTCGTGATCCACCTGCCTCAGCCTCCCAAAGTGCTGGGATTACAGGTGTGAGCCACCATGCCTGGCCATTTATTTTTATTTATTTTTATTTTTTATTTTTTTAGATGGAGTCTCGCTCTGTCTTCCAGGCTGGAGTGCAGTGGCCTGATCTCGGCTCACTGCAAGCTCCGCCTCCCGGGTTCACATCATTCTCCTGCCTCAGCCTCCCGAGTAGCTGGGACTACTGTCGCCCACCACCGCAGCCGGCTAATTATTTGTATTTTTAGTAGAGACTGGGTTTCACCATGTTAGCCAGGATGGTCTCGATCTTGTGACCTCATGATCCGCCCGTCTTGGCCTCCCAAAGTGCTGAGATTACAGGCCTGAGCCACTGCGCCCGGGCGATTTCTTTGTATAGATCCAGATTTCCATCTGGCATCATTTTCCTTCTGTCTGAAGGACTTCCTATAAGATGTTTTAATAGTATGGGTATGCTGGAATAATGAATTCTTATAGCTTTTGTATGTCGAAAAATATCTATATTTTGCCTTCACTTTTGAAAGATATTTTTATTGGGTATACAATTCTGAATGACTTTTTTTTTAAAAAAACTATTTCTCTTGTCTTTTCATTTATATTGCCTTTGTCAAGAAACCAGCTGTCATTCTTAACTATGTGCCTCTTATGTATGTCTTTTTTCTCTGGCTGATTTTTAAATTTTCTTTATCACTAGTTTGAGCAATTTCAGTTTGGTTTACCTTTGTGTAGTTTTATGCCTTGGAGCTCATTGAACTACTCGTGACACTGAGTTTATTGTTTTCATCAGTTTTCGAAAATTGTTGGCCATTATTTCTTTCAATATTTTTTTCTTCTCTGCTCTCTTTTGGAGACTTCAGTGTCACGTTAAGGTGCTCAAAATTGTCTCACAGCTCACTGCCCATTGTTTCAGCTTTAAAAATCCTTATTTATGTTTTAGCGTGGATAGTTTCTATTGCTGTGTCTTCAGGTTCACTGATCTTTTCTTCTGCAATGTCCCACCTCTCATTAATCCCATTCAGTTTATTTTCATTGCAGACATTTTAGTTTTTATCTCCAGAAGTTGCATTTGGTCATTTTGTACTTCTAGGTCTCTGCTTAACTTTTTGAACACATGGAATAAATTTATAATAATAATGTTTTAATGCAATTGTCTGTTAATTCTAACATCTGTGTTAGTTCTGGGTCAGTTTCAACTGAATGATTTTTCTCTTTATTATGAGTCATATTTCCTGCCTCTTCTCCTAATTTTTTACTGGATGCGAGATATTGCCTTTTCGGCTACAGGATGGTTTTGAGTTGCTACGAGTATTCTTGAACTTTGCTCTGGGACATAATTAAGTTACCTGTGAATAGTTTGATCCTTTGAATCTTTCACTTAAGATTTGTTAGGTAGGACAAGAGAAGGGCTAATTTTCACCCATTACTGAGACAAGACCCTTATGAGTGCTTTACCCAGTGCTCGGTGCCTGGCTCATGGGAACAGGTACTATTCTCGGCCTTGTGAGCATTGGGTACTATTCCTTCTTATCATTTAAGATAAGTAAGGGTGTTTCCCCATCTTTGGTTTTATTCTGCACAGACGTGCACTGATCGGTACCCAGCTGAACACTGAAGAACTTTCTGCAGATAGCTGGGATCTCTCTCATAGTACATCTCTTTCCCCTCTAATATTCTGGCCTGCAAAGTCCAGCCACCTTCTTCTGCCTGGACTCTCAACCCTGTCTTCTCAATCCAGAGTCTGCTCCTGCTGGTATCCCTCTTTCTGTGCTGTGGCCTGGGAGCTCTGGTCAGGCAGTAAACTCAAGTAGTTAAAGGGCTCACATCATTTGCTTCCTATCTCCAAGCAAACACTGTCCTTCATGACTGATGTCCAGTGTCTTAAAAACTAGTATGTTATATATTTTATTCACAGAAAGTATGTCTTTTATGACCTAGCCTCAGATGTCACTTTTGTTATTTCTTTATTTCTTTTTTGAGATGGAATCTCGCTCTGTCGCCCAGGCTGGAGTGCAGTGGTACGATCTCTGCTCTCTGCAAGCTCCGCCTCCCGGGTTCATGCCATTCTCCCGCCTCAGCCTCCAGAGTAGCTGGGACTACAGGCGCCTGCCACCATGCCCGGCTAATTTTTTTGTATTTTTAGTAGAGACACGGTTTCACCATGTTAGCCAGGATGGTCTTGATCTCCTGACCTCGTGATCCGCCCGCCTCGGGCTCCCAAAGTGCTGGGATGACAGGCTTGAGCCACCGTGCCCGGCCACATTTTGTTATTTCTACCATATTCTACTGATTGGAGAGGAGATATTACTGAGGGGATATTACCCAAATAAATAAATACCTGAAAACCAGAATCACTGGAGGCTGGTCACTACACAGACATAGTAAACACGCCAACTCAGACAGTGAGAATTAGATTGGGCAGACAGCATGAAGCCAGGAAACAGTGCACAAGAAAGACTTGAGAGCCCTCAGAAAGAGTTGGGACAGAAATAATTCCATTCTACTCTCTGTTTTCTGTAAACACCTGTGTCTCAGTTGAGCTCTCTTCACATTGTTTCACTGTTATTTAAGTGCTAGTCTCCTCTATAAATTGAGAATTTCTGGAAAGCAGAAAATACCTCATTCATATTGGGTCCTCCAGGCTTCTCATATCATGTCCAAATGACAGTAGTAGCTCAAATGTGGTTTCTTGAATTGAATCAAATTAAATAGTGTAGAACAGTAAATTTACTAATATCTATCACATAGCACTAAATGTTGAGA
Source organism: Symphalangus syndactylus (assembly GCF_028878055.3). Lineage (NCBI taxonomy): Eukaryota > Metazoa > Chordata > Mammalia > Primates > Hylobatidae > Symphalangus > Symphalangus syndactylus. The sequence goes on along the minus strand of NC_072423.2, from coordinate 73,317,380 downwards.
TGTGCTAAGGTGGTAGTGGCACAATAAAGGTAATGATGATTTTAAAACACTGACCAGAACCACAAGTTAGGGACAGAGGCCAAGAAGGTCCAATCCAAAGCTGAGACTATTGTGGCAATTCGGGCATAAAATGGTAAGGTTTGGAATACACAGAAGTAAGAAGTGGGAAGAAAACGAAAGATGAATCCCACAACCAGATGAAGAAAATAATTGATAGGACTTATTGCGAGTTGGGCTTGAAGGGAAGGAAAGGTCAAGATGATTGTAAGGTTTCCAGCTGAGGAGACCTAAAAGTTGTGGTGTCATCAAAAAAGTAACAGTGCTCAGACCTGGATACATCACTCCCCTCCCAAAGTTGTTCTTCCTTTATTTCCTATCTTAATAAACTAAGCTAGAAATCTTGGAATTATTCTCGATTATTTTTCTCCTTCTTACCTATGAATCAAGTTGGTTACTCTTGCAGCTTGGAATTCCCGAGAAGCTGACGCAGATAGAGTTAGCATGCGGTAGGCTTATTAGGACGTGCTCCTAGGGTCAGCCCTGTGTAAGGGAGGGAATTGAGGTAGGATTAGACAGAGGGAGAAGTGGGGCTCATGTGGACACAATGGCAGCCTTGTGGGGTTTCACAGGGAGGACTGGAGTTAGATGGCCCTTCAGAGTGGCCCTGAATTGGACCAAGTTGATCAAGTCTTCATGCCCTCACGTCACTGTCATTGGGCTTTGGGATGGGAAGTGACCTCAGGCAAGCAGCTCTGTGCAACTCAGGCAATCCCTGATGGCATTGGCAGCTGAAGACTGCCTGCTCATAGCATTCTCAGCAACTGGGGCAACAAGTCCTTCACTGGTGGGCATCTGAATGGCATGTTGTGGTGTGCACATCGTGACCATCCTCAAGTCTCCATCCCAGCCTCACCAGATTAGTTATTTGCAGTTCCCCTTACTTCTTTCCTGAATTGCTGCAACAGGGTCCTAGCTTGTCTCTCTGCTTACTGTCTTCAACATTCTTTAATCCGTTTTCCACACGACTGTTGTGATAATCTTTCTAAATATAGATATAATCATGCCATTCTTCTCCTCAAAACCATTCAAGAGCATCTCATCACTTGTGGGATTCACAGTCTGGACTTCCATCCTAGCTGTACTCTGGCCCTGAAGAACTATGAGGAGTTGGTGCTGGGCTTTCACATGCCATCTGTTTCTTTATCTGTCGGATGCCTTCCCCCTTGGACCTGACTTTTTGCTTAGCTAACTCCTCTTACCCTGTCTTTCCAGACTCATCTCCTTTATGAAACCTCCATGATTCTGCTAGCCTAGGTTAAGTGGCATCCCAATGTGTTATTATAGCCCCGGTATATGTCTTTTTGTAGCATTTATTACGTGATGCTCCAAATGTCTATTACCATAGATTCATCTTGTTGAGAGTTGCAGACACAGCACCTAACACATGGCCTGGTGTGTAGGGGGCTCTCAAATGTTTGGACAGTAAATGAGTTAGTCAAGCAATTGCTTAAAAATATATTCTCCCATTGGTGGTTCACACCTGTAATCCCAGCTTTTTGGGAGGCCAAGGCAGGTGGTTCACAAGGTCAGGAGTTTGAGACCAGCCTGGCCAATATGGTGAAACCCCGTCTCAATTAAAAATACAAAAATTAGCTGGGTATAGTGGTGGGCGCCTGTAGTCCAAGCTACTCTGGAGGCTGAGGCAGGAGAATTGCTTGAACCCAAGAGGCGGAGGTTGCAGTGAGCTGAGATCATGCCACTGCACTCCAGCCTGGGCAACAGAGAGAGACTCTGTCTCAAAAAAAAAAAAAAAAAATGATGTTCTCCCAATTTTATTCTCCGGATTACCAACAACCCTCTTCTGGACATCAGCAACAGGGTTTTTGGAAGCAGAAATCAGTCTTTTTTAAAAATGTTTTTTATTATTTATAAAAAATTTTGTGGGTAAATAGTAGTTGTATATATTTATGGGGTACATGAGATGTTTTGATACAGGCATGCAATGTAAAATAATCACATCATGAAGAACAAGGTATCGATCCCCTCAAGCATTTATCCTTTGAGTTACACACAATTCAATTACATTCTTTAAGTTATTTTAAAATATTCGCTTAAATTATTATTGACTACCATCATCCAATTGTGCTATCAAATAGTGGGTCTTATTCATTCTTTCTATTTTTTGTACCAGTTAACCATCCCCACCTCCCACCTCCCCACCACAGGAATCAGTCTTGAAACTGAGATTTGCTTACAGACTAGGTCTGATCTTGGCTGTAAAAATATTATCGTCTACCAAGTTTAGCCAAGGAGCTACTTTGGCTAATGATTGAAGATCTTCTCTGTGGCTGCTGATTAAGGTACCTAGGGAAGGAATTTGTTCACTGTTCTGACACCAGCATCCTATTTGCCCTCTGCCCTCTTCCTCTCACAGTGCATGAAGTAAATCCCAGAGCAGAAGTGGGAGGGGATGTGTATCACCCCCTACCCCCAACCAGAGCTGCAGATGCTGATGCAGAGCTGTGTGGATGTCATTTTCTGCCACTGGGTTCTGGGTTCTGGGTTTCCAGACTGGGTGAGAAGAGATAGTAAGACTTGAAGGGCCCCCCTGTCCCCACCCCAGCCCACTGTTTCCCAGACCTGGCTGCTTAGTTGGCTTCCTCCCTGAAATGAAAGAGAATCTAGCAGCAACACACAGAGAACCCTCTAAGCCACTCATCAGAGTTGTTGACGATCATTTAGTGCTTCCTTACCTATAAATCACTGGGTTCTAGATGAGGTTTACACTCCCATTAGCAGTAATCCTGCTCTCATGGGGCCTTCTAGCTTTCCCAGGACACCTACATGCAGGAGCTTAGAGACCAATTGTGTGGGTGACAATCGCCTTTCAATAAATCCTCACACCTTATCCATCTGTATTTGTTTAGAATTACTTCAAAAAGAACTCCTAAATAGAATTCCATATTGCCTTAAATACTATTGGCTGTTTGGAAGTCACAAGGACTCTTTGGGACATTTTAAATAATTTATTTTACAAGGCCATCCTCTGTCCTGGGAGGTTTTCATGTTGAATTCTATTAACAGCTTTTGTCTTCTGTTATAATGCATATATTAACAATTAAAAGCCATTTAAAGTAATTGATTCAATTCACTAAAGCCAACAAATTAATTAACTGATGCATAATTAATCAGAGCAGCAAGGCATCCATTCTTCAGGGACCAGATAGGAAAGCTGTGATTTGTGTGCTCATCAACAGAGTAGATACAGTCAGCTGCGCTCTTGAACCAGATACTGATACAACTGGGGTCATAATTTAAGGGTCGAAGGCTGTTCAGCCCACAAAAGGAACTCTCGGCCTTGGCAGCTCTGTTCAACATGAGGCAGTGTTACATCATCGTATTAGTCAGCTTGGGCTGCCATAACAACAAAATACCTGGCTTACATGACAGACATTTATTGCTCATAGTTCTGAAGGCTGGAAAGTTCAATCTCAAGGTGTCAGCAGATTTGGTTCCTAGTGAGGGCTCTCTTCCTGGATTACAGATGGTCTCCTTCTTGCTATATCCTCACAGGGCAGAGGGAGAGCTCTGGTCTCTCTTTCTCTTATTATAAGGTCAATAATCCCATCATTTCCCACCCACCTATGACCTCATCTAAGCCTGTACATCTCCCAAAGACCCCATCTCCAAATATTATCACACTAGGGGTTAAGGCTTCAACATATACATTTTGTGGGGACACAAACATTCAATTCATAAAAATCATGCTCTGACCAGGTTTTTTTTTTTGAGATGGAGTTTTGCTCTTGTCGCCCAGACTGGAGTACAATGGCCAGATCTCAGCTCACCACAACCTCTGCCTCCCAGGTTCAAGCAATTCTCTTGCCTCAGCCTCCCAAGTAGCTGGGATTACAGGCATGCACCACCACACCTGGCTAATTTTTGTATATTTAGTAGAGATGGGGTTTCTCCACGTTGGTCAGGCTGGTCTCGACCTCCTGACCTCAGGTGATCCACCCGCCTCAGCCTCCCAAAGTGCTGGGATTACAGGCATGAGCCACTGTGCCCAGCCCTGACCAGGTCTTAAGATAGACACAGAACTACTGCATATCAGAGCTGGGTGATCCTTAGAGTCTGTCCTTGTCTGTTCTCAACCCATACAGGTTGAATATCTCTTACTCAAAATGCTTGGGACTAGAGTAATTTTGGATTTTTTATTTTTTGGGGGATTTTGGAATCTTTGCATATACATAATGAGATATCTTGGGGAAGAGATCCAACCTTAAACATGAAATTCACTTATTTTTCATATACACCTTATATACATAGTCTGAAGATAATTATACAGAATATTAAAAAAAAGTTTTGCATTCCCATTGTGTACAATGTTATCTTTTTTTTTTTTTGAGACACAGTCTCGCTCTGTGGCCCAGGTTGGAGTGCAGTGGCGCAATCTTAGCTCACTGCAAGCCCCGCCTCCCAGGTTCATGCCATTCTCCTGCTTCAGCATCCCAAGTAGCTGGAACTACAGGTGCCCGACACCACGCCCAGCTAATTTTTTTTTGTATTTTTAGTAGAGACAGGGTTTCGCCGTGTTAGCCAGGATGGTCTCCATCTCCTGACCTCGTGATCCGCCTGCCTCAGCCTCCCAAAGTGCTGGGATTACAGGCGTGAGCCACCGCGCCCGGCCCTGTGTAGAATATTTTTAATAACTTTGTGCATGAAACAAAGTTTGTGTACATGAGGTGAGGTGTGGGCATTCAGAAAGTTTCAGATTTTGGAGCATTTTGAATTTTGGATTTTCAGATTAGGGAAGCTCAACCTACAAGAGTATACTTAAACTGTGATCTGAGGAAGGTACTTATCTGAATTTATTTTTGGTCTTTGAGGCAATGAGTCCAGAAATTGACAGTAAGCATTTAGAAACTCTGATAGCAACTTGACAGAGTAATTTTATGATGTCTGCTGTATCTAATATTTAAAATTTGGGGCTTATATTTTTATGCCCTTTTTCATTAAATTTCTCTCATAACTCATTTTTATTATGTTTAAGTTTCAATGTGCAATGGATTATAGATTGTAAAAAAGCAAAGCAAAACAAAAACAATTCGTCTTTCCCACAGATACTTCTTGAAGCACTGCTTTGGATCACTCCAGAAATCTTTCAGCTCAAACCTTGCAAAATACTATCTTGAGCTGAATATGTTCTAGGGGAGATAACATGAGCTCTAATATGCCTTTGCAACTGTGTTAGAAAAGGAGATTTGAGATCCCTCGCATTTTCCTCTGGAGGTGCTACTATGCGCTGCAGAGTTGAATGCAATCTACAGAATAAGATGAACAAAGTGTTATCAAAGCCATGTAAGCTGTAAATAACATAGCTGCACTTATACTCATTTTGAACATGTGCCTACTGAGAGGGTCACGAGTTAACTGTGAAAAGTCACATTATTCTACAATCACCAGCCACAGTTGCACATTAGGGTGCATTAGAGTAAATCACAGTGAATTAATTTCCTGGCTTAGATAACAAGAGTGCCCCAGACCTAGGACCTTCACTTTGGGCTTTTTAGTGAGAAAACAACAGAAAAGAAACCTAAGAGTCATTATTTGGGATCGTGGGATGTTGATAAACGAGTTAGGACAGAAGTTAGCCATTTCCAGCACTTTACTAATAAAAATGGAGAGAGTACAGTTGTTGCTTTCACCTGAAGTGGAATAGACACTTGCTGGGGGCTGACTTTATTTTGTCCTTGGTTTGGGGTAATAAGAATGCCTTCCAGCAAGTTTGCACAAGACATTTCAGGCTATAGGAACTGTAATCACTTTTATAGCCCCTTGGATGGGATTTAAAGTAGGCTTATCTTGACAATTTATAGATTTGTTTGTTTGTTTTTGAGACGGAGTCCCGCTCTTTCGCCCAGGCTGGAGTGCAGTGGCGCGGTCTCAGCTCACTGCAAGCTCCGCCTCCCAGGTTCACGCCATTCTCCTGCCTCAGCCTCCCGAGTAGCTGGGACTACAGGCACCCACCACGACGTCCGGCTAATTTTTTATTTTTTTTTTTAGTAGAGACGGGATTTCACCGTGTTAGCCATGATGGTCTCCATCTCCTGACCTCGCGATCTGCCCGCCTCAGCCTCCCAAAGCGCTGGGATTACAGGCGTGAGCCACCGCGCCCGGCCTCAACAATTTATAGATTATTGTGCATAAACATATAGATCAAGCTTGTCTAACCGACACCCTGCAGGCCCAGGACGACTTTGAACACGGCCCAACACAAATTTGTAAACTTTAAAACATCATGAGATTTTTTTTTTTAGTTCATCAGCTATTGTTAGTGTCTATGTATTTTACATATGGCCCAGGACAATTCCTCTTCCAATGTGGCCTAAGGAAGCCAAAAGATTGGACACCACATGGGACATTGAAAACCATATGGGACAATGATCCACAAATCCATCCATCACCTCTCATTCCTTGAACTCCTCCCATATGCAGGAGCCTTGATTTGGGAGTGAAAAAGCCCGTGACTCCACTTTTGTGTGTAAGTGGTCTTTGAAATATGATCTCATGATTTTAAAAAGTAAAACTTGTATTCTGAAAATAAAAGTTGCTTATTGCAAAACAGCTACCACATTGCCTTGTCGTAACAGAAGAGAAATCACTCGCTTGAGATTGTACATGGATCTGTTTAGTTAAATGAATAGGGGCAAACCTAACATACTGAATCAGGAGTGTTATATTTCCAAAAACCAAGTAAGCCACTCGATTTAATGTCCCTGGTGCTTTTGAAATCACTCAAATAGCAATGCAGAATATCAGTAGTGGAGAAAATCAGAAAGATCTGGGTTCAAATCCTAACGTCACCACTTTCTAGCAATAGAATCTTGAATACTTTATTTGACCTCTCTGAGCCTTGTTTTCCAAATCTGTAAAGTGGATATAATGATACCTATCCTTAAAGATTAATTAATGGCTAACATTTCTAGAATACTTCTAATATACTAGTCCCTGTGCTAAATATTTACATAGGTTTTTGTTTTTTTTTTTCACTTACCCTCACAGCAAACCTTCAAAGTTAAATAGTATGGTAACCTGGAACAGAGATTCAAACACTCAACCATGACAGCTTTAGAGATAAAGTATATAAAGGACTTAGCACAGTGCCTGACATATAGCAGGTTCTTAATAAATGAAGTCACTGGTCTATCATTATTATTGCTACTGTTGTCCAATAGTAATAGACAGAAGCAATGTGGAGGTGAAAGTGCAGACGCCTGGCCTTTGCCCTGGATTTTTCCCTCTGCTGAGGAATCTGTGGCTGCTCAGCTTTAAGGGTGCAGGGAGGTGGCCACATTCCTCAGGCCCCAGCCCTGGCCTCAGGCATGAGGCAACAAGGAAAGCAAGTTTACCTTCAGGGCAATCCTTGGGAAAGTAATAATTTTAGGGACAACTAGAAGGCTCCATGTTCTCTCAAATATCTCTCCTAAGGCCTGGATGCTGCCTAAAACTCATTTCAGGGTAGCCACACCACTCATTCTGCTAGGACAGTAAGAAAGCTCAAATATGCCAATACCCAGGAAAGTGTACACAAAATGTGAGTATATTTCAGGCAAACAGCATAAACTGATATGAGATCTTAAGAGCTGTGACACTAGAGACTTTTCTCTTTTTTAAATTTTTTTTATTTCCATAGGTTTTTGGGGAACAGGAGGTGTTTGGATACATGAGTAGGTTCTTTAGTGGTGATTTGTGAGATTGTGGTGCACCCATCACTCGAGCAGTGTACACTGAACCCAGTTTGTCTTCTTTTATCCCTCGCACCCTCCCACCCTTTCCCCCTAAGTCCCCAAAGTCCATTGTGTCATTCTTATGCCTTTGCATCCTCATAGCTTAGCTCCCAATTATGAGTGAGAACATACAATGTTTGGTTTTCCATTCCTGAGTTACTTCACTTAGAATAGTGGTCTCCAATCCCAACCAGGTTGCTGTAAATGCCATTAATTCACTCCTTTTTATGGCTGAGTAGTATTCCGTGTGTGTGTGTGTGTGTGTATGTGGGTGTGTGTATATATGTGTGTGCATATGTATATGTGTGTATATATTGTGTGTGTTTATATATGTGTATATGTGTGTGTGTGTGTGTGTGTGTATATACATACATATATATCACAGTTTCTTTATCCACTCATTAATTGATGGGCATTTGGGTTGATTCCACATTTTTCCGATTGTGAATTGTGTGACACCAGAGACTATACAACTCAGGAGAACAATGGTTACCTGGCATGGGTCAGAACGAGATGCTATTGAAAGAAGAGAGGGGATGGAAATGATGTCAGGGGGTGTTACAGTTTTACATCTTGTTGGCATCTCTTGTCTCCATCTGTGTGCAGACAGGTGACATATTGTGAGGAAAGGGAAGAGGCTTCTGGAAGAAGCGTGCCATGCCTCAGTGCACCTCAGTGGGAACTGTGCGGCCACCTTACCCAGCTATGCTCTGCTCCTGTGGGGGCCCAGGTGTATGTGTGGTCCCTGCCCCTCTGCCCTCTCCTCTTTACCTTTGTACCGCATGTGGCGTAATGGTTATCACAGGTACCTCCCTGGATTCTAATCCCAGCTCCCTGCCCTGCAGCTGCCTGAGTTTGGAAAGTGTGTGAGGATGAGAGGACCCCGGCCTCACGCCCTGCTCTGCACCTGGCATTTGGTAAGCGGTTCCCTGACAGTCTTTCCTTAAAGCCCTCCCAGCCTCCCGGCTGTTGGGCAAATCAGAAAGAAAGTGTTTGGGGTTTGATATGAGAAAAAATAAACACAGGAACCAAAATCACCCTTTCTCCCCTCTTCTTACCAAGTGGGGTTTCCCCCGCTTGCTTCCCTGCCCAGGACAAAGCCAGGCACTAGAGACATGGAGGGGCCCTGGCGAGGCTGAGAGAAACTCAGGAAAAAGCACCAGAGAGCTCCTGCCATCAACCCTGCAGTGGCACCACATGAAGGCCCAGAATGCCACTCCCCCCGCTTCTCCAGCTCCTCTCCAGCCTGGACTCCCTCAGCCTCAAGGGCCATGTGGGGGATTGCAGTGTGCCACCAGGCCTATAACCACACAGGAAATGGCCAACATGGTCAGGTCACCATCCTGAGCTCTATCCACCTTCACAGGAGCCTGGGCTGCCCTGCTGTGCCCTCTGGCCCTTCCAGTCCTAGGCTGTCCCTGGCTTCTTGTAGGGACTGTAGCACTCTCCACGGCACACATTTTACCCACACGGGAAGTGGTTATGCATTTACTGAGATTATACAGTTTCTAAATGTTTGCTTTCTGCTTCATGCAGATTCAAATCAGGGACGTATTTTTTTGACATGAATACAAGTCTTTTAAGACACCAACCTTGCAGGCCAGAAGGAAGGGGTTCCCCGTGCCACACCCTTTCTGTGACCTGGGGGAGTCACCTTCTCTCTCTGCTCTGTTTCATGATTTTCTCTGGAAGTAAAATGAGAGGGGTGCAGGACACAATCTTTCAGGACAGCTCCCGCTCCAACTCTCCCTGGCGTTGGTCAGGACAGTGGTGTCAAATGAAATTCTATTTCCCAGGCCTTAGTTTGCGCGTCTGGACACTGAGCTGTCACCGCCTTGTGACAATTTACCTAGTATGAATATTAGTGAGCTTGACACTCTCTTTCCACCTCTCGCTAAGTATCCCTCACACCATGTCCCCATCTCCCCCAAGAAAAAAAGGGAAAAATAAGAGTTTTAACTAATCTCTGGGGCTGCGTGTAGGCTGAGACTATCTGATGACAAAACCAGGATAGGATGAATCAGTCGATATACATTGAAATTCAGCCAACAAAAAATATTCAGAAAAGCCTGTGGAAGCATCATAGAGTCAACAAATGTCTGCTGGGCCTCTACCATGTGCTAAGGTTCCTTGGAGAAACTGAATTAATAGGTTCCTTCTGGAGGAATGTACGGTGTATTATGGGGAGATAAAAGCACCAATCCAAGTCACTCTCATTCAAGGTTAGAGGGGGTAAGTGCCACAAAAGAGATACAAATTAAATACCATAAGAGCGACCGGGCGCAGTGTCTCAAGCCTATAATCCTAGCACTTTGGGAGGCTGAGACGGGCGAATCACGAGGTCAGGAGATCAAGACCATCCTGGCTAACATGGTGAAACCTGTCTCTACTAAAAATACAGAAACAAAATTAGCCGGGCGTGGTGGCGGGCACCTGCAGTCCCAGCTACTCAGGAGGCTGAGGTGGGAGAATGGCGTGAACCCAGGAGGTGGAGCTTGCAGTGAGCCGAGATCACACTACTGCACTCCAGGCTGGGTAACAGAGCACGATTCCGTCTCAAAAACAAACAAACAAAAAAACAAAAACCACAAGAGCTTGAAGGAGAGGAAGTTACTTGTAGCCAGGGATCAGGCCACCCTGATACCCTAAATCCTCATGGTAGGGATGGCTTTGTGGAGAAGGGGGCATGAAGGATGAGCTCTGAGGGAAGGTAGATGTGGCTTTATGAAGGTGAGGGTGGGGTGTGGAGGAAGGGGAGGGGGTCATTCCAGAGGAGAGGCATGGTGGGAGAAGAGGAAGTCCAGGGGATACCCATGGCAGTGGACTGTGCCATTAGAAGGGCCTGGTCCTGGCTGGGCACAGTGGCTCATGCCTGTAATCCCAGCACTTTGGGAGGCTGAGGTGGGTGGATCACCTAAGGTCAGGAGTTCAAGACCAGCCTGACCAACATGGTGAAACCCCATCTCTACTAAGAAACACAAAAATTAGCCAGGCATGGTGGCGGGTACCTGTAATCCTAGCTACTCAGGAGGCTGAGGCAGGAGAATCACTTGAACCCGGGAGGCAGAGGTTGCAGTGAGCCGAGATTACACCATTGCACTCCAGCCTGGGCAACAAGAGTGAAACTCCATCTCAAAAACAAACAAACAAACAAAAAAGAAAGGCCTGGTCCTGGGCAACGAGGTTATAAATGTTGGCTGAGATCTTAGAAAGCTTTGAACTCGGCCGGGCGTGGTGGCTCATGCCTGTAATCCCAGCACATTGGGAGGCCAAGCTGGGCGGATCACGAGGTCAAGAGATCAAGACCATCCTAGCTAACACACCCCGTCTCTACTAAAAATACAAAAAATTAGCCGGTAGTGGTGGCGGGCGCCTGTAGTCCCAGCTACTTGGGAGGCTGAGGCAGGAGAATGGCATGAACCAGGGAGGCGGAGCTTGCAGTGAGCTGAGATTGCGCCACTGCACTCCAGCCTGGGCGACAGAGCGAGACTCCGTCTCAAAAAAAAAAAAGAAAGCCTTGAACTCCAGGACAAGTAATGCATGCCCCATTCCTAAGTCATTAGGAGACAGGGTGTTTTGCAGCAGGAAAAGACATGTAGGAATAGAACAGGGGGGAAGGCAGAGAGAAGGGGCGCTCTGTGGAGAGAATATTGCACTCATGCAAATGAGACAGAATGGTGGTTGGACTATGGTTCCATTAGCGAGGAGAGAGAAAAGGGTTAAAGCAGCATGACCACACGTCTCTCCAGGTTGCCAGGAGTTGCCCCGGCTTGTGCCTGTTGCTCTGGTCTTATGATTAATAATGCTCTCTTTAACTCTAGTTAAAGGTGACACTGAGTTGGCTAAGCACAAGGGAGAAGCAGTGAAAAAGAAACCAATTTTGGAGGAAAAACAGTCTGGTTGTAGCTATATTAATTTTGAGGTCCTGTTTGGGCTTCTGATGGAAAAAGGTGACAATAATAACAATGGCCATCATTTGAGTGCTTACTCTGTGCCAAGCACAGTATCGACTCCTTCACTCTTCGCTTTCACCTTATGAAGTGGTACTGCTATCCTCCTTGGATGGGTGATGAGACTGTGCAGAGTGTCCTGTGGTCAGGAAACAGCTGAAAATTCCGGCCTTGCCCTGGGGCAAGGATTCAGAGACAAGGACTGGGGGCCTACCGGCCAAAAAGAGGTGGCCAAGGCCAAGAGGCTCAGTTCTGAGTTGTCATGGCAGGTCGGAGAGTGAAGCAGTGATAGGAATGGAAGCAAACATGGAAACAGCAGAAAAAGAGGAGGTTAGGAGACCCAGAGGGAAGGTTCAGCTGGAGGTGGAGAAAACAAAGTAACAGTGTCATGAGAACCCGGCAGGAGAAAAGCTAAGACTCTCACCAGACCTGTGTACGAGGTGTTTGTTGTGAATTCCAGGTGGTGATGAGTTAAAACCTGAGTGTTTTTATTACACTGTGTGCCTGCTACTGTTTTGAGTACTTGTTTTGCAGACTCTAGGAAATGCAATAGCTGTAAAGTTCCTTTTTTCTCTTGTTAGAAGTAATAAGTTACTCTGCTGGAACTACTGTATTCCAAAATGTAGAATAGGTTAGAAATGATTTTCTCTTTCAGTTCATTTCATATTCTTCCTTCTTGCTCCTTGAGGAACTTGATCCTTTTATGCTGAACCTATCTTTTGATTCAGGAGAGAAATTGAGGATTTCTCAACCTAGGAACTATGGACACTTGGGGCTGAAACATTGTTTTTCTTTTATTCGAACATCATAAGATGTTCAGCAGCCTCCCTGGCCTCCACCCACCAGGTGCCAGTAGCAACCCTCCTCCCACAGCTGCGACAATAAAAAATGTCTCCGGACATTGCCTGATGTCCCCTGGCAGCAAAATCTCCCCTTTGAGAACCACTGTGATAAGCTCATTAATACTAAGGTGTAGTGACTTAATATGTTATTTCTTCAATGAATCTTTCCCTTTTGCAAGTGGAACTAAGAAGAAGCCACGCAGGCCCGCAGAAATGTCAATTTCTTGATTTTTTCTGCAGCCCAGTGAATCTCTACTTTATGCTTCCTGATGGCAGAAATACAATCCATATAATGGATAGACTTCGTCATCTTCAGGATTGGATTTGACCAATTCATTTCAGGGTTTCTCCTTGAGTCCTGGGCCATTTGCACAGTGTTGTGACATCAGTCAGGAGGGAGCTGGGCTTCTTTTTTTTTTTTTTTTGAGACGGAGTCTCGCTTTTTCACCCAGGCTGGAGTGCAGTGGTGCGATCTCAGCTCACTGCAGGCTTTGCCCCCCCGGGGTTCACGCCATTCTCCTGCCTCAGTCTCCCGCGTAGCTGGGACTACAGGCGCCCGCCACCTTGCCCGGCTAATTTTTTGTATTTTTAGTAGAGACGGGGTTTCACCGTGTTAGCCAGGATGGTCTCGATCTCCTGACCTCATGATCCGCCCCCCTCAGCCTCCCAAAGTGCTGGGATTACAGGCGTCAGCCACCGCGCCCGACCGGGAGCTGGGCTTCTTGTCACCACCTCCCATACAGCTAGAGGGGAGGCAGCCAGTGTCTACTTCTCTTGTTTCATCTTTGCCTCCTTACCTTCCCTCTTTGCAAGCTTGGAGGAGGGAGGGGGAAAGGAAAGGATCTTGAGCTTAAAAGCCAAGAATCTACTGTCTTTGTTCTCTGCCTCTGCGAGGATAACTTCCCCCTAAGACAGTGATGAATCATTGCTAGCTGCCTGGGCTGGAGGAAGGCCCTGGGGCCCAGTGGAGAAATTGACTGGAAAGAGAACACATGGCTTAATATCCTCCTGCCCTCCTCGCTTTGCACTCCTCTGTCTGCAGGTACCACTGCTCTGGGGTTACATACAAAGCAGCAGTTTCCAGGCAGGGCTCCATAAGCCACATGACACTGCACAGGGGCCCTTCATGGATCTCATTCCACCGGGCTTTTGGATGGATAAATACAGGTCATAGGTATGGAACTTAAAAAATCCATTTCTCATCATCAATCATCAAAACTACATTAAAATACATATTACAAAGCAGCATCTCCTCCACATCTCTACAGACCTCTGGATTGCAATGGGAAATCTGGGAAGGTGTCAATACGAAGACGAATGTTACTAAATGTGTGTATTTGACCTATAGAGAACAATCATTCCCTTTATACTGGGGACACAGTAAGACACAGTGAAAAATAGCACTGCCTTCCCACACCTATATTTAAGAATAAACAGCATCGAGCATTTATCTAGCACTGAAGAGCCTACCTCATGTGGTCTTATAATTACCAAGATAACTATCTTTCTTTAACCCTCCACACCTCCTACCCTATCCTTCCTCACAGTGATGAGCTTGCTTCCAATTTCACTGGGAAAATAGAAGCGGTGAGAACAGAGCTCACACAAGCTCCATCTGCCTGTGCCTGTGTTGCTTGAGTCTCTCCTGGCATCTGGAGGAATTGCCCAGGCTCCCAGCAAGACTAGACCCATCCTCACCAGAACTATGTCTTCTCCTCCTTAAGAATTCCTTCATGCAAATGACTGGGCGTGGTGGTGGCTCACGCCTGTAATCCCAGCACTTTGGGAGGCCGAGGCAGGTGGATCACTTAAGATCAGGAGTTCAAGACTAGCCTGGCCAACATGGTGAAATGTGTCGTCTCTACCAAAAATACAAAAATTAGCCAGGTGTGGTGGTGAGTGCCTGTAATCCCAGCTACTTAGGAGACTGAGGCAGGAGAATCACTTGAACCTGGGAGGCGGAGCTTGCAGTGAGCCGAGATCGTGCCACTGCACTCCAACCCAGGCGACAGAGCGATACTCCGTCTCAAAAAAAAAAAAAAAAAAAAAAGAGAATTCTTTCATGCAATTAATTCTCCTGGAAGTAAATTCACTCTTTCCTGTCTTGTCAGTCTTTTTACTGTTTTTTCCACATCAGAAGAGTAAATAAGATTTATTTTCTTCCACATCAAAGGGGGAAAAATTCGTCTGTGGACTTTGTCTTCCCTCCACTACCACCTGCTTTCTCTCCCTCCCAAGCAGCAAAACTCCTCAGCAGGGTTGCCTAGTACTGCCTTCTCTGTTCTTTCATCAACTTGCCTGGTCAGCTTTGTGAGCAAAGGCACCAGGAGTCTACAGTTGCTAAGCCCCACAGTGAGCACCCACTGCCCAGTCTCGAACATCGCTCCCTTCTTCCTGACACTCTCTCTCCACTCAGAATCCGGAATCCCACAGTCTCTTCTCTTCCTCCCATTCTGCCTTGGTCTCCTGGCCATTTCCCTTTTTCTCCCACCTCTGCATATGGCAGAGTCTTTGGATGTGCTCTCGCTCTATCTTGGAGAGCTCAGCTAGTTTTATGACTTCAAATGCTCCTACGTACTGATAACAGCCCAAATTTATGTCTCCAGCCCAGTGCTCCCCTGGACTTCAGACTTCAGTGCACATCTACCTGCCTGGGATCTCCATCTGGATGCCTACAGACATCTAAAATGAAAATGCTTCGCCAGGCGCGGTGGCTTACACCTGTAATCCCAGCACTTTGGGAGGCCGAGACGGGTGGATCGTGAGGTCAGGAGATCGAGACCATCCTGACTAACACAGTGAAACCCCATCTCTACTAAAAATACAAAAAAATTAGCCGGGCGTGGCGGCGGGAGCCTGTAGTCCCAGCTACTCAGGAGGCTGAGGCAGGAGAATGGCGTGAACCCGGGAGGCAGAGCTTGCAGTGAGCCGAGATCGCACCACTGCACTCCAGCCTGGGCGACTGAGCGAGGCTCATCTCCAAAAGAAAAAGAAAAAAAAGAAAAGAAAAGAAAATGTCTCAAGCTGAGCTCCTGCTCTCCCCCACCCGCCTACCCCACCACCTCAAACCTGCCTCTCTACTTTGTCACCTGAGTGAATTGCAATTCTATCCTGCTGATTGGTCAAGCCAAACACCAATGAGCAATTCTTGACTCTTTCCCATAATCTATTAATACGTGAGATCCATCGGCAATTTCTGTGAGTTTTACCTTCAAAATTTATCCACAATCTGAACACTTCTCACTTTCTGCACTGCCACCATCCTGGTGAGCCCACCATTCCGCCATTGACATTGCCCCCTCTCATCTCAACACAAGAGGTGGGTTTGAATGGGGGTTCAAACTCGCATTAGACCTGTGGTCCTCACACATTTGGTCTCAGAATACTTTCTTCCCTTAGAAGTGAGTGACTGAAAACCCCTAAAAGCTCTTGCCTATGTGGATTATATTTATTGATGTTACTGTATTAGAAATTAAAGCTAATCGCTTGTTGGCCTTTTGGCTAAGATCAAGTGTAAGAAATTAAAGCGAAGTTTAAAAAATAATTCATTTTAAATAATAATAATAAACCTATTGCATGTTAACATAAGTAAAACAAACTTATAAAAAATAACTCAGCTGGGAGTGGTGGCTCACGCTTGTAATCCCAGCACTTTGGCAGGCCAAGGCCGGTGGATCACAAGGTCAGGAATTCGAGACCATCCTGGCTAACACAGTGAAACCCCGTCTCTACTAAAAATACAAAAAATTAGCTGGGCATGGTGGCGGGCACCTGTAATCCCAGCTACTCAGGAGGCTGAGGCAGGAGAATCTCTTGAACCCAGGAGGTGGAGCTTACAGTGAGCCAAGATCGTGCCACTGCACTCCATCCTGGGCGACAGAGCGAGACTGTCTCAAAAAGAAAAACAAACAAACAAAAAACAAAAAAAACTCTATTTTCCAAAACAAAACAAAAAAACTGAGAAAAGTAGCAGTATACATTTTTGGAGAGTACATTTTGTAAATCTCTTTAATGTCTGGATTAATAGATGAATTCTCCATTTTCTACTTTGAATCTGTTGCAATATATGTCGTGTAGCCTCTAGAAAACTCAACTGTGTAGTTATGAGAGAATGAGAACAAAAAGGGAAAATCATATCTTATATTACTATGAAAATAATTTTGATCTCATGGGGATCTCTGAAAAAGTGTCAGGGGCTCCCAGGAGTCCCCAGATCATGCTTTGAAAAATGCTGGGATAGAGCACATCACACCTCTGCTCAAAACCCTGCAAAGGCTTCCAGACATAGGATGAATAACAGCCAGTGTCCTGATGGTGGGCTGCAAGAACCCACATGGCCAGTGCCCTCCCTCCCTCTGTCCCTGGCACAGTGGCCACCCTGTGGGTCCTCGGACATGCTGGGCATTCTCCTGCCTCAGGATCCTTGTACCTTCTGTTCCCTCAGCCTAGTACACTTTCCCTTTGGTATCTTCTGGGCTGGCTCCCTCATCTCATTTCAGGATTTTACTCAGATGTCACCTGTTCAGTGAGGTTTACCTGGATGTCTCTCTAGTACTGCAACACTGCCCCTCCCCCACGGCTCCTTTGATGCTCCCCAACACCCCCACCTGCTTTATTTTTGCCTTAGCATCAATCTCCATCTAACTTACTGCTCATTTTACAATTTATTTTTGTTTACTTCTCCTCCACCTCCAATCACAGCCCCACTAGACTGTGGGCACTAGAATGGTACAGTACATAGTAGGCGCTGAATAAAATTAGAATCATGAAGGAGCAAATGAATGTCTACATTCTAGCTGAGGAAGTAGAAACTTAAGGAGGGCACGACTTTCCCTGAGTCACAGAGCTAGTGGATAATACAGCTGAGTCCTGGAGGTGGGTCTGCTGGCTGCAAAGTCTGGGCTCTTTCAACCACACAGCCAAAAATGCAGGCACATGTGCACGTTCAACTGCATGATTGAGTTCAGGCTGACTCAGGGGTTTTCAAGGTCTAAAGGTGCACCCCTCTTTGGAATGGCCCTGGCGATGGTGGAATATATCATCTTCATTCTACAGGTGAGGACAGGGACCTAGAGATGTAACTGACTTGCCTAGAGTCACAGGATCCACAGCAGGAGTGAGAACCCCATGGGGCTTCCTAATCCAGCGCTCCAAGGAAATGCAAGGATATTGGTCATGGGTGACTCAATTTAACCAACAGTAGCTTGGTTAGGCAATCTGCCTTTGGATTCATTCATAATTAATTTCTTCATGTTTGCTTGGATTGATGATGCCATAATTCATGCTGTCTGGTATGGTTCAGCTACAGAAACATGCAATAGGGCATGTATTTTGTGGCTTCGTGACAAATCAGGACACACATGCAGTGCTGCTGTGAGCCAAGCCAGTTTCCTCAGGGTCAAGGCTTTGGCTGCGGAGCTCAGGTGCAAAACTCCTCTGCTCGAGCTGCTTAGAGCTTTGACCACTGCAGGAACTCACGCACTCCTCAGTGCAGCCATGAGCTGGTGATGACGGTTCCAACTCAAGCTTGGAATGTCTAAGTAACTTGATAAAATTTGGAAGCTAGTGAGAAAACCAAGGGCACAACATACATCTTTCTGATTCTAAACTTTCTGCTACTGGCACCTCTTAAAGTAGGTTTAATGTGCCTGGCACTCCAAGTTCATAGGAAAAGAGCAGGAAGAGAGGGCTTAACTCACCCCCACGCAGCATCCCTCAGAGGGAGTCATGTTAGACAAGGAGAGGAAGGGAGTAGGCCTTATCTGCTGGCCTTTTCTTATACTTCTCTTCCTGTGTCTTATGTCAGATTTCCTTTCAAATACTCCAGGGAAAAAAAAAAGGTGTGTGTGTGTGTGTGTGTGTGCTGGGGAAGGGACTTAGATGAAACAAGATTGACAAAATGTTGATGACTTTGAAGCTAGATAATGGAGTTGTGAGGATTCATTACACTATTCTCTTTATTTTGTGAATGTTCAGAATTTTCCATAATAAAAAGACAAAGGGAAAGGAGATGCAGCTAAAAAAATGCTCATCCTCTGGTTGTTTATAATCATGAAATACAGGAAGTATTCAAAATATCTAACAATAAGGGATAAGTTAAATAAAAAAGGTTGTATCTGATCCATGCATTTAGGTGGC
Source organism: Symphalangus syndactylus (assembly GCF_028878055.3). Lineage (NCBI taxonomy): Eukaryota > Metazoa > Chordata > Mammalia > Primates > Hylobatidae > Symphalangus > Symphalangus syndactylus. The sequence continues at coordinate 73,298,660 of NC_072423.2, read as the reverse complement.
TGTAATAATATAAATGTAATTTGTTGATGCTGAGACTATCCAAATGTGCTAGCCACAAATAAATAGTAATATTTAGGAAAAGATTTATATTAAAATTCCATTTTGATTTTAGGTGCATATTTTTATGTATATGCTTGTGTTTGTATATGCATTGAAAGAGATCTGGAAATAGTAGCTCTTCCTGTGAAGACTTAACTTTATATACTTAGGTAATGTATAAATTTTCCGAATAAGAATGAATCACTATTGCAATTAAAATGTTTGACATTTTCTAAAAGCAGGTCAGAAAATGCCATGTATAATATCATCACATTTTTGTTTTTTAAAAAAGCAAGGAAAAAGAAGAGCATCGGAGTTGGATCCTGGACATAGGATGTGGACCAGAGCACATCAGCTGGGGGAAATTCTGGGAGAAAACCTTGGACCTGTCACGTTTCTGTTTACCCAGAACACAGAGCTGGGGAGGGGGTTTTAGTGCCGAGTGCAGTGCTGGGCTCAGCTAATACTTACTAAATTTAAAAAGCTCCCCACTACTCTGCCCTGGGAATGTGCATTCCCTGAACAGAGGGGAGAATTGAGTTCATTATTTCCTAGATTGGAAAGCTCTGATGAAAAGGAGATCTCCTTTGAAGAGAGAAAGGCAGCAATGAACAGAACAGCAGGAGGAAGTCAGCTCCTGAGAGTACTGCCGGCATCTGTCTAGTTGACAGCTCTACCAAGTAACAACGTGCAGCACCTTCCAGCAGAGAGGGAGCTGGGGCTGCCGATGCACTTTTACTCCAAGGAAAGGCCACAGTATAAAGTAAACAACTGCATTAGAATGCCATATGCACTCAATGGGGTTGTAATTGTAGACATAATTGTAGCAGCAGATTCATGGTGTCCGGCTAAATGGAAAATCTGTAATTCAGACCACGAAGTAGGCAGCTGGGTTTGTTGCTTTAGATAACATAAATCTAAGGTCAGAAATCTTACCCTGGATGTGCTACAGTGTGAAGCTCCCAACCGTATCCTTTTGCCATCAAGGAGAGGATATGCTAATATGTCAATGCAATACTAATGGGACTCCATGGATTCTATTACTTAAATGTCTCCAATCAATTAGGGGTTTTAACTTAGTCATACCGACATAAATATCCTTTAATACCAATTAAGGCCACTGTTCATCATCATGATGGCTTTATCATGGTGTATGTTTTGTTTTGGTTTGGGTTTTTTTTGCTGCTGAAATTTTAACAGGGAGGAAAACAAGACATTCTGGACAGAGTGGAAGATTCCTGGTCCCTCCACCCACACTGGTGTCAAAGAATGAAAATCACTCTCGTGCTGTAGGTGTTCCATCTTCAAGTGCTCCTTAAGCTTGGGGGAGGCGAAAGAATTCAATGGGACAAATATTTTTCAATAACCTATTTTGAGTGAGGAACTCTGCTAGGCCCTAGACTTTATTTGTTACACCAAATACATAAATAAATTGAAAGCCCTCATCTTCTGATATGGTTTTCAAAGCTAAATAGCATGTTTACCAGTATTGCTCATTGGTATTAAAAATTACAACCCCTGCTTCAGAATTGAATTAAATCTATGATAAGGAGAAAACTCAATTCCAGAATCATGTTCATATTGCTCCTACTGTCACAACCTTTCCCTTCTTTCCCATATAACAATCTGCAGTAGGGGACTTTTCTGTTCCAATTGCCCTGCAATGGCATGACCCTCCTTGGGACATGTTGTGTGCAATTTTGGGGAGTTCTCAGAATCCCTGACACCTTTGTATGAACCCCAGGTTAAAATAAGTATAAGTGAATACTGTTCATCTGACCGTCTATCCATCCATCTATCCATCCATCCATGCCCCATCCATCCTCCTATCCATCCTCCTACCCATCCATTCATCCAACTGTCCATCCATCCATCCGTCTCTCCATCCTCCTATTTATTAAAACTTATAAGGAGTTATATACAGTTCAGATGTTATATAATAAATATTCAGGTCAGTATGTTCAATGGAATCACTGTTCCAAACATTTGTATTGTATATGCAATCAATAAAAAATTTTAAGCATCCTCAATATATAAAAATACATTTATATTTGTGCAGTGCAGTGGCTCATGGGTGCAGTGGCTTACACCTGTAATCTCAGCACTTTGGGAGACCAAGGTGGGCGGATCACGAGGTCAGGAGATCGAGACCATCCTGACTAACATGGTGAAACCCCGTCGCTACTAAAAAAAAAAAAATACAAAAAAATTAGCTAGGCATGGTGGCCGGCACCTGTATGTAGTCCCAGCTACTTGGGAGGCTGAAGCAGGAGAATGGCGTGAACCCGGGAGGCAGAGCTTGCAGTGAGCCGAGATTGCACCACTGCACTCCAGCCTGGGTGACAGAGCGAGATTCCATCAAAAAAAAAAAAAATTCTGCATATTTAGATATATACATATTTAAATGCTAATATGTTATCCAAATCATAAACATACATAAATCACAAATGTTTAAATGATGACTTTAAACTAAATGGAAAGTCCTAACATTTTCTGCCCTCACCTTAATGATCATATTGTGTATCGTGGAGGTACACATTTCACCCTAGAGGCCCTGAGTTTGATGTTACTTTTTGCTGCCTGCTTGCATGAGTAGCAAATCCCATATTCTACACTTGAAGAGTTCTAAGTAATAAATACCTCTATTTTCTCCTGGACTCTTTGTTGGGAAGTGATATTTCCCTTGTCCTTTCACGTGAGCAGCAAGTGTTTTCTTGAAATGTATGGGGTGATCAACCTCTTTGTCCTCATAAGTTCAGTTTAACCGGAACTGGACACATTATAGGCAATAGGACAATGCCCCAGCATTCATGGAGCTCGGAGGTTTATCAGGGAGACGAACACACAAACACCTGGTTACGGCAGTGTGCTGAGGGCTGTTTGGGAGCACAGACGAAGGCACTGTAGGTCATCCATCCTTATCCTTCAGCAGATTGGTGGTAAGACTCAGGCCACCGCCTAGACTTGCCATTGAGCTGCCTCTAAGAACTGTTTCTTCTTTGTAAACTCCAATTAAATCACAATTAGACTTCCGTACCAGAACTCTTATGTTGCATTCTTTGGCCATTTTGAGAGGAGAAACAAGCATATACATACAGAATAAACTATCCATTAAACTACGTTCCTATAGTTCTTCTATCAATTCACTTACTTTTCCACCATTATCAATGTTGTCATCAACAGCCCACCTGTCTCCACAGTGGGTAGTGGCATACCTATACCATTATATCAATTTAAAAAATGAGGAATGGGCCGGGTGCAGTGGCTCTCGCCTGTAATCCCAGCACTTTGGGAGGCCGAGGTGGGGAGATCATCTGAGGTCAGGAGTTTGAGACAAGTCTGGCCAGCATGGCCGAAAACCCCGTCTCTACTAAAAATACAAAAATTAGCTGGGTGTGGTGGCAGACGGTGCCTGTAATCCCAGCTACTCGGGAAGCTGAGAGTCACTTGATCCCAGGAAGCAGAGGTTGCAGTGAGCCGAGATCGTGTCACTGCACTCCAGCCTGGGCGACAGAGTGAGACTCCATCTCCAAAAAAAAAAAAAAAAAAATTGAGTAACGGAGACCACCAGCGACTTATGGTAAAGTGAGGGAGTGCAGGAGAGCTTTGTTTCCTCCCACGGAGATAAGAGGAGCGCCCCTCATTTTATTTGCCCTCACCCAGCACAGCGCCTGGGACCTAATAGGACTTCTACCAATGTTGGATGAAGGCAACTGGACGTGAGTAGTTCTGGATGCAAGTCAGCTTTTAGGGCAGAAGTGAAAAATTAGGTTGGGGAGACCTACAGACAGCCATGGAGCTTGGAATACTAGACCAAACATAAGTGACAAGGGCAAGTTTTTGAAGCAAACATGGGCAATAATGAAAATAATCTTATCACCTACCTCCACTGGGTGTTCACCATACCCAGAGAACAATGCCAGTTGCTCTGTCTCGGTAATCTCAATTATCTTCACAGAAGGCTTGGGAATTGGACATTTTCATTTTCATTACTTTATAGATGGAGAAACCAAGGCACGAAGAGGATGAGTAAGTTGGACACTAATAGAGAGCACAGCACCCTTCTACCCCAGCTCCCAAACCCTGCCCATCACATTAGCGCTCCTATCTGGGATTGATGCAGTCAAGCAACATCCGTTAAGAAAAGCCGAAGGAAAGAGATAGGGAAGCTACAGGCTGCTGGGTCACTGTGATGATGGGGAAATAGACGATGCTGGGAGGGGAGTGGTTAGAAACAAGAGAGAGCAAAAGTCCTTTTCTGCCTGACTGTTTGCTTAAGCAGTCTTTGTGCAGATTCTCCTGGATGTCTGCACATCACCAGAAAGTCAGGACAACATAAACCCGCAGCAAATTCCCCTCCATGCAGCATGCATGCAAAGTAAAGCTGCAAACCTGTGCCCATTGCATTTCCCTAGAAGGCTGCAGCCACAGGACAGCAGGCTGTGTTGCTCCTGTAAGGCGTTTTGAATACAAAACAAAATCTGATCATATCTTGATATGTTTTATCCAATTTGACCTTAGCAATGTTCAGTGGTAGAAACATTTGCGGGTGTTGAATGACAGAGCAGTCTATTTGGAGAGCGAACCAATCAGTCCTTCTCTCAGGAGGTTTGATCCTCATTCAGGGTTGCTGGAGTGGATCAACATGGATTTTTACAGCTGCTGAGGGATTGATTTGGAAACACCTTTGCATGCAGTTTAAACAGCAGGGGTGACTTTTTTTTTAATTTTTGAGAAAATAAAAACAACCTAAATCTTTTTGTTTCCTTTTCATGGGCTCGTAGTTCTGAAACCCAGCTTCTTCTTCTTGTACGAGTTCGCTTTGTGCTTCTAGGGTGTGATACACATGTGAACATAGCAGATAGCTGAGCCCTGCCTTCGGATCTTGGGTGGGTGACAGTGCCTAGTGTGCTCCTAAAAGGCCAAGACCTGGGCCCGCCTTTCTCAAGCCTGCTTCTGCAGAGACATAGAAGCTCCAGTGCAGCCCTGCTTAGAGAAAGGCTTTGCAGGAACTTTTAAAGAGCCAGGCCATCCATGTCATCTGACATCCTGGGTCCTAGCAGGTTGTTTTTCCCACAATCATCCCCACTCCCCATCCCCTGTGGACCTCTGTTCCTTTTACTCACCATTTTCTAGGGTGGTGTAATTTTCCTGCAGAACAAATGGGATTTGATGGGACAGAGGAAGCACTGGAAGTTGTCCCCAGAGAGTCTGACCATAGGGCTATAGTGTTGGAAGCAGGGACTATGAACAAAGACCTGGTTCTAGTCGCAGCTCTGACCTGTATCCATGTAGGACCCTGGGCATGTCATTTAGCCTCTCTGAACCTAAGTGTCTTCATGTGTCAAATGAGGAAAATAATAATATCTTGCTGGTACTCAGGGCTTTTTCTGTTACAGGAGACAGAGAATCCACTCAAAATTGCTTAACCAGAAATGGGGCATTGGCTCCTGTACTACAAGGGCAGGGGTGGAGCTTAGGGCACACCCGCCTCGGGTTTGAATCTGTCCTGTCTTCCTCCTTGTCATGTTACCTCATTCTCTCTGACTGTGTCATGCACATCACTGGGGCCAAGGCCACAGGGAACTCCACATCCTGGCAACTGTGGGTCTGGGAGGCAGAAGAGGCGTGTTCCCTCCAGGGCCAGCCAGAAAGTGCCCACGGGGGGCTCTGATTGGGTTGGCTGTGGCCCCAATCCCATCCCTGAATCAAGCACTGGACAGGGCTGTGGCATAATTTAATGGCCCCACATTCTCCCATGGAAGGCTGTGGGGGAAGTGTGGTGAGTCAGCAAAGACTTGAGTCACCGTGTCACCTCACTGCATCATGGTCCGGGTAGAATGCACGTGTACAGAAAGTACCCAGGCGTATTGCCCAGTGCAGAAGAGTCACTCCAGGACTGGTAGCTTATCCAAGGGGCAGGGGCAGGCCTAGGGATGCTGCTGCTGGGGATCTCCTGGGAGCCGGGGGTCGGTGTTTGTAGCTGGGGAGGAGCTGGAAGGTGTTACCTGGATGTGGTCTCAGGCAGCTGATGAAGCTGCACCTGGGCCCATGGGCTGCTGTGGGAGTCTGTGGACACTTGTACATGCTCGCCCACATACACTCACTCTCACACTAACACTGTTACATGCACTCACACACAGGCACTTACGTGCCCTTACACACTCACACGTGCTTGTACATACACTTGTGCATGCTCATACACATGCACACACCTGCACACACTCATGTACATGCTTGCACACACACTTGCACACACATGCTCAAACCCAGCCCTTCCATACCAGACTGCACTGGGTTGCTGAGGCAGGGAAGGGGTCCCCTGGGAGTGGGGAGCATCCCCCTGAGGGCATCCCAGAAGGTAGGTATTTGTTGAGATTTTGCTAGGAAAGAGACACACCTTAATGGGTGAGCGAGGGGCCTTTTATAACAGGACTGCTTACAACAGCAGGGGCCCAATGTAGGAAAGCCAGGAAGAGGAGCTGGAGCACACAGGGCTAAGTCACAGCAGAGCAGGATGCCATCCTCAGGCCTGTGGGGGTGCGGGAGGGACTGCTGGCTGTGGGAGAGGGCTGGCCCACAGGGGCTGGGGCTTTGGCAGAAGCAAGGAAGAAATCCCCCTGACCTCACTCTCCCACTCTCTGAGCTCTTGCCGCTGCCATCCATTGGTCCAACCCAGCTGGCCCCAGAGGGAAAAGCAGCTGGTTGAGAGGTTGAGATGGCCCACGCTGGTGGCTCCCAGAGCTCACAGCAGGATGGGGAAGGTGGAGACGGCATCCTGAGAGCAAAGGGAAAATAGCTGACACCACATCCAAGGGGAGTACTCCAGGGAATGAATGGGAGTCTCTCCTGACAGTCCCCAAGGTCAGAGGGATGTCCCAATGCCACCAGAATCGAATCCCCAGATATGCAGCTAGTTCGGTAGACTGCTCTCCCATCACCCCGTAGCCCTGGGCCCTGTGGGGTCAGGGGTTAAAGGATAGAGCCAACTGTTTGAATCCCCCTCTGCTGTCTGACTTTGGGCCAAAGCTAACCTTTAGGAGCCTCAGCTTTCTTCTCTGTGAAATGGGGATAATCCTACCTCATAGGATTATGATAAGGATTCAAATCTCCCAGGACAGTGCTGGTAGATGTTCCCTATACTCTAGCTATTACTATTAGATTTAAAGGGAAGTGATTTGGCTAGTAAATCCATGTTGAACATGTGTATGGCTTCAAAAATGCAAGGGAAACCCTCCTCTGTGGGCTCAATACACAAGAGCTTTCATGTAACATTTTGACCATGGATATAGTGCCTGAAACCAGCCTCGCTAACTTTCTTCTCTCTTTTTTTGACCTCAGGCACAAAACTCCTTGGTGCTTTCTTGTTCTTTCTTTCTTTATTTTTGATGGAGTCTTGTGCTATTACCCAGGCTGGAGTGCAGTGGTGCAATCTCAGCTCAACGCAACCTCTGCTTCTCGGGTTCAAGCCATTCTCCTGCCTCAGCCTCCCAGGTAGCTGGGATTGCAGGCACGTGCCACTACAGCCGGCTAATTTTTGTATTTTTCATACAGACAGGGTTTCACCATGTTAGCCAGGCTGGTCTTGAACTCCTTACCTCAAGTAGTCCGCCCGCCTCGGCCTCCCAAAGTGCTGGGATTATAGGCGTGAGCCACCATGCCTGACCAACATGAAGCACTTACTGGTCGTCCATCATGGATATAGTGATGTGAAGATGAATTACACCGTCATAGGATTTTAAGCTGGAAGGAGTGTTGGAGATTATCTCATCAGTCTCCTATTCACAGTGAGAAACAGGCCCAGAGGAGTTAAAGGATAGCCCAAGGCAGCGCTCAGCTCTTTCCAGCCCTGATGATCTTCTTGGTCTGGAATATTCCCTTATGGTGCAGGGGCTCCCACCCCTGACTGACCAGCAGAGGCACTTGGGACTTTGTTAAAGATTCATGAGCCTACCTGTGAAGATCTGGATTTTCCAGGTCTGAGTCCAGCCTAGGAAGCTGGATTTTGATCAATTGCCCCAGCAGTTTCTGATGCTCAGTCAGGTGTGTAAACCAACATAATGAAGCCCATGTAGGACATAGAAGGACTATGTAGACATGGAATAATGGAACGAGAACCCAAGTTCTCACTGGCTTGGAGGAGGGCACTGGCTGTCCTTTCAGATGGATTTTATGGCTTTTTCCAGTCTAAACTCAGGAGTGCAGTGGTGCCATCTCTGCTCACTGCAAGCTCCGCCTCCCGGGTTCAGGCCATTCTCCTGCTTCAGCCTTCCCAGTAGCTGGGACTCCAGGTGCCCACCACCACGCCCAGCTAATTTTTTGTATTTTTAGTAGAGACAGGGTTTCACCATGTTAGCCAGGATGGTCTCGATCTCCTGACCTCATGATCTACCCATCTTGGCCTCCCAAAGTGCTGGGATTACAGGCTTGAGCCAACATGCCTGGCCCATTCTTTGGTTTAACTGTTGTCTTTTTCTAGAACAATATCATGGGCTGGATGTCCACCAAGAATAATTGTAGCTACGCTACTTTGGCGTAAACTAGAGGTTGAGTTACTCTGCATTATGGCTTATGGCTAAAGGTTGCATAATTTAGGAATTATATTGTCATCCTTTACCTCAATACTTCCACTCTCCTTGGAGAAGCTGGGGGGGGGGGGTTCTCTCCTATTTAAGGTGTGCGTTTCTTTCTGAAGACAGGGTCTTGCTTTTTCACCCAGGCTGGAATGCAGTGGCGTGATCACAGGTCACTTCAGCCTCAACTTATTTGGCTCAAGCCTTCCTCCTGCACAGCCTCTCAAGTAGCTGAAACTACAGGTGTGCATTATCATGCCTGGCTAATTTTTTTTTTTTTTTGAGACAGACTTTTGCTCTTGTTGCCCAGGCTAGAGTGCAATGGCGCGACCTCAGCTCCCTGCAACTTCTGCCTCCCAGGTTCAAGCAATTCTCCTGCCTCAGCCTCCCGAGTAGCTGGGATTACAGGCATGCACCACCACTCCTGGCTAAATTTCTTTTGTATTTTTAGTAGAGATGGGGTTTCTCCATATTGGTCAGGCTGGTCTCGAGCTCCTGACCTCAGATGATCCTCCCACTTCGGCCTCCCAAAGTGCTGGGATTACAGGGGTGAGCCACCGTGCCCGGCCCATGCCTGGCTAATTTTTTATTTTATTTTTGTAGCAATGAGGTCTCACTATGTTGCCCCGGCTGGTTTTGAACTCCTGAGCTTAAGGGATCTTTCTGCCTCGGCCTCCCAAAGTGCTGGGATTACAGGTGTGAGCCACTGGGCTGGCTGATGTGAATGTTAGCCCCATCTTTTACAACACCTAATAGAGAAATACCATGTGACCTCTGATCCTGTCCCCCGTTCCCACCCCCAGGCTGCTCCAGTTCTATCCCAATCTGGGGAGTGTTAAATGTCCTCTTTTAAAAATGCAAATCAGATTGAATAATTCCCTGGTATGGCTTCCCCTATTCCTTATCAAGACACACAAGCTGCTATGCTAAATTAACCTCTCTTGCCCAGTGCTCATTTTATTCTGGCCACAGGAGCCTTTCTTGAACTTGAACTTGCCAAGCCTGCACTTGCCTAGAGCAGAGATCATGTGGATTGTCTTACATACATAGTGCAGGCGATTATTCCAGGCCATTCCAAGTAAAGTTGACCGTTGAACAACATGGGTTGGAATTACATGGGTCTACTTACTTATACTCGGACTTTTTTCAATAAATATATTGAAAAAAATTTTGGAGATTTGTGACAATTTGAAAAAACTCACAGATAGATAAACTGCATGGCTTAGAAATAATAAAAAAAGGAAAAACTGGGTATGTCATGAGTGCATATAATATATGTAGATACTAGTTTATCATTTACTATCATAAAATGTACATGTCTATTATAAAAAGTTAAAATTTAACAAAACTTACACACACAAACACAAACTGTACATGGAACCATTCACAGTCAAGAGAAATGTACACAGATGTAAAGATGCAGTATTCAATCATAATTGCATAAAACTAACTGTAGTACACACTGTATGGCTGTGATAAATCAGTAGTCATGTCTTGTTGCTGTTCCGGTGAGCTCAAGTGCTGTGGGTACCCACTTAAAATGCTGTGTGGCAGTAACCATCTCCACATGAGCAGTTCATCCATCCAGTAAATTGCTTATTGTAGTAAAAAGACCTCTTGCAGCTCTTGTGTATTTTTCATCATGTTTAGTGCAATACCAAAAACCTTGTGTAACACCATGGGACCCAAATAAAGTGCCAGTAGTGATACTGGAAATGCCCCATGAAGCAGAGAAAAGTCATAACATTATCAGAAAAAGTTGAATTGCTTGATATGCAGCATAGATTGAGTTCTGCAGCTGCAGTTGCCCACCATTTCAAGATAAATGAATCCAGAATAAGGACCGTTGTAAAAAAAAGAAAAGAAAATTCCTGAAGCTACTGTAGAAGCTCTGCCAGCAGGTGTGAAAACTTTGCACTTTTGGTGAAACACCTTTTTATCTTGTATTGAAAATGCAGCTTTTATATGGGTATAGGATTGCTGTAAGAAAGGCATTCCCATAGATTTTAATATGATTTGAGAAAAAGAGAAGTCATTATATGATAACTTAAAGAAAAAGGAAGGTGAAGGATCTAAAGCTGGAGGATTGAATGCCAGCAAAGGATGGTTTGATAACTTTAGAAAGAGATTTGGCTTTTTAAAAATGTCAAGATAACAGGAGAAGCAGTTTTTGCTGACCAAGAGGCACCAGATGAGTTCCCAGATGCAACTATCATTGAGGAGAAAAGATACCTGCTTGAATAGGTTTTTAATGCAGACAAAAGTGCCCTATTCTGGGGACAAAAATGCCACAAAGGACATTTATTAGTAAGGAAGATAATCCAGCACCAGGATTCAGGCAGGAAGGGATAGGCTAACTCTACTGTTCACTGCAAATGCAGTTGGGTTTGTGACCAGGACTGTCCTTATCTATAAAGTAGTTAATCCCAGAGCCTTGAAGGGAGAAGATAAACGCCACCTGCTAGTCTTTGGCTGTACAAAAAGAAGGCCTGGACAACAAGAATCTGGATTGGTTTCATGAATACTTTGTCTCTGAAGTCAGAAAGTATTTTGCTAGTAAGAGATTGCCTTTTAAAGTTTGTTTTGATATTGGGCAATGCCCCTGGCCACCCAGAACCCCATGAGTTCAACCCTGAAGGCATTGAAGTGGTCTACTTGCCCCCAAATGCAACATCTCGTGTCAGACTCTAAATCAGGGAGCCATGAGGACCTTTAAAACTTATTACGCATGGCACTTTATGGAAAGGATGTCAACGCTATGGAGGAAAACCCCAACAGAAAGAACATCTTGCAAGTCTGGAAGGATTACACCACTGAAGGTGTTGTTGTTGTAGAAAAAGCATGAGCGCCATCAAGCCCAAAACAATTAATTCCTGTTGGAGAAAACTGTTTCCAGGTGTTGTGCATGGTTTCATAGGATTTTTGATAAAGTCAATCAAGGAAATCATGAAAGAGATTGTGGGTATGGCTAAAAAAGTAGCAGATGAAAGGTTTTCAGATGTGGATCTTGGAGAAATTCAAGTGCTAATAGATACAACACCAGAGGAATGAACACAAGACAACTTAACGGAGATGAGTGCTTCCAAACCAGCGCTAAGCTATGAGGAAGAAGGTTTAGGAGAAACGGTGCCAGAAAAAAATTGATATGAGACAATCTGGCAGAAGGGTTTTGATTATTCAAGACTCCTTTTGACTTCTCTTACAACACAGACCCTTCTATGATATGGGCACTGAAACTAAAGCGAACAATGGAATAAGGATTGGTATCATACTGAAACATTTTTAGATAAATAAAAAAGCAAAAAAGATAGAAATGACACTGCTATTTCCATAAAGTTATGCCGAGTGTGCCTGCCTCTCCTGCCTCCCGTTCCATCTCTTCTATGTGCTCCAACTCTGCCATCCCTGAGACAGCAATACCAACCCCTCCTCTTCCTCCTCCTCAGCCTACTTAACATGAAGATGATGAGGATGAAGATCTTTATAATGGTCCGCTTCCACTTGATGAATAATAAATATATTTTCTCTTCCTTATGATTTTCTTAATAACACTCTTTCTCTAGCTTACTTTATTGTAAGAATACAGTATATAATACACATAAAATACAAAACGTGTCAATTGACTAGGGTTCCTGTCAAGAGTAGACTATTAGTAGTGAAGTTTGGGAGGAGTAAAAAGTTATTGAATTTTTGGCTGTGCAGGGTGTTGGCACCCCTAGCCCCCAAGTTGTTCAAGGGTCAAGTATAATTCCATTTCCCTGGTCAGTCATTGGCTCAGAAGTGGACAAGCCTAAACCAAGCTGGGCTGGCAAGAAGGGAGAGGAATTCAGCAGGGGAGCATCCAGGAAGAGCTTCCTCACTGCTAAGGGCTGGAGAGGGTCTCATACGGGTGCCCCATCCTGCTGGATACCAAGAGTGGGTATCCATGATGAAAATGGCCAAGTAGAAAGACAGACCACCTCATACTGATGAGCTGCTAAATCAACCAACCCTGATGGTGGTCATATTTCTGAACTTCCTGTTATGTGAGATGATAAATGTCCTTATTGTTAAAGGCATTATTTTTCTTCAGTAGAGATTTTTACTTATAACCAAAAGCATCCAAAGTGTTTGCTGCTTTTCTCTCTGCCTTCCCATGATCCACTTATTATCATGATTCGGAATTCCCCTTTTCAGTTAGGCTATCTCTGTCTTATTTAAAACAGCAGCCCCTGCCCCGATACAAATTTCCCTGGGACTTCTTTTTGTGTCTTTCTTAGTGCCCGTGATGGTTAATTTTAGGTGTCAATGGACTGGATTAAGGAATACCTAGAGAACTGCTAAAGCATTACCTTGGGTGTGTCCATGAGGGTGTTTCCAGAGGAGACTGGTCAGTGAACTGAGTGGGGAAGATCTGCCTCAGCATGAACAGCACCATCCAACCAGCTGGGGACCTGGATAAAACAAAAAACGGAGAGAAAAGGATGTTCTCTTTCTCTCTCCTGAAGCTGAAACATGCCCTACCTCCTACCCTTGGACATCAGAACTCCAGGCTCTCTGGCTTTGGGATTCCAGCATTTACATCAGAGGCCCCCAGGTTCACAGGCCTTCAGCCTCACACTGAGAGTTATGTCCTTGTAACTCTGTGATTGCAGAATTAGCATCCCTGATTCTGAGGCTTTGGAGTTAGACTGAGCCACACTACTGGCATCCCAGTGTCTCCAACTCGCAGAAGATAACCTGTCGTAAGATTTCCCAGCCTCCATAGTTGTGTGAACCAATTCCTCTAATAAATCCCCTCTCATCTACCTGTAAATCTATCTCTCTATCTGCCTACATACCTATCCATCCATACTACTGTTTCTGTCTCTCTGGAGAACCCTGACTAGAACAGCACCTATCATCATCTTAAATTATATTATTTGTTGTTTATTCAGTGTTTATCTCCCTGACTAGATGTAAACTCCATAAGCGTAGACACTTTCTCCTGTTAACCACTGAACGAGAGACACTCTATCCCCCACACTTAGACAATGACTAGCATGTAGTAGGTGCTCAATAAATATTTGTTGGTTTTTTTCTAAATAAACATTCCTTGGTAGAGGATTCTGCCTGGTGCTTCCTGTTGACCAGGGCATGAGAGAATACAGGAAGCTTGGGGTATTTGTTCCCTATTCTGAAGGGCATTCAGAGGCTGATTGGATGTTTCAGGAACATTTACTGAAAACAATAAAAATATAGAGCAATGTGCTATAAAATATTTCAACATATGTATCAGTGTTTCTCAAACTTCAAACCCAGGCTTCCTTTAATTACTATAGAAATCTGTCAGCACAGCCCACCTTTAGGAAATGTCTGGCATCCTCCACGGGTTTGGGCCCTTCCTAGGAACCACCATGTCTCCTGCACATTCAACCAGGAGCCAAGAAGTTTTCTTCAATGTTTACTTTGGGTTGTTTGCATTATAAATCTAATAGACGTTCCCTGCACTCTCTTTCCCTTCCGTACTCCAGATACATAATTGGGTTAAGAACCACTAATTTTCAAGTAAGCATATGTTTGCATGCATTTTAGGAGTAATGTTATTTTCCAGTTTGGTTCAGGATCAAAATTGCGTTAGCCTCCCAGAGAACATTGCCATCAAGTGCAAGAATATCAGTGACCCTTTATGGACAGCTTACAGAACGCCAGGCAGTGGCACTGTGTGTAGCTCTTTAACTGTTTTATCTGATTTCTTCTTTTTTTTTTTTTGAGATGGAGTCTGTCTCTGTCACCCAGCCTGGAGTGCAGTGGCGCGATCTCGGCTGACTGCAAACTCTGCCTCCCGGGTTCAAATGATTCTCCTGCCTCAGCCTCCTGAGTAGCTGGGATTACAGGCATGTGCCACCATGCCCAGCTAATTTTTGTATTTTTAGTAGAGACGGGGTTTCACCATGTTGGTCAGGCTGGTCTTGAACTCCTGACCTTGAGATCCGCCTGCCTTGGCTTCCCAAAGTGCTGGGACTGTATGCGTGAGCCACCGCGCCCTACCCTAATCTGATTTCATCCTTAGTCAGTTCGGGCTGCTGTAACCAAGTGCCATGGATGGGGTGGCTTAGAAAGAACAGAAATCTATTTCCCACAGTTTTGGAGCCTGGAAGTCCAAGATCAGGCGCCCCCATGGTCAGGTTTTCTTTCACGTTGCAGACTGCTGTCTTTTCATTGCATCCTCACCTGGTAGAGAGAGTGCCAGAGAGCTCTCTGGGACCCCTTTGACAAAGGCACTAATCCCATTCATGAAGGCTCCAGCCTCGTGCCCTTATTACTTCCTAATGGCTCCACTTGCTAATACTATCACATGAGGGATTAGGATTTCCACATGTGAGTCTGGGAGAGACACCAACATTCAGTCCATAGCAGTCCCCTAAAGAATCAAATGAGGTGGGGAACAATATTCTAGATGAGGAAGTAAGGGTTAGGCAGATGCTGGCTAACTAGGCAAGGCCAGGCATGTCCTGGTCCTGAACAGGCACTCTGAACCATTTCTTTGTCACTCAGTATCCTATCGAAGCCCATGTGGCCTCCAGTGTCCCCTGGGACAGTGTGGAACCACCCTTTGGAGGGAAAGAAGTGACCAGGACCTCTACTCCTCTGTCTCATGACTAATACACAGCCCTTGGCATGAGGCAGCTGCAGCCAGCAGCTTCTGGCCCTGCGGTGGGGGTCTCCAGGGAGCCGTGCAGCAGGCCCCCTTAGAGGGTGACAGCAGTATAGTTGAGATAAGAAATAATGCAATTCTCCAGGCAGACCTGCAGTCTTCTAGCCCATATAAATGATTCCTTTAGTGATTTTGCCAAGGATTGTGTGTTATGTGTGCTTGGAGAACCAACAGAGCCTGAGAAACCGTCAATATTTCTGGAGAAGAGCGAGTGTAATCAGTCAAGCATTCCAGAAAAAATGTAGTCAATGATTTTAACAGCAAGTGGTTTTGACATGAAAAGATTCAACTATGGGATTTTTTTGTTTTTTTCTTTTTCCCCAAGAATCACTCTGAGCAATTTCTTAAAGAATTAAAATGAAATGTTTCTCGGGTAACAAATCACCCAGTCTTACAGCTTGGAGCTTTATCGCTCTCCAGCTAATGGGTCTGAAGAGAGATTTCGGAAGATTCTCCAGACTGCCGTAGAGACCTTGCTGGCAGGAACACAGGGAGCTGCTGTGAGGACATTACTGTTTTGGTTACAAGTTAGAAACAAGGAGAGGACTAATGGCACAGAGGACGAGAGAGAAGGAGTGCTTCCAGCAAACCAGCGCAGGGCCTAGGTGCTCTCAGGGGCCAACTGTCTGATTAGGGGCTGTGGGCAGGAGCGGGCACAGCCAGGCCCTTAATGTACACACTTCACTAATATCTCCCTCTGTTACTCATCCAGATCTGGCTTGGTTTCTATAGTGGCTGTCTTATTATGGGGCCATTGGTCATTTTATGAAGAGCCAAAAATGGATATCCATCCTAGAAGTGACATTTTCTTTGGAAAATAGAGTATAATGATTTACTACCATGTTACTGAGTTTTGGAGACTGGCTTAAATTTGCAGTCCCAGGGAAACATTACTGATGGAGCCTTGCCAGTTTCTGAAAAATATCCACTAATGCCCTTGCAGTGGGAATTATCTTTGATGGGGAGAGAAGAGAAGGGTAAGCCAGGCTAAGAACAGAGCCAAAGGACACCCAATGGGACTGAGGAAGTTACAACAAGCCCGCCATGGTTTGAAAGGAGGGGCAATTGGCTTTGACCTTGACTGAGCTGTCTCAGGCATCCCCGAGAAGGTTGCCCATTGTGAGCCCGGCTTGGAGCAAGTTCTGGCTTCCATGGCTTCACAGTGACCTGCATGTCTCTTGCATCCGTCCTAGGCCTTGTCACACCTGTCATAGGCCACACCAGAATCAACACCCAGTTCCAAGTTCCTGCCCTCTCTTAGCGCCCAGATCCTCCCACAATAAGCTTACAGACTCCTATGTGCAGTTAACCCCCATGCCTCCAGTTTCCTAGCTTTCTGTAGGCCTCTTGTTCTTCCCTAATCTGTCTAGGCCCCACAGTTGATTATAAATCCTCTATTTCACCAAGACACTCCACCCCCTTTTGCCCTGTCTTGCAGACCCCTAGTCCTAGAGCAGCCCCACAATCTGTTTTCCCTTCCATATCAGTTGACCCTACAATTGGCTGTGTGTAATAAAAGCTGACATCAGTGGCTTCATTAAATGGAGGTTTTATTTTATTCCCCCATAAAAGAAATCTACGAGGCTAATAAGTACACATAGAATGCTCCCAACAGGCTCTTTCTCTTCATTCACTCTTTGTTAGCATGTGGCTTTTGTCTTCATGCTTGTTGCCTCCTGGTCACCATGTGGCTGCTTCACCTCCAGCACTGCATCTGCATTCCAGGCAGGAAAGGGGAAGGAAGGGTAAAGGGCAAAGGGCATGTGCCAGCTGAGCATTCCCATAAACAAAACACAAACCAATTTAAAAGAAAATCTTTTCTGGAAAGACAAGCTAAGAACTTCTGTTTCCACCCCATTGTCCAGAACTCTGACACATGCCTTCCCTGGATGCAAGAGAGGCTGAGACACATGGAAGTTTTGGCTGGTCACATCGCCTCTCCAAACAAAAGGAAAGAAAGAAGGTGGATGGAGCTGGGCTAGGCGGCCAGCCATCTCTGCTCTCCTCCCTCCCAGTCTGCAGCATAGAAGAGCCACGGCAAACACACGGGCTCCTGCCTGGCCCCTCACTCACTGCCCTCAGAGGCTGTCCCACACCTCACTATTGCCCTCAAGGCCCCTGCCCAAGTCCATCCACTTCATTGTTCCTCTTTTGGCAAGAACATCCAACCACCAGGCAAGGCCCCGCATGTGAACACACTGACGTCTTCTTTCCTTATGTTTCAGTGGATGAGTTCTCCTTGCCACCTGCTCCGTCCAAGCTTCCACCTCCCACTCCTCATGGACTTTGTTCCATTCATCATCAGCTGGCACGCCCATTGCCAGCTTCTTCCTCTCTACCAGCAGTTTTCCCACAGCCTATCAGCAGGATAATAGAATCTGTATCTTGTTGTGAAGATGACCTGAATTAATAATGATTGGTGCTACAATGATGATTATTCTAAAAAATAAAGCAAAACAACAAAAACAGCCTTTGACCCTTTCTATGTCCATCTGCCTATGGAATCTAGTCGCTTGACCATCCCGGAAACACCCAGCTTTGACACATTCTAAACCTAGGTCCTCTTCCTTCTCCGGCTCATTCACTGTTTTGGTGGATGGGACTCAAACCAGAACCCAAGGCCCATCCAGCCCTTTCCGCTCCCACTCTGTCCCAACCCACCAGAAGTCATGAAATTGGTCGAGTGAATCTCCTAAAGATTTTGGAGTTTGTTCCTTCCCCTCTGTTCCTATACTCCCAGCCAGGTGGATCCAGCAGCATCCCGTGTGAGCTCCCTGGTGTGGGGCCCGCTCCCCTCAAAGTTCCTCCACATCACTACCTGGGCACAATGTAAAACTCAGACCTGGCCGGTCATGGTGGCTCACACCTGTAATCCCAGCACTATGGGAGGCCGAGGCAGGCGGATCATGATGTCAGGAGATGGAGACCATCCTGGCTAACATGGTGAAACCCTGTCTCTACTAAAAATAAAAAAATTAGCTGGATATGGTGGTGGGTACCTGTAATCCCAGATACTCGGGAGGCTGAGGCAGGAGAATCGCTTGAACCTGGGATGCAGAGGTTGCAGTGAGCTGAGATCATGCCACTGCACTTCAGCCTGGGCGACAGAGTGAGACTCTGTCTCAAAAACGAACAAACAAACAAACAAAAAAACTCAGACCTGCTCACTCACCCCACACAGTGGCATGAGGGGCTTGCAGCAGCAGGGTTCACGGGTGTTTCTCCCAGAAAGCTTACTTGGATGATAGCTAAATAAAGTTTAAGCAAGAACTTTATTTGCAAAACTGCTTATGTTTAAACGAAAAAAAAAAAAAAAAAAAAGCAGAGCTCCCTTCTCCCACATGGGTCTAATGGGCAGAATCTGGTTTGGAACACAATGCCTGGTCTGTCTGGAATGAGTGAGGGGTGCAGCTGGGAGCAGGCCTGTGGTCTCCTCCCCACTCGCCGCCCTTCTCACCTGCTGCAGTTAGCACTCTCTCATCTGGACTGAAATCCCAACAATAATAAGCATTGCTTCCCCTGTGGATGTTCAGGGGCAGAGCTACACAGTTCAGAACTGGAACTCACGGTATTTGTAAATCCGTGTTAAGCCGGAAATCATCCTTGTAAGGATAAGGAGAAAGCCTGTCTTTAAGTGGGAACTTTTTGTCAAGGAGCTTACAGTTTTCTGTTTTCAAGTCACTTTCCTAAAGTCTGTATTAGACTGTATTAGGTCAGCCAGGGGTGGGGATTATCATTGTCATCTGACAGAAGAGGAGACGAGATAACAGAGAAAAAGGTTAGAAGCAACTTGTCCATAGTGGTGGATCAGAAGGATTTGGACCAGATCGGATCCCCACACAATAATCTCTTCACTACATTTCTTAGGTGAAATACAGCTTGCCATAAATCTGTAAGGGTGAAATGCAGATTGTGGGTTTGGCATGCTACCAAATTAAGAAGGTTTTCAGGGTTAGCGCAAGGGAAAATAGGAGGGGAAAACCTGTAATGTAGAAGACAGCTTCTTCCAGCTCTGCAAGCACAGTCTGATGACCCTCTGTCTTTCTGCTTGTAATCTTAAGGTTTCTGCCAATTTACCTAACAAATCATCTGTACATTCACCCCGAGAAAGCGCATTCTGGTTCTACGGGCTTTAGGGAGGAAAGGACATTCTGAGGCAAGGGCTAAGCGCCAGATTCCTCTCAGCAGTCAGCATGAGGCCGTGGGCCCAGTTCTGCTGGTGTTTTCTCATTCCTGGGGAGGCGAAGAGAGGACAGGTGGCAGATTGTGATCTACAGAGCCCAGGAGCTAGGTGGTGTGATGCAACTGGAGGCAAATAGGTGACAAATGAAAGAACTGTCCTGGAACCATAGCTTTTCCCTATTATGATCTAAAATCTTAAATGTTAAAAGCTGGAGAAAAATAACCTGGAATAAAGGCCCCTTGGGTTTGGTCACTGCTTAAATCCTCATCTTTATCTTCTGTGTGCATTCCCAAGGGAACCCTCTGTCTCAGCCATACTGAGCCACACTTCGTGAGCCACCCTCTCTCAGGCTTCTACCTCTACTCTGCTAGCCCCACTTCCTGGGATGCTCTTTATTGCCTTCTCTGCATGCTTGACTTTTACTTGCATTGCAAGATTCAGTTTTCCAGAACAGCAAAGCCTTTTGTATATCTACTCTCCTATAAAAGAAATAAGAACGCTACCAAGAACTGCCAAAATCAATTTTGTTGGAATTCTGGAAATTAACTAAAGGCTTGCAACAATCTGGGGAGGGTTTATTCAAGAAAAACAGCAGAATCTCGTAAGAACAGGTTTGTGGCATCTTTGCTTGCCCTAATCCCATGCCCCTCTTGAAAACCCGCAGCCACTAGAGGAGACAGATCAGGGCTGGAGTTCCCCTAAAGCCCCATCCCTAGAGAACTGTCACTATTTGACCTGTCTAGCAAGTCACTGAAAAACTCAATTTTTCAAGACTTGCCTTTATTTCACCTGACTCCGAGTTCCATTTCTGTGAACAGTTCTACCTCTAGGTAATTTGCAGAAAACAATCAGCAACAATTGTTTAATATTGGAGATTCCTGTGGCAATGTTAGCAGTTAGGACTAAGAAGATGCTGACAAAAAGCTTAAAAGGATTATTACCCTGATCTGATTACTACACATTATATACATATCAAAACATCACTATGTACCCCCATGAATATGTATAATTATTTTTCAATTAAAAAATAAAATTTAGGCTAGGAGTGGTGGCTCATGCCTGCAATCCCCACACTTTGGGAGGCCGAGGTGGGCAGATCATGAGGTCAGGAGATTGAGACCATCCTGGCAAACACAGTGAAACCCCATCTCTACTAAACATAAAAATTAAAATAAAAATTAGCCAGGCGTGGTGGCGGGCGCCTATAGTCCCAGCTACTTGGGAATCTGAGGCAGCAGAATGGTGTGAACCCAGGAGGCAGAGCTTGCAGTGAGCTGAGATTGCACCACTGCACTCCAGCCTGGGCAACAGAGCGAGACTCTGTCTCAAAAAATAATAATAATTAATACAATTTAATTTAAAAATACATCTAAGCCCACAAATTTTTTTTGTTTTTTTGAGACAGAGTCTCCTTCTGTCACCCAGGCTGGAGTGCAGTGGTGCAATCTCGGCTCACTACAAGCTCTGCCTCCCGGGTTCATGCCATTCTCCTGCCTCAGCCTCTCCGAGTAGCTGGGACTACAGGTGCCCACCACTACGCCTGGCTAATTTTTTTGTATTTTTAGTAGAGATGGGGTTTCACCATGTCATCCAGAATGGTCTCGATCTCCTGACCTTGTGATCCACCCACCTCAGCCTCCCAAAGTGCTGGGATTACAGGCGTGAGCCACCGCGCCCGGCCACATTTTTAGAGATACAAAATATAAAAAGCTTGGCTGGGCACGGTGGCTCATGCCGGTAATCCTAGCACTTTGGGAGGCCAAGGCAGGTGGATCACAAGGTCAGGAGATCGAGACCACCCTGGCTAACACAGTGAAACCCCGTCTCTACTAAAAATACAAAAAATTAGCCGGGCCTGGTGGCGGGCGCCTGTGGTCCCAGCTACTCGGGAGGCTGAGGCAGGAGAATGGT
The DNA here is from genome assembly GCF_028878055.3 of Symphalangus syndactylus. Taxonomy (NCBI): domain Eukaryota; kingdom Metazoa; phylum Chordata; class Mammalia; order Primates; family Hylobatidae; genus Symphalangus; species Symphalangus syndactylus. Next base: position 73,277,278 of record NC_072423.2, on the reverse strand, counting down.
GTGAACCGAGGAGGCGGAGCTTGCAGTGAGCCAAGATTGTGCCACTGCACTCCAGTCTGGGTGACAAGGCAAGGCTCCATCACAAAAAATAAAAATAAAAAGCTTAAGGTAAAAACTGGAGAATGGGAGGTCTGTGGTGGGCTTTACAAAGTTCAAACATATCCCTAGAAATCTAGAAAGCAATGTGCATGTGTGGGGTTGTGTGCCTCTCCAGAAAAGGTAGAAGCCCTAAACTCTGACTTCTTACTGATCTTGAGACTATGCACAAGTGCAAGCTCAAGTGAGGGTTAAGTCCACAGCTGTAAACACTGGATCACTGAAGGCATGCCTCACCATGCACACAGAGGCACTCGGAAAAGGCTGTGGGAATATATTGGATGTGGAATCATCCAAGGAATTATCTGTCCAATCATTAGCTGACAACTAAGCTAACTTAGCAGAGAATTCAGTGGCCACAAACAAATAAAAACTTACAGAGTTCGTCTAGAAAGTAACTAGATGCCTGGGCGTGGTGCTCATGCCTGTAATTCCAGCACTTTGGGAGACTGAGGTGGGTGGATCACCTGAGGTCAGGAGATGGAGACCAACCTGACTAACATGGTGAAACTCCATCTCTACTAAAAATACAAAAAATTAGCCAGGCGTGGTGGCGGGCGCCTATAGTCCCAGCTACTCAGGAGGCTGAGGCAGGAGAATGGCATGAACCCAGGTGGTGAAGCTTGCAGTGAACCAAGATCATGCCACTACACTCCAGCCTGGGCGACAGAGCAAGACTCTGTCTCAAAAGAAAAAAAAAAAAAAGAAAAGATAAAACAAGAACAAAAGTTAGCTGGGCATGGTAGTGCATAGTGCATGCCTGTAATCCCAGGTACTCAGGAAGCTGAGGCAGGAGAATCGCTTCAATCCAGGAGGTGGAGATTGCAGTGAGCCAAGATTGCATCACTGCACTCCAGCCTGGACAAAAAGAGTGAGACTCCATCTAAGAAAAATGAAAAAAGAAAGTAACTAGGCAAACAAACAACAATACCTGCAACAACAAAACCTGGGGAAGGGTGAGGAATCTGATATCCATAGTTGCCACATTCTATTTTTTAAATGCCCAGTTTTCAACAACAACAAAATGAAACTGACAAAAATTGGAATGTATGACTCATACACGGGTAGAATAGCAGTCAATGCCTCTGACCTGGGTAGAGTGGCATCTGGCTGTGACATTCATCCCATATCAGCCAGGGACAAAGCAACCCCTTGTTTATCTCAGCTTGGCCTTTGGTCTGTGCCCATGCCTGGTTCATGCCTTGGACACACTGGGGGAACACAGTAAATACAAACTTTCTCTTAGCAAGCATAGACAACAGACTTACTAGACAAAGACTTTAAATTAGGTGTTATAAATAGGCTCAAAAACTAAAAGAAACTATGTTCAAATAATTAAAGATATGTATGAGAATGATGTTTCACCAAATAGACAATATCAATAAAGAGAAGAAAATTATTTAAAAAGAACCAAGTAGAAATCCTGGAGTTGAAAATGAAAATAATCAAACTATGAAAAATTATCATCATATTCAAAGTAGATTTGAGCTCGTAAAAGAAAGAATCAGCGAACTTTAAGACAGGTCAATTGAGATTACCTAGTTTGAAAAATAAAAGGAAAAAAGAATGAAGGAAAATAAACAGTCTTGGATACCTATTGGACATCATCAAGTGTACCAATACAGGTAAAATGGAAGTCACAGAAGGAGAGGAGAGACAAAAGGAGAAGAAAGAATATTTAAAGAAATAAACTGAAAACTACACAAATTTGAAATCTACACATTCAAGAATCTTAATGAATTCCAGCTGGGCACAGTGGCTCAAGCCTGTAATCCCAGCACTTTGGGAGGCCGAGGCGGGAGGATCACCTGAGGTCAAGAGTTCAAGACCAGCCTGGCCAACATGGTGAAACCCCATCTCTACTAAAAATACAAAAATTAGCCAGGTGCGGTGGTGGGTGCTTGTAATTCCAGCTACTAGGGAGGCTGAAGCAGGAGAATTGCTTGAACCTGGGAGACAGGGGTTGCAGTGAGCCAAAATCATATCATTGCACACCAGCCTGGGTGACAGAGCAAGACTCCATCTCAAAAAAAAAAAAAAAAAAAAGAATCTTAAAGAATTCCAAATAGAATAAATCCAAAGATATCTACATGTAAGCACATCATAATCAAGCTCTCAGAAGCCATAAATAGCACACCAATGCTCATATATCAGCATTCTTCACAATAGCCAAAAGGTGTAAATTTCTCAAATGTCCATTGGCAGATGAATAGACAAACAAAATGTGGTATACCCACACCATGGAATATTATTTAGCTATGAAAGGAAGAAAATTCCGACACATACTATAGCATAAATGAATCTTGAAGATATTTTCCTTAATGAAATAAGCCAGGCATAAAAGGACAGATGTTGTACAATTCCACTTATATGAGGCACCCAAAACAGCCAAATGTATAGAGAAAAAGAGTAGAATTGAGGCTTCCAGGCATTGGGAAGATGGGAGATTTGGGAGTAATTGTTTAATAGGTGTTGAATTTTAGTTTGGGAGGATGAAAAATTTCTGGAGATGGATTGTGTGTTAGTCCATTTTGCGTTACTGTAAAGGAATACCTGAGACTGGGTAATTTATAAAGAAAAGAGGTGTATTTGTCTCACAGGTCTGTAGGCTGTCAAGTATGGAACCTGCATCTGCTCAGCTTCTAGTGAGGCCTCAGGAAACTTTTACTCATGGCAGAAGGGAAGGGGAGCTGGCATGTCACGTGGCAAGAAAGGGAGCCAGAGAGAGGAAGAGAGGTGCCAGTCTCCTTTAAACGATTATCTCTTGCATGAACTACAGAACTCACTTATTACTATGTGGAGGGCACCAAGCCATTCATGAAGGATCCACCTCCACGACCCAAATACCTCCCACCAGACCCTACCTCCAACAAGGGAAATTACATCATTTCAACATGAGATTTGGAGAGGGTGAATATGCAAATCACATCAGATGGTAGTGATGACTGAACAACCATGTGAATTTACTTAATTTGAAATACATGTGTGCTTAATGTGAATGCCACAGAATTGTACACTTAAAATGGTTAAATGATAAATTTTATGCTATGTATATTTTACCAGAAACAAAAACAAAGACAAAGAATGAATCTTAAATGCAGCCAGAGAGAAGTTATTCACCACATGAAAGTTTATAAGCAACTTCTTTTAAGAAACCATAGAAACCAAAAAGCAATGGGCTTATATATATAAGTACTGGGAAAAACTGTCAACTAAAAATTCCATATTCAGCAAAACTATATTTTAAACAAAAATGAGAAATTAAGACATGCCCAAAAAAACAAAAATGAGAGAATTTGTTCACTAGTAGGTGTGTTCTACACAGAATACTTAAAAGGAATTCTTTTGATTGGAATCGAAGGGCACTAGAGAGAAACTGAAGTCTACATAAAGAAATAAAAAGCACTGGTAAAGATAAACACATAGGTAATTGTAAAAGACAGTATAAATATAGTTTTTGTAACTCTTTTTACTCCTATCTAATTTAAAAGATAACTGTATAAAGCAATAATTTTAAAACTGTGTGAATGTGCTTATAAGGTACAAGGATATAATTTGTTTGAAATCATAATGAGAAGTAAGGAGAAAGATAGTGGAGCTATATTGGAGCAAATTTTGGATACTATTGAAATTAAATTGGTATTAATCTGAGCTAGATAGTAGCAAGTTATAATGTTAACTGTAATCCCCAGAGCAACCACTAAGAAAATAATTCAAAAGCATGTAGGAAAAGAAGCAATAAGGGAATAAAGATGCTATACTAGAAAATATCTATTTAATTTAAAGAAGTCTGTAGTAGAAGAACAAAAAGACATAAGATATACAGAAAGCAAATAGCCCAATGGCAGGCATAAATCCTATTTTATAATAATTACATTAAATGTAAATGAAATAAGTATTCCAATCAAAAGACAGAGGTTGGCAAAATGGAAATAAAAAACACCTGATGCAACTATATGTTGTCTACAAGAGATATGCTTTAGATTTAAATCACAAACAGGTTGGAAGTAAAAGGCTAGAAAATATATGCCATAAAACAGTACTAAAAAGAGAGCTGGAGTGGAGCTAATATCAGACAAAACATACTTTAAGACAACAAGGTTTAATAGAGAAAAAGGAGGAGGTTTTAAAATAATGAGTCAATTCATCAGGAATATGTAACATTTATAAACATGCACATACCTAACAAGGGAGCCCCCAAAACAGATAAAGCAAAAACTGACAGAATTGAAGGGAGAAATAGATGATTCAACATTAATACTCCATAACTCTAATATTTCATTTTCAATACTTGATAGAATGATTAGGGATAAGATCAACAAGGAAATAGAAGACTTGAAAACAGTATAAACCAACTAGCTTAAGCAGACATTTGTGGAACACTCCACCCAACTATTGCAAAATTCACATTTTTTTTTTTTTTTTCTTGAGGCGGAGTCTCGCTCTGTCGCCCAGGCCGGAGTGCAGTGGCGCAATCTCGGCTCACTGCAAGCTCCGCCTCCCAGGTTCACGTCATTCTCCTGCCTCAGCCTCCCGAGTAGCTGGGACTACAGGCACCCGCCACCACACCCAGCTAATTTTTTATATTTTTTTAGTAGAGACGGGGTTTCACCGTGATCTCGATCTCCTGACCTCGTGATCCGCCCGCCTCGGCCTCCCAAAGTGCTGGAATTACAAGCATGAGCCACCGCGCCCGGCCGCAAAATTCACATTTTTGCCAAGTGAAACATTCTCAAGGATAGACAATATGGTAGGCTGTTCAACCAGTCTCAATAAATTTAAAATATTGAAATAATAAAGTATGTTTTCTAATTGCAGTGGAATGAAATTAGGTATTTTAATAGAAGGAAATTTAGAAAATTTATTAGTATGTGGAAATTAAATAACAAAAATCTGATAATAATAGGTCAAAGAAGAAATCATAAGGGAAATGAGAAAATACTTTGAGATGGATGAAAATGAAAACAGCATACCAACGTTTATGGAATGCAGTGAAAACAGTGCTAAGAGGTAGATTTATAGCTGTAAAGGACTGTATTAAAAAAGAGGAGTGCTTTCAAATCTTTAAGTGAAACTTCTACCTTAAAAACGAGAAAAAGAAGAGAAAACTAAACCCAAAGCAAGCGGAAAGGAGAGAAACATAAAGATTAGAGTGGAAATGAATGAAACTGAGACTAGGAAAACAATAAAATGAAGCCAAAAGTTGATTCTTTGGAAAACTTAACAAAATTGACAAACTTTTAGCTAGAGTAACAAAGTGAGGGAGAAGGCTCAAATTACTAAAAGCAGGAGCGAAAGAGGAATGTCACTACCAATCTTACAGAAATAAAAAACGGCTATAGGCCAGGTGCAGTGGCTCATGCCTGTAATCCCAGCACTTTGGGAGGCCGAGGCGGGCGGGTCACAAGGTCAGGGGATCGAGACCAAACTGGCTAACAAGGTAAAACCCCCTCTCTACTAAAACTACAAAAAATTAGCAAGGCCTGGTGGCAGGCGCCTGTAGTCCCAGCTACTCGGGAGGCTGAGGCAGGAGAATGGTGTGAACCTGGGAGGTGGAACTTGCAGTGAGCCGATATCGCACCATTGCACTCCAGCCTGGGCGATAGAGCGAGACTCTGTCTCAAAAAAAAAAAAAAAAAAAAAAAAGGCTATAAGGGAATACTATGAGCAAGACTATGCCAATAAATTAAACAACCAATATGAAATGGAAAAATTCCTCTAAAGACAAAATCTACCGAAACTGACCCAAGAAGAAACACATCTAAATATACCTATAACAAGAAAAAAGATTAAATTAGTAATAAAAAATCGTCCGTAAAGAAAATGGCAGGCCAGATGTCTTCATTGTTGAATTTTATCAAATGTTTAAAGAAGAATGAACACCAATCCTTAACAAACTTTTCCAAAAAATAGGAGTGAAACTTCCCAATTCATGACAGGATCCCAGTTTTAACCCTGATATTCAGACACATACATAGCAAAGGAAACTGTAGACAATATAGCTTATGAAAATAGATGCAAAAATCCTTAACAAAATATTAGCAAGTTTAATATAGCAATATATAAAAAGGATTATGCAACATCACCAAGTGGGATTTATTCTAGTAATACATGTTGGTTCAAAATGCAAAATTAATCAGTGTAATGCATCATATTAATAGAATAAAAGACAAAAACACATGATCATCTCAATGGATGTAAAAGCACTTTTAAAAATCCAACAGCCTTTCACATTAAAAGCATTAACCAATTGAGAATAAAAGTAAACTTCCTCAACTTGATAAAACGCACAGCTAACATCATAATTATGAAAGACCGAATGCTGTCCCCCATCCCAAGATTAGGAGCAAGATAGGAATGTCCACTCTCACCCCTTCTATTCAACATTGTACTTAAGTTCTAGCCAGGGAGAGAAGATGAGAAAGAGAAATAAGCCTCAAGATTGGAAAACTATCTCTATTCACAGATGACGTAACTTGTATATTGAAAATCCTAAAGAATCCACGAGAAAATCTATTAGAACCAATAAAATATATTCAGCAAGGCTGCAGGATACAAACTCAATACACAAAATTTAACTGTATTTCTATATACTAACAAAAAGCAAATCAAAAGTGAAATTAAGAAATCAATTCCATTTTACCATAGCATCAAAAGGAATACGAAGTGCAAGACTTGAATACTGAAAACTATAAGACATAATTTGAAGACATTTAACAATACCTAAATAAATAGAAAGAAATCCCATGTCTATGAATTTGTAGGCTTAATATTGGTAAGATGTCAATAATCTCCCAAATGACCTACAAATTTAATGCAGTCCCAACCAAAATTTCAATTGCCTTCTTGAAGAAATAGACAAGACGGTCCTAAAATTCATGTGGAAATCCACAGAACCCAGAATAACCAAAACAATCTCAAAAAAGAACAACAAAATTAGAGGACTCATACTTCTCAATTTCAAACTTACTGTAAAGTTACAGTAATCAAGATATGAGATATTGGCACAAAGATAGATTGACGTATAGATAATTGCAACACAATTAAGAGTCCAGAAATAAGCCCACATATTTAGGGTAAATTGATTTTCAAGAAAGCTCAAAAAATACAAAAGAATTAAATTGTACCACTATCTGCATCTCACACCATACACAAAAATTAACCTGAAATGCATAATAGACCTAAATGTAAGGCCTAAAACTGCAAAACTCTTAAAAGTAAACATAGGCATAAATCTTTGTAACCGTGAACTAGTCAATAGTTTCTTAGCTATTACACCAAAAGCATACCCAATAGAAGAAAAAAGAATAGATCGACGGAACATCATTAAAATAAAAATTTTGGGCTTCAAATGACACCATCAAGAAAATGAAAAGACAACCCAAAGAATGTGACAAAATATCTGCAAATCATGTATCTAATAAAGGACTCGTGTATATAAAAAAACACTCACACTCAAACATGAAAATAACAGATAATCGGCCAGGCGCGGTGGCTCACGTCTGTAATCCCAGCACTTTGGGAGGCCGAGGCAGGCGGATCATGAGGTCAGGAGATCGAGACCATCCTGGCTAACACGGTGAAACCCCAACTCTACTAAAAGTACAAAAAATTAGCCGGGTGTGGTGGCTGGTGCCTGTAGTCCCAGCTACTGGGGAGGCTGAGGCAGGAGAATGGCGTAAACCTGGGAGGCGGAGCTTGCAGTGAGCAGAGATCGTGCCCCTGCACTCCAGCCTGGGTAACAGAGCAAGACTCCATCTCAAAAAAAAAAAAAAAATACAGAAAATCGAATTAAAAATGGGCAAAGGATTTGAATAGACATTTCTCCAAAGAAGATATAAAATGGCCAACAAGCACAGGAAAAGAAAAGATGCTCCATACCATGAATCATTAGGGAAATGCAAATCAAAAACACAGTGAGATACCATTTCAGACCCACTAGAATTGCTAGAATAAAAAAAGATAGAGTATAGCAAGTATGAAATGTCCACAATAGGTAAAGACATAGAAACAGACACAGATTAGATAGTGGTATGGAGTGTGCAGAATGAGGAGTGACAGCTAGTGCCTACGCATTTTAGGAGGGGGTGATAAAATTGTTTTGGGACTAGACAGTGGTAATGATTATGCTAAAATTACTGAGTCAGACACTTAAAAATTGTTGACTTTGGCCAGGTGCAGTGGCTCACGCCTGTAATCCCAGGAATTTGGGAGGCCGAGGCGGGCAGATCACATGAGGTCAGGAGTTCAAGACCAGCCTGGCCAACATGGTGAAACCCCGTCTCTACTAAAAATACAAAAATGAGTCGGGCGTGGTGGCAGGCGCCTGTACTCCCAGCTACTTGGGAGGCTGAGGCAGGAGAATCACTTGAACCCAGGAGGTGGAAGTTGCAGTGAGCCAAGAATATGCCATTGCACTCCAGCCTGGGTGACAGAGCAACACTCTGTCTCAAAAAAAAGAAAAAAAAATGTTGATTTTTTGATATGTAAATTACAGCACAATAAACCTGTTATATATACTTTTAAAAAATAGGAGATCCAATGCATTCTCTTTTTCACTTTCCCCAGGCTTAACACACAATTCCCGCCCCTAGCATAATGTGCTTCTCCATCTCACTTGTTCTAATGGATTGTAATTGTTAAGCCACTTCTCTATCTTTATTTCTGAGGCACCAGCCCCTTATACAGTGACTAGCATAGCATAGTGAATAGTAATTTTGGAAGACATGAATGGCTTTTACACTATTTATTTTTTATTGTTAAAAACACTTTTATTTTAGATTCAGGGGGCACATGTACAGATTTGTTACATAGGCATATTGTGTGATGCTGAGATTTGAGGTATGACTGATCCTGTCACCCAGGTACTGAGCATAGTATCCAATAGTTAGCTTTTGTCCCTTGCCTGCCCTCACAGTAGTCCCTAGTGTTTATCCTTCCTATCTTTATGACCATGAGTACCCAGTGTTTAGCTTCCACATATAAGTGAGAACATGCAGTATTGGGTTTTCTGTTCCTGAGTTAATTTGCTTAGGACAGTGGCCTCCACCTGCATCCATGTTGCTGCAAGAGACGTGATTTCATTCATTTTTATGGCTGTGTAGTATTCCACGGTGTATATGTACCACATTTTCTTTATCCAACCCACCACTGATGGGCACCTAGGTTGATTCCATATCTTTGCTATTATGTATAGTGCTGCAATGAACATATGAATGCATGTGTCTTCTTGGTAGAACATTTTATTTTCTTTTGAATATAAACCCAATAAAGAGATTGCTGGGTTGAATGGTGGTTCTGTTCTAAGTTCTTTGAGAATTCTCCAAGCTGCTTTCCACTTGGAGCTTTCCAAGTGGCTGAACTAATTTACATTCCCACCAATAGGGTATAAGTGTTTCTTTTTTTGTGCCACCTCACCAACATCACTTGTTTTTTGATTTTTTAAGTATTCTGACTGGTGTGGGATGGTATCTCATTATGGTTTTGATTTACATTTCTCTGATGATTAGTGATGTTGAGTATTTCTTCATGTTTGTTGGTCACTTCTATGTTTTCTTTTAAGTGTCTATTTATGTCTTTTGGCCATTTTTAATGGGGTTGTTTTTTGCTTAGCCTGCTAACAAAACCTAGCAAAGATATCACAAAAAAATAAAACTACAGGACAATATCCCGGATGAACACAGATGCAAAAATCCTCAACAAAATATTGGCAAACCAAATCCAGTGGCACATCAAACAATTAATTCACCATGATCAAGTAGACTTCATTCCTGGGATCCAAGGTTGGTTCAATATATATGAATCAATAAATGTGATTCACCACATAAACAGAATTACAAACAAAAACCATATGATTATCTTAATAGACATGGAAAAGTTTTGATAAAATTCAACATCCCTTCATGATAAAAACCCTCAAGAAACTAGGCATCAAAGGACCATACCTCAAAATAAGAAGAGCCATCCTTGACAAACACATAGTCAACATTATGCTAAATGGGCAAAAACTGGAGCCATTCCCTTTAAGAACTGGAACAAGACAAGGTTGCCCACTCTCACCAGTCCTATTTAACATAGTACTAGAAGTCCTAGTCAGAGCAATTAGGCAAGAGAAAGAAATAAAAGGCATTTAAACAGGAAAAGAAGTCAAGCTATCTCTTTGCTGACAATATGATTCTATACCTAGAAAACCTGAAGAAACCACCAAAAGACTCTTGGAAACAGTAAATAACATCAGTAAAGTTTCAGGATACAAAATCAATGTACAAAAATCAGTAGCATTTCTACCAATAATGTTCAAGCAAAGCACCAAATCAAGAATGCAGTCCCATTTACAATAGCCATAAAAAAATAAAATACTGGCCAGGCACGGTGGCTCACGCCTGTAATCCCAGCTCTTTGGGAGGCCAAGGTTGGTGGATCACGAGGTCAGGAGATCGAGACCATCCTGGCTAACACAGTGAAACCCCATCTCTACTAAACATACAAAAAGAAATCAGCCAGGCATGGTGGAGGGCGCCTGAAGTCCTAGCTACTGGGGAGGCTAAGGCAGGAGAATGGCATGAACCTGGGAGGCAGAGCTGGCAGTGAGCCAAGATCGCACCACTGCACTCCAGCCTGGGAGACAGAGGGAGACTCTGTCTCAAAAAAATAAATAAATAAATAAAAATAAATAAATAAATAAAAATACTGGCTGGACGTGGTGGCTCACATCTGTAATCCCAGCACTTTGGGAGGCCGAGGCAGGTGGATCACGAGGTCAGGAGATCAAGACCATCCTGGCTAACATGGTGAAACCCCCGTCTCTACTGAAAATACAAAAAATTAGCCGGGTGTGGTGGCAGGCGCCTGTAGGCCCAGCTACTCGGGAGGCTGAGGCAGGGGAATGGCATGAACCTGGGAGGCGGAGCTTGCAGTGAGCCAAGACCACGCCACTGCACTCCAGCCTGGACAACAGAGCAAGACTCTGTCTCAAAAAAATAAAATAAAATAAAATAAGATAATAAAAATTAAAATAAAATACCTAGGAATACATCTAACCAAGGAGGTGGAAGATCTCTACAAGGAGAACTACAAAACACCGCTGAAAGAAATCACTGATGACACAAAGGAAATACATCCCATGCTCAAGGATTATAAGAATCAATATTGTGAAAATGACCATACTGCCCAAAGCAATCTACAGATTCACCATTGTTCCTATCAAACTATCAACATCCTTTCTCACAAACTTAGAAACAATGATTCTTTGGACTACTTAATGCTCAGATTGTTTTTGGAATGAGCTGACCAGTGTGGTCACCATCTGGGAGAACTCAGGAAGCCCTCGCAGCCTCTGTGAGCAGAAGTGGGTTTCTCTGTGAAGGAAGTCCGACAATAATGCCCACTCTGGTTGTCTAGCTCCTCCCCATCCCCACAGCAGACTCGGGGTTCTGGGGCCATGGGCTTGGGTAGGGATTTGGGGTCTGGGCTGATGGAAGGAGCAGGGTGAGCAGTGCCCAGACAAGCACTAGGGTGTGGGATGGAGATCCCAGACCAGAGTGGAGGGTTTGAGCAGAGGGCAGGAAGCAAAACTTGCAGAGACTTCCTGAGCAGCTGAGTGCCAGCTGGAGGGTCTAAAATATCCACTGGGTTCCTGGGGACAGGGGAGAAACAGTCACAGGTTCTGAGCTGGCTGAATTATGGGTGTCTTAAGGACAGCCAGAGCCCTCATGTGTGAGAAGGGTGAGAGGTGTCTTTAAGAAATGGCCCCCTACACCTGTAAGAATATGGGTAGAGAGGAAAGGAAATAGCATTTTGTTGGCCCCTGGAGGCCACAGGGCAATGGATGGGAAGCAATAGAGGTAAGAGATGCAGATATGAGCATGATTGCAATTCCCTGAAGGATGACATAAAGATGCTCACCATGTGCGTGGTATGGTGTTAGGCATGATTCAAGGATTCCTTATTTAATTCCCAAAACAACCCTATAGGACAGGTGCAATTATGTCACCATTGGAGATGAGAAAACTGAAGCTGAGGAAGTGGAAGTTAGTTACCCTGGTTCTCTCAACTAGTAGGTGCAGAGCTGGGATATACAGACCAAGTGCTACTCAGAGAGAAGACTCTGCTGGGGGCCTGCAACCAAGAGGTCTTGGCAGCTCTCCTTCACCCTGGCTTAAGAGTAACAGGAGGAAGACGCACTTGAAACAATGGCAGCATCAGGCATATCTCTGGGTCCTTGCTCGATTAGATTTTTAAGTCTCTGTCTTGTACTTGCCAGCTGCAAGCTCTGGATTTGGGAGGAGTTGAGAGGAGACAGGCTGGAGAGGGAGGGGCAGCAAATCCAGGTATTGTTTCACTGAGATTAAGGACAGAGAATAATAGCCTGTAAGTCTGTTTTGAACACTCAAAGTGCTTGCCCATCCAGAAAGACTGAGCTTTGAAATCTAAAACAAGTAGAATCAAATGTCTTTTATAGCCAAAATGGAGAAAATTAATCAGCTTATAATATAATATATACCAAAGCACCTGCAGCCTAAAAGAAAGGAAACAAATCCAGGGATAAAATTAGACCTTAAATCTCTCATGATTCTGATAGATGTGTATTTTTGAAAAGGAATGCTTTGGGTGTGTGTTTTGCTGGGAGAATCTAGGCCTTTTCAAAGCTGTTTTGGGGTGATGTGGGTTGGGGGGTGGCAGCTTCCCCGTACTCTTGTGTGCATTTCCCCAAAGCCACCACAGACATTGTGTCAGGGGCTGGGGCAGATCTGTGGTGCCTAAGTGATTTCTTTGTAATCTTTCCAAAAGCACGTATCAGTGTTCATGTTATCAAACTAAAAGCATGTAATCCATTCTATACTGATATTTATGTTAAAAGCCTCACTATGAAGACTAATGTGGATGGGATATGTAATTTGATGATTAAATGATACAGATTTCACAGTGGAGAATTTATTTTCAGATTCTAATTAGAGCCAATCTGAGCCCTGTGGATTCTTGTTAACTCGCATGGATTATCTTGTACATTATAATTTTTTTTTTTTAAGACGGAGTTTCGCTCTTGTTGCTCAGGCTGGAGTGCAATGGTGCGATCTCAGCTCACTGCAACCTCTGTCTCCCGGGTTCAAGCAATTCTCCTGCCTCAGCCACCGGAGTAGCTGAGATTACAGGTATGTGCCACCATGCCCAACTCATCTTTGCATTTTTAGTAGAGATGGGGTTTCACCATGTTGGGCAGGCTGGTCTCGAACTCCTGACCTCAGATGATCCGCCCGCCTTGGCCTCCCAAAGTGCTGGGATTACAGGCTTGAGCCACCGCGCCTGGCCAGTACATTATAATATTAATAGAACTCTTTTTCCTGTGTTATTTCCAGAGAAGCCAGGGAACCTAAGTGGGTGATTGGATTGAATGACTTTGCCCTGGGAGTTCCCAGTCTCTGGGGCCCAAGGACAGGTCTGTGGCTGATGCACACAGCATGGGAACCCTCACCAAAAGTCACCAAAGATCACAGGATTCTAGGGAAAGGACTCAGGCTTCCGATGGTGGCTGAACAAATGTCCCTGAGTCACCTTACCACCCCATCATCCCAGGAATCTATTTTCTTGAAGAGGTTACTTTGTGCACAGGTAGGGGAGAGTCAGGACTTGCTGTTTCTGCCAAAAAAGAGGATCCTTTCTCGGTGATAAAAATGTGCAGTGATCAGAATTGCTGTTGACTTAGGTCATCTTCATCCCAGTGACAGGGTGGCTATGGTACACTTTTTCTCACAGTGATAGATCAAATACCCTTGTGCCAAAACAAACCAGTACCTCAGCTAATTGAGCATGCAGATGCCACCAATTCACCAGAGTCGTTAGTACGCACCAGCTCAGGACCTCTGAGGCTCCTGCTTACGTAGACGGGAGAAGTGTCTGAGAATCAGTAATGGGTCTCTCCCCATCCAGGTCACCTACAGGCAGCCCCAAGTCCTGAGGAGGGGGCCATCCACATTCCACTGAAGAAAGAAGCTCCAGCACAAAGCACCCAGGATGGAACTAGAAATTGGAAAGCTGACAGCCCCACCCCACGTAATCCAACCTCCCCACCTCTCCCTGACCCCATCCTGGGGTGTAAATAAATAATTGAGAAAACGCATTTTCTCCTGAAGTTTGTCTAATTTCCTATTTCTAGAGACTGGGAGAGCACATGCATTGTTCTCTGCTGAAGACAGTTTTCATATAAATAAGGGATTCACTGTGACTCCTTTCACTGAAGTTAAAATTCCATTTAAAAGTAAATTGAGTTCCTGAAATATATGTATTGGCAGCAGGGGCTACCACAGCTGGTATTACATTTTACATTTAACATAGTGCTGTTTGCTTTGACAGATTCCAGACTTTTTCCTACATAAATCAATAGAGTGGTGTTTGAAGAGCTCAAATCTGTCTTTCATTCTTCTCCCTACTCCAACCCTGTATTCCGAAACCCATAAAGAAGTAACTTTCTAGCAGGTGTCATTTGGTTGGAGGTTATTATTTACAGCATTGGACTGACTGCAACACCGTCTGTAACTGTAAACTCACACAGGAAATGCTAGGAGGAAAAGCCAGGATTTTGTTTCTGAAAGGAAGCATTCTAATGCATTTTTTAATGGTATGTGTGTTATATGCATGTGCAAGCATGTACGTGTGTGCACATATGTGTAAGTGTGTGCATGGGACCATTTGTGGGGGTGTGTGTTCATATATGTGCATGTGCATGCACGTGTGTGTGCACTTTGGTGTGCAAAAGTGTATGTGTCCGTGTGTATGTATGTGTATGCATGTATACGCATTTAGGTGTGTGTAATCATATGTAATTTTTTCATGACTCCTGTGACCTGACCATGGTGGACATAAGTATTCCAGGGAGCAGCCAGCTGAGGCAAGAATCATCAGGATCCGGCTTAAGGGTCTGGAGGAGGCAGGGCATGAACAGTGGTGGGAATCTAGAAGGTTCCCAGATGGTGTGACTTCTGCCTTTCAGGAAAAGAAGCCATGCCCCTACTTTCTCTCACCCTCAAGAAGTCAGGGTGCTGACCAGATAACCACATGCTAAGTGGGAGAGCTGGCCTCATTTTCTGGGGGATGGAGCTTGGAGCTCTACGCAAGCTTATGCTGAGAAATGGGAGTCTCTCACTGGCCACATTATTTTTAACGTAACGGGAAGGTGAATCTTTGACTAGAATCTTTTTTTAAGACTAAGGATCCATAATTTTTTGCCCCAATGGAATGACGTGATTTGCAGCTTTATGTTCCACAATTGGCTGATAGATTTAAAACAATGGGTAAGTAAAGAACCCACTAGGACCTTTGACTATTTAACATTTTAGATGAAGCCAGAGTTGCCGGGTCATGATGGTGCTCCCTGATGGCTGTAAGTGAAAGCAAGGGTAGGAAGGGAAGAGACCAGATATTTCGAGCTAGGAGCTGACTCAGTTGTTCATGTCTGCATAGCCCAAAGAATGAAGCAAGTACAGAGCTGTCGCAGCAATTCTGATATTTCAGGAGATCTTCATTGTTCTCCTCCCCAGCTTGCCTTTGAAGAGAATATTTTTTCTGTTGTTTTAGTCTGAAACCTGATTATAAAAATTCACAGAATATTTCATCCCTTTCTGTAATGGTTAATTTTTTGTGTCAACTTGACTGGGCCAAGGGATGCTCAGATAGCTGGTAACACATTGTTTCAGGGTGTGTCTGTGAGGGTTTTTCAGGAAGAGATGAGCATTTGAATCAGTGGACTGAGTAAAGCAGATCTGCCCTCACCAGTGTGAATGGGCCTCATCCAATCTATGCAGGGCCCAGATCAAATAAAAAGATGAAGAGCGATTTGTGCTCTCTCTTCTTGAGGAGAGTCAGCCCTCTTCTCCTCTTCTCAGATATTGGGGCTCCTGATTCTCAGGGCCTTCAGACTCTGGGACTTACACCGGTGCCTGACCCCAACCCCTGTTCTCGGGCCTTTGGCTTGACTGAATTACACCATCAGCCTTCCTGGCTCACCAGCTTGCAGATTACATATTGTCACTTCTCATATTCTCATACTGGGACTTCTCAGCCTTCATAATCATGTGAGCAAATTTCCACAATAAATCTCCTTTTATCTACCTATCTGTCTATCTATCTATCTATCTATCTATCTATCTATCTATCTATTTATCGATCTATCTATCATCTATCTATCTATCTACCTACCTACCTACCTACCTACCTACCTACCTATCCATCCATCCGTCCATCCATCTATCCTACTGGTTCTGCTTTTTGGAGAACACTAACACACTTTCCTTGGCTCTGTGGTCTAGATTTTCACATACTTTATTATTTTCAATAAATGATATTCATTAGAAAGAGAATCATACGTGATTTAAGTTTGAGAAAAGAAAAACAGCTCTGAGCAGTCTGAGCTCTGTAATGTTTGCAGGCCCAGAGAGAAATGAGTATGGGGCTTCAGTCATGCCCCCTACACCCATGTCCAGGGGCAATTGTTTAAAGTCATTTTGTTCCCAACTAGCTGCCTAGCCCACTATCTTCATGTTCCTGGAATTTGTGATAGAAAGAACAATGTATTGCCAATCAATAGCTTACGCTATTTTAGTGAAATTTCTGGAAAACAACTCAATAATTTCCTCTTCTTCTCCTTTGAAAATCCACTTGTAACTACCACTAATCAGAGTGTATATTCAGGGCAACTTGAATCTAGGCTCCAGGGTTGTAATTCTTAAGTCTGGCCCATATAAACTCTCTACTTATATTAATTTTGCCTCAATTTCTTTCTTTTAGATTGGCAGATTGTATTCCTTGCCAGTCAATGTATTCTAATTTTGGGGTCAGAAATGAGAGTCACTCCCGTGACTCCCTAGGAAAGAGGAGTTGTCTCTGTCCCCTTGACTCCACCATCACTGCCCACATTGGCCCACATGCTGGAGCACCAGAAAAAGCCACGTTTTCACGTGGGTTGAGCTTGGAGCTACACATACGTTTTTCCTAGGAAATGAGAACTCTCTGGTCTAGTTCTTATGTATTCTGGAATATATATATTTGGTTTTTCTTGGTGGAGCAGAATAATCTGAAATTTAGTTTCTTGCAGGGAGAGAAAAGCGGCTACTTAGATCCCAGGCCTGGACAAATAAGTGTTTGCCAGATCCAGCCCCAGCCCCAGCCCTGCATTGTGGAGTTCTGCTTTGAGATTTGGGATAAAGCCATAGGCAATTCAAATATTCCTTAGCCTTTGATTTTGCTAATCATTGTCCCTCAGAGACATAGGAGGGAGCTGTGATCAAGGGTTTAGTATGGACACTCCTGACTCCTTGATCAAACTCTCTCAAAATACTTCCTGGTACTTTCTATCTCATTATCTAATAGCTCTACCAACAGATTCCATGAAGAAATAGATTGTGGGAGGGAGGTGGGAAGAGAATTTGATCAACCAGGATGCATGGCTAAAAAATTAAATTAGAGGAATCTCACTTAAATTCACCAGCCAAAGAGAAGTAATACGGTTGACACAGAGGAAACTAATCCCATCTACCACTCACTGTCCCTTGGAATGTCTAGCTGAATTCTCTACAAAGATGAGATAGGAGGGGTTAAACAATTGGCTGGCACCATGGAGGTGTCTGATGAATTGTTACCAGCATGCTTTGCTCTTCCTCCTGCTAGGTATGCTCTAAAATGAGACCCCCAAAGTGCAAAGCATAGGGCACCCATTACTAGTATCCAAATCCTCCTCATTCCTCAAGATCCAGTTCAATTTCAAAACCTCCCCTATGTGCCAGGCCATAGCGATCCTTCCAGCGCCATTCAGACCATGATGTGACTGATCGTGCTGTTTCTTAAGTGCTTATTTTTATCCAATATGATTCCTCTTCTCAACTAACTTATAAACACATTAAGTGTTGCTACCGTAGTTTATATTTCTCTGTTTCTTACACAGAGTTTAGCACAGTGCCTTGAATATAACATGTGCTCATATACCATTAATGGATTTTTAAATGAAGAGTCTAAAAAGCCTGGGATTGAAAAAATCTGCTTGGATTTCTGGTTTTAAAAAAAGGAAAACCAATTGCTCAAATCTTCATCTGCAATGCTAGTCCTGAAATGCAGTGAGTGCTTCCTTTGAAGTCTTCCTGGCACATTATCACTCCCACCTACTTATCTCAAACTTCAGTAAATTAGTTAGGAAATGATCTATTTTTTGGATAGAAAGTCCATCAATTCAAAATACATGTTTTTTTTCTTTCATTTTTAACCCTAAAATTGGGATGCATTTTCAACTGATGGCCCTTATAATTGGCAGCACAGTTTCCCTATCTTAATGTTATATAAAATAATGGTGCATCTTATAATCAATGGTGACTTAAAGCTGATGAAATATGGTGTGTTTACATCTATCATTTATGATAGGCTTATCTAGAAATTAATCTATGCAGTGGCCTTTGCATATGAATGAATGTGGAAGGTGTCCATAACTTTCATTAAAATGGGACAGTCCTGGTCGGGTGTGGTGGCTCACACCTGTAATCCCAGCACTTTGGGAGGCTGAGGCGGGCAGATCACCTGGGGTTGGGAGTTCGAGACCAGCCTGACCAACATGGAAAAACCCCGTCTCTACTAAAAAGTACAAAATTAGCCAGACGTGGTGGCTCATGCCTGTAATCCCAGCTACTTGGGAGGCTGAGGCAGGAGAATCGCTTGAACCTGGGAGGTGGAGGTTGTGGTGAGCCAAGATCACACCATGGCGCTCCAGCCTGGGCAGCAAGAGTGAAACTTTGTCTCAAAAAAAAAAAAAAAAAGGGACAATCCTTTATGCCATTCCTTCCTCCTGGTGCTACTGCCATGCATGCTTTTAGGTGTCCCCTGAGAGGTTGTAGGACATCAGTGGACTCAAAAGTGGGGAAAAAGAAATTGCATAAATGGAAGGAACAATGAGGAAAGCATTCAGAGGGAGATGTCCAGGCACAGTTGAATTGAGGCATAGCTGGTTTGCTTGTCATTTCTGCTTCCATTTTACCCTCCCTTTATTATTTCTTTTTGTTTATACTGCCTGAAATTTCACCAACCTGTGATTTATTGAAATTTTGAGATTGAAATAACGATCTCCTTTAAAAACACAAATATCAGAGTTAGTGACTTCTCAACCTTAATGTGTCTTACTCTATTCTTCTTACATCAACTGAAATCAGCAACATCAATGGGGTAGTACTATGGTTTGGGATCTAGCTTGTTTGACCAAATTTGATCCCCAGTGTGGTGGTGTTGGGAGGTAGGGCCTCGTGGGAGGTGTTGGACGTGAATCCCTTGTGAATGGCTTGATGCTGTCCTCATGGTAGTGAGTTCATGCCCTTGAGAGACTGAATTAGTTCTCAGAGAAACAGATTATTTCCTGCGAGAGTGGGTTGTTATAAAGTCTGGATGCCCCTCGTTTTTCCTATCTTTCATGTGTCTGCTTCTCCTTTTATCTTCTCCGCCATGTTGTGACACAGCATAAAAGTTCTCACAAAAAGCCAGGGCTGTACCCTTGAATTTTTCAGCCTGCAGAACCAAGAGCTAAATAAACCTCTTTCTATTATAAATTACCCAGTCTCAGGTATTCTTTTATAGCAACGCAAAATGGACTAAGACAGGGAGAGTGGAAGAGAGGAACAGATGGCATGAAATACTCTGGGGAATTGGATGGGTTATTTGGGACTAAGTCTTCAAAATAGGAGTTTTGATGTGGACAACTTTGGCCTCAGTAAAAGCATGGATGTGCTGCAAAGAGGAAGGATGGGGAAATTGGAGGTTTTCAAGCTGGCTTTAAGCAAGGAAAAGGAGAGAAAACACATCTCCCTCTTGTTTCTTTCTCTAGCACAGGTGTAGCAAATGAGATTGCTGCATTGGTTGTCCAGCATTTATCCTCTCTTGCTTTTTCTTTTTCATTCAGGGGTTGACCATTTCCCATACAGTCCAGGAGTTTCAGGGAGAGTGTATACCTTCCCCATTTCCTGATTGGCTTAAGTCAATGAGCATATCCCGTCCCAGAGAAAGTGTTTAAACATGGACATATGACCCAACGTGGGGACAATGCGATTGGTATGTCTGAGAAAGAATCTTCTCTCTGCTTCTGAGAAACCCAGTGGAAGGAAAATTAGCTTTGGACAGTATAGGGTAAGGCTGTGATGTCCCATCCTATTTTAGGTGACATGAATTTTTGCAGGTTGATCTGGAAGCCTAATCAACGTGTATATCTATTTTTTTTTTTTTTTGAGTCTTGCTCTGTCACCCAGGCTGGAGTGCAGTGGTGCAGTGGTGCGATCTTGGCTCACTGCAACCTCTGCCTCCTGGGTTCAAGCAATTCCCCTGCCTCAGCCTCCCGAGTAGCTGGGATTACAGGCACCTGCCACCACACCTGGCTAATTTTTTGTATTTTTAGTAGAGGCTGAGTTTCACCGTAGTAGCCAGGATGGTCTCGATCTCCTGACCTCATGATCTGCCTGCCCTCGGCCTCCTAAAGTGCTGGGATTGCAGGCGTGAGCCACTGCACCCAGCCGTGTATATCATTTTTACAGTAGAAAATTTTCCTCTTGAGAAAAACAGTTGACTTCAAACAAACTTTTGGAAATCAACCTGTTCGTCAATTGGAGAGTAACAGTGGTAATTTCTGAGTAATAAGAGTCATTGATATGTACCAAAGAAGTGAAGAATATTTTTTACAATATTTCAAAAATTTAAAATGACATTGTGTCCTGAAGTGATATATTAGAATTGAAGGGAATATGACACTGTGATTTAAAAATGCAAGAAACTGAAGTAATTTATGAAGTGCTGGCAGCTAGCTTCACATCCCCTCTCACTGCGTGGGCTTAAAATTACTTTGGAGGCTTTGGTGAGAAGCTTTAGTGCATTGTGTTATGAAAGTACCAGGTTCGGGCTCCAACAGCAGGAAGCAAGCGCTGGCCCAGCTCTTGGGAAGAGATCTGCATAGCCTGGTCTTGACATATATAGAGATTAGGTCTTTTTCAGTCCAATCTGGTCCCAGGAAGGGGCCCTAGAACCTCTGAAGGTTGAGATCCATTTGGATCCACAATGATCTGAAGGGTCTGCTTTAGCTGTGGGTAATCTTCACACTCACATGACAAAGCAATAAAATAATAATAATAGCCAATGGTTTTAGGGTTCTTCCCAGTTTGTAAAGTGCTTTTACATGCATTATCTCATTTGTGCTCAAGATAAGTAGGTCCCTGTTCCAGAGAGCAGCAAGCAGGTCATGGACGCTCACATGTGGTACTAGGGGTCTCACAGCAGAAAAGGGATCTAACAGGCTTTCCTGACTCACAAACATAAAACTCAATCTTATGAATGAATCCAGATGCTTCCACCATATCTTGCCTTGTGCTTTACCAAAAAAATTGGGACCACCATGTGTGAGTTCCCTTATTCTCCATCTTCTACATTTTGATGTATCCTCACAATCATCTGCACTCTGTCCATTTTCTCTCATCTTAACTAAAAGGAAAGATCACCCCCTACTCCCACTTAAAGCTAATAAGTTTGTCAGTGTTAATCCCTCCTGTATCCTTCCTTAGGTCATCTTTTTGTCTTGTCTCCTGCCTCCTTCCTCTTTGTCTACAATGTGTTGACCTCTGCTCTATACTAACAAACAAAGCTTTTATCTGTGGCCACTAGCCTTACCCTTTTGCTTCCTTCCTTTTCTTTCCTTGCTGTTTAGAAAAAAGCAATCTCTACATGCAGCCTCACCAAGCATCCTTCTCCCTTCCCCATACATCCAGTCTCTCCCCAAGAGTTGTCAGCCCACTTTTGTTCCTTTAGATTGATTTCTTCTTCATGCCCCAGAAAACCATCCTAATACAAGCCTTTGTTGCCTCTGTTATGGGCTGAATTGTGTCTCCCCCAAATTCATATGTTGAAATCCTAACCCCAGTATTTCAGAGTGTGACTATATTTGGAGACAGGTCTTTAAAGAGATAATTAAGGTAAAATGAGGTCATACAGGCCGGCGGCCCCCAACTGGTATAACTGATGTCCTTATAAAAAGAGGAGATTAGGACACAGACATGCCCAGAGAGAAGACCATGTGAGGACACAGTAAGAAGGCGGCCGTCTACAAGCTAAGCAGAGAGGCCTCAGAAGACACCAATCCTGCCAACGCCTTGATCTCAGACTTCTAGCCTCTAAAATTGTGCAATAGTAAATTTCTGTCATTTAAGCCACTCAGTCTGTGGTACTTTGTTAGGGCTGCCCTAGCCCTCTACTACATCTAATTAGCTGACTAGCCATTTGCTATGCTCCCAGTTCCTTCCCTTCCAATGACAATGTCCTTCTGCATGACCAAGGACAAGACTAATTTTCCCAAGTTACCGTGTTAACCATGTGATTCCCCTTCTCAAAAAGTTCCAATGGCACCCTTCTTACCTGCATAAGTTTGAAGTGCTTCATCCTGACATTTAAGGTGTCCACAATTTTGCTACCATTGTCCTTTCCAGAATCAGATTCTTTAACTTCCTACCTGAACTTTCTGCTTCTTTTTTATTTTATTTTATTTTGTTTGTTTTTTTATTTTTTGAGACGGAGTCTCGCTCTGTCGCCCAGGCTGGAGTGCAGTGGCACGATCTCGGCTCACTGTAAGCTCTGCCTCCCGGGTTCACGCCATTCTCCTGCCTCAGCCTCCCGAGTAGCTGGGACTACAGGTGCCCACCATCACACCCAGCTAATTTTTTGTATTTTTAGTAGAGATGGGGTTTCACTGTGTTAGCCAGGATGGTCTCAATCTCCTGACCTCGTGATCCGCCCGCCTCAGCCTCCCAAAGTGCTGGGATTACAGGCGTGAGCCACTGCGCCCGGCAACTTTCTGCTTCTTTCATATTCATCTCTGCTTCTTCTGCGCACATCCCATCCCCGCCACCCCTCCTCATCCCCATTGATGGAATCCTGTCCACATTTCAAGGCCAAGACCAAAATGACACCTCCAAAAAGCCTTGCCATAATTTATTTTTCTTCTAAATTACAGAGGACAATAATATGTATTTCACTCACAGGACATATAATCCACTTTGCCTAATTTTATTGTTATGAGCACTCTGGGAATAATTCATCAACTAGACTGTAATCACCTGGAGGACAGAAATGAATATTTTATACTTTTTTTCTTTTTGTATTCTCTCTACTTCTTGCTAGAATGTTTTATACATTGCAAGGGATCAGTAACTATTGGTAACAAATTAATAAAACCAAAGTACAGGTTAAAATGAGTATCTATTATTCCTTCCTTCCAAGACAATAAAATTGATATTTTGGAAGATACTGAAATGTGGGATCCAGCTCTATATTCTACAATGGTTCTTATTTATTTTTATCTACCTATTGTCTTGCTTTTTTATTTATCTATCTCCTATATCTTACCTATGGATTGTTTTGGTTTGTATTGGTTGTGAAGAAGTGTTAAAATACTGCTCTTCTCTGCTTGGGTTCTCACTTAATTACTTTTGTAATATATTCATTGCATTATTTGAAGTAAGCAGTTCCTGTATAACTTCCATGACAGAGTGTACTCATACCATGAAGATTAGAAAAATGGATAGCAAACTATTTTTATTATATGAGTTATTAAGGAAAGCATACCACTGCTTTGTAACTTTTTATTCAGAGAGACTTTACTTTTGTTTACTGTATTGCTGCATAATCCCCTGCTCCCTGCCCCAACCACACTCCACAATAGCTATAGCTTTGGCAGTGCTTGCTGGCTACACGAATATATCACTGCAATTGGAAAAATATCACTGGAGGGACAGGTCCAGGTTTGAAAATAGGGCAATTAGCTCTCAGCATGAAAAGGTGTGTCAGATGCTCCTGAAACTGAATGACAGATAATGCTGGCTTGAGCCAGGCATAACACCAAGGGCCGACGGTGGTCACATAGAATTCCTCCTGGCTTGTTTCTGCCAAAGAAGATCACTTCTGAACTGAATTTCACTGCTCACCCCAGGAGAATTTGCCAGTAGGTAGTTGTACAGACGTGTGTGTATATATGGGGTCAAACATTCATGATCTCTCATTGTTTTCTTTATTATTATGAGGAATTTTGCTGCACAAATCATATGTTACTCTTCAGAACAAACCATCATGGTAAACAGTTGGTGCCTGCATCAGTAACAGTCCCTTCCTTTGGAGGACTGCCTTGCCCCAGCTCCTGTTGATTTGCCCCAGCTCCTGTTGATTTGCTCCAGCTCCTGTTGATTTGCCCCAGCTCCTGTTGATTTGCCCCAGCTCCTGGTGATTTGCCCTAGCTCCTGTTGATTCTGGGTTTGTGGTGGGGATTCCAATCACTTTCCTGAACACCCGACTAACCACCCTGGAAAACCCTAACACCAGCCTCACACCTGATGACAGGCCAAAGTAGGGAAATGTCACCCAAGCTGGGCCAATGAGAGACTGTCCCTGGGAATTCTCTATACTGAAGCAGGAGTGAGTGGCTCTTTCCTCTGGGGTTGCTACTCTTAACAGGACATAAGCCTGGTTGTAGCAGCACCCCATGACAAATAGATCGAATCTGTTTGGATTAGAGTGAGGGAGAGAAGCCAATTTACAAAGATAAGCAAAGATAGACTGGGAGAGAGAGAGAGAATGGTGACATTATTTGCATCACTGTACCCACCTTTCCCTAAGACCATCTCTCCAACTGTCTCCCCCGTCACATGCATGGACAAATCCTAATTTCTTCATTTCCATATTAGGCTAAAGAGCTAGATTCTGGAGAAGAGGGTGGTGGTGGTGATGGGCTGTGGAAAGGTGGGGCACCGCCTTGCAGTGAGTATCAGTCCTTTGCTTGGATGTGCCAGGAAATGTTAACAGTGGGTCTGGAGTGGTCCCGTGGTGTCCTGGGTCAGTCTCATGTGAGCTGGGCTACCAGGTAGGACAGCCACAGTGGCTGGCTGTGCATGGCTTTCTAGCATATAGCTTCTATTCCCAATTCTTTCAATCTAGCCAAGGCGATAAGACTTTACACTCCAAGTAACAGAGAACAATCGGGGCATGCTGATCAGTCCTCCAGCATTCGCAGCACGCCCATTGATGCTGCAGGGCTGTGGAGATGAGGGACAGGTGAACTTGTAGAGTCACTGAGCCGTCACTTCATCTTGTAGGTCCTTGATCAGGGACCAGCCTGAAGGCTGGCTAGAGTTGGTTCTCAAATGGAATCCCAATTGTTTAGGTGACAGGATAAAGCTATTATTCTCTTCACCATTTAGAATTAGAATAGCTCGTAGTGTTTGATTCCTACTTTTCTTGAAGTTTCTTCTTTTTGTCTAACTCTGTACTTTTCCCAAGGATTATTAGGGCAACACCAAAAGTGCAGGGCAGACTCTGTGCTATCCTGGTTTTGGCCAAACAGGGCAGCTCTCTCTCACGCTGCAGAGAAAAGTGTGTCTGCGGCCGGGAGCAGTGGGTACGCCTGTAATCCCAGCACTTTAGGAGGCCAAGGTGGGTGGATGACGAGGTCAGGAGTTCGAGACTAGCCTGACCAACATGGTGAAACCCCATCTCTACAAAAAATGCAAAACAAAGTAGCCAGGTATGGTGGCAGGCGCCTGTAATCCCAGCTACTCGGGGGGCTGAGGCAGGGGGATTGCTTGAACCAGGGATGTGGAGGTTGCAGTGAGCCGAGATCGTGCCACTGTACTCCAGCCTGGGTGACAGAGTGAGACTCCATCTCAAAAAAAAAAAAAAATTGTGTCTGCTTCCCATGAGGTCAAACAGGGGATGCTGCTACTTGTTCTACCTACCTCACAGTATTATTGTGATAACCAATAAGGCAGTCCATGAGATAGCACTAAAGAAGAGCAAATAGCATAAAAAGTATTATCCACTGATGCCTCTCAACTCTAACACCAGACACGTTACCCAAATCAAAGAATTATAACCTTGCAAATTTGCTCTTCATGGTTCAGCATGGTCCTTTCTCAGAAATGCCAGGACCAGATGGATGAGGTGGCCTCCATCCAGCCACTGTCATGGCCGATGATCCTGACAGGTCCTGTGACTTTTCAGTATTTACTCTGAAAGAACTTATGCAAGAAGTCATAAATGAGACACTATAATAAAGCATTTGCTTAACTCTCTCCAGTGTATAAAACTTTTATATTTACAAACTCACAAGATAATGCATCTTTAAAACAGATTAAAACTTTTTTAAAAAGATAAACAGGGGGAAACAGAGCACTCTGGCAAGCACTCTTCAAAACAATTTAAAGTCTCAGGGACTAAATTCTTTCCCTACATTATCAGGAACCCCTGGGAAGACAGAATTAATGTGGCCACCTCAATCCATCCCATGTGGGTACTTACATCTGGAGTGAAATAGTGAACAGCTTTTGAAGAGATGAATCCTCATTTCAGGAATGAATATTAAATTTCACATTTCATAAAAGTCTTGAGTCAGATCTACTACATGAAAAGTGACTCTCAGTTACTGTCATCTGTAATGGAAGAGGGGACCCTCCACTTGTTACTTATTTGCGTTGCCTGGATCATATTGGCAAAAAAAGCCATTTTCTCCTCATTTTCACCTCAGCTGTCCCTTGTATATTAAAGACATTATGAGGATATTTTAAACTCTGGCAGGGCAAAGAGCTCTCTGCATCTCTCAATATTTATCTAAATCTAACTTTGGTCATCAAGAAATGTATAGAATATGGTCTTCCGAGCTTCTTAAAACTTATCTAGCTTGTAAATGTGGTAAAATAAGACTAACTCTGCTGAATAAAGTGACTTTATGGTGGGGTATGCCTTTTTGTCTATATTTCCTCCCATCCTCAGAATGAATATGGGTTTGCTTAGGAAAACAAAGACCTTTCTAGTTAGGTCAAGCAGGAAGGGATTTCATGGAGGGGCCTGGGTACTTATCACACTATTGGAAGTCTAAAGGAGCAACAATCTAGGGGCCACCATGACATTCAGGTTTGCTGTTAGAGTTAAGAGTTGATGTTGCCTAGAGTGGATGAAGCTACAGACAATTGCTACAGAGTTCACAGACCCTCTGTAGACATGACATAAACAAGATGTCGAGGCTGAGGCTACTGAATAGCTCCTGTCTGGTGAGAGCGTGACTATAACTTCCAGAGAAAGACACAAAACAAGGCTTCTGTCACCCTTCCACCTTCCAAATATCAAGTGAGTTTATCTCATTGATAGAATTAAAGGTGTATGCAAAGCACCTGTAGCAAGGGAGAAGGGGAAATGTTTTCAAGCTTCTGGGCTGTGTAGCATAAGAAAAAAACAGAAGGCAATATATTGCCAAAGATAAACCAGACATAACCTTCGTCTTAAATATTTCTGGTCTGGTGGCTGGGCATGGTGGCTCATGCCTGTAATCCCAGCACTTTGGGAGGCCGAGGCAGGAGGATCACAAGGTCAAGAGATCGAGACCACAGTGAAACCCCGTCTGTACTAAAAATACAAAAAACTAGCTGGGCGCAGTGACGGGCGCTTGTAGTCCCAGCTACTCAGGAGGCTGAGGCAGGAAAATGGTGTGAACCCGGGAGGCGGATCTTGCAGTGAGCCGAGATGGTGCCACTGCACTCCGGCCTGGGCGACAGAGCGATACTCCGTCTCAAAAAAAAAAAAAAAAAAAAATTCTGGTCCGGTATCTTTCCTTCACCCACCATCCACCTTCCTGTCTCAGCCACTGTAGGCTTCAGGTTGGTCTTGCCCACTGTTGCTTATTGTCCAATGCATTTCCTAGATAAAAGGCAGTGGCCACGTAGTCTTCAAAATAATTTCCCATTCACTTCCGTTTTCTCTCCTTTGGACCTCAACTTTCCCAATCCCTTCTATCTCTACTTTTCCCAAATTTAAAAAAAATGCAGGCCAGGTGCGGTGGCTTACGCTTGTAATCCTAGCAACTTGTGAGGTCGAGGCAGTTGGATCACCTGAGGTCAGGAGTTTGAGACCAGCCTGGCCAACATGGTGAAACCCTGTCTCTACTAAATATACAAAAATTAGCTGGGAAACCCCGTCTCTACTAAAAATACAAAAATTAGCTGGGCATGGTGATGGGCATCTGTAATCCCAGGCTGAGGCAGGAGAATCGCTTGAACCCAGGAGGCAGAGGTTGCAGTGAGCCAAGATGGTGCCATTGCACTCCAGCCTGGGCAACAGAGTGAGATTCCATCTCAAAAAAAAACAAAGAAAAAAATGCAGGCCAGCCTCGATGGCTCACGCCTGTAATCCCAGCACTTTGGGAGGCTGAGGTGGGTGAATCACCTGAGGTCAGGAGTTCAAGACCAGCCTGGCCAACATGGCGAAACTCCGTCTCTACTAAAAATGCAAAAATTAATTGGGGGTGGTGGCACAGGACTGTAATCCCAGCTAATCGGGAGGCTGAGGCATCCAGGAGGCGGAGGTTGCAGTGAGCCAAGATCATGCCACTGCACTCCAGCCTGGGTGACAGAACAAGACTGTCTCAAAAAAAAAAAAGAAAAGAAAAGAAAAGAAAAAATGCATAAGTAAGCATCCTATCAAAGAATGGAAACGCCAATACCTATGAAATTGATTAGATATAGCAACAAAGACGTTACCATCACCATGAAAGCTGTTGAAAAGCATAATAGCTAGGTCTAGTTTAAAAGTGCATTAATTCAACTCAACATGTACATTTTCATGCAACAAAAGACCCACAATGGCATTTTGACATGCTTCCGTCCCCTTGGATCTGATTTGTATGAAAAGTAAAACCATACTAAGAGACCATGAGGATGCCACGGGTGCGGTGGCTGTGACAAGATAGAGTGAGGAAATTTTATAAGGAACTTCTGGCAAAAGAAAGGAAATAAGCTGTGCTATGGTGTGACCTTTAGTGAAATTTTATGTCACATTTGAGCAATAAAAGGAAATGAGTCAACCGACTCCCTTCTCCTGTCCAGGCTGGGAGCCATGTGCTAAGGACCAATACTCCAGTCCCACTCGCTCCCTCTCCCACCACTGCCTGCCAGGCTGGGTCGCAGCCTAGGGGGGTGAGAATGCGGTTCTGTGAGGGTGCCAGGGACTCAACTGTTGTCTCAGGGCTCCACATCCCGTCCGCGCTCTGCCCTGGGAGGGTGGGGTTGAACTGTGAGCCACATCCTTGCTGTGCCTCCAGCTTCCTGTCAGGCTGTGCCAGTGGAAGGTGCTAGAAGGAACTGGTAAGGAGGGAAGAGCAAGGAGGGACTTGATTTTCCTGTCCATTCCCTATTCTTGAGTGTCCACACTCCCTCCCAGCCATGTCAGTCCCTCACCACAGCAGCAGCTGAATCCAGTTTGCAGTGTTTCTAACACTCACATAACCAACCTCATCACACACACCCGGAGACCAGCAGCAGCTGAGCAGCTCTGCGGGCCCCTGAGCTTTTAGGTCCTGGTGTCCCCAGCCTCAGGGGTGGCGGCCGCTCCCTGCTGTTACCTCCTCCCTGGCATCCACCATTCTCCTTTTGTTTTTTTAGTTCCCCAGCTTCAACCCAATGCATGGTTTACAATTCTTTATTATTACGTTGTCTCTCTTCAGATAACTGGTGTGGCTTCTGTTCCCTGGCTGAACGCTGGCTGATACCATAAACAAAATGCAGTTTTTGGAATACTGGAGGCTTTGCATGAGTATTTGCGGAATGAATGAGTGAGTGAAGGAGTGAGCCAATGCTCCCACTGCTGTCTGTAGCTGTCCATGCCCTTTGCACCTCGCAGGAGGAAACCAAGGCGCAGCTCAGAGCCCTCAGCCTCAGACTCAGCCTCCCTCGCTTTGTTGCGGGGACTTTCATACAGCTTTGGGGCTCCCTCCTGTGGGCTCTGCTGGTCTCAGACAGGGCAGCAGACACAGTCTGGGCACCCCAGGGTAAACATGGCCCTGGCCAGATGGGCCCTTGTGTCTGCACGAGACCACTTGGAGCTAACGGGGAAGGCCAGTCCAGCTCTGTGTGTATAACACAGCGTTTCTGTTGTCTCTGCCAGGCCTTCACATACAGCTCCCAAACTCCGGCAAATCTCAAACCTAAATACCCTGCTCTAGGAAAGAAAGTAGCCAGGGGGAGAAGTCTGGTTGACTATTACCCAATTGAAGTCCCACAGTAGGAAGCAAATGAACCTGATTAAAGAAAATGGAGTACATTTCTGGCTTGGCAGAGAAAAAAAATATATAAATAAATTTTTATATGGGCCTGAAATTTTCCCTTGTTACTTAGGAGCTGGAATCCTAAAACGAGAGTGCCACCTGCTGGCCATCGTCAGACTCGGACCCGAACATCGCGGGTGTTTCAAGGCAGGTGCCCTGTGTGGCACAATCGGGGCCAAAGCATTCTATGTGAACACCGCACAAAGGATTCTAGGCGTGACTGCCATGGCCATGTAGTTTCCACAAGGTGTTTGGCCCTGCCCAGAGTATGTGGACTTGCTACCTGTCCAGCACCAGGCACTCCTCTGTAAAAGTGCCTCTGTGAGGCCGGGTGCAGTGGCTCAATGCCTGTAATCCCAGCACTTTGGGAGGCCGAGGCAGGCGGATCACCTGAGATCAGGAGTTCGAGACCAGCCTGGCCAACATGGTGAAAGCCGACTCTACTAAAAATACAAAAATTAGCTGGCATTGTGGAGTGCGCCTGTAATCCCAGCTACCCAGAAGGCTGAGGCAGGAGAATCGCTGGAACCCGGGAGGCAGAGGCTGCAGTGAGCCGAGATCACACCACTGCACTCCAGCTGGGGCGACAGAACAAGAGTCCCTCAAAAAAAAAAAAAAAAAAGTGCCTCCATGGAACATCTGGAGTATCCCTGCTTTCTGACAAAACTCTTGGCAGATGAAACTGAAACGGCACAGTTCATCTGTGGAAATAAGTGATTATGGCTTCAGATTAGATACAATAAGTAGATTACAAGAACCTGTGCCAGGGAACCATAGCGTCATAGAGCCAGAAGGAGGCCTTCGAATATTCTTTGCGAGAAAGCCATAGTGAGTCTTATTTTTCAAAATAATTTCAACCTTTATTTTATATGCAAGGGGTACAAGTGCAGGTTTGTTACCTGGGTATATTGCGTGATGCTGAGGTTTGGAGTATGAATGATCCCATTACCCGGGTACTGAGCACAGTGCCCATTAGGTAGTTTTTCAGCTGTTACCCCCTTCTGTCCCTCCCCACTCTTGCAGTCCCCTGTGTTGACTGTTCCCTTCTTTATGTCCATGAGTACTCAATGTTTGGCTCCCACTTATTATTATTTTTTTTTTTTTTGAGACTGAGTGTCACTCTGTCACCTAAGCTGGAGTGCAGTGGACCGATAGCTCACTGCAACCTCTACCTCCGGATTTTAAGCAATTATCTTGCCTCAGCCTCCCGAGTAGCTGAGACTACAGGCGCCCACCACCACGCCCGCTTAATGTCTGTATTTTTAGTAGAGACGGGGTTTCACTGTGTTGGCCAGGCTGGTCACTGACCTCAAGTGATCCACCTGCCTCGGCCTCCCAAAGTGCTGGGATTGCAGGTGTGAGCCACCATGCCTGGCCTTGGGGCCCACTTATAAGTGAAAACATGTGGTATTTGCTTTCCTGTTTCTGCATTAATTTGCTTAGGATAATGGCCTCCAGCTGCATCCATGTTGCTGCAAAGGACATGATTTTGTTCTTTTTATGGCTATGTAGTATTCCAGTGTATATGTACACATTCCACTTTTTTTTATCCTATCCATTGTGAATGACCATCTGGCTTGATTCCATGTCTTTGATATTGTGGATAGTGACCATGAATCTTATGAATGAGGGCAGTGGTTGACAGTTTGTAGTTGCCATTTTAGGGTATTGGAGAGGATGTTCCCATGTAAGAGCTTTGAAACTACTGGTGATGATGAGGATGATGGTGATGGTGATAATAAATAGTACTTGTTAGCCCCCTCCCTGAGGGGAGGTGAGACACATTTCCCCGTCAGTTTCCAAAACCCCCAATAAAAAACGCAGTACTTCTAGACAAAATTAAATGAAATTAAAATGCAAATATACCACAGAAAAGAAAAAAACATAGACTCGTTTGTGTAACTCCAAAGAGCAAAGGGTTTCCAATTAAATGACTTTCTGAAACAAGTTTTGGAGTGGTGCATGTGTGTAAGGACTGTCTGGCCTGGGTGAGCTAGAGATGAAAACCTGAAAAGCAATTGGGGGTGGGGATTAATTCCAAAGGCCAAAGGAAACACAAAAGGCTGGAGCAGTGCTTGACAGAGTCCTCCTGGCCATGACGTGATCACCATGGCTGATCTCAGATACATGCCATGGGATGCTGGAACATGACTTCGCTTTCCTGCCAACTCAGCTCTTCTGCTGCCTGGCCTGGGAGAGTGTGAGGAGGGGTCCATGCAAGCCACAGTCCTGCTTACAAACCAATAATACATAGAATCTCCAGCATAACATAATACCGTGGTCTCCAAAGTATAGGATCATTCTCTGTGAAGTTTTCTTTTCAACTTTTTACTGCTTTATATGTATTTCATGTGGAACTTATTCAGTATTGACATTGTTTGGACATTTTTCTTCTCCAGATCTCATGTTGAAATGTTATCTCTAATGTTGGAGGTGGGTCTGGTGGGAGGTGTTTGGGTCATGGGGGGCAGATCCCCAGTGAATGGCTGGCTGCCATCCCCGTGGTGATGAGTGAGATCTGGTTGTTAAAGGGAGTCTGGAACCTCCCTCCCCTCTCTCTGTCTTGCTCCCTTTCTCACTATGTGACACGCCCACCCCCCTCTTTGTCTTCTGCCATGAGTAAAAGCTTCCTGAGGCCTCACCAGAAGCAGAAGCTGGTACCACGTTTCTTGTACAGTCTGCAGAAAGAACTACG
Source organism: Symphalangus syndactylus (assembly GCF_028878055.3). NCBI lineage: Eukaryota > Metazoa > Chordata > Mammalia > Primates > Hylobatidae > Symphalangus > Symphalangus syndactylus. The sequence continues at coordinate 73,244,357 of NC_072423.2, read as the reverse complement.
AGCCAAATAAACCTCTTTTCTTTATAAATTACCCATCCTTGGGTATTCCTTTATAGCAACACAAAATGGATGAATGCAACAACTTTGTGGTAGATATATGATTTACCTGCTGTCCTACCACCAATTAAATTCCATATATATATATATACACACACACATACATGTATACATATACCCCCATGTATTCATGCCATCTCTCTCTATCCACCATAAAATTCATGAGTCTCTATTGATGGACACATAAGCAGAATCAAGTGATAGTCACAGCAAGACACCACAAGAGCTTAAGGTGCTTCTGAATCATCAATGATTGGATTACATTCAGTGAAATTTTAGTGTCAAGTCTATTTTCTTGTGTTCTAATATCCTAAAATTGAACATCCACATTGCTAAATGTGACATTTGGTGACTCACTGTCAGCAAGGATATCAATTGACCAGAATTCCTCTTCAAGTGTGCTTACAGCTCATTGCAAGAGGGGCAAATCAAATCAAATTAGTTCCTCTGCAGATATAACACTTTCATTTCAATAATAATTTGAAGGCTTTCTGGGCAAGAGAAATATATCTTAAGGTAAAATCTCAAAAAATATTTAAGAATATCAAAGCATGTCAGTCATAATAGATATTTTTGTAACAATGATAACATTTTGACTTAGCAAAATTATATGGAGAGCCTACGGTACCTGACTTTGTGCTCCTCATCAGCAACATGGGGGAGAAAGAGTGGCTAAGATGTGGTCTTGCCTCCTCTGAGTACATTGTCAAAAACTGCCTCCTTCTGCAATCTCTCCATCCCATATTACTAACTGTACCATTCACCCAGATTTATTTCTCCCCATAGCAGTAAATACTATCTGAAGTAATATATGATGTTTATAAACCAAAATAATGTAACGAACACACCACTATTATGCATTTCTTCCTTATTGGTTTTCTTTCTCTCCTGGGAGAACACAAGGTCCGTGAGAGAAGAGACTTTGTGTCATTTTGTGCTGAGTCCTCAGTGATGGGAAATAAGGTAAGTGTTCAATAATTATTCATTGATTCAGGAATGATGATTGAACAAATCTATGTCAATACATATTTTAGTTTTTTTATACTGGGTTACTTTTTTATTTTGTATAAACCCAGATGTTTCTGATTTATACAAAACGATTATTAAAATTTAGTAGGTACTTTAATTGTTATGCATAACACATTTATAAAAATGAAACATTTTGTAAACCATATACATCTTCCTAATTCATTCATTTCCTACCAAATTATGTGTCTCACATTATTAAACACATCCCTTGGGCAACCGTCTATTCCCTTTGTAGTCATTGAGGTCATTTCACATTAAGATATATAAACTGCAGAAATATCATCAATTCGAAACAGGTCAGGTCCTGGACATTTATGGTAAGTGATCTACTGTGCAACCATTTACCAAGTGAAACTGTAAGCCAGGCAAGGGCCAGCACTTTGCATATGTTCAATTTTAACTACATGAAAACTCTAAAAATAAATAATATCCGCATCTTGCAGATCAGAAAACGGAGACTTAGACCAGCTTAGTAATAAACCTAAAATTTGACCTTGAATCAATGTTATATCCTGGGTCAAACTCTTCTGAGTCTCATATCTAAGCTTTTCTATGAATATGATCATTCACATGGACACTTTTTATTATATAAAACAATAACAATAAAAAGTGTTGAAGTCTTTTCTCACATAAAAATAGAATACTGTTGTTTGTATAGACCATTAACATCAGCTTACTCATAAAAATGACATTTTCTGCCATTGATTAGATATTTAAATAATTCATGACTGAGGCCTTCTTTAATTGGTAATTCAGGCAGGACAGGACAGAGTAGATCACTATGAGTTCAGGGGTGCTATGAACTCAGAAGTGTTATGAGTACAAAGGTGCTATGACATCAGCGGTACAAAGAGATGGAATGCTGAATTCAGGGGTACCTTGAGCTCAGGGGTGCTATGAATTCAGGAGTGCTATAAGTTTAGGGGTACAATGAGTTTAGAAGTACCGGTTAAAGGGTGCTATGAGTCTAGGGGTGCTATGATTTCGGACATCTATGAGCTCCGTGATGTTATGAACTTAGGGATACTGTGAGCTCAGGGACACAATGAGTTCAAGGTGTTATGAGCTCATGTCAGGGCCACATTATAGCTTGTATGAACCCTAGGTATTTTTGCCTTTTTGTGACTTTCTCCATAGCAAGTATTAAAAATGGTATTGTACAACTGTGTTGGTATAAAGATTAACAAAAAATAAGCTAGATTCACTATTATATATTCATTATTATCCTATTCATTTCTCTTCTGATATTAAAATAGATTATAATTTAAACATTTTCATGGGCCTTTAAAAGTATTGTGGGACCTGGGCCCTGTGCCTGCTGTCGGCCCCGATGCCTGGGGCTAGGCAGTGTGCCCGACACATATGCATGTGCTCCACTTTCTCAATTTCAACTGCTAGAAAGTTAATCATTCAAATCATATGCCCATTAAGGTAAAATAGCATTAGAAGAATTGACCTTAGGTTAGTATTTTATATGCCACTTAAATTGACAAGAGCAGAGACCCGTGTCTGTGTTCTCTGATGAAGTCAGGGATGCTGGGTAACAGAGGCCGAACTTGGGGAGGGTCCTGCTGGTCCAGCTCTTTGGGGAGACACTGCAGACCCCTCCCCTTCCTACAGTGGTACCTAGGGCTTGCCTCAGCGATATCCTGCATTATCTGTCTACACATCTGGCCCTTCTGCCATCTTCTGTGGTTGTTGTAGTCTGTTTTCTCTACATATAACAACATACGTTCTTATTAAAAAACAGCATATTTTGGCCCACTTCCCTTCATTCTTTTTCCTAGCATCTATGCACACATGCGTGCACGTGCGCACGTATTAACATCAGAACCATGCTGTGCATATGGGTTAAGGTATGCACATTTCCCCTTGTCCTTAAAATGTACAGCTTTTATGGCTCTTCCCTAAGTCTGTGTTTTCAGTTTTTTGTTAACACACTAGATTTTACCTGCTTAAATATTTTCCAAAGACTTGGAAGTCATATCCTATTTTAAGTCTAACAATAAGTTACTTTTTTTTATTTGAGATGGAGTCTTGCTCTGTTGCCCAGGCTGGAGTGCAGTGGCACAATCTTGGCTCACTGCAACCTCTGCCTCCCGGGTTCAAGTGGTTCTCCTGTCTCAGCCTCCCTAGTAGCTGGGATTACAGGCACGCACCACCATGCCTGGCTAATTTTTGTATTTTTAGTAGAGATGGAGTTTTGCCATGTTGGCCAGGCTGGCCTTGAACTCCTCAGGTGATCCACCCGCCTCTGCCTCACAAAGTGCTGGGAATACAGGCGTGAGCCACGTCACTTGGCCAATAAGTTACTTTTTTTTTTTTTTGAGACAGTCTTGCTCGTCATCCAGGCTGGAGTGCAGTGGCACGATTGTGGCTCACTGCAGCCTCTGGCTCCCGAGTTCAAGCAATTCTCCCTCCTCAGCCTCCCGAGTAACTGGGACCACAGGCGCACGGGGCCATGCCCAGTTAATTTTTGTATTTTTAGTAGAGACAGGGTTTCACCATGTTGGCCAAGACGGTCTTGATCTCCTGACCTCATGATCCACCCCCATCGGCTTCCCAAAGTGCTGGGATTACAGGCGTGAACCACCGCACCTGGCCATTAAGTTACTTTTAAGCTATAAGAACATTACTAGACATATGTTTCTCTAAGTACCAGAATAAAATCATGACATGGTAACCACTGTGCATCCCACATAAGATGGGGTATTTAGCATTGCTTTAATTCAACATCACCTCCCATATCCCAGACTTTATTAATAAAATCTGGAGTTTGAGACCAGTTTGTTCTTACTAAATTACCATTTTTCTATTAAATATAATTCCATATTAAATTTGAGATTGTCAGTACATTTTAAAACTAAATTTATAACAGAATAGGTTTTATGATATATTTAGTAGATTTCATTATTAGTCCTTTTATATCAAAATTATCCATTTGTTAACAGTGGTTAATTGCTTAGTTGGCTCTAGGTCATCTAAAACAATTTTTACCAGAATAGCACATTCGTGCCTATTTCTTGAACCTTGCATATTCAAAAATATCTTTCTGTAGCCTTCACATAAAAAATAACTCAACTGGGCATATATTTTGGGCTTGCAACTATTTTCCTTCAAAACAGCAAATGTTCCTTCATCAGATTCTGGTATTTAATGATTCCCTGAGGCTGTCCTAATTTCTGAACTTCTGTAGGTAACCTATTTTTGCTGTCTGAATGCTTGTTGGGTTTTGTTTTCCTTTTTTTCTTTTTTTTTGAGACGGAGTCTGTCTCTGTAGCCCAGGCTGGAGTGCAGTGGCGCAATCTCGGCTCACTGCAAGTTCTGCCTCCCGGGTTCAAGCAATTCTCCTGCCTCAGCCTCCCGAGTAGATGGGACTACAGGCGCCCGCCACTACGCCTGGCTAATTTTTTGTGTTTTTGGTAGAGACGGGGTTTCACCATGTTAGCCAAGATGGTCTTGATCTCCTGACCTCGTGATCCGCCTGCCTTGGCCTCCCAAAGTGCTGGGATTACAGGCGTGAGCCACCGTGCCTGTCCTGGGTCTTGTTTTCTTGATCCTTGAAATTCAAAAATATAACCACTTCTTGTGTCATTGGTGTCTCATCCTGGTAACCTCCTTCTAGTTGCACTCAGGTCGTTTTTTTCAGCCCAGGCCCAGGAAAGGCCCAACCACCCCCATATCCACCTCACCCTCACCCTCCCACCATGCTGTCTTTGGTGACCATTCCATCCATCTGTTCTACTTGACTTTCTTGCTGGGGAACAGCCCTAACTTCTTTCTGTCTCTGTTCCTCCTTTTATGCATGTTGAGTGTTCGCCAGATGCCATATGTCGTGCTGAATTCCCATATATATTTGTTGCTGTCCCAACTGTGGTACTCTGAGGAGATATTGTTATCCCTGTACTGCAGATGGAAGACTTGACCAGGTCCACACATGTTGTAAGTGCTGGGGTTGAGCTTCAAGTCTGCATGAGACCCCGAATCTCATGCCCTTTCACCTCAATGCTGTATTTTCTTTTTTTCTGTCCATCCCACCATTTCCATGTGATTTCCTTTCCTCTCCATTCTCAGAGAGTCTCAGGTTTGCCTCCCTCACTAAGGATCAGATTTTCCAAGGTGTCATTTCTGATTTACCGTCCCCACATAGATTAATTCAGCATTGAATTTCTCGTTTCCTTTAATACTTTCTTATTTTACTTATCTCGCTTTTCTTTATCTGGGCTGCTTCCATATCAGTCTATTCTCCCTTTGACATTTTGTTCCATTTCAAAAAGGCAATTTGATTTTTTATCTAAGGATGATCATTTTTTCCTAAAATGTTTTAGGTTTTTTTTTTTTTGGTAGAAAGACATTGTTTCCAGTGAAATTTTAGCACGAGGCTGACTTTATCAGGCCCATACGATTTTTTCAAAGACTTCTCCTTTTTCTTGTTTCCTTGTCCAAGAAGGCAGAGCTCTACCCAGCACAAAAGAACAAGCACGCTGTGTGACCCACCCCCACCCTTCCCAAGTGGCTGTCCCAGGAAGAGCTGGGGGACACACACAGCTTTTCTGTCACTAGGAAGCCTGCTGCTGGAATGTCTTTGCTAAACTATGAAGGGAGTTTTTCCTGTCTTCGCTGTCTGACCTTCTGACCCTTTGTAAAATTTGAGGATCTCGGAAATAACAGCCTTGTAGATGCCTAGACGCCAAGGCTCTTCCGGAGTTTGTCCCCGTTCATGGTGCTTTATTTGGGCCACTACACTCCCCAGAATGAGTCTCCTCCGGAGGCTCCAGAATTATCTAGCCCGGTCTAACAGCAGAAGTAGTTATCTGGGGAGGATGAATCTGACTGTGTCAAAAAGTAGCACCTACAGAGTCGAGGCATGACATGTTCTGGTTTGACAGATGATGAGGCTCTGACCCGGTGCGGAGCATGGAGAGGGATGGAAGCCAGTTGACCCATTCCTGAGGCCAGACCTGCGTTGTCCACTGAGTGACGTTAGCTCTACAGCTTGTGGAAAGTCTTCCCAAACTCTGGTAAGAGATTGGCTGTCAGTCCTAGTTTTGAGAGTTGCGAATATGTTCTTTTCTTATAAATGGGCATTGAGGAGACTGAATCAGGAGCTGCTAGCCAGGTGACCTTTTAAATTAGAAATCTTAGGCCAGGTGCACTGGCTCATGCTTGTAATCACAGCACTTTGGGAGGCCAAGGTGGGCGGATCACTGGAGGTCAGGAGTTTGAGACCAGCCTGGCCAACATGGTGAAACTCCATCTCTACTAAAACTACAAAAAAAAAAAAAATAGCACGGTGTGGTGGCACATGCCTGTAGTCCCAGCTACTTGGGAGGATGAGGCAGGAGAATCTCTTAAACCCAGAGGCAGAGGTTGCAGCAAGCCAAGATTACGCCACTGCACTCTAGCCTGGGCAACAGAGCGAGACTCCATCTCAAAAAAAAGAAAAAAAAGAAATGGCTGGGTCCCATGGCTCATCCCTGTAGTCCCAGCACTTTGGGAGGCCGGGGTGGGCAGATCACGAGGTCAGGAGTTCAAGACCAGCCTGGCCAACGTGGTGAAACCTCGTCTCTACTAAAGATATAAAAAATTAGCCAGGCATGAAGGCACACGCCTGTATTCCCAGCTACTCAGGAGGCTGAGGCAGGAGAATCACTTGAATCTGGGAGGCGGAGGTTGCCGTGAGCCAAGATTGTGCCATTGCACTCCAGCCTGGGTGACAGGGCAAGACTCCGTTTCAAAAACAAAACAAAACAAAATTAGAAACCTTAGGCCAGGTGTGGTTGCTCATGCCTGTAATCCCAGCACTTTTGTAGGCAGAGGTGGGAGGATTGCTTGACCCCAGAAGTTCAAGACCAGCTTGGGCAATCTGGTGAGACCCCATCTCTACAAAAGACTTAAAAATTACCTGGGTGTGGTGGCACGCACCTTTATTCCAAGCTACTTGGGAGGCTGAGGCAGGAGGATTGCTTGAGCCCAGGAGTTAGACATTACAGTGAGCTATGATCATGCCACCACGTTCCATCCTGAGTGACAGAGTGAGACTCTGTCTCTAAATTTAAAAAATAATCATAATAACAAAATAAAATAAAAAATAAATTAGAAACTCTCAACATTTTCCTTCCTCCAACATAAAATATCACTGAATCACTGGATAACTTCAAGATAACATTGAAAGTTTTAAGTATCTAATCAATAAATGGATAAAACGGAATGATAATGATGTCCTCAATGTGCCTACTGCACTGTGTGACTATTCAGTCCTAGCCTATCCATAGCTGGGACGCCCACTTTGTAAAGCAGATCCAGGGACAACCTAATGTTGTGTTTCTCTTGTTCCTGGCCCTTCTCAAGAGTCCAGGACGACCCATTCAAAACTCAGAAACCTCTGCTTAACAAGAAGACCCTCATCCTGGCACTACAGCACTAAAATCAGGCACTGTTCCAGAGACCACGCCAAGCCCCCCTCTGAGGACCACATTAAGTCTAGCGGGAACAGGGACCTGAAGATGCCCTATATCCCCCAGTGTAACTGGGTTCATTCAAGATATCTGAGTATTGGGTGGGGAGTGAGGTTGTAGGAAGTAGCAGAACTCCTCATTGTATTTTTTATTTGAGTTAAATGCACTATTTCAACAACAATAACACCAAAACTTCTCAACTGCTGAGAGGACCAGTTGTGACAATGAGCTACTACTTAAAAATCTGCAAGGTTTTATTGTCCATTTCAGCAGCTCTTATCAGACATTCCGGATACTTAAAACAAAATGATGAGGTCTGGCTGGCCTGGGCCTTCGCTGCTGCCTGGCCACTGCTCCCCAGCGTGAGGCTGGGGCTTCCCTGTGGCCCCTCGTGTCTGCACTGTTGGAGAGTAGAGGACGGTCACCCCAGCCCTTTCATTTCTGTCTGCCAGGTGTGAGATAGCTCCTCTCAGTCACTGCCAGGACGGGCTCCTGCAAACCCTTCTACTGGACTGACCTGAAACCCTTAGGGCAGCCCAGCTCTCACGCATTGTGCCCTGGGGTCGAGGACTTGGATTCTTGACATGTTGGGCCTCAGACAGTTTCTGGGAAGAACATGGCCTTTGGAAGCAATAAATCCTAGGTTAAAAATCCTAGCTCTGACAGTTACTCACAGCTACCAAGTTACATGGTCATTCTCAGCCTCCGACTCCTCATGTATAAATTGGGGGAATGTGACAATTTAGTGAAGAAACAGATGCAAAGTGTGGAATTGCCTTGGACAGAGCAGAAATGCTAGCTTTGCTACTTTTCCCTCTCCGCCTGGCTGTTGACATAAGAACTAGGACTACAAGTCTAGCCAAATGGCCAACTGGGTAGAACTGTGATCACCCATATTCTTTCCCCTGCCCTGAAAATTTTCTGGCAGGAAAAAAAACTATCAAACATGACTTCCAATACCAGTCCCCAATACTTCTTTCCATGTATTTTATGATTAGGGAGGGTTGGGAGTTAATGAGCTGTTCGCGGGCCTTCAACAGAAATCATTCCCAAATAGCTTGGAAAGCAGGTTCCCGTTGGCATCTGTGAGTAACTCTGGGCAATAAAGAGCTTTTGAGGTGTCATGGGCTATGAATCTGGTACAAGTTCTTTCTGATCAACCTGTTAGAGCAAAGCAAGTGTGCTTCCCCCCTTCCTGCCTCTCAGCCTCCCCTGCACAGACCAGGACAGAACAGCCACCAGGGAAGAACAGCTGCTGGCCCTGTGCCTGCAGGGAGACATGGCTCCTCTGAACCACCGTCAGAACCATTTCCTCTGGTCCTCTAGGAAATCATCCCCTTGAATCCAGAGATGACTATATTTACTGATATTATAAATATTTATGTTTATTTACTGTTTTTCTTCTGCTAGATAATAGTACTATGTAGCTAGCTATATAGAAATATATCAAATTTCTCATTTTTCCTATGAGAATTTTTTCTTGATGGTTTTCTATTTATTTTTGAGATGTAGTTAAGAGAGAGTAAATACCGGAGGTGATATCAAGGGGAAGCCGTTAGACGGATGAAGAATACAGAGTAAGGTCTCTGGGGATCACAAAGTGGGGTGCAGGGCTGCAGCCGGAGGCAAGCGGTGGGGGCACAGCAGGAGATGAGGAGAAACAGCAGGAGATGAGGAGAAACAGCAGAGAAGGGTCTGCACTGTGGCGATCGCCTTTAACCCCAGAGCTTTGGGAAGCTGAAGCAGGAGGATCACTTGAAAACAAGAGTTCGAGGCTGCAATGAGTCTGGGTGACAGAGCGAGACCCCATCTGAGAGAAATTGAAGCACAGCAGGCAGGGAAACAGCTATTCCCTGTGCCCAGGAGCCCTGTCCTCCACTTCCAGAGGAGCATGTGTGGTTCTGGGTGGTTGAACCAGGGGGAAAATGGGCAGTCTATGTATAACATATCAGAATTCTCTCACAATAAATACATATTACCAAATAAGCTTTATTTTGTCTGGGGACCTTGAAACAAAACAAAACACAGATACACAAACAGAAAACCAGATGTCCAAGGGAATAACTACGTACATATGTACTCATTTTTACAGCTGTCTCAATTCCGGGGTGCCTGGAGGCTCCCAGCAGCCGCGAGGAAGGTGGCTAGTTCACCGGCACCTGCCATTCCAGAGGAGTTCTTTAAAACAGCTGTTTCAGGCACTTCTGCGAAGCAAGGGAATCGAGTTCTTGGCAGCTCCTTGTCCAAACAGAGACATTCCTGTGATACAGCCAGTAAAATTGGTAGCCTTTGACCTTGGAGGCTGTGACAAAACCCTGCTTTCCTTGCAAATAACAGAGCTGATTATTTTCCAGCCTTTGATAGAGATTTGGCCACTGCCCAAACTTGTATAATTAGCATCCTCTACTTCTATCAACCAGAAACGCCACAGATGGAGCTCTGGATCTACTATACAGGGAGAAGTATGCTATCAGATCTGGCTAATTAGATAATTTTCATACTAAATGCATTGATGGGTAACTTGAAAATTTACTTCAAGCTTGAAAGAATTGGGCGATGAACTGTTTGTGCAAGAGCAAACTCTGTGGATTCTCTTTTGGCCTCCAGATTTTTCTTTTCTTTCTTTTTAAAAACTAGACAGAAATTTATTTGTTGCTCACAGTACTGGAGGCTAGGAAGTTCATGGTCAAGGTGCTGGCAGATTTAGTGTCTGGTGTGGGACTCATAGATGGCACCTTGTTGCTGGGCCAGCACATGGCAGAGAGGAGAAGGGAACTCCTTGGAGCCTCTTTTAGGAGGGCGCTAAGGCCATTCTGGAGAATGGAGCCCCCTGACTTCATCACTGCTCGAAGGCCTTATCTCTTAATACTGTCACATTGGGTATGAGCTTCCAACATGTGAATTTTGGGAAGACATTCAGACCACAGCAATATAAGACCACACCTAAGAAGTAAACATCAATTTCTTTTTTAATTAAAAAATTATAAAATTGATGTTGAATATTATATCAAAACCCTTACAGCATTTAAAGAGATGTCTGTGATTTTTTTGTTATGTAGTAATAATAAATGTTTTAATACATATCCAATGAATGTACCATCTTTGTAATACTTATACGAAAACTTAGACATAGTGTATTTTTTTTTTTGAGACAGAGTCTCAATCTGTTGCCCAGGCTGGAGTGCAGTGGCACAATCTTGGCTCACTGCAACCTCCGCCTCCTGGGTTCAAGCAATTCTCTGCCTCAGCCTCCTGAGTAGATGGGATTACAGGCGCCCGCCACCATGCCTGGCTAAATTTTTTTTTTTTTTTGTATTTTTAGTAGAGACAGAGTTTCATCATCTTGGCCAGGCTGGTCTTGAACTCCTGTCCTCGTGATCCACCAGCCTTGGCCTCCCAAAGTGTTGGGATTACAGGCGTGAGCCACCATGCCCGGCCGACATGGTATATTTTTAAAAATTGCTACTAAGTTCTATTTGCTAACATTTGACTTAGGGTTTTTGCATTGATATTTATGGGTGAGATTTTTCTGCACAGTTGGGGTGTTTTATTTTTGTTAGATTTTATATCAATGTTATGCTGACTTCATAAAAAGAATGTGAAAGCTCTGCTTCTTTTTTCCATGATCTTTTAACAATTTAAATAACGTTGATGTTATCACTTTAAGGTTAAGAGCAGAAATAAATGATTTGGGAGACAGAAAGTGGTAGAAATAAATCTGAGAGCTGGTTTTTAGAAAAAATAATTTTCCAAAATTGTAGCCAACTAGTCAAGAATATTAAAAAAGCACACGTACACATAAAAAAATTTTAATGAGAAAGCTGCAGATACAAAGAAACTTTAAAGAACCATGAGACTAGCTTGGTCAAATCTACATAAATAAATTTGTAACTTTGATAAAATAAATAATTTTCAAGGAAAATGTGTTACATAGACTTGTTAACTTTGGATAAAAAAATCAGCCTGGCACAGTGGCTCACGCCTGTAATCCCAGCAATTGGGAGGCCTATGTGGGCGGATCACCTGAGGTCAGGAGTTCAAGACCAGCCTGGCCAACATGCCGAAACCCTGCCTCTACTAAAAACACAAAAATTGCCCGGGCGTGGTGGCTCATGCCTGTAATCCCAGCTATTCAGGAGGCTGAGGCAGGAAAATCGCTTGAACCCAGGAAGTGGAGGTTGCAGTGAGCCGAGATCGTGCCACTGCACTCCAGCCGGGGCAACTACAAAAAAAAGTGAGACTCTGTCTCAAAAAAAAAAAAAAAAAAATCGAATAAGACAAATTTCCATTTAAAAGATGAAGAAAGCAGCCATACATAAATATATATGACTAGTTTCCTAGGTAGATTCTTCCAGGTTTTTCTTGGTAACTGAGAGACCTATGGGGGCCATTCAGAGCAGGGGTTGGGGAGGGCAGGGCGGAAGAATCCCATAGAGATTGGCAGTGACAGCAGCAACGTTGGTCCATGTCACACAGTCAGCCTGGTCTGTGGGTGAATTTGCAGTTCTGTGGAAGTGAGTGTGCAATTGTACAGCCAGAGAAGGAGACCACTGGGACACTGTGACAATTGTCTTTGTCCCCGTTGAAGGTGGTGCTGTTTAATTATAGAATGAAAATAATCCAGAAATAGATACCAACTGCTTAATACATAAATTAGTAACCGTGCCATGAGTGGATAATGTGAGCAGTTTGGTCTTGAAATAACAGCTCTATTTTGTGTAAGCCTGAGAATTCTGAAGAAAGGCTTTCTATTTCCCTTTTCCTTTTATGCCGTTAAATAGAAACCTGAAAGTTAACAAAGCCTCAGCTGATACCAGTCAGCTTTGTGAACAAGCAAACCAACCACCAGCTGGGAAGCACCTATTGTATGGCTCCTCAATTCACAGCAGAACCCAAATTACAAGGTGAGAGATAAGCAGAGATACCTTTCCCAGATCCTCAACCCAAGAAGGGAGCACGTAGGAGGCTTGGGCAGATTCTGTCCGTGGAATGGGGTTGTGGGGGGGAGAGAAACAGACAAAGAGAGAGAGAATTTGTATTTTCCTAGGTATCCTTAAATCCATTATTCATTAATTAGAGGTAAACATGCCTTGTTGAGGGGTAAATCCCACCACTCAGAAGGGGCAGGATAGAGGGACCCCATTCCCTGACTCTCTAAGTCCCATGGTTTAGACAGCAGCCTTCCAGCGTGTTCAACCATTCAGCCATCTCATCAGGGAGTGCTTTAGATTAACAAATGTGAACATTCTAACATTACTGGAGGGATTACTACATCGTGTTAAATATTTCATTTATCTGACATCACCCTACTGACTCACTGCTATAATTTATTAAATCAGCCTCCAGGTAAAACTATTGGATAGTTTTGCACAGTGAGGCTCGACTTTCAGGTCCTCTTCCCCTACACCTGTAAATGTGCTCCTTCCCTTTCTGCTTCTGTCTGGTTCCATTTCCCGTAAGTGGCATGGGGAGGTGGTGGGTCCCAGGCCACGTGAGTGGTGTAGGTGGACAGGGTGAGAGGTAATTGGGGAAGAGAGGCAAAGGCAGGTGGGGTTCAGCACAGCTGGTGTCCATGGGCTTCTGTTCAGTCTGGTGGTCATCAGGGCTCAGGCGGTCAGCATGGAGGTAAGGGGCCACCCGCACGTCTAGATGCCTAAGGCTGGAGCAGGCAGAGAACGGACAACTTCCAACCTTGGACTAGTTGGAATGCTCCCATCAGAAGTCAGCTCAGGCTGAGAAACAAAGCAAGATCTCATCTCTACAAAAAAGTTATTAAAAAAAATTAGCCAGGCATGTTGGTGTGCACCTAGAGTCCCAGCTACTCTTGAGGCTGAGGCAAGAGGACGAGGCAGGAGCATTGCTTGAGCCCGGGAATTTGAGGCTGCAGTGAGCTGTGAGTGCAGCACTGTACTCCAGCCCAGGTGACAGAGAGAGACCCTGTCTCTAAAAAATAAAGAAAGAAGAGGAGAGGAGAGGGAAAAGAAAGAAAAGGAAAGAAGTCATCAACAAATGTTACATTAAAAGCATCCTGGTGGGACAGCAACACGCCTTTGCCTCGGTCTTCCCACGCATTGATTCGTTCTATAACTAATTACTTTACCCTTTCATTTGATGCGTATTTATAGAGCAACTACTGTGTGCCAGATATTTCAGAGGCATTGAGACCAAAGTTGGTCCCAGATATCAGGGACTTACACAGTCAAGTGGAGTAACTGCCATTTACCTTGGGCTGGGTGCATTAGAGAGATAATTTTCAATCCTTCCTGCAACTCTGCCATGATAAGTATTATAATCACCATGTTATAGAGGAGATGTTAAGTACCTTTTGTGAGTTTGCACTGCCAGGAAGTGACTGGCCTAGCATTTGGATTTAGATCTTTGTGACACCAGAGCCTGTGCTTTTTGTTATAGAAAGAGATCCTTGGCCGGGCGTGGTGGCTCACGCCTGTAATCCCAGTACTTTGGGAGGCTGAGGCAGGCGGATCAAGAGGTCAGGAGATCGAGACCTTCTTGGCCAACATGGTGAAACCCCATCTCTACTGAAAATACAAAAATTAGCTGGGCTTGGTGGCACATGCCTGTAATCCCAGTTACTCGGGAGGCTGAGGCACTGGAACTAGGGAGTTGGAGGTTGTGGTGAGCCAAGATCTTGCCACTGCACTCCAGCCTGGCAACAGAACAAGAGTCCGTCTCAAAAAAAAAAAAAAAAAAAATCCTGCTCACCCTAAATAAAGCTCAGTGACTGTTATCTTTCATTGGGCTCTGCAAAACCGAAGAGTAGTGTACAGCCATCTAAGACTTCTCACTGAAGGAGTTTAAAAATGACACTTCATCTTTTTGCTCATTGAGGTCTAAGGGGAAGTGCTCAGCTTTTCTCCAGGATTACTGATATCTCTGGCCTTGAGTTATTTCATTGGAATCCTCTTCCACAATGTTCAACACCCACTACGTCTCCGCCTACCTGGAAACTGGGTCTATGTTTGTTCTGGGAGGCTCTCTTCCAGGCTTTAATGGAGAGATAAGCATGGTTGTGGACCAAAATATTTCAGATGAATTGGCAATTTTAGTAACTTGGATGAAAGCCCCCATCTGTGAGAGTTAAGACAGGCATGCCCAGGCATTTGCATGGGACCTGAGCTGTGTGCACTGTCTGAGATAGGCCTGCAGAGATCTGAGCTCACGTGAAACTTACTGAAGTGCATTTTTTTTTTTGAAACAGGGTCTTGCTCTGTCGCCCAGGCTGGAGTGCAGTGGCGCGATCTCGGCTCACTGCAAGCTCCGTCTCCCGGGTTCACGCCATTCTCCTGCCTCGCCTCCCGAGTAGCTGGGACTACAGGCGCCCGCCAACATGCCCGACTAATTTTGTTTTTGTATTTTTAGTAGAGACGGGGTTTCACGGTGTTAGCCAGGATGGTCTCAATCTCCTGACCTTGTGATCCGCCTGCCTCGGCCTCCCAAAGTGCTGGGATTACAGGTGTGAGCCAACGCGCCCAGCCGTACTGAAGCATTTTTATTTGTAAAATACAATGATCCTTTCAATCCCGGTCCTGATTTCATCATACTCCCCTTTCTGTTGCATGAAGCTCATACAGCCTACAGCAGCATTTGAGTGATGGCCACATCGCTTCTGCGTGGCACTAGTCCATTAAACCCTCACTGAGTGGCACTGTTTCTTCAATTACTACTCCCTGACAGTTTTCAGAGTGGATTCTTTTTAATTAGATCCACCAGGATAGATTATGCTGAGAAATGTAGTGTATCTTCCAAGTAGTTAACTGATCTTCAATGACCTCAGAATAGAAAGAGAGAGAAATAACGCTATTCTGTGACTCACATCTCAAAAAAAGAATCATAACCTTCTAATTAAATAAATCTATCTGGAGCATGCTTTCTCAACTATTTAAAAATAGGAAGCATATCAAAATCTGGGCAAAAGTTGGCATAACGAAATATGATTGGTGGCTGCTTCTGGATAGTAGAAATTAGTGGTGATATTAACCTTATTCTTGATACTTTTCCATTTCACTCAGTGTCTGTAATAAGCATGTAATATTATCACAGTCACAACAAACACAGTAAACATTTTGTTAATTGTTAGTTTATAAAGTGTTATCCAAAAAGGGCATATTTAACCTGTATTCATGTTATGCACACATTAAGTCACTTGAAGCTAGAGATTTAAGTTGACTTTTCAAGAAAGTCTCAATTTTAGGCTTTTGTCTCTATCACCATGGCAAAACCTGAGTGATGATCCTACTTAAAACTACAAATTCTGGGCTGGGCGCAGTGGCTCACACCTGTAATCCCAGCACTTTGGGATGCTGAGGCAGGTGGATCACGACATCAGGAGATAGAGGCCATCCTGGCTAACACGGTGAAACCCCGTCTCTACTAAAAATACAAAAACAAAATTAGCCGGGCATGGTGGTGGGAGCCTGTAGTCCCAGCTACTCGGGAGGCTGAGGCCGGAGAATGGCATGAACCCAGGAGGCAGGAGGCAGAGCTTGTAGTGAGCCAAGATCACGCCACTGCACTCTAGCCTGGGCGACAGAGCAAGACTCCATAAAAAAAAAAAAAAAAAAAAAAAAAAAAAAAAAAAAAAAAAAAAAAAAAAAGCCTAAAAATTCTGGGTTATTTTATTTTATTTCAATTTAATTTTATTTAATTTTATTTTATTTATTTTATTTTGGAGACAGAGTCTTGCTCTATCACCCAGGCTGGAGTGCAGTGGCATGATCTCCACTCACTGCAGCCTCTGCCTCCTGGGTTCAAGTGATTCTCCTGCCTCCACCTCTTGAGTAGCTGGGTTACAGGCACCCACTACCAGGCCTGGATAATTTTTTCATATTTTTAGTAGAGACAGAGTTTCATCATGTTGTCCAGGATGGTCTCAAACTCATGACCTCAAGTGATCTGCCCTTCTTGGACTTTCAAAGTGCTGAAATTACAGGCATGAGCCACCGCACACAGCCCTGGGTATCATTTTGTTGAGAGGGTCTTGCTCTGTCACCCAGGCTAGAGTGCAGTGGCATGATCTTGGCTCACCACAACCTCTGCTTCCTGGGTTCAAGCAATTCTCCTGCCTCAGCCTCCTGAGTAACTGTGATTACATGCCCAGCTAATTTTTGTATTTTTAGTAGAGACAGAGTTTCACCATGTTGGCCAAGCTGGCCTCAAACTCCTCACCTCAGATGATCCATCTGCCTCAGCCTCCCAAAGCGCTGGGATTCCAGGCATGAGCCACTGTGTCCGGCCAAATATTTTTAAAAATTGTTTTAGATGCAGCAGTGACCTGGCAAGTGGCAATTCAGAGGGGGAAGGAAGCAGGCATTTTCCAAAGCAAAGCATTTGCTAACTTAGATGAATATGAACTTAGTTTCCATAGCTTTTTAGAGCATGAGGGAAAAGAGACAGAGCCTGAATCGACCCCAGGTGAGAAGTCTGCCCCCATGCCTTGCAAAGAAAGTTCAACTCCATCCAAATGGCTTATCATCAGAGTAAGGGGGAAGTGGAAACAAACCCACATTCCTATTCCCAAGATAGCTAGAGAAACATCCTGTTTTCAAGATTGGGTATAAGCAAAGAAAAAAAACTCCACCTAGAATTCATAATACCATACTAGGCATTAAGCAGGTATGAGCCCAAATTCGCATCACAAGGGTCTTCCAAAGCTGTAATCCTATAAACTAGCTTAAAGAAGTCGCACATAGGTGAGGCCCCCAAGAGCCAACAGAGGAAAATGCAAGTCCTTTCTGGAGGGAGGAATTCCGTCCCCACTCCAACCTGGGTTTCAAGCGATTCCTTCAGATAAAAGCTCCACCGTCAAAATTCACAAAATTTACAAGGAAACAAGGCCTTCGAGCAAGACTCAACTGAACCAAAAATTAGCAGAACTGGAATAAGATATTATATATTGAAGTTATCAAACAATAAATAGGTATTTAAATATTTTAAATAAAATAGAAAGATAAAGGATTGAAAATAGTAATGAGGAAAATATTAGAAAGAGATGTAGCAGATTGGAATAAGAGTCAAGAAGAATTTCTAAAAATTAAAAATATAACAATGAAAATAAAAAATTGAATGAATGTTGTTCAACTGATCAAGACTTAGCTGAAGAGAAATTAGTGAACTGGAAGGTAGACCTGATGAGATTTTCCAGAATTTAGCCTACAGCAAAGAAAGTGATGAAAAATAAGAAAAAGAGGTTAAGACCTAAGATACAGTGAGAAAAATCTAATAAACACTGAATGGAATTGCAGAGAGTGCAGAATAGGGAGAGGCGCTCATGTCACCGTACCTCTCCCTATTCTGCAATTTCCCTATTCTGAAATTTCCAGAACTGACAAAAAAATCAATCCATAGATTCAAGAAGTGAGTGACTCTCAACCAAGCCTGATAAATAAAACACTAACAAACATCATAATGAAAGTGAAGAACACAGCCTGGGCAACGTGGCAAAAGCCCACCTCTACTAAAAATACAAAAAAGTAGCCCA
This sequence comes from Symphalangus syndactylus, assembly GCF_028878055.3. Taxonomy (NCBI): domain Eukaryota; kingdom Metazoa; phylum Chordata; class Mammalia; order Primates; family Hylobatidae; genus Symphalangus; species Symphalangus syndactylus. The sequence goes on along the minus strand of NC_072423.2, from coordinate 73,226,315 downwards.
GTGTGGGCCAGGCGAGGTGGTTCACGCCTGTAATCCCTGCACTTTGGGAGGCCGAGGTGGGCGGATCACAAGGTCAGGAGATTGAGACCATCCTGGCCAACATGGTGAAACCCTGTCTCTACTAAAAATACCAAAATTAGCCAGGCGTGTTGGCGCATGCCTGTGATCCCAGCTACTTGGGAGGCTGAGGCAGGAGAATCACTTAAACCTGGGAGGTGGAGGTTGCAGTGAGCCGAGATTCAGCCATTGCACTCCAGCCTAGGCGACAGAGCAAGACTCCGTCTCAAAAAAAAAAAAAAAAAAATTAGCCGAGTGTGGTGGTGTGTGCCTGTAATCTCAACTATTCAGAAAGCTGAGAGGTATGAGAATTGCTTGAACCCAGGAGGTGGAGGCTGCAGTGAGCTGAGATCGTGCCATTGCACTCCAGCCTGGGAGACAGAATGAGACTCTGTCTCAAAAGAAAAGAAAGAAAAGAAAAGAAAAAAAAGAAAGTGAAGAACAACATGGACAAAGGGAAAAAGTCATGAAGTCAGTCACAGGTAAATGATACCTAAAAGAACTGCAATTAACTGGCAGGGGACCTTTCAAAAACAGCAATGGCAGACATCATACAGTGGGCACAGATTTTAATGTGCTGAATGAAAATAATAATCAGCCTATACCTGATTAAAATATCATTCAATAAGAACAAAACAAAGATATCTTTAGATAAATCAAAACTAATAGTATTTTCCAATAACCACTAACATACTTCAAACCAACAAAATTCAAAAGGAAGCACAGCAGTTAAAGAAGAAATACGGGCTGGGCGCAGTGGCTCATGCCTGTAATCCCAACACTTTGGGAGGCCGAGGCGGGCAGATCACGACGTCAGGAGATGGAGATCATTCTGGCTAACATGGTGAAACCCAGTCTCTACTAAAAATACAAAAAATTAGCTGGGCGTGGTGGTGGGCGCCTGTAGTCCCAGCTACTCCGGAGGCTGAGGCAGGAGAATGGCGTGAACCTGGGAGGCGGAGCTTGCAGTGAGCCGAGATCGTGCCACTGCACTCCATCCAGCGTGGGTGACAGAGCGAGACTCCTCAAAGAAAGAAAATTAAAAAAAAGAAGAAGAAATACGATTCCTACACGGGAGGGTGAAGGTGAAAAAGGCAATGATAAGGCAAAAAAAAAAAAAAAAAAAACGCGTAAAATTAAAAATAGACTGCATTAAGCAATATAAAAATGTTTTGTGTGATTTATTAAAAAATAGGGAACTAAAATGCAAAATGTTCATATGTACCAAAATACGAAATGTGACATAAATGTGTAAGAAGTAGAGAAAGCCTGTTAGAATTAAAGTTTTTTGTTTTTTGTTTTTTTTTTGAGACGGAGTCTCGCTCTGTCACCCAGGTTGGAGTGCAGTGGCGCAATCTCGGCTCACTGCAAGCTCTGCCTCCCGGGTTCACGCCATTCTCCTGCCTCAGCCTCTCCGAGTAGCTGGGACTACAGGCGCCCGCCACCACGCCCGGCTAATTTTTTGTATTTTTTAGTAGAGACGGGGTTTCACGCGGTGGTCTCGATCTCCTGACCTCCTGATCCGCCCGCCTCGGCCTCCCAAAGTGCTGGGATTACAAGCGTGAGCCACCGCACCCGGCCTAGAATTAAAGTATTTCGAGGAACTTGTATGGGAGGACTGAAGAGAGATGGATTAATTTTAGACTTTAACAAGTATTCATTAGAAAACAGTATGACATAATTTCCCAACTAATAGAAGAAAAATTAAAGTGAGAAAAAAGAGTTAAATCCAAAAGAAATAATGAAAGGAAAGAAGAAACCTGTACACAGTAGGACAAATAGGACCAAATAGGCAGTAGGAAAAAAACAATCTCAAATCCATATAGAATTTGAACACCAGGGCTGGGCGCGGCGGCTCATTCCTATAATCCCAGCACTTTGGGAGGCCGAGGCGGGTGGATCACAAGGTCAGGAGATTGAGACCATCCTGGCCAACATGGTGAAACCCCCTCTCTATTAAAAATACAAAAATTAGCCAAGTGTGGTGGCCCATGCCTGTAGTTTCAGCTACTCAGGAGGCTGAGGCAGAAGAATCGCTTGAACCCAGGAGACGGAGCTTGCAGTGAGCCGAGATAGCACCACTGCACTCCAGCGTGGGCGACAGAGAGAGATTCTGCCTCCAAAAAAAATAAGTAAATAAAAATAACAATTTAAACACCAGTTCTGAAACCACCTTTGCAAAAATTGTAAGTGAGAAAATGACAGTGAAAGACATCTGACGGAACCGACTCCATCTTGCTTCTAACCTCCAAGCTGTTCTTGTTCATTCCTGGGAGTAGCCTGGACTAACTTTGGGAGGACCTTAGTTTAGAGCTGAGCTTTGAAACAAAAGTGATAACAGCCCTTTCTCGTAGCAAATCCCCTTGTTGCCTGGGGACCAGACTGCCTTTGTAGGATTAACAAATTAGCCACAAGATTAGAAATTATAGTTTAAGGCCGGGCGCGGTGGCTCACGCCTGTAATCCCAGCACTTTGGGAGGCCGAGGCAGGCGGATCACGAAGTCAGGAGACCGAGACCATCCTGGCTAACACGGTGAAACCCCGTCTCTACTAAAAATATAAAAAATTAGCCAGGCGTAGTGGCGGGCACCTGTAGTCCCAGCTACTCAGGAGACTAAGACAGGAGAATGTCGTGAACCTAGGAGGCGAAGCTTGCAGTGAGCCAAGATTGCGCCACTGCACTCCAGCCTGGGCGACACAGTGAGACTCTGTCTCAAAAAAAAAAAAAAAAAAAAAGAAATTATGGTTTAAGAGTCATGCAGGTGGAGGTCACAATATTCTAAATCTCCCCAACTGCTCCTATGGATAACATCACTATTGCAAAATCTAAAATTGGTGCTCGAGATATTTTTCAGACCCTGCACTCAATGGCTACCTGGTGCTACACAAATCAATAAACTGGCTCCTAGCCCCCACCCAGGAACTGGCTCAGCACTCCCTGCTCCCTGGCCCACTACCTGCCAAATTATCATTAAAAAACTCCAGTTCCTGAATTTTCAGGGAGACCAATTTGAGTAATAATAAAGTTCCTGTCTCCTGTTCAGCTAGCTCTGCATGAATTAAACTCTTTCTCTGTTGCAGTTCCTCTGTTTTGGTAAGTGGGTGCTATCTGGGCAGTGGGCAAAATGAACCCTTTGGGGCAGCTACAGTTCTGGAACATTGTGATTATTAACATTAGATATGTGTACAAAAGGGAAAGGAAAAAACAGAAGTATTAGCTTCCTTCTTTGAGCCACTGCTGTGATAATTGGGATGTGTGTCTCTTTGGGACAGACTAATCTTCTTTGCTGCCACCCTACCATCAAAACTGTACTGAAGCAGAGGTCACATCCTCCGAGCTCATTCACAGATACTAAAGGATTCCCTGTGCTCATAAAAGAACACATCTTGGCCGGGCGCAGTGGCTCATGCCTGTAATCCCAGCACTTTGGGAGGCTGAGGTGGGCAGATCACGAGGTCAGTAGATGAGACCATCCTGGCTAACATGGTGAAACTCCGTCTCTACTAAAAATACAAAAAATTAGCTGGGTGTGGTGGCGGGCACCTGTAGTCCCAGCTACTTGGAAGGCTGAGGCAGGAGAATTGCGTGTACCCAGGAGGCGGAGCTTGCAGTGAGCCGAGATTGTGCCACTGCACTCCAGCTTGGGCGACAGAGCGAGACTCCATCTCAAAAAAAAAAAAAAAAAGAACACATCTCAGATTCAGTGATAGAGTCCAAGAGTTGACACATTTTTTCTGAGAAGAGTCAGAAGGTGAATATTTTAGGTGCTGCAGGCCACTGAGGTCTCTGTTGCAACCTCTCAGCTTTGTTGTGGTGTGAAAGCAGCCACAGACAAACTGAATGAGTGGGTGAGTGGCTGTGTTCCAATAAAACTTTATTTACACTGGGCAGTGAGCTGGATTGAATCTGAAGGCCATTGTTTTCTGGCCCTGATAAGAGTTTAAAAGGCACAATAAGAGGAGATGCTTCACCTCTCACCTAACAATATTAATTCCAGCTTTTAAATAGACGTGGAAAATCCCTCTTGCAATGTGGTCTCTGTGGCAACTGACCCTGCGGACCATGTGTGAGGAGCTATTTCAGGCGGCAGTGGAGCTGAGCCAGGCAATTCACACATCACCACATGACACCCAGGACACTACAAAGCCACTGTCACCGAAAGGCATGAAAGGATCTGGCCACTCAATTAGGCGCCATCTTTTGACAAGCATTCCTTACAGTCACATCCCTACAACTGGGCTTGGGAGATGCTGGAAGGTCAGTCCCCAAGACCATAAAAAGCCCACTGGGTAATGTCCTAGTACAGTAGAGGGATTAGCCTTGTCTAAATATATTAATAAACACAGTAGAGAGCAGACAGGTGGCTCTATCTCATGACTCTTTAAATTGGAGGCACAGAAAAAGCAGAAGAGGCGAGTGACATTAAGCCCCAGTAGCCAGTTAACGAGGAACGCCAGAGTGTGCAGCTTGCAGAGATGCCTGTTCCCAGAACCTCATCTCAGAAAGGGCTGAGGGGACCCCACGGAGAGTCCTAGAGTCCGAGAGGGAAGGGGTTGACATGGACCTCTCCAGGAAAGGTGTCACGCAGAGGAGTGAAATAACTTCAGGGGAATCTGAATGGCAGCCAGAGCGAGAAATAGAAACAGGGAGATGCTGTGGTGGGATGAAGGAACCCTAACAAACACAGGGGACTTTTAGGAGAAGTGATGAATACCAGGCCTGGAGGAAAAGGGCCTTGGGCTTGAGAGGATGCTGCTGATGAATGAGACTGTTCGGAACTGGTAGAGCTCTTGGACTTCTCCTGTGTCCCTGCTATTTCCAGTGAGGGGCAAACGGGAATAGAGTGCATGGAGTCACACCTCTTAACAGGGTTTCCTGGGGCATGCAAGTCTCTATGGGATGAGATAACCTTTGCCCTACATTAATTTCTTTTTCCTTTTGACTTAGAATACATGGTGCAAAAAGCATTCTCCATGTCAGCAGCCAAAACAACTCATCTGGGACTTGCAAGCGCCAGCCGCCACGCTTGGCGTTTTGATCCAGTGTTCTGGCTAAAGCTTGAAATGACAGAGCTGCCACCATATGTGAAATCTGCCTTCGCTCTGCTTACTGTTTCATTTCATCCTTGATTTGCTGTCACTTTTAGGGGTATTGAACACATTATTGAAGGGCTGAGTGGATGCCTGCAACAGTCCTTAAACTGTCTTCGATTTTCACAGCCAGATATTTGAATAGAGTTGCTGCAACTGAAACCAGGGTGTAAAAACATTTATATTTGTTTATTGGAGAAAATAATCAGTAAAATATGAGTACAGTGTTTAAAGACCTGTTTGAATCAGATTACAGACACTGTACCGGAATGGGTTGGCGTGTCTAAGCGCTGAGCAACGGAGATGCTGTGGAGCCTGGGCCACGCTGCTGTGGGGACTGCGGTCCTGAAGCAGGTCACAGCAGCCCTGCACAAGGAGATGGCTTCCAGCCTCAGCCCAGAGTCAGCCAAAAGATGCCCAAGGGAGAGAGGGAAACAAGGAGATGACAGGCCATCTGGACAATGGTAGACATCTTTCTGCCAGCAGGCACCTGAGGGAGAATTTCTTTCCCAGCAAACACACCAAGGAAGTCTGGGAGGGCGCCAACACTTGCAGCCTAGAGCAGGAGCCGAGGGTGCCTGCAGGCCTGAGGTGTGAGGTGCACATCAGAGTCCACCTGATGCCAGTGTGGTGAGTTTGGGCACTAGCCACCAGGAACCCAAACAGCCACCTCGGGAGACATAGGACCGCGGGGCTGTGCTCTGTGCAGCTGCAGTGAAAAGTCTGTGCTTAGAGGACTTAACTTCAGCCTGTCTGGGCACAAAAGACTAATGCTCTCCTAGAGGAGTATGTTGGTTTTGTTCCAGGAAAGGATGATTCTCACCGTAACAGCAGGGATGGTGCAGAGGAAAAGGGAGGAAGCAAAGCAGAGTATCAATGGAAGAGGCCTTCCCAGAACCAGGACGGAGATAATGCTCCCGTGACTCCTAGCCAGGCAGCAGGAAGACAGGACGGCTGGGCAGGGATCTGCCTGCCTAACCCCCTCCTTCAGAGGGATTTGACCACTCATGGAAGCCTGTGCTGGAAGCTTGTGGGATTCAGCCAGCTCTGGTCCCACCCATTCCTGCTCAGACCCCGTCTCCCATTTTCTCCAGCTGTGATTTCACACTGATTTGTGACTCTCCACACACGGGTCATTTCCCTTTGGCAGCATTGGCAGCATTCACCTGAGCCACAGGGAGAGGTGTGCCCCATGCTGCCTGCTGGACGCCCTTTCCCGGACAGGTGACAGTGGGCACACTCTTGGTGCCACTTCCCTCATGGATGAAAATGATGACCAATTAACAGGGTTGTCATGAAGATGAATTAAAAGATATAGATCACTATGTAGTTCCTCAGGACAGGTTGAGTATTCCATATCTGAAATGCAGGGGACCAGAAGTATTTCAGGTTTCAGATTTTTTTGGATTTTGGAATATTTGCATATTCATAATGAGATATTTTGGGCATGGGACCCAAATCTAAACATGAAATCATTTATGTGTCATGTACACCTTATACACATAGCCAGAAAGTAATTTTATACAATATTCTTTTTTTTTTTTTTTTGAGACAGAGTCTTGCTCTGTGGCCCAGGCTGGAGTGCAGTGGCTCCATATCCGCTCACTGCAAGCTCTGTCTCCCGGGTTCACGCCATTCTCCTGCCTCAGCCTTCCGAGTAGCTGGGACTACAGGCGCCCACCACCATGCCCGGCTAAGTTTTGTATTTTTAGTAGAGACGGGGTTTCACCGTGTTAGCCAGGATGCTCTTGATCTCCTGACCTCGTGATCCGCCTGCCTTGGCCTCCCAAAGTGCTAGGATTACAGGTGTGAGCCACCGCACCTGGCCAATTTTTATACAATATTCTTAATAGTTTCGTGCAAGAAACAAAGTTTTGACTGCATTTTGTCTGCAGCTCATCATGTGAGGTCGGGTGCAGAATTTCCCGTTTATGGTGTCATGTTGGTAAGCAAAGAATTTCCAATTTTGGAGGATTTCAGATTTCATTTTTTGGATTAGGGATGACCAATGTGTAAGAATAACTATGTAGGCTGGGCATGGTGGCTCACGCCTGTAATCCCAGCACTTTGGGAGGCTGAGGTGGGTGGATGATGAAGTCAGGAGATTGAGACCATCCTGGCTAACATGGTGAAATCCTATCTCTACTAAAAATCAAAAAAAAAAAAAAAATTGCCAGGCATGGTGGCGGGCGCCTGTAGTCCCAGCTACTTGGGAGGCTGAGGCAGGAGAATGGCGTGAACCCGGGAGGTGGAGCTTGCAGTGAGCCAAGATCATGCTACTGCACTCCAGCCTGGGTAACAGAGCGAGACTCAGTCTCAAAAAAAAAAAAAAAAAAGAGTGTGTAATAGAAATCTAGTAAGATTTAAATGGACCTGACTCATGGTAAGTATTCAACAAATATTACTTATACTTACATAATTGTCATTATTTAATCATTATTGTTATTATTTCTTCCACAAACCACTAACTCAGAGACATATATGTAGCTAAACTGTGGCTAGATGATGTCCTCTACCAAACAGTAATGAGATGATACTGCCAATGGTGGCCATGCTGCCCTCAAGCTAATCATTTATTTATTGAACTCATGACTGGAGGTTTATGCGTGGACTCCTAGTGTTAAAGTTAGGTGATGAGTGCTTCATATGTTTATTCTTTGGTTCTCAGTACAGTACATTTTAATGTAACATAACTTTGCACTAAAGTCACTCCTTAATCAGGTGTACCCACCTGGCATTCGATTGATAAAATGAATTTCAACTAAGGAACAAATTAGAAATTAATTATTCTTAATAATTAGATATGAATATATTCAATAGAATGTATTAAGTGCTTAATGTATGCTAGGAAGGTTATATGCTGGGTAATGCAGCAGTGAGATGTTGCCTGTTGTCATGAGAGATACACATTACACAAGGTACACATCTATCTGTGTGTGTGTTTGTACACACATTTATATAATGAATTTAATTACATTTGATGATACACACATACATATAGACACACATATGTGTCATTTCAATTGTGGTAAGTACTATGAAGGAAAAGTAAAAGGTTTTCTGAGAAGGTCTATTTCGGTGAGTGGGCTTTGGCCAGGCAGATCAGTGCACGGAGAGGGAACCATGTGTTTGAAGGTCCTGAGGTAGGCCAGTGGCCCATGGCTTCAGGAGCTAGAAGGCCAGTGTGCATGGACATTTCTGAGAGAACAAAATGTTGGGCAGCAAATGAAGAAGTGGTTGGATGGAGCCAGGGTCTGCAAGGGCTGGTAGATCAAATGTAAGGATTTTTCTTGTGTTGCAAGCACATATTAAAGGACTTTAAGCACTGGTGGAACATGATCCAATGTGCATTTTTAAATACCTCTCAGCTCCTGTGTGGGGGATAGATTTAAAAGGGAGGCCCAGGGAAGAAAGTAGGGAGACCAGATTGAGGAGGCATGGTAGTGGCTTAGCCAAGGAGCAGCAGAAGAGACGGAGAAGAGGATTTTGGGGGTAGAGCCTCAGGACTGGGTGACAGGTGAGCTGAGCAGATTGAGTGAGGCAGATGGCTGGAATGAGTCTCAGGTTTCAGGGTAGATGTAAGTGCTTTTCACCGAGATGGAGAACAAGGCAGAAGGATCATGTTTGAGGGAGAAAGATGAAGAAATCAATGGGCTGGTTATTGGCACCAGGTGAGCCTCTTGTTTCTGAAAGTGAGCACAAATGTTTTAAAAAAATACGTATGACAAAAAAGACAAATTTTAAGATTTCTTTGTTTTAGGTCTAGAGTCTGCAACTATTGGATGGGTATTAGCCTGGTAACATTAAGAGGAAAAATAAATATAAATGTTTGGCCGTCCTTTGACCTATGGAATTGTGCACAATGTGCAATTTTTTTTTTTTTTTTTTTTTTTTTTGAGATAGAGTCTCGCTCTGTCACCCAGGCTGAAGTGCAGTGGCGTGATCTTGGCTCACTGCAACCTCCACCTCCCGGGTTCAAGCAATTCTCCTGCCTCAGCCTCCCGAGTAGCTGGGACTACAGACGCACACCACCACGCCCGCCTAATTTTTGTATTTTTAGTAGAGACAGGGTTTCACCACGTTGGCCACAATGGTCTCGAACTCCTGAGCTCGTTATCCGCCAGCCTCAGCCTCCCAAAGTGCTGGGATTACAGGAATGAGCCACTGTGCCCAGCCCCAATGTGCAATTTTTTATTTCCTTTGGTATCAAACTGACACTTCTCTGCATTACACAGTACCATTACATTATATACAATTTTGAGTTTTAAAGATTTGAAGTAGTGTGATATTAACTAAGTCTCAATTTTGCAAAAAATTCAGAATAATGTCAATCCTCTAAGTTTAAAAATATTAAAAATTATAGTTTCAAAGCTGATAAACCCTGTGAATTCTGAATTGTGTTTATGCTACTTTCTTATGGCTGTCATTTTAACTAGTAAACAGAAACACTCATCATTGTTTTCTAGAATAGTGATGAACTATGACAATTTTGAATTATGTGAGATATAGAAGAATACATTTTTGCTTACAACGGTACTTCCTATCCAGCAGAATTATAAAATTTTAGCTTAGAAATGGCCTTAACCAAGCCCCATATATGTAGCTTTATGCAATGTTATGCACCCAGGAGAATTAGTGAATCACATCCTTCCAAATATTTCACATATATTCTCAAATGCATTATTTTAAGAGTCTTCCTTCTCTTCCTTTTTGCCTCTTGTTTTCCCAAAGTGTGGTTTTAAAAGTAAATTGTTGGCAAGTTTGTAGGTAGTTTTTAAACTGCAGTGATACGTGAGTAGAACAGCAAATATCAAATCAGAAATTATTCCTTACATTTCTACTCCCCCAAGGAAGAGGAACTGCAAGATGGAAAAAGGCCTGTCATCATCAAAACACGTATGGAGAAAATAGTTTCCCAGTGAGATGGTAAAATTCTGTGGCTGTCTCTGCAGTTTAAACTATGAGTGCAAGATTTGTTCAAAAGACCTCGTATGCATTAGCAAGATGTAAACAGCAATCAGATTATTTGATCAATATGTGAAAAAAGTAAGCACACATACATGCCAGTGGAAATTTTTCTTTGGTTTTCAAAATTACTTATCATTTTGTGTAATGGGAACAATAAATCACACCCTACCATTGATCTCAGGAAGGAATTCCCCATCTCCTGGTGACTTGTGAGAAAACAGGTCACAGGTTATAGGACGGTTTCTCTGTCCCTTACCAAGAGTGAGAATCTACAGGGCCATCATCCTCGGTATGCGTCACTTTATGGCGTTTCCATGCCTGTGGAAAGAATGCAAGATGAGGCCAAAATAAAAGATGATTTTTAGCTAGAGTTCCAAAAGAAGGCTATTGCCCTCTGCTTAACTTAGAGAGATCTCAGTAATTCAGACAAGAAGTCCAATAGAATACACACACAACATATAGAGAAGCCTTTTAGGCCGCTTGCCAGCAAGACACCCTGGGTTGGAGCAAGTATCAGTAGTGCGTAGGTAGGAGAATGTGCAGGGCTAACTCTGAAATTCTGTTGATCAAATTTCACATTCTAAAATATATTCATTAAATGACAGACTCAAGGAAAATTTTCCTTTCCACAGTGCTAAGAGGTAATCTAACGTGAATGTTAGTTTTGCTATCCTTTGCTCTAGTTTTAAACATGTAGCTTGAAAACGTAATGATGTGCCCTGAGATAGAAACAAATTAAAACATGTGGAGAAGGAAAAAGAGGGGAAAGGAGATGAATTGAGACTTGTCCAACTATATTTCGGTGAGTCTTGTCCCATACTGATATGGATCTGTACTTGATGACTGATTAAAATTGCTGCCAGTTAGGAGAGCAGGCAGACGGTAGGCTGGCAGCCAAAGGCAGAAGTGCATAAGTGTCCACTTGGAACACTTGGCCCTGCTAGCTGGAATTTTTGTGTGATTAGAGAAAACTTATTTTCATCAACCAATAATTTCAAGGGTTTTCACAAATACTGGTGTGAGATATAGAATAGTAATAGCCCCTTTATCTAGCATCTGGAAAAAGTAAGCATTACCGCATGTGGGAATTTTTGAGATGGCTGAGCATAGCACTTTGAGTATCACAACTTCAAGAAAAAGGATCACGAGTTTTGATTGAAACCCTTCGCAGTAGAGTCGATTTTTTCCTAACTTCTTCCTGTTTGTTTTGTTAGTGATTCCCAAATTTCATCTCCAGTCCAGATCTCTTCCTTGAACCCTAGATGGCTTTCTCACTTCACTCAGAGCAAAAGCCAAAGCTCTTCCAATGGCCTAAAGCCTTCCATTAGCCAATCCCACCATCTAGGTGACTTCATTACTCTCCTTGCACTCACTCCATTCAGCCAGGCTGGCCTTCTTGTTTTTACATGAACATGTCAGGCACACTTCTAACTTTCCACAGCTTTCTTTTCTGTCTGAAATATCTTTCCCTGAAATATCTGCATGACTGTCTCCTTCACTGCCTGCAAGTCTGTGCATTCTTTTTTTTTCTTGAGACCGAGTTTCTCTCTTGTTGCCCAGGTTGGAGTGCAGTGGCGCCATCTTGGCTCACCGCAACATCTGCCTCCCAGGTTCAAGCAATTCTCCTGCCTCAACCTTCCTGAGTGGCTGGGATTATAGGCTTGCACCACCACGCCTGGCTAATTTTGTATTTTTAGTAGAGACGGGTTTCTCCATGTTAGTCAGGCTGGTCTCAAACTCCCAACCTCAGATGATCCACCCGCCTCAGCCTCCTAAAGTGCTGGGATTACAGGCGTGAGACACTGCGCCCGACCAAGTCTCTGTTTAAACATGATATTCTCAGCAACCTTCCTGACCATCCTATAGCAAATACCCCCTCAGCCCTATTTTCCCTCCCTGTCTTATTTTTCTCCATATGCTTATTATTAATTGGCATAATATGTATGTATGTATTCATTCATTCTTATTAATTGGCATAATATGTATGTATGTATGTATTCATTCATTCATTATCATGACTTGAAGGTCTCACCTATGAATACATGAATAAAATATTTGACATTAACTCTGGGATCTCAGACAAACTTAGAATAACTGAGATTGACTTATAAATGACCTCCTAATAGAGTAGCATTGTATCATTCAGAAGGAAACTGTGATATGTCTAACATGTAGTCAAAGCGTTGTTTAGAGTGCACAAAAATAAAGTGGGAGTTCACTCTGGGCTGCCTATATAATGAGCTTGTGGGACCAGAGTTTCACTATTTTTTCCAGAAGAGTGAATGAAACTCCAGATTGTCTTCTCTGGGACTAATGATGCCCAAGATCTCTCAGTGCTGAGTAGCTGGCTTTCTTTGACAATTCCTAACACAAAAACCAGCCAAGAAGCCACCAAAAGGGATTGATATGGTTTGGCCTTGTCCCCTTCCAAATATCATCTTGAATTCCCACATATTGTGGGAGGGATCCGTTGGGAGGTAATTGAATCATTGGGGCAGGTATTTCCTATGCTGTTCTCATGATAGTGAGTAAGTCTCACAAGATCTGATGGTTATATAAAAATGAGAGTTTCCCTGCACAAGCCCTTCTCTTGACTGCTGCCATGTGAGATGTGCCTTTCACCTTCCACCATGATTGCAAGGCCACGGGGAACAGTAAGTCCAATAAACCTCTTTCTTTTGTAAATTGCCCAGTCTCAGGTACATTTTTATCAGCAGCATGAAAACGGACTAATACAGGGATCTAATTAGTGTGCTCATGATTTCCATATAAAAAGGGAGAACTACCAGAGAAGTGAGTTCTTCTCTAAACAGACACACCTCCCATGCATGGCCAGCCAAATACCTTGTCCCTGGCCTCCTTTGACCCTCTCTGCATCAAGAGGAAATCTAGGAACCTGTGGCATCTCCTCCTTGATGACTCTTGGCTTGTAAGTTTCTGCTTTCTTAATGAAGTTTATTCTTTAATTCATGGTTCTGGGGAGTTCCCAAGACCATCATCTGATATGACAATTTGCTAGAAGACTCACAGATCTCAAGAAATCTATTTATTCAGGGGTATGGGGGGTATGGTTTATTACTACAAAACGATATAAATCAAAATCAGCAAAATAAAAGGAGCATATGGCAGAATCAAGGAAAGCACAGGCACAAGTTTCAGCCGTCCTCTTCTAATGGAGTTGTAGAGATGGAGCTGAATTCTCACAGCAAGGATGTATGACAGCACATATAAAGTGCCACCCACCAGGGAAGCCCCCCTGAGCCTTGCTGTCCAGGGGTTTTATTAGGAGTCATTCATCATGGAGTGCCCATGTGGCTGACCTTAGTACTTCAGACTCCAGCTTCTCCAGAGGTCAGATGGTTAACATGTTGCCCAAGGCCCACACCATAAATGACACTGACAGGATAGACTATCTGATGTGGCTCAAGGCCCCAGGAAAGCACACCCTTTTATCAGGCAGGATGTTCCAAGGGCTTAGAGGTTATCTCCCAGGAACCATTCAAAACCCAAGCCTTTCTTTAGAATGTGCAGGGTCTGAGCACCCACTGAGCATTCAGACCTGCTGGGCCAACGTTTTGAGGCACACATACTGTGTGATTTTGTCAAATTCATCCTCAGCCTTTGCACAGTAGGTGATGACTGTTAAGGAACCAAGCTCACATGACATAAAGATAAATCTGCTTATTCTTTTTTTTTTTTTAAGACAGGGTCTCACCCTGTCACCCAGACTGGAGTGTAGTGGCACGATCTCAGCTCACTGCAACCGCTGCCTCCCAGGCTAAAGCAATTCTCGTGCATCAGCCTCCCAAGTAGCTGAGATTACAGGTGCCCGCCACCATGCCCAGCTAATTTTTGTGTTTTTTGCAGAGGTGGGGTTTCACCATGTTGGCCAGGCCCATTCTGACTATCAGAAATGGAGCTACTTTCCTTCTCCAGCTGTAGAAGAAAGCTGGCTCAAGTGATATTTGTTGTGGCAAATTATTCAACAAGAGCATGATAGGTTCACTCACAAACTGAGTAAACTTAATTTTCTATAATCGACATATTATATAGTCAAATGAACAATAAAAAATTTCTGTAGAAGACATGTCATATGTATTTCTGGGAAATCAAACAAATTCTTTAAATCATTTATAATAGAAGTTTAATTATGAAAACAAGACAGCATAAAAAGTAAACATACAGAAGACTTTTATCCTTCTTGGATAGATCTTTGTTTATAGTATTCCTGTGACTTCCAGAAAGAAAATCTTTAACTTTCTCATATATTGTGGCTGAAGAGGATAATACCAGAACTAGACTTTGAATTCTCAAAGTATATGGCAACAATATGACAGCAATATTATTTAAGAATTTTTATCACGCGCAATTGTAACCTACCCTTTCGTAACTAAGGTTAATCAAAACCAAATTAAGTCCTTAATTTCTGATTTCTACAGTGTGGATAACATCAATTTGTAGCTTAAACAGTGGAGGTGGAGAGAGGAACAACATTATTAAGAATCAAAGATACCAAAGAGTTATTTTGCAGGTTCATGTGTGTTCATTTGCAGAAGTTACTTTTGAAAATTTATAACAAAAATCAAATTTGATTCACATGTGCAGGTAGACAAGGAAGGGCTATGTAAGAGGTATGAATTTTATTATTATATTTCCTAAACTCACACTTTGGAATACACTATGCTTTTTCAAAAAAGAGGAAAGATTTCAGCTCTAAGTGCCCAAATCATTTAATTAAATCAAATCCAGAAGTGTTTTTTGTTTGTTTGTTTGTTTGTTTGTTTTTAAGGGAAAGCATAACTAGGAATTTCATCTCTTCCAGATAAATGAATCAGAGAAGTTGTTAATCAGTCAATTAAAAAAGCCAAACAGAGGCTTTTCCCTCTGAGCTTCCAATCCAATAAAAAATTAGAGATGGAATCCAGGCAGTTTGGAGGTCTATAAATCCCTAGATTCACCCACAATACCACTCGCTCTTTTTATATTTTTGAACATCAACCAAAATTAAAATTACCTTTACTGGTGTGCTAGAAGGGATATGAAAGCACTCATACTGATCTCCACCCATCTCCACAATGCTGCACAATGATTTTTGCTTTTCTTGAGTAATCACAGTAATCATAAGCCCAATATCTATTTACCAAGGCATTAAATCAGAGAGAGACAAAGTAAAACAACAACAAAAAAATGCAGTCATAAAATTTCAAAGCTGAAAGGAGCATAAAGCAAGATCACCCCACCTCTCTGAAGCCCAGAGAGGTGGGGTGATCTTGCATGCTCTTTCACTTTTTCATTTGTCCATTTGATACATTATTCTTATCTCCCCTATGCTGGGTGCAAAGATAACAGCCATCAAGGTGTGCAGTCTCCAGTGGCAGAGAGAGCCAGGAACAGCTGAATCTGGAGACCAGAGCTTTCATTTTGCAGTGGGCACACGTTCTGCGAGCCCAAGTATTCTCCTGTTTGTGTTATGATAGGAGACACCCAAAGTGTTTGTTAGGCCCACACATGCCAGGCCCTACCCTGGCTCAGTGAATCTGAAAGCATGCCACAGGAGCTGGGGCTCTACCCTTTTAACAAATGCACAGATGAGTCTAATCACCAGACACCAGCAGGGCCCCTGTCTGCTGACCAGGGCCAGAGCCCCGCTTCTTTCACTGGCCTTTTTCAATGGCCAGGCTCACAGCCCCATTGGCTTCATGGTCCTATATCTGACTGTTTAGGTAACAGCCGGCATCAGCATTTCACAACCCAGAGTGAGCCACAGAATTACCTACTTTGCTTTAAACAAAGTAAGAAGGCCAGATCTACCCCAGACCAACTATATTAAAATCTTTCAAATCTTTTCTTTGAAATACCAGGAGGTATTCTGATGAACAGCCAACATTGAGAACCACTGCCAGCCCAGGATCCTTTCTGAAACCTCAGCAAGGATCCTGGCCCATAATGTGGTAACGCTTTTTGAAGCCAGGTAATGCTTTTTGAAGCCAGGACACACGGTGTCTCCAGGTATCATGACTCCTCCCATGTGCCTGCCTATCCTCTTAGATTTTGGTAAAGAAAAAAGAAAAATGAAAAGGGCAGATGTCACAAAGGTATTATAAAGCAGCCTGCCCTGAGACTGTGGGATTCACAAATTTCCCTTCAAGACAAAGCAAAACAAAGGAACCATCATGTCTGTAACTGTAGTGCTGGACTGTGCATTCCCCACACCATTGCAGTAATGCCACATCTCTGCCATCCCATAATTTCACCTAAACGCCTTTGCACTTGTCTACGCATCTCTTCAGGCAGTGCTGTCACAGGATTGCATCGTGTTTAGCTGAGCCTCACTCCTTTGCCCCCTGTCCCATCATCCTGTCCCGATGTCACCTGTTCAGGCTCAGGACACACATGCACAGTAAGCGCCATGCCACGTGCCTGCTCTCAGCTCAGAGCTTTCCCACCACCCCGCAGAGCCTCTTCTTAATCTTCTTGATTAATCTGCCACAACAAATATCATTTGAGCCACCACCTCCGGGCATACATAGGGTGGTGGGCATGACCTTTAGGAGATGGGAAGATAACAGAGACTTCCCCACAGTGCCATGTCTGGGCACATTGACTTCTGAGGAACCCAAGTCACTCAAGACCAAAGAACATGGGTGAGTAAGTGATGTCCCATCAGCAGCTGCAGCTCACACCCTTAAAGCCTGTATCGCCTTACACTTTTCATAATCTACGTTTCTCTTAAGAGTTTCACCGGTCACGGTGGTTCATGCCTATAATCCCAGCACTTTGGGAGGCTGAGGCAGACGGATCACCTGAGGTCAGGAGTTCAAGACCAGTCTGACCAACATAGCAAAACCTCGTCTATACTAAAAATACAAAAATTAGCCAGGCATGGTGGTGGGCACCTGTAATCCTAGCTACTCAGAAGGCTGGGGCAGGAGAATCCCTTGAACCTGGGAAGTGGAGATTGCGTTGAGCTGAGATCATGCCACCGCACTCCAGGCTGGGTGACAGAGCGAGACTCTATCTCCAAAAAAAAAAAAAGAGTTTCAAGAAATACCCTGATGGTACTCCAGTTTGCCTTTTATTTTCTGTCCTGTGCTGAAATAAGGAGTGAGTCTAGAGGCATATAGGAAATCAGCTCTCTCCTTGCAAGTAGATTCCTATGGCACTACTAAAAAAATCTGCATAGCAAGGTTCATGCTAATGGCTTTCGGTTATGCTTGCCTAATGATGCCCAAGCTCTTACAAATTCATTATGAGCCCTCCCTGCATCCTCTTTTTATTACTGTGCTGTTCTTTTAAAAAAATCAGTAATGCTTTGGATTCAACATGTAACTAGACAGGAAACTTAAAAGAAACACTTGTAGAAAGTTCTCTTCTCAACAAAGTCAAGATCGTTCCCATTATTGTTTACAATAACTTTCATGTTCCTCTTAATTTTATTTTGTTTTCTTGAAATGTAGGAAGGGGTTGTATTTTGGTATTCTTGGATTAGTTACAACTAAGACATTACCTCAAGGGTACTGGTACTTCATTGCACACTAGCTGGGTATTTTGTGTTTCTCAAGTATATCTTACAGAGTACTGAAAATAATTCTTTTGTGGAATGAGAAAATCAAGAGCATTTGGATACTTCATTAGTAGGTAATAATGCCATAATTTAGTATTTAGAATCTTCATAGTGGCTTAATTTAGCAGCTTTAATTTTTTTAGACCATTTCCTGAATTCATCTTCTCTTTTTCACCATTTGTACCAGAATCTCAGTGACTCCATCTAGACAGGGGACTCCCCCTAGCATATGAGAAATACACCCCAGTCCAGCCTCTGGGCCTCCATTTCCCCAATAATCTCAAGTGTTGATACCTGAATGTGCGTGCGTTCCAGTAGCTGAGCCCACATTCCTTTAATCTTCCTCTGTTTTTAATGAATGGCTCTCAAAATGCATATTCAGTATATGCTTTGAGCCATATGAAATACACTTTCAAAATGTAATATTCATTGCCAAAAGAAAAGGTTTAGTTTAATGCGTCTGTACAAATAGTGACAGCATTCCCTCTTTTATCTCTTTCCAGCACAAGCATGACTTTATTGTGAAATCCAGGTGCAGTCATGAAGTCGTTCTATCTTTCCTTACTCCAGAAAGGCAGTCTATTAACTAAAGCCCAAGAATGGAGTGCATTTCTCTGTTAACCATTTATTAAGTCAACAAGCTAAGTAATGACTACATTTTTCTTTCTAATGTGCCTGCAGTATTATGCATTTAGCAATATTATTCCTTGAACAGATGCGTCTTTTCACAGTCGTCTTCCTTTCCTATGAACATAGGATTTCTTCTTAATTGTATGCTTGTAAGCTGCAACTGTTTCGAAAGGTGCTTCTGAACACACACTGCGATCCCTCCATACTGAGAGCCAAGTGACATGAAAACCACAACATCATCAAGAATGGGAGCAGCCAGCTCCCCACATCAAGCACCCAATTAGCTCGTATTCTTTGGCTAAATATACTCCGCAGCCAATCCAGTCACCTCAGTGCTTTTATTTCAGAAGCTTTAGAAATACCTGGAGTTACTTGAATGTGGCAGTATTCAAAATACAACAGATAAGGAAGAAGCATTTCACAATCAGTCAGCAAACTATAGGATTTGACAGCAAAGACACTGAAGGTTATATCAAATTCTTTCCACGTTCACATTTTGAATAACTAAGCACATTAACCAGTTTTGTGCTCAGCACTTCCCTTTATCAATAAAAAGGACTATTCACAAAGAATCAATATCTAAAGCACATCGGGCAACTACTACACTTTTATGAGTTCCTCAATGCTGAGTGTTAACAAAGAAAACCTTGCTACTATACTTTTGAAAGACACCAATGGAAGCTGACAACCAAATTGATATCATTTTTTTTCTTATAAAAAGTATAATGAGCTCTTGGGTCACCTTCAAAATATGGTCACATTCTTTCCCTGGAGTAGAGTTACTGTGGGATCAAGTGACTGAAAAGGCTAGGAGAGGAAATAAAATGATTGCTCAGCAGGACAAGTGCGGTGCTGCTGTCCTCGCCTGCGTCTCTGCCCACAGCAAGGTCATGGAAATTCAGCGTGAGCCCAAGTGGTTCTTCAGCAGCAGACACTCATGGGCATGATCCTGGCACTTGCTGGTGTTTGTCTGACAGCTGCGTGTGCTTCAGCCAAGCCTGCAGTAAGTGACCTACTGGGTTCTGCGGAGGGAGCCTGGCCCTACCATTCCGCATTGAGTCAGGAGGTCAAGTGAGAATTCCACTGATGTCTTTAAATAGTCTTGCCTGCAACAAGCTAACGTGGGGGAGGATTCTGGAGTGTGCCTGGATGTGCCTGGCAGCGATAGGCAGGTCTCCAGTTGCTGCTGGAGGGGGAATTCGGAGGAGACTTCCTTAGCTACCTCCAAGTGACACTGGTAAGGTCTGTGTGCAATGGTTCAACAGAAGACTTCATGCACAAATGTGCTAATGGAACTATGATATCTGGTGATAACAGCAGAAATTGGCTTCCTTCTTTTACGGGTGGGAAAATTGGATTGGGGTCTGTTGGGAAAAAATCACTTGCTCTATGAATAAGCTATACGGACCCCCTTTGAACAGCTTTTAGAAAAAGCAAGTATTTTTCACAGTAAAATTGCCTAAGCTCAGAACCTGAGAATGAGCTAGCCACTGCCTCAACCCTTTGCTGCTCTTTCCAAATCAGGCGAGTGCAGAGGTGGGGAGGAATTAGGGTTTGATGGCTGCAGAGAATTAAGGGGTTGACTGATTTATCCCAGCTATGTTATTTGCTTACTGTTCTCTGGTTACTGAGACTTTGGAGCTCAGTCTAGTCTACGCCCTACAGTGTGTTATTCTTGCCTCAGCCCATTGTTTGTATCCTTCTTGAGCAGGGATCACATCTTGCTGCATATTGTAGAAACCACGTGGGTCTGTCTCCTTCTCCAACCTGGGAGCTCTGTGGTAGGAGGAGCAGGTGTTGTTCTTCTCAGGTTTCCCGCCCAGTGTCCAGACTGGAAAAGGTGCTAATAAATATAAGTTAAATTGAAATAAACTAAGAATACTGAGAAGTTATACAAGTCTTGGCAGCAACCTCAAATGCTAAGTCTTGGTATCGTTTGCTATAATCTTGGCACAGACAAATGTGCCAAGAAATCAGAACAATTGGCTCTTTGTAAACCCGAACGTACTCGATTTTCTTCAGTGTCATCTTTTCATTCTGATTCTTTAGCTCTAAACCAATATTAATGCCGTGTGGCTCTTGGCTGCTGCCAGAGCAGTAAGGTCCGGTGACCTTTGGTGCAGGAACTCTGTCACTGCTTGCCCTGGTGTCTGTATTTCACTAACAGCTGTATACTCTTAAAATAAAAAACAAGCTTCCTGTTTTTATAGAGCCTTTTTTCCAAGGAGCTTCTAAATGTCACTAAATTCATTTTTTTAACGTTAACATGGGAAAGTCAATATTACCCTCCTCCAAATTGTAAAAGGTTAATTGCTTTTTTGCATGACCTGACTATGTTTTTCCCCCTCTTTTCTGCCTTTTGGTCATTGTTGTTGGCCAAATTATCCCATTTAGTAGTTTATCTCTGAGAGGGCATATGTAGTCATGGAGAAATGAAATTAAAATGGGATCATTTGATGATTGCCTAGTGTCTAGCAAAGAAGTTCAAGGACATGACAATGTGTGGGAGAGGACTGGGAAGGAAGGTTGAAATACACATTAAATCAATTCATATTTATTATCTGAAAGCCATCCTTCTACCCATTACTCACCACCAGACATAAGCATGAGTGGCTTGGTTATTCCTCTGTAGCCGCATGAAAGAAAAATTTCCTATGATTGTCCCCCGGAACTCAAGGGGAAAGCTCTGCCTCTTTTGGTCATTGGGGACAGAGCCCACTGTGGTTTGCCTTTTGGTCCCAAGTAATGCTTCACGGAGGCTGATGGAGGAACGTGTCTTGCCGTTGCCACCTTGCCACAGTTTGCTGATTCAAGGGTAGAAACTATCTGAAACCAGGTTTCAGCACCTCATACTGTACTTGGCACACAGTACTTAGCAAATATTTGCCTTTTGAATTACATTGAATTCAGACCTGTTAGGTGTCCACTCTCCCAAGGGCTGAATCTCACTGCTCCTCAGAAGAATCAGAACTGTTAGTTCTCTTTGGGGAAAACCAACCCCCTGTTTCAATTTATGTTTAGGATGAGATGAACATGATATTCCAGAGGTTATTAAGAACATACAGAGTTAAAAACAAACACCTCCTTAACATGGATGTACAACAGTGACTTAGTAAATATTAACAAAAGTATTGTCAGACACTAGAGTGAGAGTAGAAAGCTGAGACGAGAAAAGTACCCCGGTTGACAGAGTCCAGATGAGCTGCCTCCCATCCAGGCCTCCGGGACCCACGTCAGGTGTGTTTTTTGTCCTTCAGGTAGCCGAAGAGCATCTCCAGGCCCCCCTCCACCAGCTCCGGCAGAGGCTTGGATAAAGGGTTGTGGGAAATGTGGAGCCCTTTGTCCATGGGATTCCAGGCGATCCTCACCAGTCTACACAGCAGGTGGAGTTCGCTCGGGAGGGTCTGGATGTCGTTGTTGTTGAGGTTCAGCAGCTCCAGGCTGGTGACCAGGCAAAGCGACCTCGGGAAGGAGTGGATGTTGTTGCCCTCTGCGATGAAGATCTGCAGGCTGGCCAGGTGCTGGATGCTCTCAGCGATGTTTTCCAGGCGATTCGAGCCCACGTGCAAGAAAATCAGTTCCCTCAGGGAGAACACACACATGGGGATGTGCGCGAAGAAGTTGTTGCTGAGGTTCAGCTTCCTCAGTCTGGAGAGGTCAGCGAAGCATGCAGGGAGCTGGGACAGGCAGTTGTGCGACAAGCTCAGGACCTCCAGCTTTCGGCACAAGCTCAGCTCGGCCGGCACCTCGGTCAGGCAGTTCATGTTGACAAACAGGACCTTGAGGCACTGTAGGAGGCTCACTTCTCTGGGCAGGCTCTTCAGGCGGTTCCCGCACAAGTTCAGGACCACGATCCGGGTCAGTTTCCCCACCTCGGGAGGGAGAACCCGGAGCTGGTTGTGAGACAGATTGAGTTTCTGGACCTCGGACAAGCCCCACAGAAAGTCGGGGATGTCTGTCATTCCTCTGGTGACCAGGCTGAAGCTGACGTGGTGCATGCCCCGCTTCAGCAGAGACCGCGGGTCCCTTCCCGAGAGCAGGACATCGTCCCACGGAGAAAACTTCTGTCTCCTCCCCGTGAACAGCATCCTCTTGGGGCCCTTATCCTTGGAGCTGGCCCTTGACTGCCTGGCTCCCATTGTACCTTCCCTTCTAGTCACTCTCCTCTGCCACCTCCCAGGCAGGGACCGCGTCCTCTCAGCTGCTAAAAGCCAGGCTGTTGCAGGCAGGGAGAGTGCGTGGGGGTGAGAACCAGCTTGTGACTAGGAGGTCCTAGTGTGGAGAAAGCTGCCAGGAGAGTCTTGATCAGGCCTTGCAGGTATCCTAGACAGGTCCCTGGGTGGCTGCAGGAGCTATGCCTGTTCCCCAGGGTTTAGGTGTTTTCTTTCTTAGCAGCTAGGCTGTAATGATATACTTGTCCAGGAGGCTGCTAAACTGCTCAATTCCCTCTGAATGCCACAAGGCAGCTGTCACTGTCACTCTGCCTGAGTTTTATTGACAGGGTACATGCAAACAGGTCACAGGAAGGCTGCATATAACTTTACTCTCTCAGCTTTTCTTCGGTATCACAGTTGAGCAGGGTGATTAACAAGCCCATCTCTAAAAAGAAGTAAAATGGAAAAACAGAGCAGGCCACACAAGCACCGGCTGTTGGCAGGATTGCGGGAGCTCAGCCAGACAACTTTACAGTGAAACTGGGCTCGGTGCTAGCGACAGTTATGTCTCCAAAGCTAAAGATCATCAGATGATATCATAGGTCCCTGTTCCAAACCTTGATGAACTGTGTGTTTGTGAAAAGATAACAAAAGCAGCCCGGATACCGGGAATCTTCCAGGTCAAAGGTTTTTATCCTGTGCTTGTCAGAGGTGATTTAGTGAGAAGGAAGTTGTGGGGGGATCTCAACCCCTCACTCCCATTTCAGCCAGAGAAGCTCTGGGCTCATGTGTCTTACAGAGACCTTCTGTATTTAGTAGGATGCACTTTAAATGTTTGAACAGCCACGTGAGTGGCCACCTTAGTATGGTAAGCACGGGCCACCTGTGGTCCTGGAAGGATATAATGAGGCCCCCCTCGCTATGCACCGTTCTCTTTCTCTCTTTCTCTCTCTTTTCTCCTCCCTGTCTTTTTATTTATTTTTATTTATTTATTTATTTATTTATTTATTTTATTTTTCTTTTTTTTTTTTGGATGGAGTTTTTGCTCTTGTCGCCCAAGCTGGAGTGCAGTGGCACGATCTCGGCTCACTGGAACCTCTGCCTCCTGGGTTCAAGTGATTCTCCTGCCTCAACCTCCCAAGTAGCTGGGATTACAGGTGCCCACCACCACACCTGGCTAATTTTTGTATTTTTAGTAGAGATGGGGTTTCACCATGTTGGCCAGGATGGTCTCGACCTCCTGATCGAGGCGGGTGGACCTGCCTTGGCCTCCCTGTCTTTTTCTTAAATTAAAAATGTTAACTTATATCTTAAGTTTGCAGAGTTAATTGTTGGTGTTATGGGCTGTCCCCTCACCCTGCCCTCAAATTTTGTATGCTGAAATTGTAATCCCCAGTATCTCAGAAGGCACTGGGTTTGGCAGTCGGGACAAGTGAAGACACAGGGAAAAGGCAGCCACCTGCGAGCCAAGGAGAGAGGCCTTAGAAGAAACCAACACCTTGATGTCAGGCTTCCAGTCTCCAGAACTGTGAGAAAAATACATTTCCGTTGGTTAAGCCATCCAGTTTCTTAGAGCAGGCCTGGCAAACTAATATAGTTGGGGAGGAGGCGGACACACATCTGCATAGGCGAAAAATCCTAAAAATAGGTTAGTGATTAAGTGGACAAGGGATATCAAGGAGCTGACCTAGGTTCTGAGCAAAGGGCTTGTGGCCCATGGCAAGGGCTGGTTTGGCCTGGAAGGGTGGGATTTTTGCTGCTACGTATCCTGGAGACCCCTGCTGCTCCTGGGACCCTGACCTCACAGGGCTGTTGCCACCAACCCGAGTTGTCACTGGGTCCTAGCTTGGTGCTGCCTGGGGAGCCTGGAAGTCCGTCCACACCCAGGGTGCAGGATCTGGGCAGGAGGAGCAGCGGAGTTAAAAGCAAGGGGAGGCCACTTCTCTCTTCACACGCCATTGGAAAGAGATCTGACTCCTTTGACTGAGTCAGCCCCAGGGATTCTAGACAAAGGTGGAGACTGCACATGCTTTTTATGGGGCACTTGAGTGTTCTAGTTATCAGTTGTGGTGGCCGGCGTGGGAGCAATGTGGCTAAATTTAGACTCTAAGTTTTTGGAGCAGACCATGCCATATATATGTAAATTTCATATGGTTCTGCTGAAAAAAAAAAAAAAAGCTAGCTGTGCTTCCTCCTTCCTTCCATGAGCCTGAGAAATTATGCTAGAGTACTTGAAATGTGGGGAATTGCAAGACCTGGGATGGTTTGAGAAAAATATCGACAACTTTCTTCTTGTGGCAATTCTCTCTCTTCCCCCTTAATACATTTTTTCTAATAAATATTTCTTGAGCACTTATCAATAGCCAATATTCATCAGATGTTTACTTATGTAAAAGTCACTGTACGCCTCACTTTCTATGCAGAATGGGTATTAAAATTATCTCTATGTTACAGATGAGGAAAGGAAGATAGACAAAGGTAAAGTTACTTATGCAAAATCAACTCACTTCCCCAAAATCAAGTAACTGGTCAATGGTAGAACCAGGATTCAATTCCAGTTGGTCCGCACAGAGCCCAGGCTGGGAACCACCAGAAGACGCTGGTCTTACCTCTATAGAGAAGCAAAGCAACTCTGGCTAGGACATGGCCCCTTGCTTTCAAGTGCCAGGGTGTAGGGCTGAGGGAGCACAGGTCAAAAAATGACTACATTACTCCACGCATAGAAATAACTACACAGGGCCGGGGGCGGTGACTCATGCCTGTAATACCAGCACTGGGAGGCTGAGGTGGGTAGATCGCCTGAGGTCAGGAGTTCGAGACCAGCCTGGCCAACATGGTGAAGCCTTGTCTCTACTAAAAATACAAAAAATTAGCTGGGCGTGGTCACAGACAGCTGTAATCTCAGCTACTCGGGAGGCTAAGGCAGGAGAATCGCTTGAACCCAGGAGGTAGAGGTTGCAGTGAGCCAAGATCGTCCCACTGCACTCCAGCCTGGACGACAGAGAGAGACTCTGTCTAAAAAAAAAAAAAACAAAAGAAAGATAGAAATAACTACACAGCTGGATACCAACCCTGCTTACTCTATGCCAGCATAACCAGGAAGAGCAAAAGTTAAACTATCATTCCAGAAAACTTCAGAGTGATGGATTTATTGCCTCCAAAAACAGTTCAGGTCTTCTCCAGAGAGTTTCTCATATATCAAATGGATGAGCTGAGTCACTAGCTGACTTGGTTTCTTCTAATTTTTGGAAACGTAAATGCTGCCCACTCAGTGACTGTCAGTTATCCAGTCAGCACATGGTTTTCTGAGAGGACATTCCCTGTCTCTGGTCTCAGTCTTCTCCTCTGTGAAATGGGCCATTTGGAGGGGATAATGGCCGAGAGCCCCTTCCCACTCTCCCAGTCTGATTCTCACTACAGAAGAGGCCACTTGTGAGAAAGTGAAAGTCACATTCAACCCCCTTTCTGGTGAAAGTATGCAAAATCCAAGACAGCCTTCATTTGTGTAACTTTAGTGTTCGTCCTGGGGAATAAACAGTAACAAGGAAATGCTGGCTTTAGGGTTCTGTATACTGTATAGACCACATATTTGACCTTTACCAAAAGAGACTTTTCAGGGCTCTCTGAATGGAATGCAGCTTGAAATAACTCTCAGAACATTGTTGGACAATTTTTTGAAATTCCAGGGCATTGTAAGTAATGTGATTATCTTTAAAACCTAAGGAGCCTGCAGAATAATTGAAATGCATTTAATATGCCTGACGTGTTTACTGCATTGCTGTATGTTCCAACTGATTGCTTCAACATATGAAAATCAATATGGATTATTTCTTTAAACCTAAGTAATATAAAACTGAAATAATGAGAGTGTAAGATAGTAGGTTATGAAAACAACTGAAGCTACTCCTGAATTCACACTCATGGGATATCTACAGGAAAGAATACTTTTTATTCTCACTATGACTTTTCAGCTTATGTCTGTACATCACATCTGTTAATTTCAGAAGAAAGAAATGTGTACCTCTAAATAGTTTATTAAAATAAACTGTCTACTGTTTAAAAATTTTAAGATAGGCCAGTTGCAGTGGCTCACACCTGTAATCACTTTGGGAGGCTGAGGCAGGCAGATCACGTGAACCCAGGAGTTCAAGACCAGCCTGGGCAACGTGGTGAAACCCCATTTCTATAAGAAATACACAAATTAGCTGGGCTTGGTGGTGCATGCCTGTAGTCCCAGCTACTAGGGAGGCTGAGGTGGGGGGGAATATTTGAGCCCTGGAGGGCGAGGCTGCAGTGAGCCATCATAGCACACTGCATTGGGTCCAGCCCAGGCAACAGAGCGAGACACTATCTCAACAATAATAATAATAATAATAGAAAATACAGAAAAGTATGAAAAGAGACAATCCAGTTAACATTTTGCATATATAAAGCTAGATTTTTACCTATGCATATTGGCTTCTATCTGTTTTCCTTTACCAAAAAAGATATATATATTTTTTCAAAATCTGCTTTAGCCTAGGTTTCCTCAAAAGCAGATCTTGAGGCAAAAGCTTATGGGGCTAATATTTTATTAAGGAGCACAACTGTGGGTAAGCAAGAATGAGGGAGACATGGGGGGGAGCATCAGGAGGGGGAGCAAATACAAGTGATGTGTTCTGAGCTGCCACATCTTTACATCAAACACAGCCTGTTGCTAGGTTTTGCAGAGATCTGCAGAGAAGCTATATTAAACCATTGTAGCTCAGAATGGTCCATGGTTAAGCATCTATGAAATGCATGTAATAGTAAAACCCAAAGCACATTTTAAAAAGTCCCTAAATCATGGTTATTGATGACATATGGCCCACGGTATAGTACTAGGACAGAGTAAGAATTCAATCAATGATAGTTATTCTAAAAATGGTAGCCATTACACACATACACACACACATGCCCCTGGAGTCGTTCAGAGAACATTCTCCATGTGTTCGATTTTGATTTTGTCCTTCTTTGTGAACTTTACACTTTCTTTAAGCCCAATCAAACCTTTAACTCTGAAGCACCCCACCCCTCATTTATCTCCCATTCTTCTTCCATGCAAAACCTTAGTTAGTGCTAGGATCTGTTTGAGACACTTTCATACACTCTATCTGACATAAATAATACTTGGGAGATTGATATTATTAACCTCATATTAATTATGAGGAAGTTGAGCCTCACTGAAGTTAAATGACTCTCCAGGTTGCAAAGCCAATTACTACCAGGATCAGAATCAACACTCAGGTCTTCTGATTCTGACTCTGGTTCTTTCTACTACATGGAAACCTGTCTTCCTCTGCACAATTTTTTCTTAGTAAGGTGGCCGATTATTTTTTTCAATTACAGCATCCCACAGCCTTCTAGCACACAGACACTGCAGCAAGAGGCAGCATAATCTAGTGGTTAATGTCATAAGCTCTGGTTGCCTGACCATCTTGGGTTTCAATCCTGGAAATTTTAGTCAAAGTCTGTGTAACCTTGGGCAAGCTACTTAGCTTATCTGTGCTGTTTCCTCATATATAAAGTGGAGATAATAATACTACCCATTCATAGGACAGGCATGGTGGCTACACTTGTAATCCCAGCACTTTGGGAGGCCGAGGCAGGTGGATCACAAGGTCAAGAGATCAAGACCATCCTGGTCAACACGGTGAAACCCCCTCTCTACTAAAAATACAAAAATTAGCCAGGCATAGTGGCATGTGCCTCTAGTCCCAGCTACTCGGGAGGCTGAGGCAGAAGAATTGCTTAAACCCAAGAGGCGGAGGTTGCAGTGAGCCGAGATTGTGCCACTGCACTCTAGCCTGGCAACAAGAGTAAGACTCTATCTCAAAATAGTAATAATAATACCCATCATATAAGGTTGCTGTGGGAATTAAATGACTCTGTACAGAGAACACATAGAGCACGGTTTCATACATAGCAAGGATACCTGAAGATCCCAAGGAAATGTCAATTCCACGGCCACCTCTGGGTGCTCAAGGGCTGAGCACCTTCACCAGCAGGGCAAGCCTGGTCCCTTTCCTCTCCTATAACCTTCCTCTTGACCACACTACACCTCAATCAGCTATTCCAAGGGGCAAACACACTTCTCTAGAGTGCAAGACACTTAGAGGCAGGTTCTTAGAGAGAGATCTGAATTGAAATGCTTCTCTCTGAAAGTCAAGATCTTCTTCGGAAATCATTTGTCCTCAGTTTGTTTACTATCTCACTCTGTTCATTCAGCTCACATTTGCTGTCAGGCCAATTCTATTTCAAACCCCTTGTCTCTCTCAGAGCCCTGGAATAATCCTGAGGACACAGTAGGCACTCAAATCAATGTTCATTGAAATGAACAAACATTTGGGCCCTGATAGAAGTTTCGTGTGAGAAAAGAACAATGAAGAGGGTATTGAATATCCTGCTTGTTTTTAATTGATTCTCTGTTACTCTATTTGGATATTTATCTGTTTACAAGTCCCTCCAAAGGACTCTGCCTACATCCTGTTCATGGCTGACCACAGGATGCCTGATTTGACCTCCATCATAGCGGCTCACTGAAAAAAGTTTTGTCAGACAAGCCAAGGCTCTTTTATCTTTAAGAGGAGACCTCAGCACCTTCTCCGGGGGTTGCAGTGAGCTGA
Source organism: Symphalangus syndactylus (assembly GCF_028878055.3). NCBI lineage: Eukaryota > Metazoa > Chordata > Mammalia > Primates > Hylobatidae > Symphalangus > Symphalangus syndactylus. The sequence continues at coordinate 73,197,207 of NC_072423.2, read as the reverse complement.
GATCGCGCCACTGCACTCTAGCCTGGCGACAGAGCAAGACTCCATCTCAAGGCAAAAAAAAAAAAAAAAAAAAAGGAGAGCTCAGCACCTGCACCTTCTCAGGGAACCTGCTCGGCCCTGCTACGTCTTCCTCTGTAAATGGGGATAATTGTGCCTCCCTTGTATAGGCCTATTACGAGGATTAAATGGAATGACACAGGTAAAGCAAGTAGCTCAGCACAAAAGGGTCCTGCTGCCATGCTACCAGCCACAGTAATCCATCCTTCTCATTGTGGCCAGAATGTTCTAGAAGACTGTTCCCATCAATCCATTGTTATGGACCATCCATTGACACACCTGTGCTCACAGACTGTCCATGCAGATCATAGTTACATGCATGTTTGCATCACAACCTCATGCCTCACCATTCACCTCTAACACACCTACTTGATATCCCAGCAGTAATGAGGTAGCAGCTGGCTCCCCTACACACTCCTTGGTATTTCATAATGCCACTCCTTTGTTCATGCTGATCCTTTGCTCCACATGGCTCACACCCTTCATGTTCCCACATAAGAACAGTGCCCCCTCCTCAAGGAAGCCTTCCCTGACCACCCACCTTCCTCTAGAGCCATCTGGGCATCCTTCCTTACTTCCCACAACATCCTAGACTTACTTTTGTCACAACACTACCACCCCAGATCTCAACTGGGCCAATTTTGCCCCTCATGGGATGTTTGACAATATCTGGAGATATGTTTGGTCATCAACTGTGGGGGTGGCACTACCAATGTCTAGTGAGTAGAGCCAGTGATGCTGAAAACATCTTACAGATCAGGACAGCCTCCACTACAAAGAATTATCCAGCCTACAATCTCAATAGTGCAGGGTTTAATAAACACTACCATATGCCAGGAGTGGTGGCTCACGCCTGTAATCCCAGCACTTTGGGAGACAAGGCGGGCAGATCACCTAAGGTCAGGAGTTCGAGACCAGCCTGACCAACATGGTGAAACCCTGTCCCTACTAAAAATACAAAATTAGCCGGGCATGGTGGTGCATGCCTATAATCCCAGCTACTCTGGAGGCTGAGGCAAGAGAATCCCTTGAACCCGGGAGGCGGAGGTTGCAGTGAGCCAAGATCGAGCCATTGCACTCTAGCCTGGGCAACAAAGCAAAACTCCGTCTCAAGGAAGAAAAAAAAAAAAAACATATAGAAATCATCAGCTTTTGTGCCAGTCTCCTCTATTAGAGTATAAATACATTTCTTAAGGCTGGAGCTAAATCTTATTCATCATCGTTTGTTCTCCTTGAGCCTAGGATGTTGCCTCATATGTGGTACCTATTCAATGAGCCCTGGTTTCTCCCCACTGTATCCTCTTATTTATGAATCAAACCTACTCTGTTTTGAGAGGCTTACTGACTCTCTATCCTACTATGTGACCCATATGACCAGAAACATAAATAAAATTGCCTTGCTTGTCAACTGGTATCAGACTTCTATTTATCCAGAATTACACTGCGGACGTTATTCATTCGGGGAAAGAGAACCTACAAGCGAGGCCATTTCATCTCTTTGAAATCCGAATGTCAATAGCTCTTGCCTGTCACCGAAGAAGATACAGAAATTACAGGACTGGTGCAACTCTAAGAAAGCACTGAGTCTACTTTGGTGGCCAGCTGCATTTTATTAAATCATCTCAGCAAATTCAACATTAGCTTTTTAAAAGGCTGCTTCTAGAAAGACAGTCATTTTGTTATTTTTCATATTTTCCTCTCAGGAAATCCATTTACTGGGCTAACCCTAGCCTTCAGGTATCAGTTTTCCTTGCATCTTCCTGTCTGTCTTCAATGGAGCTGGGTAACCAGTGAAGGCTTTTATAGTCCTGTTCATTCAGTCTTAATCCATCGAAGTACACTTCATGCTTTACAGCACTGAAGGAAAGGCAAAATAAAAAGATGCTTTGATTAAAAGTCGAGAGAGTAATTAAATACCAATTCAGCCTTCTGCATATTAAGTTTATATCAGAAAGCAAGGTCATGAATTTAAGAGCAATGAGATTCTATATAATATCCGCATACCAAAGTAGCAGAGCTTTATTAAAGATCAAGTCTCTTTTTAAGAAGTTTTAAATTATTGTGACATTTCAGGATAATAAATTGATAAATGGCTAAAAAAAAAAGGCAAGAAGGCCGGGCGCGGTGGCTCACGCTTATAATCCCAGCACTTTGGGAGGCCGAGGCGGGAGGATCACGAGGTCAGGAGATTGAGGCCATCCTGGCTAACATGGTGAAACCCCGTCTCTACTAAAAAATACAAAAAATTAGCCAGGCGTGGTGGTGGGCGCCTGTAGTCCCAGCTACTCGGCGAGGCTGAGGCAGGAGAATGGCGTGAACCCGGGAGGCGGAGCTTGCAGTGAGCCGAGATCGCGCCACTGCACTCCAGCCTGGGTGACAGAGCAAGACTCCGTCTCATAAAAAAAAAAAAAGGCAAGAAGAGACACTAAGTTCAGTCAAGTGAAATATCTGAGATCTAGGCCTCTCTGATAAAAAGTTTAAAATATGCATAGTGTGTATATAACTTATCTGTTTAATAAATTATAAGTTTGAATCTTACTTAAAACTCCCCAAACTACTTACTACTGTTTTAATTCCAGATTTGGTCTAGACTATGTTAACAAAAATAAATTTTCCCTCTTCATTGAATTGGTGAGGAAAATTTAAAAAGAGTTGAGCCCTAGAGTAAGAGGAATTCCAAATTCAGTTTAAAATCCTTGGTTAAGAGTTGGACTTTGTCCACATACATCTGAGCCACTGGGGCATGTTTTCCAGCTTCTTTCTCACAGTGGATTCTGAGGGAGCCCAGTCTTGGCTACAGCCCCTTTCACTGGGAACTCCCCTGTGCATGCAGAAAAATGTTGGTAGCATACATATCTGTGCCACTGGGGCAGGCTTGCCCACCAGTGTCCAACAGCAAACTCTGAGGGGGCCCATTCTCAACTCCAGCCCCTGTCACGGCAGTCAGGGAATGGTCCCACCTATCCAGGGATGTGCCAGGAAGTTCGCTCCTGTCTGGGCCAATGGGACAGGCTTCTATACTTGTTCCATGGCCAGTCTTCCCACACAGGCCGGTTACCCTCCTTAAGTCTTCCCCAGGTCCATCCAAGCTGGGACACTGCAACAACCAACCTTGGAGTCTTTGTGAGACCTGCAGTAAGCCTGGGCTTATGGCTCCCTCTAGTGCTTAAATGGCTGCAGGCGTCACAGGCTCTGACAACAGCCAATCCACTTGGGTTTCTAGACAGGCTCACTGAAGAAGGATGGGCACAAATAAAGGCAGACTGCAAAGACCTGAATAAATACCTAACTCTTGAATGCACAGACATCAACGTACATCTACAATTATCAAGAACAGTCAGGGAATTATGACCTTAACTAATGGACAAAGCAAGGCACAGTGATAGAATGTAAAGAGATGGAGATGTTTAATCTGACAGACAAGAAACTCAAAATTGCCATGTTAAGGAACTCACTAACTTCAAGAAACACACACACAAAAAAATTCAGAAATTCATCAGATAAATTTAACAGATAAATTAAATAATAAAAAAACAGAAACTCTGGAGCTGAAAAACTACAACGAATGAAGGGAAAAGAGCCAACCGAGAGCAACAAAAGCAGAAGTGATAAAGTAGAAGAAAAAATTAATGAGCTTGAAGACAGGCTATTTAAAAATATACAGTCATAAGAGAAAGAAGAAAAATAAATGAAAAAGAAAAACTCAAGCTTATATAGTCTGTGAAATTGCATCAAAAAAGCAAATATTTAGGTTATTGGAGTTCAGGAAGAAGGAGAGAAAGACAAAAGGGTAGGAAGCTTATTCAAAGAAATAATTAAAAAAGAAAAAAGGGCTGGGCACGGTGGCTTATGCCTGTAATCCTGCACTTTGGGAGGCCAAGGCAGGCAGATCATGAGGTCAGGAGATCGAGACCATCCTAGCTAACACGGTGAAACCCCGTCTCTACTAAAAATACAAAAAAATTAGCCAGGCATGGTGGTAGGGGCCTATAGTCCCAGCTACTTGGGAGGTTGAGGCAGGAGAATGGCGTGAACCCAGGAGGCGGAGCTTGCAGTGAGCTGAGATTTCACCACTGCACTCCAGCCTGGGTGACAGAGCGAGACTCCTTCTCAAAAAAAAAAAAAAAAAGGCTGGGCTCAGTGGCTCACATCTGTAATCCTAGCACTTTGGGAGGCCCAGATGGGTGGATCACAAGGTCAAGAGATTGAGACCTTCCTGGCCAACATGGTGAAACTCCGTCTCTACTAAAAATACAAAAATTAGCTGGGCATGGTGGCACACGCCTGGAGTCCCAGCTACTCGGGAGGCTGAGACAGGAAAATCACTTGAACCCGGGAGGTGGAGGTTGCAGTGAGCCAAGATTGTGCCATTGCACTCCAGCCTGGTGACAGAGGGAGACTCTGTAAAAAACAAACAACCAAAAAAGAAAAAAAAAAAAAAAAAAAGAAAATCTTTTCAAACCTGAAGAAAGATATAAATATCCATGTAGAAGAGTCACCAATCAGGCTGGGCGTGGTGGCCCATGCCTGTGATCCCAGCAATTTGGGATGCCAAAGCATGTGGATCACCTGAGGTCAGGAGTTTGAGACCAGCCTGGCCAACATGGTGAAACCCTGTCTCTACTAAAAATACAAAATATTCGCTGGGTGTGGTGATGGGTGCTTGTAATCCTCACCACTCAGGAGGCTGAGGCAGGAGAATCACTTGAACCCAGGAGGAGGAGGTTGCAGTGAGCCAAGATTGCACCATTTCACTCCAGCCTGGGCAACAGAGCGAAACTCCATCTCAAAAAAAAAAAAAAAGAAAAAGAAAAAATCACCAATCGAATTCAACCCAAGACATAGCATCAAACACTCAAAGGTCAAAGACAAAGAGAGGATTCTGAAAGCAGCAAGAGAAAATAATAAAATAGTATATAAGGTAGTTCCAATATGCCTGGCAGCAGACTTCCCCGCAGACACCTTGCAGGCCAGAAGGGAGCAGGAAAATATAGAGTGCTGAAGGGAAAACAAAAACAAAAACAAAAATATTTAACCAAGAATACTATACCCACCAAGGCTATCCTTTAGAATTGAAGGAGAAATAAAGGCCTGTTCAGACAAACAAAAAGCTGAGGAAATTCATCAGCACCAGACCTGTCTTGCAAGAAATGCTATAGGAAGTTCTTCAAACTGGAAAAAAAGGTTGCTAATGTGTAACAAGAATAAATCTGAACATATAAAACTCGCTGTTAGAAGTAAATATGCAGACAAATTCAGAATACTCCAATATTGTAATCATGGTATGTAAATCACCTATCTCTTTAGTATGAGGACTAAAAGACAAAATGGTTGAAAATTATAATAACTAAAATAAATTGTTAAAAGATAGACAAAACAAAAAGATATAAATTGTGACAGCAAAATTCAAAGTGCAGAAGGAAATGAAGTTGCCATACATGGTTTGTTTTTTATTTATTTTCTTTGAGATCACAGTTAAGTTTTTATCAGTTTAAAATAATGTTTATAACTATAGGATGTTTATTGTAAAGCTCATGATAACCACAAAGGAAAAACCTATAATAGATATGCTAAAAATTAAAAGCAAGAATCAAAACACACTACTAGAGAAAATTATTTAACCACAAAGGAAGACAGTGAGAAGAAGAAACGATGAAATGAAATGAAATGAAATGACAAGGATACATACAAAAAAGAAACTGCAAGCCAACATCCTTGAAGAACATACATGCAAACATCCTCAACAAAGTACTAGGAAACAAAAATCAACAACACATTAAAAATATTCTTTGTTATGATCTAGTGGGATTTTCTCAGGGATGCAAAGAAGTGGGATTTATCTCAGGGATGCAAGGATGATTCTACAGACGCAAGTGGACAAATATGATACATCACATTAACCAAATGAAGAAGAAAGCCATATGATTCTCTCAACAATCACAAAAACATTCAACATGTCTTCATGATAAAACCTTCAACAAATTAGGTATGGAAGGAATGTACCTCCACACAACAAATGCCATACATGATAAACCCAAGGCTAACATTGTACTGAACCTGAAAAAGTTGAAAGCCTTTCTTCTAAGATCTGGAACTCCACAAGAATGCTCACTGTCACTATTTCTATTCAATATTATGCGGGAATTCTTAGCCAGAACAAGCACACAAGAGAAAGAAATAAAAGGCATTCAAATTGGAAATGAGAAAGTCAAATCCCTGTTTGCAGATGACATGATCTTATAAATAGAAAACCCCCTAGAGACTCCACCAAAAAAACTAATAGGACTAATGAACAAATTCAGTAAAGTTGCAAGATACAAAATCCATACCCAAAAATCAGTAGTGTTTCTATGTATCAGCAGCAAACTGTCTGAAAAAGAAATCAAGAAAACAATCCCATTTACAATAGCTACAAAAATAAATAAATAAAATTCCTAGCAATAAATTTGACCAAAGATGTGAAAGAGCTTTATAATGAAAACTATAAAACGTTAATTAAAGAAATTGAAGACGGTACAAAAAAATTGAATGACAGCCTGTGTTTATGGATTAGAAAAATGAATACTGTTAAAACATTCATACTACCCAAAGAAATTTACAAACTCGATGTAATCCCTATCAAAACACCAATGACATTCTTCAGAGTAATTTTTTTTTTTTTTTTTGAGACGGAGTCTTGCTCTGTCTCTCAGGCTGGAGTGCAGTGGTGCGATCTCGGCTCACTGCAACTTCCACCTCCTGGGTTCAAGCATTTCTCCTGCCGATTACAGGCATGTGCCACCATGCCCAGCTAATTTTTATACTTTTTAGGAGAGATGAGGTTTCACCATGTTGGTCAGGCTGGTCTCGAACTCCTTACCTCATGATCCGCAGGCCTCGACCTCCCAAAGTGCTGGGATTACAGGTGTAAGCCACCATGCCCGGCCTCTCACAGTAATTTTTTAAAAGGCAATTCTAAAATTGATATGTAATCACAAAAGACCCCAAGTAGCCAAAGCAATCTTGAGCAAACAACAAAGCTGGAGGCATCATATTGCCTGACTTCAAAATGTACTACACAGTTATAGTGGTCAAAATAGGAGGTACTGGCATAAAAACAGACACGTCTACCAATGGAACAAAATAGAAAAATCAGAACTAAATCTCACACATCTATAGCCAACTGATTTCTGACAAAAGTGCCAAGAACACTAATGGGGAAAGAATATTCTCCTCAATAAATGGTAAAATTTAATATCCACATGCAGAAGAACAAAACTAGACCCCCATCTCTCACCATATAAAAAATTAATTTAAAATGGATAGAGACTTAAATGTAAGACCCAAAACTATTAACCACTAGAAGAAAACATAAGGGAAATGTTTCATGACCTTGGTCTAGGCAAGGATTTTTTAGCTAGGACCTCAAAAGCACAGGCAACAAAAGCAAACTAAAAAGTTACGTCTAACTAAAAAGCTCCCGCATTGCAAAGGAAACACTCAACAGAGCAAACAGACAACCTACAGAATGGGAGAAAATATCTGCAAACTATGCTTCTGACAAAGGGTTAATATCCAGAATATACATGGAACTCAGACAAATTAACATAAAAAAATTGTGATTTAAAATGTGCAAAAGGCTTCCTTCCTTCCTTCCTTCCTTCCTTCCTTCCTTCCTTCCTTCCTTCCTTCCTTCCTTCCTTTCTTTCTTTCTTTCTTTCTTTCTTTCTTTTTCTTTCCCTCTCTGGCCCAGGCTACAATCTACTCGGCTTGCTGCTGCCCGCGCCGCGGACTGCCTGGGACTGCCAGCGCGCGCCACCGCTGCCTGCCTTTTCTCCTTTGGATGCAGGCACGCGTTCGCCATCTTGGCCACGCTGGGCACCAGCTCCTGACGCCGAGTGCTCTGCCCGCCTCAGCCTCCCGAGGTACTGGGACTACAGACGGAGTCTCGCTCACCCAGTGCTCGGTGTTGCCCGGGCTGGAGTGCGGTGACGTGGTCTGGCCTCGCGGCAGCCTCTACCCCCCGGCCGCCTGCCTTGGCCTGCCAGTGTGCTGGGATTGCAACCTCTGCCCGGCCGCCGCCCCATCTGGAAGGTGGGGAGCGCCTCTGCCTGGCCGCCCCTTCTGGGAGGTGAGGAGCACCTCTGCCTGGCCGCCCCGTCAGGGAAGTGAGGAGCGCCTCTGCCCGGCCGCCCCGTCTGGGAAGTGAGGAGCACCTCTGCCCGGCCACCCACCGTCTGGGAAGTGAGGAGCGCCTCTGCCCGGCCACCCACCGTCTGGGAAGTGAGGAGCGCCTCTGCCCGGCCACCCACCGTCTGGGAAGTGAGGAGCGCCTCTGCCCGGCCACCCACCGTCTGGGAAGTGAGGAGCGCCTCTGCTCGGCCACCCACCGTCTGGGAAGTGAGGAGCGCCTCTGCCCGGCCACCCATCGTCTGGGAAGTGAGGAGCGCCTCTGCCCGGCCACCCATCGTCTGGGAAGTGAGGAGCGCCTCTGCTCGGCCACCCACCGTCTGGGAAGTGAGGAGGCCACCCCGTCTGGGAAGTGAGGAGCGCCTCTGCCCGGCCGCCCCGTCTGGGAAGTGAAGAGCGCCTCTGCCTGGCCACCCATCGTCTGGGAAGTGAGGAGCGCCTCTGCCCGGCCTCCCATCGTCTGGGAGGTGAGGGGCGCCTCTGCCCGGCCGCCCCGTCCGGGAAGAAATGAGGAGAGCCTCTGCCCGGGCGCCCCATCCGGGAAGAAGTGAGGAGTGCCTCTGCCCGGCCGCCCCATCCGGGAAGAAGTGAGGACCGCCTCTGCCCGGCCACCCACCGTCTGGGAAGTGAGGAGCGCCTCTGCCCGGCCACCCACCGTCTGGGAAGTGAAGAGCACCTCTGCCCGGCCACCCACCGTCTGGGAAGTGAGGAGCACCTCTGCCCGGCCACCCACCGTCTGGGAAGTGAGGAGCACCTCTGCCCGGCCACCCACCGTCTGGGAAGTGAGGAGCGCCTCTGCCCGGCCACCCCGTCTGGGAAGTGAGGAGCACCTCTGCCCGGCCACCCACCGTCTGGGAAGTGAGGAGCACCTCTGCCCGGCCACCCACCGTCTGGGAAGTGAGGAGCGCCTCTGCCCGGCCACCCACCATCTGGGAAGTGAGGAGCGCCTCTGCCCGGCCGCCCCGTCTGGGAAGTGAGGAGCGCCTCTGCCCAGCCGCCCCGGGAAGAAGTGAGGAGCGCCTCTGCCCGGCCGCCCCGTCTGGGAGGAAGTGAGGAGCGCCTCTGCCCGGCCGCCCCGTCCGGGAAGAAGTGAGGAGCACCTCTGCTCGGCCGCCCTGTCTGGGAAGTGAGGAGCGCCTCTGCCCGGCCGCCCCGTCTGGGAAGAAATGAGGAGCGCCTCTGCCCGGGCGCCCCATCCGGGAAGAAGTGAGGAGTGCCTCTGCCCGGCCGCACCATCCGGGAAGAAGTGAGGACCGCCTCTGCCCGGCCACCCACCGTCTGGGAAGTGAGGAGCGCCTCTGCCCGGCCACCCACCGTCTGGGAAGTGAGAAGCGCCTCTGCCCGACCACCCCGTCTGGGAAGTGAGGAGCACCTCTGCCCGGCCACCCACCGTCTGGGAAGTGAGGAGCACCTCTGCCGGCCACCCACCGTCTGGGAAGTGAGGAGCGCCTCTGCCCGGCCACCCACCATCTGGGAAGTGAGGAGCGCCTCTGCCCGGCCACCCACCGTCTGGGAAGTGAGGAGCGCCTCTGCCCGGCCACCCACCGTCTGGGAAGTGAGGAGCGCCTCTGCCCGGCCACCCACCGTCTGGGAAGTGAGGAGCGCCTCCGCCCGGCCACCCCGTCTGGGAAGTGAGGAGCACCTCTGCCCGGCCACCCACCGTCTGGGAAGTGAGGAGCGCCTCTGCCCGGCCACCCACCGTCTGGGAAGTGAGGAGCGCCTCCGCCCGGCCACCCCGTCTGGGAAGTGAGGAGCACCTCTGCCCGGCCACCCACCGTCTGGGAAGTGAGGAGCGCCTCTGCCCGGCCGCCCCGTCCGGGAAGAAGTGAGGAGCGCCTCTGCCCGGCCGCCCCATCCGGGAAGAAGTGAGGAGCGCCTCTGCCCGGCCACCCATCGTCTGGGAAGTGAGGAGCGCCTCTGCCCGGCCGCCCCGTCTGGGAAATGAGGAGCGCCTCTGCCCAGCCGCCCCGGGAAGAAGTGAGGAGCGCCTCTGCCCGGCCGCCCCGTCCGGGAGGAAGTGAGGAGCGCCTCTGCCCGGCTGCCCCGTCCGGGAGGAAGTGAGGAGCGCCTCTGCCCGGGCGCCCCGTCCGGGAAGAAGTGAGGAGCGCCTCTGCCCGGCCGCCCTGTCTGGGAAGTGAGGAGCGCCTCTGCCCGGCCGCCCCGTCCGGGAAGAAATGAGGAGCGCCTCTGCCCGGGCGCCCCATCCGGGAAGAAGTGAGGAGTGCCTCTGCCCGGCCGCCCCATCCGGGAAGAAGTGAGGACCGCCTCTGCCCGGCCACCCACCGTCTGGGAAGTGAGGAGCGCCTCTGCCCGGCCGCCCCGTCTGGGAAGTGAGGAGCGCCTCTGCCCGGCCGCCCGGTCTGGGAAGTGAGGAGCGCCTCTGCCCGGCCACCCATCGTCTGGGAAGTGAGGAGCGCCTCTGCCCGGCCACCCATCGTCTGGGAAGTGAGGAGTGCCTCTGCCTGGCCACCCTGTCTGGGAAGTGAGGAGCGCCTCTGCCCGGCCGCCCCGTCTGGGAAGTGAGGAGCGCCTCTGCCCGGCCTCCCATTGTCTGGGAGGTGAGGAGCGCCTCTGCCCGGCCGCCCCGTCCGGGAAGAAATGAGGAGCGCCTCCGCCCGGCCGCCCCATCCGGGAAGAAGTGAGGAGCGCCTCTGCCCGGCCACCCATCGTCTGGGAAGTGAGGAGCGCCTCTGCCCGGCCACCCACCGTCTGGGAAGTGAGGAGCGCCTCTGCCCGGCCGCCCCGTCCAGGAAGAAGTGAGGAGTGCCTCTGCCCGGCCGCCCCGTCCGGGAAGAAGTGAGGAGCGCCTCTGCCCGGCCGCCCCGTCCGGGAAGAAGTGAGGAGCGCCTCTGCCCGGCCGCCCCGTCTGGGAGGTGAGGAGCGCCTCTGCCCGGCCACCCATCGTCTGGGAGGTGAGGAGCGCCTCTGCCCGGCCACCCATCATCTGGAAAGTGAGGAGGGCCTCTGCCCGGCTGCCCCATCTGGGAAATGAGGAGTGCCTCTGCCCGGACACCCATCGTCTGGGAGATGAGGAGCGCCTCTGCCCGGCCGCCCCGTCTGGGAAGTGAGGAGCGCCTCTGCCCGGCCACCCACCGTCTGGGAGGTGAGGAGCGCCTCTGCCCGGCCACCCACCGTCTGGGAAGTGAGGAACCCCTCTGCCCGGCCACCCACCGTCTGGGAAGTGAGGAGCGCCTCTGCCCGGCCACCCACCGTCTGGGAAGTGAGGAGCGCCTCTGCCCGGCCACCCACCGTCGGGGAAGTGAGGAGCGCCTCTGCCCGGCCACCCACCGTCTGGGAAGTGAGGAGCGCCTCTGCCCGGCCACCCACCGCCTGGGAAGTGAGGAGCGCCTCTGCCCGGCCACCCACCGTCTGGGAAGTGAGGAACCCCTCTGCCCGGCCACTCACCGTCTGGGAAGTGAGGAGCGCCTCTGCCCGGCCACCCACCGTCTGGGAAGTGAGGAGCGCCTCTGCCCGGCCACCCACCGTCTGGGAAGTGAGGAGCGCCTCTGCCCGGCCACCCACCGTCTGGGAAGTGAGGAGCGCCTCTGCCCGGCCACCCACCGTCTGGGAAGTGAGGAGCGCCTCTGCCCGGCCGCCCCGTCTGGGAAGTGAGGAGCGCCTCTGCCCGGCCGCCCCGTCCGGGAAGAAGTGAGGAGCGCCTCTGCCCGGGCGCCCCATCCGGGAAGAAGTGAGGAGCGCCTCTGCCCGGCCGCCCCATCCGGGAAGAAGTGAGGAGCGCCTCTGCCCGGTCACCCATCGTCTGGGAAGTGAGGAGCGCCTCTGCCCGGCCACCCACCGTCTGGGAAGTGAGGAGCGCCTCTGCCCGGCCGCCCCGTCTGGGAAGTGAGGAGCGCCTCTGCCCGGCCGCCCCGTCTGGGAAGTGAGGAGTGCCCCTACCCGGCCGCCCCGTCTGGGAAGTGAGCAGCGCCTCTGCCCGGCCGCCCCGTCCGGGAAGAAGTGAGGAGCGCCTCTGCCCGGCCGCCCCGTCTGGGAAGTGAGGAGCGCCTCTGCCCGGCCGCCCCGTCCGGGAAGAAATGAGGAGCGCCTCTGCCCGGGCGCCCCATCCGGGAAGAAGTGAGGAGCGCCTCTGCACAGCCACCCATCGTCTGGGAAGTGAGGAGCGCCTCTGCCCGGCCACCCACCGTCTGGGAAGTGAGGAGCGCCTCTGCCCGGCCGCCCCGTCCGGGAAGAAGTGAGGAGCGCCTCTGCCCGGCCGCCCCGTCCGGGAAGAAGTGAGGAGCGCCTCTGCCCGGCCGCCCCGTCCGGGAAGAAGTGAGGAGCGCCTCTGCCCGGCCGCCCCGTCTGGGAGGTGAGGAGCGCCTCTGCCCGGCCACCCATCGTCTGGGAGGTGAGGAGCGCCTCTGCCCGGCCACCCATCATCTGGAAAGTGAGGAGCGCCTCTGCCCGGCTGCCCCATCTGGGAAGTGAGGAGTGCCTCTGCCCGGACACCCATCGTCTGGGAGATGAGGAGCGCCTCTGCCCGGCCGCCCATCGTCTGGGAAGTGAGGAGCGCCTCTGCCCGGCCACCCATCGTCTGGGAAGTGAGGAGCGCCTCTGCCCGGCCACCCATCGTCTGGGAAGTGAGGAGCGCCTCTGCCCGGCCACCTATCGTCTGGGAAGCAGTGAGGAGCGTCTCTGCCTGGCCGCCCCGTCTGGGAAGTGAGGAGCCCCTCTGCCCGGCCGCCCCGTGTCTGGGTAGAAGTGAGGAGCTCCTCTGCCTGGCCGCTCCGTCTGGGAGGTCTACCACGGAGGCCAGAAGCAATGTGGGGGCTGGACGTGGTGGCTCACGCCTGTGGTCCCGGCACTCTAGGGGGCGAGGCGGGTTGATCACTTCGGACTAGGAGTTCGAGACCAGTCTGGCCAACTTGGCGAAACATGAAGAATACAACAGACAAACCAACCAACCAACTCAATGACAACAAAACAGGTCTACCCTGGAGTCATACTCTAATTTTTTCTATTTTCCTCCCTTTCTGATCCTTTATCCCACTTTCTTTTTCTTCCTCTTCCTTCTCCCTCTTCTTTGTCAAATAGAGGATTGAGTTATTATCACTGATCCATATAAAGTCCCTCTCTCATTTATTTTAACTCCCACCCCCATTTCTATTCCCCGACTTCCCATGTGCAACCTTCCTAATATGTTTGATACGCATCTTTTTGTTTGTATGTATTTTTAGAAAATGTTTATTGTTTTTGTATGCAAAAAAATTAATAAAAAAAAAAAGTTTATTTGAAAAAAAAAATAAAATAAAATAAAATGTGCAAAAGACCTGGATAGACATTTCTCAAAAGACACACAAATGGCCAACAGGCATATTTAAAAATGTGCAATATTACTTATCATCAGAGAATGCAAATCAGAACTGCAATACGTTTGGGAGGCCGAGGCAGGCTGATCACCAGAGGTCAGGAGTTCGAGGCCAGCCTGGCCAACACGGCGAAACCCGATCTTTACTAAAAATACAAAAAATTAGCCGGGTGTGGTGGCCAGCAATTGTAATCACAGCTACTCGGGAGGCTGAGGCAGGAGAATCGCTTGTACCCAGAGCAAGACTCCGTCTCAAAAAAAGAAGAAAAAACTGCGATAAGATGTTGCCTCACTCCAATTGGAATTACTATTATAAAAAAGACAAAAAGTAACAATTTCTAGAGAGAATATGGAGAAAGGGGAACTGATATACTATTGATTAGTACAACCATTAAGGAAAATAGTATGGAGGTTCCTCAAAAAATTAAAAATAGAACTACCATATGATCCAGCAATCCCACTTCTGGATATATATCCAAAGAAAATGAAATCAGTATGTTAAAGAGATTATCTGCACCCCCAAGTATATTGCAGTACAATTCACAATAGCCAAGATATGGAATTGACTTAGGTATCTTTCAAGAAATGAATGGACAAAAAAAGTGTGATGTATATACACAAGGGAATACTATCCAGCCATAAAAAAAAAAAAAAAACGAAATTGTGTCATTTGTGACAATGTGGATGAACCTAGAGGACCATTGTTAAGTGAAATAAACCAAGCACAGAAGGACAAATACCACATGATCTGACTGATATACAGAATCTAAAAAAGCTGATTTCATAGAAGTAGAGAGTAGAATAGTGGTTAACAGAGGCTGTAGAAGGTAGTTAGGAGGAATGGGGACAGGTTGGTGAACATCTTCAAATTTCCAGTTGGGCAGGAGAAATAAGTTCTGGTGTTTATTGCACAGTAGGGTCACTATAGTTAACATGATGTATTGTATATTTCAAAATAGCTAGATAAGAGTCTCTAATATCCTCATCACAGCTGGGCATGGTGGCTCACGCCTGTAATCCCAGCACTTTGGGAGGCCGAGGCAGGTGGATCACGAGGTCAGGAGTTCGAGACCAGCCTAACCAACATTCTGAAACCCCGTCTCTATTAAAAATACAAAAAAAATTTGCCTGGAGTGGTGACGTGCACCCGTAATCCCAGCTACTCAGAAGGCTGAGGCAGGAGAATCGCTTTAACCTGGGAGGTGGAGGTTGCAGCGAGCAGAGATCGAGCCACTGCACTCCAGCCTGCGCGACAGAGGGAGATTCCATCTAAAAAATAAAAAAATCCTCATCACAAAGAGATGATAAGTGTTTGAGGTGATGGATGTGCCAATTTCCTGGTTTGATCATTACACAATATATACATGTATCAAAACATCACATCGTAAATATGTACAATTATGATTTGTCAATTAAAAACAAAATAAACTTAAAAAAAAAGTTGGGCTTATCGATCCTAGCTCTGCCAAGCAGTGCAATCTTGGGCCAATTACTTATCCTCTCTACACCTCAGTTTTCTCCTCTGGGAAATGCTTTTGAAGTTTAAATGAGACGAAGCAGGTCAACTGCTCAGCATGGATCCTGGCACACAGTAAAGTAATAGGTAAGTATTAATGATGTGATTACTATTAATATTACTATTGTTATCCTACTAGTTTTGAGACTCTAGGCAAGTTTTCAGCCTTGCTGAGCCTTAGTTTGTTCTGGGGGACGTGGAGGGGGAACTCCATAAGTAATAGTTATCATCATCCTCATCTTCATTACCATGGACATCAGCATGTTGGTGGTTTCTGGACTTTTAAGTGATTGCATTTTAGCTGAAAGAAAGGGAGTTAAGATGCTTCTATGCTTAAAAGCATCCATGTAAATGTATATACAAATTATATATGTATACAGGCAAGGACTGAAAGAAAGCAGGGAAGAATAGAAATTGATTTGTTTGGGTGTTCAGCACGTGGATGACGTTTTAAACTTTTCTTTGATTTCTACAAATATTATAACTATGTAATAATAGTGCTTTAAATAGGTTGATTATATACAAAGTATAATGAATCATCATACACCTATCATCTACCTTCCCTATGAACAATTTATTTTATAATCATGATGGAAAATTCAAGTCAGCACTGTGGCCAAATATAATAACTTTCATGAATAAATGAGGCAATAAAAATGACCTAGAATAAGCAGGTGAGGAATAGGAAACAGGAAATAAAAAGAATTAAAGGATTGGCTCAACTGGAAATGTCCAGCTAGCTCAAAGTAATCACAAGCAAACCCAGTGTGTTCATGCCACATCATTCCGTCTATCCATTCAACAAGCATTTATAAAGTCCTTGTTGTGCACGAGGCCAGGCATGAGGTCCTATGCAAAACAAGAAAGCTACTGGGGAAATAAAGGAAAATGAAGACCAAGACTGTGTTCTCAATGATTTCCTACTCTAAATCTAAGCAAAGCATTTTAGTGTAGGGTTATACCAAATACATGCTGAAACAGAAGCATGTCCAAGTTGTGATGGGAACAGACCAAAGAAGGCAGACGCTCTGCTGGAGATGGAAACAGCACAAGATTCAGAGGAGGCAGCTGCGCATGGTGGCTCATGCCTGTCCCAGCACTTTGGGAGGCCGAGGCAGATGGATCACCTGAGGTCAGGAATTTGAGACCAGCCCGGCCAACATGGTTAAACCCCGTCTTTACTAAAAATACAAAAATTAGTCAGACGTGGCAGCGGGTGCCTGTAATCTCAGCTACTTGGGAGGCTGAGGCAGGAGAATCGCTTGAACCCAGGAGGCAGAGGTTGCAGTGAGCCAAGTTTGCGCCAGCCTGGGCAACAAGAGCGAAACTCTGTCTCAAAAAAATAAATAAATAAATAAAAATAAATAAATAAATAAATAAATAAATAAGATTCAGAGGCGGCGTAAGTTGGGGTTAGAAGGCCAAGGAGAAGCAGAGGGTTGAGCCTGGCAAGCCGAGTGGCCAGGAAGGGCGGAGATGATGGAGAGAGCACTGGAGACCGCAAGCGCCTGGGGAAGCCTGAAGGGCAGGATGCAAACAGGTGAGAGGAGAGGCAGCAGAGCAGGCAGGAAGAGTGGAGAGGCTGAATATCACAGAAGAGAAATGAAACACGCACTCCATCCATGTCGCTGTTCTAGGAATAATCTTGAAAGGGTTCTTCGACTTGAGTTAGTTAATGACTTGGCGTCGTGTAATGGTGATTCTGCTCAACTTAAGTTTCAAGAGGATTTTATTGTTCTGGTTTAATACTTTTAGAAAATACATGGCTTTGCTTACAGGCCCCTGGGGTTTAATGACTATGCATTTAGGCGTTTGCAAGATTTAATGGTTTAATACTGCAATAGATTTTAATATCTCCTAAAAATAATTAAAAGGGGATAAAAAGAAGTCATGATTAAGTGCTGAAAATGCTTTAAAATTTTGCAGTTAGGTATTATGTCTAATTAAATAAACTCTATTTCCACATTAACACATTGTTTGTAGCATGCCGTTGTTATTCTCAGGCACTTCAGACTGGCCGCTGTATCGGAGCCATATTCTGCTGCTTGGATCATTCATTTTTGAAAGTCCCAGAGAGATGGCCAGGTGTGGTGGCTCACAGCTGTAATCCTAGCACTTACAGAGGATGAAGTGGGAGGATCATTTGAGGCCAGGAGTTTGAGACTAGCCTCGGCAACATAGCAAGATCCTTTCTCTACAAAATTTTTTTGAAAGATTTTCTAGGTGTGGTGGCACGTGCCTGTAGTCCCAGCAATTCAGGAAGTTGAGGCAGGAAGATCACTTGAGCCCACGAGTTTGAGGCTCAGTGAGCTATGATCATGCCATTGCACTCTAGCCCGGGACACGGAAGGATACCCTGTCTCAAATAATAATAATAAATAACAAATAAAGGAGGTCCCAGAGAAAGGATTCTGTGCATTCCTGCATGCTGGCCCAACTAAGTTCCTGAGAGTGGGACTTGCGTGGGGAGTTGAGAATTGATGGAACCTCAACCACCCAGTTTGGAGGCTGAAAGCACAGGAATGCTTTGCCCAACGTCCTATCTGGATACCCCATACACTGTAAGCCCAACAGAGAGAACAGAGAGCTCAGAGCTAACCAAGGAGTGGGGAGAGAAAAAATTTTGAATTCAATTGAGTTGAAACCAAAAATTACTGCAAAATCACTGAATTTAACTACACTTTTATGGATGTTTTTGTGTACTTGTTTAGTTATCAGGCAGCTATGAGTGCTTGAGATAGATTTAGGTTTAGTTGTAAGAAAACAAGACACTTTTTGCATAACTCATATAAATAACAATTTTTTGACTGAAAATCATGCATGCTATATCTACAGAGATTTTCAAAATTCAAAAACCCAGTTGATGAAAACATTATGGGAAAGAAAGCAAAGCATACTTTTTTGAAAGGGAAAGAAAATCAACCTTTGCCATGGTTCCTGGCGCTACAAAAATTTGTATATTTGGATTCAGTTTGTCCTGGGTTCAGTAACTTGGAACAGTTCATGTGGGCTTTGGTTCCATTCACATCCCTGTAAGTATATTCGCCCTTCAAGAAGCAAATATGCCACCACAAGAGGAAGTTTAGAAAGGTACCTTTTGCCCCACAAAATCTCTTCTCTCTGTTTATAGGCATCTGGAATAACAAGGCATAGTTATTTTTATTTTAGAGGCTTCTGTTTTCTGTGTACATGGACATAGAAGAACCCAAATTTCATTTTCACCCTGAGGCGTTCTGATGAATTTCCATTCCAGGCAGAGGTGGATTTACTGTGAAGCTAACACAGCTTAAACTTCAGCATCCCTCACATGCCTGGGACACCCCCAAGGCACCAGGTGAGGCCACAGTCTATGTTCACATTGAAAATAAACTGTGTAAAAGTTAGGCATTTTAGCTACAATCCACTTGGAATTCTCTCTGTCACACTTCCCCTCAGTTTAGGCGGCCTGAGAGTGTCCAAGCATTTTTGGGGTCTAGCTGAAGGGAACTCGGATAAGGAATGCATCTTTTTTGGGTTAGGTAGGATGTATTTATTTGATTTGTGGTCACCTTCATGGATAATGAAGTTATTCTTGGACATTCTGGTGTCAGAATATATTCCAGGGCAGGCCGGGTGCGGTGGCTCACGCCTGTAATCCCAGCACTTTGGGAGGCCGAGGCGGGCGGATCACGAGGTCAGGAGATTGAGACCATCCTGGCTAACACGGTGAAACCCCGTCTCTAGTAAAAATACAAAAAATTGGCCGGGCATGGTTGCAGGTGCCTGTAGTCCCAGCTACTCGGGAGGCTGAGGCAGGAGAATGGCGTGAACCCAGGAGGTGGAGCTTGCAGTGAGCCAAGATAGCGCCGCTGCACACCGGCCTGGGCGAAAGAGCGAGACTCCTTCTCAAGAAAAAAAAAAAAATTCCAGGGCAATTATTACCACCCACCATGTATCTCAGTTGGTGTCATAACATGAAGGTTCAAAACCAGAGGACATGGTGAGATACAAATGAGTCCTATGGCTCCTAGCACTGGAAGCTAACTTGTGAAAACTTCCGCTTGGCAGATGCTGTGGTGCATTGTTTGCAAAGTTGGCTGCAGAAACTGCTTCCATACTGCACTGTCCTGCGTTTGCAAAGTCTTTGTGGTGTCTTCCACAAAGAGCCCCCTCTATTTCACCACACCTCAAATCTAGGCTAGAATTCGGGCTTGACTTGACCAATAGCACCTGGCGGAAGTGGTAGATTCAATTTTCTCCAGGTGAGTAATTTGCCTAGGGCATAAGGGGCCAGGTAGCTTTTTTTTGTTCCTTATGGAAATAGGATCTTGCTCTGTCACCCAGGCTGGAATGCAGTGGCGTCATCAGGCTCACTGTAACCTCGAATTCCAGGGCTGAAACAATCCTCCTGCCTCAGCCTCCCAAGTAGCTGGGACTAAAATGTGTGCCACCATGCCCGGGGAACTTTTTATTTTTTATTTGTAGAGATGGGATCTTTGTTTTTTTGTTTTTTGTTTTTTTTTTTTAAATGGAGTCTCTCTGTCGCCCAGGCTGGAGTGCAGGGGCACAGTGGCGCAATCTTGGCTCACGGCAACCTCCACCTCCCGGGTTCAAGCGATTCCCCTGCCTCAGCCTCCCGAGTAGCTGGGATTACAGGCAGGTGCCATCACGCCTGCTTATTTTTTTTTTTTTTGTACTTTTAGTAGAGATAGGGTTTCACCGTATTAGCCAGGATGGTCTCCATCCCCTGACCTCATGATCCACCTGCCTCGGCCTCCCAAAGTGCTGGGATTACGGGATTACGGTCATGAGCCACCCTGCCTGGCTTTTTTTTTTTTTTTTTTTGAGACGGAGTCTTGCTCTGTCGCCAGGCTGGAGTGCAGTGGCACAATCTCCGTTCACTGCAACCTCCTCCTCCCAGGTTCAGGTGATTCTCCTGCCTCAGCCTCCCAAGTAGCTGGGACTACAAGCGCACACCACCACCCCCAGGTAATTTTTGTATTTTTAGTAGAGATGGGGTTTCACCATGTTGACCAGGATGGTCTCAATCTCTTGACCTTGTGATCTGTCTGCCTTGGCCTCCCAAAGTGCTGGGATTACAGGTGTGAGCCACCACACCAGGCTGAGATGGGATATTGCTATGTTGCCTGGCCTCAAGTTATCCTCTCACCTCAGCCTCCCAAAAAGATGGGACTATAGGTATGCGCCACTGTGCCTGACCATCAACAGGTAGCTTTTACACCACCCTATTTCTGCCATATGAAGCAGCCCAGGCTAGCTTCCTCAAGGATGAGAGGCCACAAGGAAAGGGATGCCCAGCTGACAGCCCACACCAAACACCAGATATGTAAATGAGCCCATGTGAGCTCATTCAGCCCCAGCTGAGCCACCAGATGGCTGCAGCTTCATGAGTAATCGCACATGAGACCAGCAGAACCACCCAGGGGAGACCAGCCCAACTTGCTGATCCATAGAATCATGACAAAATAAAATTGCTGTTGTTTAAAGCCACTAAATTTGGGAGTCTTTGTTACACAGTAATAGATAACTGATATAACAAACATGAAAAGTTGGAAGCAGTGGATTTGGTTCTCACCACACCTAGTCAAATAGAAGTTCTCTTCTGTCAGGGGTGCAATAATGCAGTGTATCCAATTGTAAACGAATCCTACATTTTCCTTTATTGCCTGGCTTGCTTTGTCTCTTTTTTCTCCCCAGGCAATGACATATTTTTGATAAAACTCAAATAAGCCTTTTTTTTTTTGAGACAGGGTTTCACTCTTGTTGCCCAGGCTGGAGTGCAGTGGCACAATATTGGCTCACTGCAACCTCCACCTCCCAGGTTCAAGCGATTCTCCTGCCTCAGCCTCCTGAGTAGCTGGGACTACAGGCATGCGCTACCACACCTGGCTAATTTTTGTATTTTTAGTAGAAGCGGGGTTTCACCATGTTGGCCAGGCTGATCTTGAACTCGTGATCTGCCCTCCTCGGCCTCCCGAAGGATTACAGGCGTGAGCCACAGCGTCCTACCTTAAATAAGCCTTTTAAAATGCAATTTGGAAAGATGCTTTGAAAAGTTTCAGTATAGGTGAAAGTTACAAGTTTCAATACAAGTGCAAAGTTGGACATTCCTGATTTGAATTCATGGGAGTACCTTCTTTTGCCATCCTTGACTTTATTTGCTCAAGTTCATTTAAGTAAAAAAAAATGACTGAACGATTTTCTAGAGAAAAGGAGTCTAAAAAGAAATTATAATTAAATGCAATGTGTGATCCCTGATTGAATCTTAGACCAGAAAAAAAATTATTATTTTCATTTTACTATAAGGACATTAGTGAGATAATTCTGAAATTTATATAATACGTATGGATTAGTAATAGTATTGCATCAATGTTAATTTTATACTTTGAAGATTGTACTATGGTTATACAAGAGAAAAATCATTTTTTAAAAAAGAGGAAATACACATTGAATCATTAAGGGGCAAAGGGGCATTATATCTTAGTCTCAAGTGTATAAATACATATTTGCTTTTTGTTGTCATTGTTGGTTTTCTGTTTTTTTTTTTTTTTTTTTTTGGAGACAGAGTCTCACTCTGTCACCCAGGCTGGAGTGCAGTGGTGCTATCTCAGCTCACTACAACCTCCACCTCCGGGGTTCAAGTGATTCTCCTACCTCAGCCTCCCAAGTAGCCGGGATTATAGGCGTGCACCACCATCCCTGGCTAATTTTTGTATTTTTAATAGAGATGGCGTTTCACCATATTGGCCCGGCTGCTCTCGAACTCCTGACCTCAGGTGATCCGACCTCCTCAGCCTCCCAAAGTGCAGGGATTACAGGCATGAGCCATTGTGCCCAGCCACATATTTGCTAAATATCATATGTATAACAGAATAGTAAAGCAAATGAGGAATGAGGGAAAATGTTACCATTTGGAAACACTAAGTCAAGAATATATGGAATCGCCCCTTTTGCAACTTTTCTCAAAGTCTAAAATTATTTCAAATAAAGTATTAATTTAAAAAATATTTTTGAGGCCAGGCGCCGTGGCTTATGCCTATAATCCCAGCACTTTGGGAGGCCGAGGTGGGCAGATCACAAGGTCAGGAGTTCGAGACCAGCCTGGCCATCTCTACTAAAAATACAAAAAATTAGCCGGGCGTGGTGGCCAGCAATTGTAATCACAGCTACTCAGGAGGCTGAGGCAGGAAAATCACTTGAACCCGGGAGGCAGAGGTTGCAGTGAGCCAAGATCGCACCACTGCACTCCAGCCCGGGTGACAGTGTGAGACTCTGTCTCAAAAAAAAAAAAAAAAAATCTTTTTGAAACAGTGAAATGTGAAACAAAAGTGATAAAAACGAACAATTAAATAAGTTGAAATTATTCTGTCAATAAGAAGCAGATTGTAAGACTCAGAGATGGGGAGGCAAGAGGATAAGACACTGAAGTTTTAAATTGGAATGGACATTTTTTAATTCTTAAAATGAATAAAAGCGCTGTGTGTTGCGACAGCAGGGAGGGAAGAGAGTAGTTGAACAGAGCAGTCAGAGAGAATGAAACCTCTCGGCCTCTGCTAGAACATGCTGGGTTTGCCTTTACTCACCAGTCTTGAACCAGAGGCCCCAGGAGAGGAGAATTTTAATGTTGGCAGAAGGATTCTGAGGGCCATCTCAGCTAAGCCCTCCGTTTTATAGCTGAGGGGCCTGGAGATTCCGGGAATTAAGTGAATCACTCAAGGTCAAACAGGCCATGACAGGCAAAGCCGGGTCAAGTCTCTGGCTCCTCATCCAGTGTGCTCTGCGCACCTGATCTTCATGCTCTCAGAAGTGCTACCTGTCTGTCCCTGCTTGTGGGACTGGGAGAGGCTCGAAGGCAGTGTATGGAGACGAGGGGAGGCCCGTGGGGCAGAACCTGTCACCAAAGGTGAATTCAAGTCAAGCACTCAGGGTAAAAAGAAACTATGAATTTGTTTCCTCTGTTTTTATCATTCTCTTTAAACAGCACAACGCTGTTGCTTTAAAATGTAGTATTAGAAAAAGTGGGGAAGGGGAGGAAATATAAGAAAACCTAGAAAAAAATATTTGAAAGTGACTCAGCAGAGCCCAGAGAAAAGAAGAGGAGGAGGAGAGGAGAAGAGGAGGCTGTTTCATGTTGGCATCAAAATCTGGGCCACATTTTTCCTCTGTAACTTGGAGTGGCTAATTTGCTTAGTAGGGGAATTGTATTGTTAAGCAGAAAAGTTTACTGGTAAAATCTCAGAAAGGCTGGCAAGTTTAGCAGCAGAGCCAGAGCCCACAATTGGCCTCATGGGAGGGCTGCCTGTTAGAGGCCGCAGGGGTTTTGTTTCCTGGGATAACTGGCATTGCCTTATCACTCATGTCGCAGATGCATTCCCACATGTGCTCACGTGAAACAATGTGGAGGCAGAGGCCTCTGTCACCAATATTGGCTCAGGGCAGTGTGAGCTTCTCCTTCCTCATCTACCATCTCCCTCTCACGATGTTTGTCCCCAAAGGACTTGTACTGACTTTTAGTAAAAAGGCTGCAGGAGAGGTGGAAATGGGAGAGTTAAGGTTGAGATGCGGGAGAATGTATTTTACATATAAATGGGGAAAGTTTTCTTTTAAAAGAAGATTATCGGCCAGACATGGTGGCTCATCACGCCTGCAATCCCAGCACTTTGGGAGGCTGAGGCAGGCGGATCATGAGGTCAAGAGTTCGAGACGAGTCTGGCTAATATGGTGAAATCCCATCTCTACTATAAAATATTCAAAAATTAGCCGGGTGTGGTGGTACGTGCTTGCAGTCCCAGCTACTAAGGAGGCTGAGGCGGGAGAATTACTTGAACCCGGGAGGTGGAGGTTGCAGTGAGCCGAGATCATGCCACTGCCCTCCAGCCTGGGTGACAGAGTGAGACTCCATCTCAAAAAAAAAAAGGTGGCGGGGGGGAGGCCGGGTGCAGTGACTTATGCCTGTAATCACAGGACTTTGGGAGTCCAAGGCAGATGGATCACGAGGTCAGGAGATCGAGACCATCCTGGCTAATACGGTGAAACCCCATCTCTACTAAAAATACAAAAAATTAGCTGGGCCTGGTGGTAGGCGCCTGTAATCCCAGCTACTCAGGAGGCTGAGGCAGGGGAATCACTTGCACCCAGGAGGTGGAGGTTGCAGTGAGCCGAGATCGCGCCACTACACTCCAGCCTGGGCGACAGAGCAAGACTCCATCTTAAAAAAAAAAACAAAAACAAAAACAAAAAAACAAACAAAAATAAAACAAAAGAATATCTTAGACATCACATTTCTGTTTCTTTTACTCCTCTTTAAAAAAAATTCATACAAGTGCTTATATGTCCTGGCCTCCCCTTTGAGAATTATTTCTGTATAAATTGATTCCTAATTCAAGGAAACTGCCTTTTTCAAGCACAATGGGAGAGAAGAGGCTTAGCCAGGAAGGAGCTGGTCCTTCATTCCTGGAGCCTTGGTTTGCTCTCTGCAAATGGGAGGATGGCAAGGGTTCTGTGTGCCTTTAGCGTCGAGTCTGGCACATAAGACACACTCAAAACACGAAAGCTGCCATCATGTTCATTGTCTTTCTTCCCCCTTTCCATGCGAAAATATACAGGTACATATGACCTCTTTTTTATCTAATTAAATGAAATCAGGTCAAGCACTATGGAATCAAGAAGCCCATTAAAAAATTAGACAGTCGGTGTCACAGGAGTTGAATCTGCTTTGCCTTCTCTTACTCTCCCCTTCTGATCTGTTTGTGAGCTAAATGCCTGGTATTTCTATTTCTCTCTTATTCAGTCTGTCACGATTGCTATCGGGGAGGTGCCAAGTTCTGAGCTCTGCCCTGAAGCAGCAGCCAGGAGGAAGATGGGAGATGTGGCAGGGTAGGTGGAAAATTGAGGATGCAATATGAATTTAGGAGGGCGGAGTGGACTTTCTGCAGTGTAGTGATTTTTATTAACTGATTGCAAGGCTTAGCATAATCCCAGGAATGACATTTTGCAGGTTTAATGCATTTGGCAGTTTTAGCAACTAGCTAGATTACCCCCAATGACACAATAAAACTCTTATATTTACTGAAAGTTTATAAGACATTGAGCCCTGGGCATTCTTCCAAAGACTAGAAAAGACAGTGAAAGTGAATGGAATAGAAAAATAGATGGAGGGAGAGAGAACGATAGAGACAAAGATGGAGAGAGAGAGACAGAGAGAGAGAGAAGGAAAGGAAAGGGGAGGGAGGGAAGGAGGGAGGGAGGGAGGGGGGAAGGAAGGAAAGGAAGCAAAGTAGGAAGGAAGGAAGGAAGGAAAGAAAGAAACAAACAAACAAACAAACAAATATGGAAAGAACATAGGGTTTGCTGACTGACTGAGAGTAGGATCTGGGAGGGACTGGAGAAGGTTATGATCTTTGAAAGCCCTTGTAGAGTATGACAACATTTAGAATCAAGCTGACATAGCATCATCTTTTTTTAGAAGAGTATTCAGGAAAGATTTTGTTTTCAGCAACTTAACAAATATCATTTGAAATGGGCTAACCACAGTCAAGTCCTTACATATAAAGTCCTGCCAAAATGTTTCACAGCCAACCTTTTGAAGCCAAGTAAATTATTTTTAACCAGTAGATTCTAAAGACTCTCTGAAGTAAGTCATCAAACAGAAGTCTGTGTTTTTCCGTTGTTGATTCTAATCTAATAATTCAGAACAGTTGAAATGTCTAAATATCCACAAAGAACACACAATGAAGCTTTGCAAAAATCTAGCATATTAAGCCAGAAGGAATCCCCACTCTCTGGTTTACTGCCTCTGAATTCATAGATAATTGAACTGAGACCCCAAGCTGTTGGGTGCTGCTCCCAGACACACACAGCCGTGGGCAAGCCAGGGCTGAACTGAACCCCCACGTCAGACTCCTGCCTCAGCAACATTTCACTCCACTCCACAGCCCTTTCCTGAAAACACTTCAAAGTAACCCCCTTCTCAGGGATATTTTATTTCAAGCAGAATCAAACCTTCAGAATGAAAGGGATGATGCTGTAGGTGGCTGACTGCAGGCTTTAGTCATAGGGGAGAAATAGTCCAGACATCAGTGTGGCCTCCCTTGTGCCTCTGAGATCACCCCATGAAGAAAGGT
This sequence comes from Symphalangus syndactylus, assembly GCF_028878055.3. Classification (NCBI taxonomy): domain Eukaryota; kingdom Metazoa; phylum Chordata; class Mammalia; order Primates; family Hylobatidae; genus Symphalangus; species Symphalangus syndactylus. The sequence goes on along the minus strand of NC_072423.2, from coordinate 73,171,034 downwards.
GTTTGCCTGCTCTCCCTACAAGTCAAACTAACCTTGGGGGAGAAAAGGGAGAAGTGGGGTGGTGTGCAGAATGCTGGTGTTTATGTGGAGCCTTAGCCCTCTTCCTCCTCACAGGAAAGGGAAGGAGGCCCTGGAGGAAGGGCACCATCATGACATTGGGTGCTGGATGGAGAACTCCCTCTGCAGTGGGGAGACTTGGCTTTGAGGCCGGCTCTCCCAGTGACTGTCTGAGCAACTTGCCTCTCGCTCTGAGCCTCCAGTTCCTCTTTATAAACTAGAGAGGCCATCTACAGTAGAGCTAATGGAAACAATTCAGTGGGATAACACACACGATCGCCCATTGTAAGCCAAAATTCACCATACACGTTTATTATTATTAATCGGGGCACTTTTTCAAACACTGACCCCACCTCTGGCTCTTGGCACCCCTAGCAAGTTAGCAAACGCCTAGATGGGACTATTCAGTGTGACCAAGTTAGTATAATCATTAAGAGAAGGGACTTTGGTGTTTGACAAATCCGGGTTTTAATCCTCATTCGACCATTTTCCCCTATGGTGCATTGGACACGTTCTTTACTCTTCCTAAGCCTAGGTTTCCTCATGTGTGAAGTGGAGATGGCAAAACCAGCTCTGTATCTCTCGGGCTAGTGTAGGGATTCAGTGAGTCAGCACATGTGCAACGCTCTATTCAAGGCTGGACGTTCCTAACTGCCCTAAAAATGTTAGCTAATTTTATTAGTAAAAGAAATGAAAAATCTTCTTCTCCATGGGACTAACAGACAGAATTTGGCCCTGAAGACTAAAACTAAGGCAAAATCAAAGCAGATGTGACTGGAGAGGTTCACGTGCCATGGACTGCGCTATTTCCATGGCATTTAGCAGAGGATACGGTCACTGCCCATGTGGTGAAAGTTGTGAAATTGGAGACCCAAACTCCCCTGAGTCTAGTGCCCACTCTAGAATCCCCCCATTCTCTCTACTTAGCACAGAGCAGAGTTTAGTGGCCCCCATACAGTGTAATTGGGGAATTCATACAATAAAATCAGGAATATAAATTAAGTTGTATTCATATTATTTAATTGGATATATTATTTCACTTGGAGATTTATTATTGGGTGATTTTAATTTAAATAGAAGGACATACTTATTTCTTAAATAATCATTGTAGTATTTTAAGCTGTATTATTATTAATTATTAATCAATGATTTACTGTAAATTAGTGCAACCCTTAGGGGGAAAATGGGAATGCCAATGTGAAGTGTTCAATCCTTGCTTATAATCTGAATATTTTGTACCAGGGTTGGAACGGAATTTTTGAGGAATGCTAACAGATTGGCACCTTGTATCATTCCAGGGTCTGTGTGTGTGTGTGTGTGTGTGTGCGCACGGGTGTGTTTTTGCATGCACATACTTGTGCTTCATATAAAAAAGATGCTGCTATTTTGCCTCAGGAGCCAGGGAGCAATGATAACGGTGTTCTGTGACAGCTGGAATCAAATGTGAATGTGCAGCTGCTCATCAGAAAGCTGCTCCAGCCTCCAGAATAAAGAGGAAAGTGCTTTACCAGGCCCCATGCCAGCTGGTCCCTGCATTCCCCCAAGGTCTCTGCTCTTCCACTCTCTGCTAGCTGTGGCCAGTCCTCCCAGTGAGCTTGCCCCCCTTAACCCCAGCCACCTGGAAAGCCTTTACCTCCAACCTCCCCTCTGCCCTGGTAATGCTCATGAACCTCCTACGTAGATCTCCCCTTAGACATGGACGTTTGCGTTCTCAGTTGGATTTCTCTGACTTTGTGATCTTTCTAGAGCCTCAAGTGCCAAGTAAAGGCTAAATATATTTTAGAGATTACCTACCATGAGCTATTTAGGTTTCAGTGAAAAGTTGTAATGTTTTGAGTAGTTTACCTGAGTACTTTGGGTATTTGACTTTTTTGTTTTGTTTTGTTTTTTTTTTTTTTTGAGACGGAGTCTGGCTCTGTTGCCCAGGCTGGAGCGCAGTGGCGCGATCTCGGCTCACTGCAAGCTCCGCCTCCGGGGTTCACGCCATTCTCCTGCCTCAGCCTCCCGAGTAGCTGGGACTACAGGCACCTGCCACTACGCCCGGCTAATTTTTTGTATTTTTAGTAGAGACGGGGTTTCACCGTGGTCTCAATCTCCTGACCTCGTGATCCGCCCACCTCGGCCTCCCAAAGTGCTGGGATTACAGGCGTGAGCCACTGCGCCCGGCCTTGACTTTTGTTTTGATCATTATTTAGTAATGTCATTTTTTAGTGTTCTTCATGGGCTATTTTTTAACCAGTTAAGAGCTTTTGGCCGGGCACAGTGGCTCATGCCTGTAATACCAGCACTTTGGGAGGCCGAGGTGGGTGGATCACCTGAGGTCAAGAGTTCGAGATTAGCCTGGCTAAAATTAAAATTAATTAAAAAATTAGCCAGAGTGATGGCAGGCGCCTGTAATCCCAGCTACTCAAGAGGCTGAGGCAGGAGAGTCGCTTGAACCTGGGAGGCAGAGGTTGCAGTGAGCCGAGATCGCGCCACTGCACTCCAGCCTGGGCAACAGGAGTGAAACTCTGTCAAAAAAAAAAGAGCATTGGGATGGGAAACAGAGGTTAGAAATCCAAAGCCATGATTCTTTAAATGTATGAAATGGAAATGAGAAATAAAATGCATAAATATATAGCAGCAGATGATGTAAAGCCAGAGATTAGAATGATAGAGAGGAGGTACAGGAGAACTAGAAAAGGAAAAGAAGTCTCTGTGCACAGTTACTATACTTCTGCTGGACAGATTTCCCTGGAGTATAGGCTATCTATGAAACAGTGGCTACTCCACATGCTAAACAATTCCTTTGAACAGTGGTCTGACCTGTTCTGTTAGATTCTGTACAAGATCAGCGGTTGGCTTGAGACCTGTGTGGCCTTAGGTCACGAAGGTGCTCCTCATTTTTGACCTCTTGTGCCCTCAGAATTCCTGAGAAGCAAACACTTTTCACAAATTAGTGAGAGACTGCGAGGTGAAGCCAGCTGGGCTTTTGGGTCCGGTGGGGACTTGGAGAACTTTTCTGTCTAGCTAAAGGATTGTAAACATACCAATCAGCACTCTGTGTCTAGCTAAAGGTTTGTAAATGCACCAATCAGCACTCTGTAAAAATGCACCAATCAGCACTCTGTGTCTAGCTAAAGGTTTGTAAACGCACCAATCAGCACTCTGTAAAAATGCACCAATCAGCACTCTGTGTCTAAATACAAGTTTAATAGGGTCTCACTCTGTCACCTAGGCTGGAGGGCAGTGATATGATCACAGCTTTCTGCAGCCTTGATCTCCAGGTCTTAAGCAATCCTCCCACCTCAGCCCCTTGAGTAGCTGGGACTACAGGCATGTACCACCATGCTCAGCTATTTTTGAATGATTTTTTTTATAGAGATGGGGTCTTGCTATGTTGACCAGGCTAATTTTGAATTCCTGGTCTCAAGCAATCCTCCTGCCTCGGCCTCCCAAAGTGCTGGAATTACAGGCATGAGCCATTGTGCCCAGCCACCCCTGCTTTGAATTCAACATGTGTCTGATTATTTTCCATTTTTGCATTGCTGTTCCAATAATGGAAGAAAGCTTGGCTGCATTGCACATACTGATAATGTTGCTGAGAACCAGGGGTTCGGCCTAGGTCCTGCTGCTTGCCACACAGAAAGCCAATCACTGAGGCTTTCAGCAGGTGCTGCAAGCAAAGAGATGGGAGTTCAGTCTCAAATCCATCTCCCTGACTAAAACTAGGGGTTTATTTAGCAGGGAAGAATTGTAACAAATGTGTACGAAAACAGGAACTAGGGAGGTGCAATGAAGCAATCACGATGAACAAGAGGTCCGGCATTGGGCTGTGACCTGGTAAGTTTCATTTCTTTGTGAGGCTTCAGTTCTTTGATACTCTTTTGAGAGGCCTGAAGGTCCTGTGCTGAGGAAAGAACTCAGATAAAACAAATACAAGTTTCAAGCTTGACTAGCAGAAGGGTCAATTTTTATGTTTATCCAGAAGAACTGTCTCTGGGACTATTCGGTCAGTTTTAATAGTACTTTATTAAAAACTGTATACTGGCCGGGCACGGTGGCTCACGCCTTTAATCCCAGCACTTTGGGAGGCTGAGGTGGGCGGATCACCTGAGGCCATGAGTTCAAGACCAGCCTGACCAACATGGAGAAACCTCGTCTCTACTAAAAATACAGAATTAGTTGGGTGTGGTGGTGCATGCCTATAATCCCAGCTACTCGGGAGGCTGAGGCAGGAGAATCACTTGAACCCAGGAGGTGGAGGTTGCAGTGAGCTGAGATTGCGCCATTGCACTCCAGCCTGAGTGACAAGAGTGAAACTCCATCTCAAAAAAAAAAGTGTGTGTATATATATATATGTGTGTGAGTTTTTTATATATTATTTGATTATCCACATGTAATTTTTGCCTTATAGGCTAACTTTAGACTTTGATTCCCATTTAAAATGTGATTGAACAATGTTATGGTCTGACTAGTTGTGTCCCACCAAAATTCTTATGTTGAAATCCTAACCCCCAAGGTATTAGGAGGTGGGGCCCTTGGGGGGGTGTTTAGGTCATGAAGGTGGAGTCCTCATGAATGGATTCATGCCCCTATAAAAGAGGCCCAAGGGAGCTGATTGGCCCCTTCCACCATGTGAGGTCCCCTAGATGGTACCATCTATGAGGAGGGCCCTCCCCAGACACCCAATCTGTTAGCACCTTGCTCTCAGACTTTCCAGCCTCCAGAACTGTGAGAAATAAATTTCTGTTGTTTATAAGGTACCCAGTCTAAAGTATTTTGTTATAGCAGCATGAATGGACTAAGACGTGCAGTATAATAGAATGAGTGAAGCCGGGCTTGGTGGCTTACGCCTGTAATACCACCACTTTGGGAGGCTGAGGTGGGCAGATCACGAGGTCAAGAGATCGAGACCATCCTGACCAACATGGTGAAACCCAGTCTCTACTAAAAATACAAAAATTAGCTGGGTGTGGTGACGTGCACCTGTAGTCCCAGCTACTCGGGAGGCTGAGGCAGGAGAATCGCTTGAACCCAGGAGGCAGAGGTTGCAGTGAGCCAAGATCACGCCACTGCACTCCAGTCTGGTGACAGAGAGAGATCTCAAAAAAAAAAAAGAAGCAGTGAGTATGTTTGACGTGGTCTGGCAGCATTAAGGGTGGCTTCTATTGGAAGTGGCAGTTAGGCTGACGTGAGAGATTTAGCCAGGTGAGGAGTGAAGGCAAAATTGAAACGAGGGAATACATTGTGTGCTAGAAGATGGAAAAACCCAATATGGCTGGAGCAAATAAATAATAAGGATGATCATTAACAGAACAACAGCTATGTCTGCATTTATTCCCACCCAGGGCCTTTGGGTACTTTGTCTCTTTTCACATGCCTTTTGTTTAAATATAGTTATTTCTGTTTTGCCAAAAGGGAGACCAAGACTTAAGGAAACAAATAATTTGTCTTAGACGACATAGGTATTTGCTACAGAGTATTTTCTTTCTAATGATGAAATTAAGAATCCTTCTGTCAAATTCTAAAAGAAATTGTGACATAGTTACAGTTATTCTGGCTTTGTCACAGATTTTTTTTTGTAACTGTGGGCAAGTGGACTGACTTCTCTACATGTCTGTTTTCTTGCATGCAGAGTAAATGTTTGGATAAAGGTCAGATTCTGTGAGTGTAAACGTGATGCCAACAGAGGCCCTGATCGTGCGAGCAGAGAGCTCTGCCTGCTCCTCCAAGAATGCTCCCTCTTGCCCTCTCATACTTCAATCTCCCCTGGGCACGTTTCTTATTTCTTGGCTTGGCTTCCTGTGACATAGACACCATCCTTCTTTCACTTTATTTTCCTACTAAACCACTGGACCATTAGGACTATAAGGCTGGCTCAAATGTGTACCCCTCGCTCTAACTCACTTTTCCTGCCCATACCACCAAGCCAGCAGTTGTGGCCAGGCTGTCCTGCCCCTCTTCCTGCCCAGTTCCATGTCTGCGTGTTGGGATCCATTCTCTTTGGTAATTGCCACTATAGGTTCTCCTTCTCCTCAACACTTAGCTTCCTTAGGCTTCCAAAACTACATTGATTGTCTTCACTGCCTGGAAACTCATTTTCCTTGCATTTCCCCATTTCCTCCCGCCCCTGCAGAGTGGCCTTTGAAACTCTCATTCCTCACATAAGTGCCCTTCTCACCATGTCTCTCACTTCCAATTCCACCATGAGCACTGCAAGCATGACTCTGAAAAGGCAACCCCCTCCTGCCTGCTGTCTAAAGCTTCGAGACCACATTTTCAGCTCTCAGTTTTGGACATCCACTTGGACTTTATAGAAGCATTTCAAAGTGAATATAGTTAATACTGAAGTTTTTTCCTCTTCTCTTTAAGCCCAGGTTTCCTTTTTTAAAAAGATTATCACTCTACTAGGAAGGAACCCTGGCTAACTACGAACCATTCTTAACTCTTTTCCCTCCCTCTTCCTCCATCCAATCCATCACCAGAACGTTCTTTTTCTAAATTCTTTCTCCCTCCCTCTCTTCTTCTCTCCTTCCTTTCCTCCCTTCTGCTCTTTCTTTTTTTTATTTTGTTTTTATTTTTATTTTTGAGACAGAGTCTCTCTCTGTCCCCAGGCCAGAGTGTAGTGGCATGATTTCGGCTCACTGCAACCTCCACCTCCTGGGTTCAAGCGATTCTCCTGCCTCAGCCTCCAGAGTAGCTGGGACTGCAGGTGCACGTCACCACACCCAGCTAATTTTTGTATTTTTAGTAGAGATGGGGTTTCATCATGTTGGCAAGGATGGTCTCGATATATTGACCCCCTGATCCTCCTGCCTTGGCCTCCCAAAGTGCTGGGATTACAGGCATGAACCACTGCATCTGGTCTCTCTTTCTTTCTTTCTTTCTTCCCTTTCTTCCTTCCTTCCTTCCTTCCTTCCTTCCTTCCTTCCTTCCTTCCTTCCTTTCTGTCTCTCTATCTCTCTCTCTCCTCTCCCTCCCTCCCTTCCTTCCTTCCTCTTTCTTTGTTTTGCTCTCTGTGTCTTTCCTGTCATTCCCTCGGCAAACTGGTTCAGACATCCTTGTTATCTCTTACTGGGCCTTTGCTGTTGTCTCCTGTCTGATTGCCTTCCCACTAGTACTTGGGCTATTCAATTAATTATTCAGAGAGCTGCCAAATTAACATGAATAAATCTTGAAAGCATTGTGTTAAGTGAAAGAACACAGACACAAGAGACTACATACTCTATAGTTCCATTTATCCTAGGAAAGGAAAGGCTACTGTGAGGGAGAGAAGGTTAGTGATTGCTATTACCCAGGTGTGGGGGAAGAAGACTGACTCTAAAGGGGCACAAAGGAACATTTTAGGTGAGCAAAATGTTTTATATCTTGATTGTAGTGGTGATTACACGATCATGAACATTTGTCAAACAAAACTCATGAACAATTCGTGAATTTTATGAAATGTATGCCTGATTTATTCCTAAGTATATATGTGTGTGTGTGCGTGTGTGTATATAAACATGGGACTCTATGCCTTATAACCGCAGGAGACATTAATTCGCTTTTCCTATGTTGCATGTACTTTGTTTAGTGTAACTGTATTTACTGCAGTGACCACAATTACACAATACACATCCCTGCCTCCCATTCTCTCACCTGTGTTCTACTCCAGGTGCCCTCTGGAGGGCAGGATTTGACATCTTCCTGAACAACTTGGAAACTGTTGCAGCCAAGTTCTATGGGGAATATGACAAGATGATCTAGTTCTTTCTCTGGTGAGTCTGTTTAGAAAGTGTTAACATATGAATAGCTTGGAAGTTCAGAAAACAGCTGTTTCCCACCCCCAACCCCCACCTATTAAGCCTACTCATGTCAAGGTCCAGCTCCACTGTCACCTTCTCCTTAAAGCCTTCTTTAGTCATTCCATCTCATGGTGATCTGCTTTTGCATGTCTGAACTCTGATGCAGAAGTGATGGAGAAAATTTATTCCATTAGATTTCCCATTTGGAAAATCGCTGAAAAGAATACTTTGAGAATCTTAGATTGAAAATGAGACTCAAGGCCGGGCACGGTGGCTCACACCTGTAATCCCAACACTTTGGGAGGCCAAGGTGGGTGGATCATGAGGTCAGGAGGTCAAGACCATCCTGGCTAACACGGTGAAACCTGGTCTCTACTAAAAACACAAAAAATTAGCCAGGTGTGGTGGTGGGCGCCTGTAGTCCCAGCTACTCGGGAGGCTGAGGCAGGAGAATGGTGTGAACCCAGGAGGCGGAGCTTGCAGTGAGCTGAGATCGTGCCACTGCACTCCAGCCTGGCCAAGAGAGCGAGACTGTGTCTCAAAAATAAAAAAAAAAAGAAAATGAGACTCAAAGTGAATAAATAAGTAACAAAGATGTCCACCACACTGCCTTCTAGGGAGGTTGGAACCTGTTACCTGGAGAGCCCATGGTTTTGCATAGTACAGGGTTTGGGACTGCGGGTTTGGGGTACAGTTGCTACTACAATGCTGAGGTTTTTTTCATAATAGAAGGGAGAGGCATTTGAAGCTCCCTCTGAGAAGAAATCTCAGAGTGAGGGGGGAAGCCAGAAAAGCTGATACGGGTTACTGGAAAGATGAGAGACAGCATGCCGGCAGTTGTATGGCTGAGAAGTGACTGGAGAACAAGAAGGTCTGGGTGAGATGTTCCAGTTGTTTGCAGATGAACATGTGGCACAGCCCCCTCGGACATCTCCCCAACCTGATGCTCGCAGAGCTTCTCTTACTCACTAGTGCTGTGGCCTCAACTCTAGGAAGACATTTGTGCTGCCTCAGGAGATAGAGACAGCATGTGTACAGACATCTGGAAGATGAGGGGGAATGTCATCTGCATTCCTCTTTTTTTTTTTTTTTTTGAGATGGAGTCTTGCTCTGTCGCCCAGTTTGAAGTGCAGTGGCGCTATCTTGGCTCACTGCAACCTCTCTCTGCCTCCTGGGTTCAAGCAATTCTCCTGCCTCAGCCTCCCCAGTAGCTGGGATTACAGCCGGCCGCCATCATGTGCGGCTAATTTTTGTATTTTTGTAGAGACAGGGTTTCACCATGTTGGCCAGGCTGGTCTTGAACTCTATTTCTAAGACCAGGTCTTATACTTAGAATTTGGAGCTTTACCAGAGGAGCAGCATTCACCTGCTCACACACATACACACACACAAACACACACACACACTCAGCTTCACTCAAGAGGAACACAGATGGCCGGGTGCAGCCTGTAATCCCAGCACTTTGGGAGGCCGAGGTGGGCAGATCACCTGAGGTCAGGAGTTCCAGACAGCCTGGCTAACATGATGAAACCCAGTCTCTACTAAAGATACAAAAAATTAGCCAGGCATGGTGAGTGACAGGCGCCTGTAATCCCAACTACTCAGGAGGTTGAGGCAGGAGAATTGCTTGAACCCAGGAGGCAGAGGCTGCAGTGAGCCAAGATCTCACCATTGCACTCCAGCCTGGGCAACAAGAGCAAAACTTCATCTCAAAAAAAGAAGAAAAATGGCTGGGTGCGGTGGCTCACACCTGTAATCCCTGCACTTTGGGAGGCCGAGGAGGGTGGATCACAAGGTCGAGATCGAGACCATCCTGGCCAACATGGTGAAACCCCGTCTCTACTAAAAATACAAAAATTAGCTGGGTGTGGTGGCGCACGCCTGTAATCCCAGCTATTCAGGAGGCTGATGTAGGAGGATCACTTGAACTTGGGAGGTGGAGGTTGCAGTGAGCCAAGATCACACCACTGCACTCCAGGCTGATGACAGACCGAGACTCTGTCTCAAAAAAAAACAAAAAACAAAAAAAAGGAAAGAAAAGAGGAGGAGACAGACAAGATGCATAAATACAAGGAACATGGTTAAAGAGCCAGGTCCTAACTGGAGCCCGGTGTGAATAGTTGGAGAAGGGAAGCATTTTCGTCTTTGCACTTAGTAGGTTCTCGTGAACTACAGACTGATAGTAGTTGTCACTAGTCTGTCTACACAACTTCCCAGGTTTCCCTCTCACTAGGGAGTGCATGAGTGGGCATCCTAGCCTACCCCTACAGGGAAGTCTAGCCCTCTGTTGCTAGGCTTCTATTCCAACGTTGCTGTTTGATTCGGTTGGCAGTTTAAAAAATAAGCAGAAGTCTACAAATCCACTCAGATCAGATTTGAAGTCTGCAGAGACAGCCAGGGTCCCAGTAAAATCTGGTAGCACCTTGTAATGAAACATTTATTAGGATTGTGGTTTTGCAAATGACAAATCAATTTAGAGTAATGTTTCTTCTGGTGGATGGAGAAGCGCAGCTGGGTTTCACACTCATCACAGGCTGACATTTCCTTGAACCGCCTAACTTCAGCCTTGCATTGTGTAGCAAATGTGTGACACAAATGTAGCAGAACGAAATGCTCCTGCAAGGGCACAAAATGCTCTAACAAGGCCAGTGCAGCAGTCCGTGTGCGTCCAACATAAATAAAGCATCAGCAGATTCAGGAAAACAGAAAGCATAATTGAACTGAGATGAGGACAAGAGTCAGGTTTTGTAAGACCATCCCAAAGTGGATGCAGCTAATGGCTTTATCATTTCTTCTCAGATAAAGGCTGAATGGTTGAGTAGGCAGCCTTGGGAAGCCGGTAGCATGAGGGAAAGATCACAGACACACAGAACTGCCAAGCAGCAATCACAGATGCTCTTGTTGGAGACATTTTTTTAAAGGCTTGGGAAATGAATGGAGAGACAAGCAAGAAAGAAAAGAAACAGGATGGAGGTACCTTCTGTCTCACAGAGAAATCCTAAAGCTGTGGAAAAACAGTTTTCTGGCCAGGCACGGTGGCTCAACGCCTGTAATCTCAGCACTTTGGAAGGCTGAGGTGGGCAGATCACGAGGTCGGGAGTTCCAGAGCAACCTGGCCAACATGGTGAAATTCCGTCTCTACTAAAAATACAAAAAAAAAAAAAAAAAAATTAGCTGGGCGTGGGGGCAGGCACCTGTAATCCCAGCTACTTGGGAGGCTGAGGCAGGAGAATTGTTTGAACCCAGGAGGCAGAGGTTGCAGTGAGCTGAGATCGCACCATTGCACTCCAGCCTTGGCGACAGGGCGAGACTCTATCTCAAAAAAAAAAAAAAAAAGTTTTCCATCACAGCATTTGACTCAGAATCCTTATCAGGGACTGTAGCTTATGCACATGTGGAACACCTGCTTGATACCTAGCACAGTGCCTCACCTGTGGAAGTTACCCAGCAAAGGCATGTCACACTGTTTTAACTTCATTAATTTTCTGTTCTTTCTTTCTTCCCAATCCTTGGTTCCCACTGAATATGGCTTTGGCTTAACAAAATCCTAACACCTGATTAGAAGTGGACAGGCAAGCAGAAAAAAGACAGGATTATGTAAAGCAGAATCAGTATAAATAGTAAATTCTAGACTCTCACTTCTAGTCAAGATGGGATGCCTAAAAAACAGGACAAAGTACACAAAACAATGGTTTTCAGACATTGGACATCAAGCAGTGCAGGACACTGACCCCTGAGCTAGAGGACACCAACAGGGTGAGCCCTGCTCGCCCAGCTCACTTCCTGGAAAGGAGAGAACCAGAAACAGATGGTTCAGGAGACAGTGCTGGGAGTATGGGGAGGCCAAAGTGGCTGGAGTTTGCAGGGGAGGGAACCGCAGAGATGAGAGTTACACAGAGAGAGAGAGCACCAGAGACCTGCTAAGGGGCCCTCCAGCCAGTAGGTGAGCACTGATGGGTGTATGCATGTGATGAGACTACCCAAGGCCCAGAAAAGAGCCAAAAAAATCCCAAAAGGATTACAGAGGCCAATCGCTTCAACTCACACAGGCCCAGCAACAGTTTGTGATCCCAAGTAGAAAATCTCATACTTCACACCACATCAGGCAGAATACTTACATGGTATTGTCTCTGCAGTGGGGAAACTTTGTAACAAGGTCTACTTTGACCCAGCCAACAAAGCTTCAAGGTATGCTACAAAAGGATTGAACTTTCTTCAAGTAACTAAACGGCATTCCAGAACAAAGCTCAAAAACATCCATTGTGAGAGAAAATATCCAGCATCTAACAAATTAAAATTCATAGCAAATGTATTTGTAATAGCCAAAAAATGGAAACAAGCCAAATGTCCATCAACAGGAGAAAGGGTAAACAAATTGTAGTATAATCCACACAATGGAATAGTAGACAGTGATAAAAAGGAACAAACTACTGATACATGCAACAAAATTGATGGCTCTCAAAATAATTACACTGAAGGAAAAAGGTCAGGCTAGAAAAAAAAACAAATAAGAGTACATACTTTATTTTCCCATTTATATAAAAGTATTGAATATTCAAGTTAATAAGCGGATCATTGGTTGCCTTAGGATTCTGTGGCCTGGAGGGGAATTACCAAGGCTATCAGGAAAATTTGAGGATTTTGATATGTTCATGATTGGATCCTGGGCACAGTGTCATATACATACACATACATTATGTTAAATCTTACCAAATTGTATAGTTTAAACACATACAGTTTGTTTTAGGTTGGTTATATCTTATTAAAGCTTTTCCTTTTTTTTTTTTTTTTTTTTGAGACAAGAGTCTTGCTCTGTCGTCCAGGCTGGAGTGCAGTGGCACGATCTCAGCTCACTGCAACTCCGCCTCCCAGGTTCACGCCATTCTCCTGCCTCAGTCTACTGAATAGCCGGGACTACAGGCACCCGCCACCACACCCAGCTAATTTTTTGTATTTTTAGTAGAGATGGGCTTTCACCGTGTTAGCCAGGATGGCCTTGATCTCCTGACCTTGTGATCCACCCACCTCGACCTCCCAAAGTGCTGGGATTACAGGTGTGAGCCACCGTGCCTGGCCCTTAAAGCTTTTTTTTTTTTTTTGAGACAGAGTCTTGCTCTGTCACCCAGGCTGGAGTGCAGTGGCGAGATCTTGGCTCACTGCAAGCTCTGCCTCCCGGGTTCATGCCATTCTCCTGCCTCAGCCTCCCGAGTAGCTGGGACTACAGGCGCCTGCCACCACGCCTGGCTGATTTTTGTATCTTTTAGTAGAGACGGGGTTTCACCTTGTTAGCCAGGATGGTCTCTTTCCTGACCTCGTGATGCGCCCACCTTGGCCTCCCAAAGTGCTGGTATTACAGGCGTGAGCCACTGCCCCCGGCAAAGCTTTTTTTTTAAAAGTAAGTTTATCTCCTCAGTTGTTTAACTAGGAAAAAAAAGAGTATTTCCTTTTTTAATGGAAATGCTTAATTTTTAGACAAATATTGCTTTCATTTTCTGATTTTCACACAGATGCTGTGAATTCAGGAGATTAAATGTTGCCGTTTCCCTGTTTAGAGAATGGGGCTAATCTCCCAGAGGTGAGCTGGTTTATTCAAGTTCACATGGCTTGGCGATGGAGGTAGAATTGAGAGGTGACAGCGTGCTGGCAGTCCTCACAGCCCTCGCTCCCTCTTGTTGCCTCCTCTGCCTGGGCTCCCACTTTGGTGGCACTTGAGGAGCCCTTCAGCCCACTGCTGCACTGTGGGAGCCCCTTTCTGGGCTGGCCACGGCCGGAGCCCACTCCCTCAGCTTGCAGGGAGGTGTGGAGGGAGAGGTGCGAGCGGGAACTGGGGCTGCGTGCGGCGCTTGCGGGCCAGCTGGAGTTCCAGGTGGGCGTGGGCTTGGCGGGCCCTGCACTCGGAGCAGCCGGCCGGCCCTGCCGGCCCGGGGCAATGAGGGACTTAGCACCCGGGCCAGCGGCTGCGGAGGGTGTACTGGGTCCCCCAGCAGTGCCAGCCCACCCGCGCTGCGCTCGATTTCACACTGGACCTTAGCTGCCTTCCTGCGAGGCAGGGCTCGGGACCTGCAGCCCGCCATGCCTGAGCCTCCCACCCCCTCCATGGGCTCCTGTGCGGCCGGAGCCTCCCTGATGAGTGCCACCCCCTGCTCCACGGCGCCCAGTCCCATTGAACACCCAAGGGCTGAGGAGTGCGAGCGCACGGCGCGGGACTGGCAGGCAGCTCCACCTGCAGCCCTGGTGCAGGATCCACTGGGTGAAGCCAGCTGGGTTCCTGAGTCTGGTGGAGATGTGGAGAACCTCTATATCTAGCTCAGGGATTGTAAATACAAGAATCAGCACCCTGTGTCTAGCTCAGGGTCTGTGAGTGCACCAGTCGACACTCTGTATCTAACCGCCCTGATGGGGCCTTGGAGAACCTTTATGTCTAGCTCAGGGATTGTAAATACACCAATCGGCACCCTGTGTCTAGCTCAGGGTCTGTGAATGCACCAATCGACACTGTATCTAACTACTCTGGTGGGGCCTTGGAAAACCTTTATGTCTAGCTCAAGGATTGTAAATACACCAATCAGCACTCTCTGTATCTAGCTCAAGGTTTGCAAACACACCAATCAGCACCCTGTGTCTAGCTCAGGGTTTGTGAGTGCACCAATTGACACTCTGTATCTAGCTGCTCTGGTGGGGCCTTGGAGAACCTTTGTCTCGATACTCTGTATCTAACTGATCTGATGGGGATGTGGAGAACCTTTATGTCTAGCTCAGGGATTGTAAACGCACCAATCAGCACCCTGTCAAAACAGACCACTCGGCTCTACCAATCAGCAGGACGTGGGTGGGGCCAGATAAAAGAATAAAAGCAGGCTGCCTGAGCCAGCAGTGGCAGCCCACTCGGGTCCCCTTCCACACTGTGGAAGCTTTGTTCTTTCACTCTTTGCAATAAATCTTGCTACTGCTCACTCTTTGGGTCCACACTGCTTTTATGAGCTGTAACACTCACCGCAAAAGTCTGCAGCTTCACTCCTGAAGCCAGCGAGACCACGAGCCCACCGGGAGGAACGAACAACTCCAGACGTGCCGCCTTAAGAGCTGTAACACTCACTGCAAAGGTCTGCAGCTTCACTCCTGAACCAGTGAGACCACGAACCCACCAGAAGAAAGAAACTCCGAACACATCCGAACATCAGAAGGAACAAACTCTGGACACGCCGCCTTTAGAACTGTAACACTCACCGCGAGGGTCCATGGCTTCATTCTTGAAGTCAGTGAGACCAAGAACCCACCAATTCCGGACACAGAATCACAGTCACAGTTCAGGTTTTCTGACTCCTGGAGTAATCACAGTGGCTCCTCTGCTTAGTTACAAGTCTCATGGGGAACATTGCAATTGGGCTGTCAAGAGATTCTGTTTTCATCAGCCTCAATGCAGCCAATAAATCTCCAAGATCATTGTACTTTCATGGGTTACTAGATTTGGAATAAAACCGAAGTTACAAGTGACAGTTTGAAGGAACTTTGAATCACAAAATGCAAAGTGTGTTGTACTCCGGCCACCCCGGATGAATTATTGGCCAGTTTATTGATCATGTTGGGTAATCACTGTAATCCCTAGAGCGCTCAGAGTGAGACCTGTGTAATGGAGCACATGTAATTCTCAATAAAAGCAGAAGCCCATGAAAGGAAGTTTTCCTTGTAACACACTCTCCTTTGAAAATCTCAAATTCCTAGTCAATATCTTGTTACTAGATCAAAACATACAGCTATATTTTCTCTCCAAATATATCTGTAAGTTTTTCCTTTATCTCAAATAAGTCCAGCAACCAGAGAAGGACATGGATTGCTCCTACAGTTCCAAGCTCTGTGCAGTAAGATTTGAATACATGAAAAAAAAACAAAATTATATTTCCTTGCTTTATGCCTCACCAGCCAGGTGCCTTGGGCAAGAGTTTCACCTGAGCACCAATTTTCACACTCTGTCTAAGGGCAGATAACGTTTATGTACGGAACAGTGTTGTTCTTCCAATCCAAGTTTTTCTAATAAACGTGTATAGACGTTTTTTAATTGTTGCTTTTATTTTCAATTTCCTACCCTATACTGTTATTCTCAAAATTTCCAAGCTAGACAAAATTTTCATTCCTTGTTTGTGTTTTCAGCTGGAATCCTGTCTGCAATAACATCACCTCATCTCCAGGCAAACTGGGTTACTCCTCACCCCTCTCTGGTCACCCCGCCTGACTCTGGCCTCAGCCCTGATCCATTCAAGCACTTTCCTCACTGGGATTTACCCAGAATCACAGGTCCCATTTCATGCACTCTTCCTTCAAGCTCCATTTTAAATCTTTTACAAATCTTTTCTGACTACTTAATGAGCCCATTTAGTTCTCTGTCCTCTACCTTCTCACATTATTGGAAGTGCAAGTTTCCTATTTGCTTATCAATTCCAACTTTTACTATCATTTTTTTTTTTTTTTTTTTTTGAGATGGAGTCTCGCTCTGTCGCCCAAGCTGGAATACAATGGCATGATCTTGGCTCACTGCAACCTCTGCCTCCTGGTTTCAAGCGATTCTCCTGCCTCAGCCTCCCGAGGAGCTGGGACTACAGGAACCTGCCACCACGCCTGGCTAAGTTTTGTATTTTTAGTAGAGATGGGGTTTCACCATATCGGTCAGGCTGGTCTTGAACTCCTGAGCTCACCCTCCCAGAGTGTTGGGATTACAGGCGTGAGCCACTGCGCGCAGCCATTACTATCATTTAAGGACATGTCTATTTCCTTCATTTGACAATCAGCATTTGAAGCAGTATTAGATTTTACTCAAGTTTATAGATTATACAAAACCTCTCATCTGGGCAATTCAGTAATATGGAGCAGATACAAAGAGGTGTGAGGGAAAAACTATTATACCATTAAATTCTGCCTGCTTTTGAACTTTATGTAAAAATGGGGCTATGCTGCATGTATTTTGTACTGACTGGCTTTTTTTTTTTGAGATGGAGTCTCGCTCTGTCACCCATGGAGTGCAGTGGCCAATCTCGGCTCACTGCAAGCTCCGCCTCCCGGGTTCATGCTAACATGGTGAAAGCCCATCTCTACTAAAAATACAAAAAATTAGCTGGGTGTGGTGGCGGGTGCCTGTAGTCCCAGCTACTCAGGAGACTGAGTCAGGAGAATGGCGTGAACCTGGGAGGCAGAGCTTGCAGTGAGCTGAGATCGTACCACTGCACTCCAGCCTGGGCGACAGAGCGAGACTCTGTCTCAAAAAAAAAAAAAGGAAAAAGCTTTAATAAGATATAACCAACATAAAATAAACTGCATGTGTTTAGACTATACAATTTGGTAAGATTTAACATAATGTGTGTATATGTATATGAAACATTTACATCTGTAAATGTCCTTGTGTACCTGAAAATAATTTGTCTTCCAGCACTGTTGGGTCTGGTGTTACATGTGTATATATTTGGTCAAATTATTAAATGTTTGATATTCAAGTCTTCTCTATCATTATCAATTTCTTCATGCTTATCATCTCCTGAGAGAGGTATATATTCTTAGTTATGTCAACTTTTAAAAATACATTCACAGCTATAGTGTAGAAGTTGCAAAAGATGCATAAAAGTTTTAAATTATTATATCTTCCTAGTTAACTGGAACTTAAATCAATAAGAAGCCCCCTCCACGTTCATCCATGTTGGAGCAAATGACAGAATTTCCTTCTTTTTTAAGGCTGTATGGTATTCTATTGTGCGTGTATACCACTATATACCATATCATCTTTATCCATTCATCTGTTAATGGACATTTAGGTTGATTCCATAAGTTGGCTGTTGTGAATAATGCCGCAATGAACATGGCAGTGCAGACATCTCTTCGACATACCTAGTTCAATATTTTGGATAAATACCCAGAAGTGGGATCTCTGGCTCTTATTTAGTCTATTTTTAGTTTTTTGAAAAACTTCCAGAAAGGCAGGGACAGAAAGACAAATAATGCATGTCTTCACTTATAGGTGGAATCTAAATCACTTGGACTCCTAGAAGCAGCATAGAATAGGATGGTGGTTACCAGAGGCTGGGGTTGGGGGCCTTGAGGAGATATTGGTCAAAGAGTATCGAGTCTTAGGAGAAATGTTTTGCTTGGAGATCTAGTACACGGCATGGTGAATGCAGTTAATAATAGTGTATTGTATATTTCAAAGTTGCTCGGGTAGTAAATTTCAGATCCTCTAACTACCAAAAAGGAAAGCATTTGAAGAAATGGATATGTCAGTTAGTTTGATTGAATTGTTATGAATATATTATATTCATAAGTCATAACATCACTTTGTGCACCACAAATATATACAATTATAATTTGCCAATTTACAATAAAATAAAATTCTTAAAAAGAAAACATAAAAAAGCACCCCGTCAGCCGGGCGCGGTGGCTCAGGCCTGTAATCCCAGGACTTTGGGAGGCTGAGGCCGATCATCTGAGGTCAGGAGTTTGAGACCAGTCTGGCCAATATGGTGAAACCCCATCTCTACTAAAAATACAAAAAATAAATAAAAAATTAGCCAGGCATGGTGGCGGGCACCTGTAATCCCAGCTACTCAGGAGGCTGAGGCAGGAGAGTCACTTGAACCTGGGAAGAGGAGGTTGTAGTGAGCCGAAATCATGCCATTGCACTCCAGCCTGGGTGAAGAGCAAAACGCCATTTCAAAAAAAAGAAAAAGAAGAGAAAATGTTCCTATTCCTGTGAACCTCATATTTGTGTGTGTGTGTGTGTGTGTGTGTGTGTGTGTGTGTGAGTGAGAGAGAGAGATAAACAATAAACAATAGATACAATAAGCAAATTAAGTAGCATTCTAGAAAGCGATAAATGCTAGGGAAAAGAGAAAAATAGAGCAGAGTAATGCAGCTGGGAGCGCAGGACTGCAGGGTTACGGAGGGAGCTGCAGTATTCACTAGGGTGGGTCTCATAGAGAAAGCCACATAGTGAATATGGGGGGCAGCAGGGATTTAGCCAAATAGATGTCTGAGAGAAGAGCATGTAGGGTGGCAGAAACTTCCAGTACAGTGCTCTAAAGCAGCAGGAATGGTCAGGAAGCCAGTGGAGAGCACAGAAGATGAAGTCAGAGTGGTGACAAGTGCAAGGGCAGAAGGAGAGCAGGGCAGGAGACGCGAGGGGTGGGCGGGGTGGCGGGGGGGGGCGGTCCTTAAGGACCATTGTAAAGACTCCAGCTTTTACTCCGGGTGAAATGGGAAGGCATCTCAGAATATTTTTAGCAGAGAACTGTTATGGTCTGACTTAACATTTTAAAAGGATCACCCTGGATACTGTAAGAAAAACAATCTTGAGAGCCAATGATAGAAATGGGGGGACAGAAGCCAGTGATCCAGGTGAGAAGTGACACTGGCTCAGAGCTGCACCTTGGCAGTGGGAAGTGAGTCCTGGAGAGAGGTTTTAGAGTCACTCGCACTTCCTGATGGATTGAGAAAGCGGTGTTTGGATTGAGCAACTGGGGCTTTGATGACATTGCCATCAAATGAGATGAAAAGGCGTTCAAGTGCAGCAAGGTTTATTTTTGTTTTGTTTTGTTTGTTGTTGCTTGTCTTTTGAAGGGGAAAGACGGGTTTAGAATGTGTGTAAATTTGAATTGTCCAACAGATATCCAAGTGGTGATGCCAAGTAAGTAGTTTGATATATGAATTTGGTGTTTAGGGCAGAGGTGTGGATTGAAGATAGACATTCTGGAGCCTCTGGCACAGAGGAAGTGTATAGCTGTCACTCCAGACTTTTTTTATTATTATTATTATACTTTAAGTTCTAGGGTATATGTGCAGAACGTACAGGTTTGTTACATATGTATACATGTGCCATGGTGGTTTGCTGCACCCATCAACTCGTCGTTTACATTAGGTATTTCTCCTAATGCTATTGTGTCCGGAATTGGTGGGTTCTTGGTCTCACTGACTTCAAGAATGAAGCCGTGGACCCTCGCGCTGAGTGTTACAGTTCTAAAGGCGGCGTGTCCGGAGTTTGTTCCTTCTGATGTTCGGATGTGTTCGGAGTTTCTTCCTTCTGGTCGGTTCGTGGTCTCGCTGGCTCAGGAGTGAAGCTGCAGACCTTCGTGGTGAGTGTTACAGCTCATAAAATCAGCATGGACCCAAAGAGTGAGCAGTAGCAAGAGTTATTGCAAAGAGTGAGGCCGGGCGCTGTGGCTCACGCTTGTAATCCCAGCACTTTGGGAGGCCGAGGCGGGCGGATCATGAGGTCAGTAGATCGAGACCACGGTGAAACCCCGTCTCTACTAAAAATACAAAAAAATTAGCCGGGCGTGGTGGTGGGCGCCTGTAGTCCCAGCTACTCAGAGAGGCTGAGGCAGGAGAATGGCTTGAACCCGGGAGGCGGAGCTTGCAGTGAGCCGAGATTGCGCCACTGCACTCCAGCCTGGGTGACAGAGCAAGACTCTGTCTCAAAAAAAAAAAAAAAAAAAAAGATTTATTGTAAAGAGTGAAAGAACAAAGCTCCCACAGTGTGGAAGGGGACCCGAGCAGGTTGCCACTGCTGGCTCAGGCAGCCTGCTTTTATTCTCTTATCTGGCCCCACCCACGTCCTGCTGATTGGTAGAGCCGAGTGGTCTGTTCTGACAGGGCGCTGATTGGTGCATTTACCATCCCTGAGCTAGATATAAAGGTTCTCCACGTCCCCATTAGATCAGTTAGATACAGAGTATCTACACAAAGGTTCTCCAAGGCCCCACCAGAGCAGCCAGACACAGAGTGTCGATTGGTGCACTCACAAACCCCGAGCTAGACACAGGGTGCTGATTGGTGTGTCTGCAAACCTTGAGCTAGATACAGAGAGTGCTGATTGGTGTATTTACAATCCTTGAGCTAGACATAAAGGTTTTCCAAGGCCCCACCAGAGTAGCTAGATACAGAGTGTCGATTGGTGCATTCACAGACCCTCAGCTAGACACAGGGTGCTGATTGGTGTATTTACAATCCCTGAGCTAGATATAAAGGTTCTCCACATCTCCACCAGACTCAGAAGCCCAGCTGGCTTCACCCAGTGGATCCTGCACCAGGGCTGCAGGTGGAGCTGCCTGCCAGTCCCGCGCCGTGTGCTCGCACTTCTCAGCCCTTGGGTGTTCAATGGGACTGGGCGCCGTGGAGCAGGGGGTGGCGCTCATCAGGGAGGCTCGGGCCGCACAGGAGCCCATGGAGGGGGTGGGAGGCTCAGGCATGGCGGGCTGCAGGTCCCGAGCCCTGCCCCATGGGAAGGCAGCTAAGGCCCGGTGAGAAATCGAGCGCAGCACCGGTGGGCTGGCACTGCTGGGGGACCCAGTACACCCTCCACATCCGCTGGCCCGGGCGCCAAGCCCCTCATTGCCCAGGGCCAGCCCGCTCCGAGTGAGGGGCCCACCAAGCCCACGCCCACCTGGAACTCCAGCCGGCCCGCAAGCACCGAGCACAGCCCTGGTTCCCGCTCGCGCCTCTCCCTCCACACCTCCCTGCAAGCTGAGGGAGCCAGCTCCCGCCTTGGCCAGCCCAGAAAGGGGCTCCCACAGTGCAGTGGTGGGCTGAAGGGCTCCTCAAGTGCCACCAAAGTGGGAGCCCAGGCAGAGGAGGCGCCGAGAGCAAGCGAGGGCTGTGAGGACTGCCAGCACACTGTCGCCTCTCACTATCCCTCCCCCAGCCCCCCACCCCCTGACAGGCCCCGGTGTGTGATGTTCCCCACCCTGTGTCCATGTGTTCTCGTTGTTAAATTCCCACCTATGAGTAAGAACATGCGATGTTTGGTTTTCTGTCCTTGTGATAGTTTGCCAAGAATGATGGTCTCCAGCTTCATCCATGTCCCTGCAAAGGACATGAACTCATCCTTTCTTATGGCTGCATAGTATTCCATAGTGTATATGTGCCACATTTTCTTACTCCAGTCTACCATTGATGGACATTTGGGTTGGTTCCAAGTCTTTGCTATTGTGAATAGTACCACAATAAACATATATGTACATGTGTCTTTATAGTAGCATGATTTATAATCCTTTGGGTACATACCCAGTAATGGGATGGCTGGGTCAAATTGTATGTCTAGTTCTAGATCCTTGAGGAATCACCGCACTGTCTTCTGCAATAGTTGAACTAATTTACAATCCCACCAACAGTGTAAAAGTATTCCTATTTCTCCACATCCTCTCCAGCACCTGTTGTTTCCTGGCTTTTTAATGATCACCATTCTAACTGGCGTGAGATAGTATCTCATTGTGGTTTTGATTTGCATTTCTCTGATGACCAGTGATGATGAGCATTTTTTCGTGTGTCTGTTGGCTGCATAAATGTCTTCTTTTGAGAAGTGTCTGTTCATATCCTTTGCCCACTTTTTGATGGGGTTGTTTTTTTCTTGTAAATTTAAGTTCTTTGTAGATTCTGAATATTAGCCCTTTGTCAGATGGGTAGATTGCAGAAATTTTCTCCCATTCTGTAGGTTGCTTGTTCACTCTGATGGTAGTTTCTTCCACTGTGCAGAAGCTCTTTAGTTTAATTAGCTCTCATTTGTCAATTTTGACTTTTGTTGCCATTGTTTTTGGTGTTTTAGACATGAAGTCTTTGCCCATGCCTATGTCCTGAATGGTATTGCCTAGGTTTTTTTCTAGGGTTTTATGGTTTGAGGTCTTACATTTAAGTCTTTAATCCATCTTGAGTTAATTTTTGTATAAGGTGTAAGAAAGGGATCCAGTTTCAGCTTTCTACATATGGTTAGCCAGTTTTCCCAGCACCGTTTATTAAATAGGGAATCCTTTCCTCATTTCTTGTTTTTGTCAGGTTTGTCAACGATCAGATGGTTGTAGATGTGTGGTGTTATTTCTAAGGCCTCTGTTCTGTTCCATTGGTCTATATATTTGTTTTGGTTCCAGTACCATGCTGTTTTGGTTTCTGTAGCATTGTAGTATAGTTTGAAGTCAGGTAGTGTGATGCCTCCAGCTTTGTTCTTTTTGCTCAGGATTGTCTTGGCTATGTGGGCTCTTTTTTGGTTCCATATGAAATTTAGAGTAGTCTTTTTCAATTCTGTGAAGAAAGTCATTGGTAGCTTGATGGGGATGAATCTATAAATTGAATCTATAAATTATCTTGGGAAGTATGGCCATTTTCACAATATTGATTCTTCCTATCCATGAGTATGGAATGTTCTTCCATTTGTTTGTGTCCTCTTTGATTTTGTTGAGCAGTGGTTTGTAGTTCTCCTTGAAGAGGTCCTTCACATCCCTTGTAAGTTTGATTCCTAGGAATTTTATTCTCTTTGTAGCAATTGTGAATGGAAGTTCACTCATGATTTGGCTCTCTGTTTGTCTGTTATTGGTGTATAGGAATGCTTGTGATTTTTGCACATCGATTTTTCATCCTGAGACTTTGCTCAAATTGCTTATCAGCTTAAGGATATTTTCGGCTGAGACGATGGGGTTTTCTAAATATACAATCATGTCATCTGCAAACAGGGACAATTTGACTTCCTCTTTTCCTAATTGAATACCCTTTATTTCTTTCTCTTGCCTGATTGCCCTGGCCAGAACTTCCAACACTATGTTGAATAGGAGTGGTGAGAGAGGGCATCCTTGTCTTGTGCGGGTTTTCAAAGGGAATGCTTCCAGTTTTTGCCCATTCAGCATGATACTGGCTGTAGGTTTGTCATAAATAGCTCTTATTATTTTGAGATACGTTCCATCAGTA
This sequence comes from Symphalangus syndactylus, assembly GCF_028878055.3. Lineage (NCBI taxonomy): Eukaryota > Metazoa > Chordata > Mammalia > Primates > Hylobatidae > Symphalangus > Symphalangus syndactylus. The sequence goes on along the minus strand of NC_072423.2, from coordinate 73,147,506 downwards.
CCTAGTTTATTGAGAGTTTTTAGCATGAAGGGCTGTTGAATTTTGTCAAATGCCTTTTCTGCATCTATTGAGATAATCATGTGGTTTTTATCATTGGTTCTGTTTGTGTGATGGATTATGTTTATTGATTTGTGTTTGTTGAACCAGTCCTGCAACCCAGGGATGAAGCTGACTTGATCGTGGTGGATAAGCTTTTTGATGTGCTGCTGGATTCGGTTTGCCAGTATTTTATTGAGGATTTTTGCAACAATGTTCATCAGGGATATTGGTCTAAAATTGTCTCTTTTTGTTGTGTCTCTGCCAGGCTTTGGTATCAGGAATGATGCTGGCCTCATAAAATGAGTGAGGGAGGATTCCCTCTTTTTCTATTGATTGGAATAGTTTCAGAAGGAATGGTAACAGCTCCTGTTTGTACCTCTGGTAGAATTCGACTGTGAATCCATCTGGTCCTGGACTTTTTTTGGTTGGTAGGCTATTAATTATTGCCTCAATTTCAGAGCCTGTTATTGGTCTATTCAGAGATTCAACTTCTTCCTTGTGTAGTCTTGGGAGGGTGTATGTGTAGAGGAATTTATCCATTTCTTCTAGATTTTCTAGTTTATTTGCGGAGAGGTGTTTATAGTATTCTCTGATGGTAGTTTGTATTTCTGTGGGATTGGTGGTGATATCCCCCTTATCATTTTTTATTGCATCTATTTGATTCTTCTCTCTTTTCTTCTTTATTAGTCTTGCTAGCAGTCTATCTATTTTGTTGATCTTTTCAAAAAACTAGCTCATTTTCATTTATTTTTTGAAGGATTTTTTTTGTGTCTCTATCTCCTTCAGTTCTGTTCTGATCTTAGTTATTTCTTGCCTTCTGCTAGCTTTTGAATTTGTTTGCTCTTGTTTCTGTAGTCCTTTTTTTTTTTTTTTTTGAGACGGAGTCTTGCTCTGTCGCCCAGGCTGGAGTGCAGTGGTGCGATCTCGGCTCACTGCAAGCTCCACCTCCCGGGTTCACACCATTCTCCTGTCTCAGCCTCCCCAGTAGCTGGGATTACAGGCACCCGCCAGCACGCCCGGCTAATTTTTTTGTATTTTTAGTAGAGACGGGGGTTTCACCGTGTTAGTCAGGATGGTCTCGATCTCCTGACCTCGTGATCCACCCATCTTGGCCTCCCAAAGTGCTGGGATTACAGGTGTGAGCCACCGCGCCCGGCCTTCTGTAGTACTTTTAATTGTGATGTTAGGGTGTCGATTTTAGATCTTTCTTGCTTTCTCTTGTGGGCATTTAGTGCTATAAATTTCCCTCTACACATTGCTTTAAATGTGTCCCAGAGATACTGGTATGTTGTGTCTTTGTTCTCATTGGTTTCAAAGAACATCTTTATTTCTGCCTTCATTTTGTTATTTACCCAGTAGTCATTCAGCAGCAAGTTGTTCAGTTTCCATGTAGTTCTGCGGTTTTGAGTGAGTTTCTGCTTTTGTTTGTTTGTTTTTGAGATGGAGTCTCACTCTATCGCCCAGGCTCGAGTGCAGTGGCGCTATCTCGGCTCACTGCAAGCTCCTCCTCCCAGGTTCATGCCATTCTCCTGCCTCATCCTCCCAAGTACCTGGTGGCACCCGCCACCATGCCCAGCTGATTTTTTTGTATTTTTAGTAGAGACAGGGTTTCACTATGTTAGCCAGGATTGTCTCGATCTCCTGACCTCATAATCCTCCTGCCTCGGCCTCCCAAAGTGCTAGGATTACAGGTGTGAGCCACCGTGCCCGGCCCACCACAGATATGTTTTTAAAGACATATGTAGGGAGGGCAAAAGAACAAAATAAAAGAACTAAGGTCTTCCATGAGGCACAGAGGGTTAAGTTGGAGATGGGATTAATTAACTGTCCAGCCAGAGATGGCGAGCGTCTCACATGGCCACACAGTTCTGTGGCCAGCACAGGTGCATTTAAAAGGCTTGGGCAGGATAGACAGTCCCAAATAATCCCTGCTGGAGGTAGCCAGGACTCCAAATTTGGATCCTGTTCCAGAAATTACACACGTTAAGACTTAATTTGTTTTTCATCCATCAGATTCTGCTAATGAAAACTAATTGCCTTGAAACTCATTTTCTACATGTTTGTATCAGAAACTTTGTAGCTAACCCTGAATTACTGGATTTGTATTTCTGCCTGCAAATTCAAACAACTGTGAGTGTTACAGTGTCTGGTTCAATGCTTGATCTTCTCTTTGATCATTTTGTTGGATGTGAAAAATGGTAGGTTAATATTGAATGTTAACCAACTCTCGATGGCTTACATTTCTCAATTTGCTTTGGTGGTAGCTTGCATCTAATATGGTAAGTGAATGCAGTTAGACTGTGGATGAATAATATTAACACATGTTCATATTCAGTACTGGTAGAGTTTGAAGACGTGATTTCTCCTCTGTCAAACCTTCTCCACAATCTTTTTTTAGACAAAACCTCACTCTGTCACCAGGCTGGAGTACAGTGGTGCAATCTCAGCTCACTGCAACCTCCGCCTCCTGGGTTAAAGTGATTCTCCTGTCTCAGCCTCTCGAATAGCTGGGACCACAGGCACGCGCCACCACGCCCAACTAATTTTTGCATTTTTAGTAGAGACGGGGTTCCACCATGTTGGCCAGGATGGTCTCGATCTCTTGACCTTGTGATCCGCCCACCTTGGCCTCCCGAAGTTCTGAGACTAAAAGCGTGAGCCACCGTGCCAGGCCATCAAATCTTGATTGATTTGATTTCTCTATACAACTTGTGTCTCTGAGTAATTTGGCCTTTGGGTCTCTTTCAGTTTAACTTTCAAAGTCTTCTGGGTATCTTTTTTCTCTTGTCTCATATTAACTCAGAATTATGCAGAATAATTTTCCATTTAGATGAGTGAGGCAACTAGGAAAGGCAGTAATTGATGTCACAAATATCTTCTAAGCCTGGTTCAGACTCAAAGAAAGTTTTGAAAAGGAAAATTGGATATGTTTTTCTTTTCTTGGCATTTCATCATTTTCCCCAAATGTATTAGTGGCAGTTATTGAGCCATATTTATTAATTTCTCATGAAAATTAAGTTACAATATTTTGTTCTTACCAGTAGTCTAGCAAAATAAGCTATTCCTTTAATAAACCCTGGGGATTATATTTTGATGTTAAGATGAGTGAGTGTTTTAAGATAATTAAATTCACTTTTATCTGTGTTTATTCAGATTTCATTATTTAAATGTATGCATGATAGTATAAAGTATTTCAATTACAAAAAGAATAACCAATATATTATGTAACTTCTTCCTAATTGATAATTAATATTTTCACTTACAGTTTTTTATTCTGTCTGTGAAAATCTACAATAAAATGAGGTTTAAATCTGAATTCGTGCTCACTTCACAGGGTTCCTGTTAGCTAGTGTGAGCAGGTAGTACCCCCATTATGTCGCTAAGGGGAGCTGTTGGTCCTTCATTACTCAGTAAACCAGTGCTGGCCTCTGCCTGGTCTGTGAAGCTACTTTCTGATTAGGAGTGGTTCATTATCATTTCATGCTTGGCACAATTATGAAAGAACTCTGTAATCATTCAGAGAGACAGCAAAGCAACTAGGAAAAAGAAGCTGATAAACTCAATCAGATATGTTGAAAACTTCTGAAGAATATTCAGCTGGCTCAGAGCTCATCATCAAATCCTAACAACTTCTCTAACAGAGAAAGTAAAATTATGAAAATTCCATACAAGGAACACATTTCATTAAAGTTGAAAGGGATGGTAGGTTAAGAGTTACATGATGAATGGCCCCAAAACTGCTTATTAGAGAATAAACGGCCATGAAAATGTTGTCAATCAACCAGGCCTACTTTTTTCTTTTTTCTTTTTCAATCCAATTCAAAAAACCTGGTTATACCCGGCCCTCACCAACCAGGCAGTGTAAGGGAGGTTATATGAATACTGACAGATGAATTTTTGTTGGCTTGATAAACCCGTTTTGTAACTGCAGAATCTCAGCCGCATTTGGATGTCTTCCCCCAATTCTAGAATCTTCTTGGAGCACATCTGCTCTCGGGGGCCCCATGTTTGCTCCTGCACGCTCCATTTTTTATCAACCTCCTTTTTCCTCAACTCAGTTTCCAGGCCTATCTGTGGGTATCCTCAGTCTCACTTGAAGGTAAGGAGGATGGTTCTTCGAAAACGTTAAACTAATGGATTTCTCACTTCTTTCCCCTGGAAGTCACATCCCACAGCAGTCACTAGACCATTTTGGAAGTGGGGAAGGTAGATCAGAAAGAGAAATGGGGGCCGAGCATGGTGGCTCATGCCTGTAATCCCAGCACTTCAGGAGGCTGAGGCAGGTGGATCACCTGAGGTCGAGAATTCAAGACCAGCCTGACCAACATGGAGAAACCCAGTCTCTACTAAAAATACAAAATTAGCTGGGTGTGGTGGCCCAGGAGGTGGAGATTGCAGTGAGTTGAGATCACGCCATTGCACTCCAGCCTGGGCAACAAGAGCAAAACTCTGTCTCAAAAAAAAAAAAAAAAAGAAAAGAAAAAGAAAAAGAAGGAAAGAGAAATGTGTCTGGGCGTGGTGGTTCACACCTGTAATCCCAGCACTTTGGAAGACCAAGGCCGGCGGATGGCTTGAGCCTAGGCATTTGAGACCAGCCTGGGCAACATGGCGAAACCCTGTCTCTACCAAAAGTACAAAAAGGAATCTGGCACAAGCCTGTAGGCCCAGCTAATTGGGAGGCTGAGGCGGGAGGATTGCTTGAGCCCGGGAGGTTGAGGCTGCAGTGAGCCGTGATGGCACCACTGCACTCCAGCCTGGGTGACAGAGTGAGATGTTAGCTCAAAGAAAAGAAAAAAGAAAAAGAGAAACGATAAGAAAATTTCCATCTAGAAAGAGAAAGGAAGTGACAATGGGAGCTTCTGGCTCGTGCAGGGAACAGGCTTGAGCACGGGGGAGATGGTAGAAAAGGGGTCTGTTAAGGGCTAAACTGTGTTCCCCAACTCATTTGCTGCAGTCCAAACCCCAGTACCTCAGAATATGGCTGTGTTTGCAGAGGGCTCTTTCAGGAGGGGATTGAGGTAAAATGAAGTCATTAGGGTGGGCCCAGATCCAATCTGACTGGTGTCATAAGAAGAGGAAATTTGGACACAGAGACCCACACAGAGGGATGACCATTGAGGACACAGGGCGAAGACAGCCATCCAAGCCAAGGAGAGGCCTCACCAGAACCCAACCCTGCCAACACCTTGGTCTTGGACTTTAGCCTCCAGAACTCAGAGGAAATAAGTTTCTGTTGCTTCAGGCTCCTACCCCATGATTCTTTGCTATGACACCTGCAGCAGACTGAGACAGGCCTGCCTGACTGTCCCTCCTGGCCACCAGGTTGTGGCCTGACTATGAACAGGCTGATGGGCGCTGAGGGCAGAAGCTCCCTTGTCTTGCTTCCCATTGGGATTCTGGGCAGAAAACCTCTTAGCATTCTTGATCCAACATGAGGTTCCTGTTAGTGTGCAATCCGTAGCATCGCTGGGCATGGAAGGACACATCTTCAGCTGCCCAGTTCTCCCTCAGCTCCTGGGATGCCCGGCAGGTCCCTAATCCTGGTGTGGGCCACATGGAGGGTCCAGAAGGCCACTCACTTGCGGGATGATGAGCTGAGGGGGACAGTGGTTGCTATGAGGGAAAAACCTGGGCCCCGTAGGCCAACACAGCAGAGCGACTGCCCCAGCTAGGGAGCTCATGGAGTCACAGTTGGCTTCTGCTCTTTGGAGAGGGAGGTGGGGCCAGGCCAGCAGGAAGAGGCCAGGCCAGCTGACCTAAGAGGGTGGTGGCAGTAGATGGCAGCAGTGATCAATGACCAGGGTGACAGTCACTGTGGCTTAGAGGCCAAGGACCCCGAGAGCAGCACAGTCCCCAGCTCCAGAGCCCAGGTTTCCTTGCCCAGGCACCGTTGGAAGACAAGGGAGAGGGTGTGGGTGTGGGGTGCTGAAGGAGGGAGCGTTTTCCGGTCAAAGGCAAACTGCAGCAGATGCATCATTCCCTTCGGGGCACGGGAGGGAAACTATAGCTTTCCTAGGAATCTGCAACTTCCCATGCAGGGAGCCCAAGGGTGGCAAACTCAGCCCTGGATTCCAGGGCCAGCCACCACTTCTGCTAAACTGCAAAAATGTCCCAGGTGTCATCTGGGCACCATGCCCAAATGGTGGAATTTCACTACTGGGAGATGGCATAATCACTTGTCCTTTGTGAAACGTCCCCACGGTCCTTCTTCCTCTTCTTCTTCTTTTTTTTTTTTGACACAGTCTTGCTCTGTCTCCCAGGCTGGATTGCAGTGGCATGATCTCGGCTCACTGCAACCTCCACCTCCGTGGTTCAAGCAATTCCCCTGCCTCAGCCTCCTGAGTAGCTGGGACTACAGGCGCACGCCACCATACCCGGCTAATTTTTTGTATGTTTAGTAGAGACGGGGTTTCACCATGTAGGCCACACTGGTCTGGAACTCCTGACCTCAGGCAATCCACCCGCTTCGGCCTCCCAAAGTGCTAGGATTACAGGCGTGAGCCACTGTACCCGGCCCCCCCTTTTTTTAATCTCCCTTTTCTCTTTTCTTTCTGTGTTATCAAATGCTAACTCCCCAAGGTGTCACCAAAACAATCTGTTGATAAGCACACAAAGCCCTGTAGATTCTGACTCTAAGGAAGAAGAGGCAGAGGGAGGAGGACAAAGCTGGTATCTTTGTTGAGATGCTGAAGTCTGATTCCAGGTGGGTTTTTCCATTGAATGGGGCCTATATTAGGCTTGGGTGAGGACCATGTTTTAATAGGTGAGGATTGTGGGATGACACAGCAAACCGGTGAATTTGAGGCAGGGTTAAAAGAGACTTGAGAGGGTTTGATGTTTTGTATTGAAAAGCTGATAGGTCTTTGCAGAAGATGCTGAAAAGATAAAGTTATCTACAGCTCTCTGGCAAGAGTTTTCTGGAATAGTAAACTCATGTTGACGAGGACAAATAGGCCAGTGAAGTCGCGTTAATGTAGACAGTGAGCTGTGTGGTGTAGACAGTCCCGGTTCTCAATCTGGTACAAGAAAGCCCTGGTCCAGAGGCGGATGAGGCAGCGTGGCCAAGCAGAGCAGGTCTGCCTGGGCTCAACAGGGCTCTGTCGCTTATGGTTTGTGAGAATTGGGGATAGTTGCCTCACCTCAGTGCCTAGAAGATAGCAAGTTCTTGCTGTTAATCTTATCAGAATCTATTCTCAGCCTTCAAAGGACTTCAGCATTCATGGAGAAATCAGATGTTCCGCAGGCGGGGCCTGAGAGACCCGGGCTCACCTCCCGGCATATCCTTGGGCAATCAGGTTGCCGCACATCCAGCCCTACGGCTCCCCGCCTGCAGTCTCTTCCGTGTGCTTCACAGGGCTGTCATGGAGAGCGCATGGAAAATCACACATGCTCAATTCTGGAGCCTTCTGCTATGAACGGCATCCCTAAGGGGCCTCCCCTTCACTCCCTCCATCTCTCTCACCTCCCCTTCCCCACCCCGTCTCCATTCCTCTGCCAGTTGCTCCCCTCCCACGCCTCTTCCTTTTCTCCCGTGCCTGCCTGTGCCTCTGTTTACCCTTTCTGTGTATGTTTGGTTTCTTTTCAGGGTAAAACCCTTATTCTAGGCCTATGTTTGTCTAGTTTCAGCTGAAGACACCACATACGTTTACCATAGCTTGGGTTTGGCAACAGAGTCCTAGGGTCAGACCCAGGCTAGCTAGCTGTGCAGATGGAGGTAAGGTACCTAAGGCTGCGCCATCTGTTTCCACATCTTAACAATGACACAGTGCCTGCTGCGTATAGAGGTGTATTCACGTTGGCCGGCACAGGCAGATGAAGGAATTCTTGACTCACCTCCCAAGGTCTCCCAAGTAGACCACGGGCACTACTTTGTCGGTGGCTTTGGGGTCTGTTGGACTAGTGGGCCAGGCTGTCTGCGTCCCAGTCGTGGCTCCACCCCTCAGGGCCAGGTTAGTGAGGCGCTGAGGAGCCCACTTGGCACAAAACTTAAGGGGCCACCAAAAAGCTCTGTAATCAAGCTGGATAATATCTTAATGCAGTCCTTCTAAGGACCTTATTGGCAAACTACAGCTCACAGGCTGGCCTCCTGTTTTATAAGTCATGTTTTATTTCAGAGCTGAGATTCGGGAAGCTCATTTATTCGGCAGATACCCGGTATTAATGAGGCTGAAGTCTGCATCTGCTGGGGAGACCCATTCTGCCTCCGTGGCCCCTCTGCCCAAGAAGCGTTTGCCATAGGCACTTGATCATCCTCTACCCACTCCCAGAAGCACAGCAACATGGAGAAGGCTGGCAGTGGGGGCTGGGAGTGAAGGGAGAGGACAAGGCTGAGGAGTGTGGCTCTTCTGCCCTGGTAGCCCTGTGTCTCCCGGGTTCTTACCTGTCCTATCTCTTTCTCCTTGCTTTTTGTCCTGTATTTCCAATTCATTTAATAAGCAGTGTGTTTCAAACACTGTAACCTGTGAGCCTCTCTGTTCCTTGGTGTCTGTGACAGCTTGCCTGGCAGTGAACTTGGAGGCTCCCACTGCTTCAAGGAACTTTCCATAGGAGAGGCGTTTTGGCCTCCTCCCTAGTGTTCAATTGATCCAGGACTTTTCTTATTTTGGGTGAGTCTAGATAAACAGGCCAAATACAGCACCATCAGGAAAAGACAAAGAATGCAGTGACTAGGCCAGGTGCGGTGGCTCACGCCTGTAATCCCAGCACTTTGGGAGGCTGAGGCGGGCGGATCAGGAGGTCAAGAGATTGAGACTATGCTGGCCAACGCGGTGAAACCCTGTCTCTACTAAAAATACAGAAAATGAGCTAGGTGTGGTGGCAGGCACCTGTAGTCCCAGCTACTCGGGAGGCTAAGGCAGGAGAATGGCATGAACCCGGGAGGCAGAGCTTGCAGTGAGCCGAGATCGTGCCACTGCACTCCAGCCTGGGTGACAGAGCAAGACTCCCATCTCAAAAAAAAAAGAAAAAAAAAAAGAACTAATTCTCAGTTGCTGCAGACACCAGAGTGGGAAAATCAAGAAGTACCTCCATGGAGTGGCCCCCAGACACAGGAGCCCCTGCAGGGCTCCTCAATATTCTAGATTAAAAAAGACTTTAGGGTTGGGCACGGTGGCTCACACCTGTAATCCCAGTATTTTGGGAGGCCAAGGCGGGTGGATCACCTGAGGTCAGGAGTTCGAGTCCAGCCTGGCCAACGTGGTGAAACCCCACCTCTACTAAAAATACAAAAAATTAGCTGGGTATGGTGGTGGGCCCTGTAATCCCAGCTACTTGGGAGGCTGAGGCAGGAGAATTGCTTGAGCCTGGTAGGCAGAGGCTGCAGTGAGCAGAGATCACGCCATTGCACTCCAGCCTGGGTGACAGAGTGAGACTCTGTCTCAAAAAAGAGACTTTAGCAAGATTCAATGAGATTGCTCAGATTGCATGCGGTTGAGATAAACAGGCTCCCCCGCCACTCCCACCACACATATCCTCTCCTTAGCTAATAGGGCTTGTAAAGACTCTCCCTGAGCCTAATCACAGTATCAGCAAAGTCAGGCCCCCATAACCTACAATTCTACATCAGCTGCTGAGCCACTTTTTTTTTTTTTTTTTCTTGAGACAGGTGTCCCTCTGCTGCCCAGGTTGGCGCTCAGTAGTGTGATCCTGGCTCACTGCAACCTCCACTTCCCAGGTTCAAGTGATCCTCCCACCTCAGCCTCCCAAGTAACTGGGCCAGGCATGCACCACCACGCCCAGCTAAGTTTTGTAATTTTGGTAGGGACGGGGCCTCACTATGTTGCTCAGGCTGGTTTCAAGCTCCTGACCTCAAGCCATCCTCCTGCCTCGGCCTCCCAAAGTGCTGAGATTACAAGTGTGAGCCACTGCACCTGGCTGTGAGCCGCAATTTTCACAGAAAACCAACCAGGGCTCCAAAAGATCCAGCAACTTAAAACAATGCAACATTCCAAAGTGCAAGGTGAAGTTATCTTCTCCCCAGTGCTTTCGGAACCAAGGAAATATTCAGCTGATGCATGTTCCTGCCCTCGAAGGCATAGTGGCCCCTCCCCTTCCCACTGACAAGGGGCATGTCTTCTTCCCTCCAGCAAAACTATAGGCTTGAAGGCCAGCCTGGCTGTTGTCTTGAGAGAAAAGTTTCCAGATTCCCCAGCCCTGTCTTAGCCAGCAACCAGCAAGGAAGGCTGTGCTGCTCAGAGCAAATCCCTGGGCTTGGCCAGCCTCCAGGTGGGGCTGGGTGTCGTTACTGGGCTGAGGGCAGCCTGGGGAGGCGGGGGGCGCTCGGGTCACTTGGGCTCCCGTGCCTTGGTTTCTTCATCCATAGGGAAGAGAGGATATTAGATAAAATATGTGTGAAGGCTAAATTGGCCAATATGAGCACCTTCCCACCTGGGCACCTGCTAAGTGCTTCATATACATGAGCCATCATGGTATGGGGTGGGGGGGCCACTCTTTGCCATAGGGGAGAGAATGGGAGAGACATCGCGAAAAAGGCAAACAGAAGTAGGACTCCTAGTTCTTCTTCTCTCAGGGATGCTCTGAAAGCGAAGGGAGGAGCGATCGCTGTCCAGCCACCAGCCATCCCTGCGCTCTGGGGAGCAGTTCCAGAAAAGCACACACAGGAAAGCATTCACAGTGATTCCGGAGTGGTGTGACCGTGGGGGCTGCTCCAGACAGGAATCCAGGGCAGTTGTGCCCTGGAGGCCCTGGCGGAGAGTGCAGAATGGGCTGCCAGGGCCTGGAGCTGCGCAGAGATCCCCACAAGGCTCCAGAGGAGAAGGCACCTAGGAGTCCGGCAGGCGAAGAGAGGCTCAGGCCCGTGGTGGCAGGGATTTTGGGGGTGGGGGTGTCTCAGAAGAGGCAGGGACAGCACCTGGGGGCAGCACCCTCCAAGGACCCCCTGAGGTAGGGGCCCCCATCCACACCTCAGAACTGCATTCTTGAACCCAGTTAGTTCAACTTTGCTCTAGCCAAGTCCCCAAAATGCCCATAGACACCCCAATGCCACCAGATCTGAAAAAAGTTTTAGAAAGGGCAAGTTAGCGTGGAAAGACAGGATGCTCTGGACAAACTGCAGTTCAATTATCTTAATTTTGCCAACTTGGTAGAAACAGATGACCTTCTGACAATATTACCGGGGTCTCTCCCAGGCCTTACAAGAGACTCAAGTGAGTGGGGAGCCTAAAGATTCCTTGGCCTCCCCGTAAGTCCTTGCCTACTGGAAAGAGCTGAACTCTAAAAGGAAACTGGGGATATGAAGAATTTTCCTCCCAATTATATCTCTGCCCAATTCTATTTGCCGAACCTAAGGTCTGATCTCCATTTACAGGAAGGCTTAACCACTTGCTTTGAAAGATAAAGTAGATTAGGTAGTAAAGAGCTACATATTAATGAATTAAAGCTTGCTTACAAAAACCTCGTCATCAAAAATGGGATTTGAGGCAGGTTCATAAAATACAATTTATCCTTAAATGTTCCCTTGGAAATGATTGTGCAGGATGTGAACGTTAATCTCTGAGACCTTGGACTTTAAATTCTAATCTAATTGTTGCCTATTTGCTTAGGCTTCCTGGCCTTTCATTGCCAAGCAGTTTATTGTTATAGGCTTTCTGCTTTATAGGGTAGTTTTTAAATTTTTAACTACGCTGGGGTAGCACATAGAGAATATCTCATAATGGCTGCAAACACAATCTTTGGCAAAATAAAGCCACTGCAGGTTAATTAAGAAATTTAGAAGATTCTTTCACAGACAACTCTGTGCCCTGAGAGGAAAGGTTATAATTAAGATAGATTCAGTGTCATTAGAATCATTTAAAATGCCAACGCTTCAAAAAATGAAGACAATAAAGTCAGCGGGAGAACACATACTATGCATTCAAAGGGTTTATTGGATGAACTGAACTTGCTAGGAACAAGGAAAAAGGAACTTTTGTTCTTCCCACCACTGTCTTCACACCTGCACCCCCTGATCTCCATTCCTAAGGCCTGGAAGATGTACTTAAGCTTTCCCTGTGACTTTCAGGGATTAGAGCAATCTCCTTCTCGGACGTTAAAAAGTCCAGACCCATTAACTCATCATTTACATTAGGTGTATCTCCTAATGACGAGTTAATGGGTGCAGCACACCAACATGGCACATGTATACATATGTAACAAACCTGCACGTTGTGCACATGTACCCTAGAACTTAAAGTATAATTTAAAAAAAAAAAGTCCTGACCCTTTGACTCAAAATGCAAACATCTCATTCGATCGAAAGCTTCCATGGCACAGGCCTGAGCTGGGTTTGGCAGCTCTAAGTTCATTTCTGGCTTCTCCAGGGCAGGGTGAAGGGTGGGACAGATAGGGAAAAGGGGCTTCTTGCGTGATGTTGTGGCCATCTGGTGTTGTGGCAGTGGTGTCATGATGATGGTCTGGAGGGCTGCTCTTATGGATTCTTCAGGCACGCACACAGCTGGGGACATTAGATGCGGCCCCTCCCTGGAGGGAGCAAAACAGCCTCTGGCTGACTTCCTAGGGCTGGCCCTCAGGCCCTGCTTCCACGCCACAGAGCCCCTGTCTGTTGGGGTCCCCTCTCTGGAAGAAGATCTTCTTGGGCAGAGGCATCTTTGAAATCGGCTCCACCTTGGCTCACAATTTCCCCTCCCCTCCAGCAGTTCAGGTGCCACCCCCTGCAGCACCACCTCTCTGTTGCTGGGGACAGCGTCCGCCATCTCTTGCCTTCAGACTTCTCCAGGTGAGAACCAGGGGGTGGTCCCGGCGTGGGGGGCACCCAACCCGGGGGCTCACCTGCAGCTCCCACAAAGCCCTTCATCCTGCCTTGTTCTTCTGCCCCAGGGCCTGGGGACCTCCCTCCTCAGCAAACATCCCAGCAGCAGAACACATCCTTGGGCAGTGGGAGCCGGGACTGCAGTCTATTCTCTTACACTGACCGCTGTTTTCAAAGAAATTATCTTTTCCTCCTACCATTCTTATTTATTTATTTATTTATTTATTTATTTATTGAGACAGAGTCTCGCTCTGTCACCCAGGCTGGAGTGCAGTGGCGCAATCTGGGCTCACTGCAACCTCCGCCTCCCGGGTTCAAGTGATTCCCCTGCCTCAGCCTCCGGAGTAGCTGGGATTATAAACGTGTGCCAACACACCTGGCTAATTTTTGTATTTTTAGTAAAGACGGGGTTTAACCATGTTGGCGAGGATGGTCTCGAACTCGTGACCTCAGGTGATCCTCCTACCTCAGCCTCCCAAAGTGCTAGGATTACAGGCGTGAGCCACTGTGCCTGGCCCATTCTCATCTCTTTTAGATTAAAAGTGGATGAAAAGTGAGTGACATGCAGGGGCTGCAGAATTGGCTTTGAGCCCACCCTCAGCAAGTTCTGCCTGGATGGCCTCACACCACTTTCTAGAACACAGAGGCCATGGTGACGTATTGTTCTCAGCTTCAGGGCCTCAATTGAAATTCTTAGACAACATAGAAAGCCCATTATTTATGAAATTATACTTTATTATGATCTGAGGGAAATTCTTCATAGTGCAAATTCACAGAATGCACATTCTTTACATCCTGGTATCATTGACTGATACAGGAAGTCAGGGCTGGCTGGAGTGCGAATCACCATGGCCATGTACAGTGTTGGACATCCACTGTGCAAAGGCTTTTCATGAACATCTGATCCTCCATAGACATTCAGTTTACAATCCAGAGTCACAGACATTATCTTCCAGGTGAAGAAACAGACATAGGGACATCATGTGACTTGCCCAAGGTTAACCAGCTGCTAAGTAGTAGAGCTGAGGTCAGATCTCAGAGCTATTCTGTCTCAAAGCTTGTTTTATCCTATGCTCTCTGGCTTGATAATTATTATGAAAATATCCCTTATGCTAGTGCTTGAGGCTGCTGTCAACTCTGTCTCTTGCTTCTTTCTCCAAAGCCCTGAGCAAATCAATCAACTCAGTAAATGTGTTCATGATGGCTTAGATTGGCCTAACGTTAAACACAGCTCCTAAACTTGGGGACAGCATTCAAAGCCCTTAGAGCTTCATTGGGGAAGCAGCCTAACATCTGGGAGACAGTGAGAGAGCAGGGGAGGCTGTGGAACAGCAAGGACAAGTGTGCAGTGGAGGCTGTAAGTGGCAAGAGGGAAGTCACTGGGACTGAGGGCCTTGGGGGTTGAGGAGGAGGAAGGCTTTGAGGTAATCATGGAAGCACAGATAGGAGGGCGTGGAGGAGCACAAGGAGGTGAGGACAGTGTCTCCCAGCTCAGGTGCAGGTGATTAGCAGGGACATAAGCAGGGCGTGAGGATGGCCATGGCTAACTTTCCTGGAGCTTCCGTAACAAAGCACCATCAACTGGGTGCTTAAACAGCAGAAGCTGATTATCTCAGAGTCTGAGGCTAGAAGTCCAAGGTCAAGGCATCAGTAGGGCCATGCTCCTGCTGAAACCCATAGGTGCTTCTTCCTTGACTCTCCCAGCTTCTGGTGTTGCCAGCAACCTTTGGCATTCCAACCTCTGCCTGCCTTACCTTGTGGCCCTCCCACCCCGTGTGTCTGGGTCTTTTCTCCTGTCATAGGAGCACCAGTTGTTTGGGATTAAAGGACCGCATACTTCAGTATGACCTCACCTAACCTTAACTAACCACATCTGCAACAGCCCTTTTTCCAAATTACGTCGCATTCTAAGGTATGGAGGCTAGGACTTTATATCTTTTTGAGGGGGACACACTCAACTCTTGACCTGGAAAACCTTTGCTGGCTCCTCATAGCTTAGTGTTCAAGTCTAAGGACCAAGGGGCACTCAAGGTTGCTCAGTCTGTCCTCAGCCCCCTCTCCCTTCTTCCCATTGGTCAATCTACTCACTTTACATCAAGCTTCCTGGCCTCCCAGGCCAGAAACACACTGTGGTCTTGGTGGGCACTGCCTCCTGTCCCCACACTCCCCACTTTTTCTGCTGAGCGGCTCTTCATAGATCATTCCCAATATCACCTCCTTCGCTGTGCCTTGCTTCAGCCTTCACCTGGAGGAATAAGGAATTCCTCTGCGGCATTTTCCTTACAGTCTTGTCACAGCATTTACTGTGTGATGCAGTTACCTAGCTGTGATCCCATTTTAACTCAGCCAATCACCCCCTTTGGGTTTGGGACTCACTGAGTGATAGGGTTGTTAGGATTGGTGGCCGTGTTCCCCCAGCCCCCCAGAACCACTGAACTCCTAATCTGGTTGAAGTAAAAATGTTGCATTTGATGACTGGCCAAACAATCTGATATCTGAAAGAAGATATCATCTTCCCACATGGTAGGGGGCGCGTGCTTCCAGAGTGCAGGCCAGGTGTCCGCAGGTGACGTCTGCCAGGCAAGGCACCCTGGAGGAGAAGTGATGGGGCTCACGGGCTCTGTCTGCTTTTGGACAGCTGTAGGGTTGTGAGGAAGAGGGAAGCAGAAGGAAATGAAGGAGGAGAAGGCAACTCCAGGCAGCTACCACTGAAAAGGAAGAGGAGCTCTTTTGCCCAAAACCTTAGGAGAAGGATCCAAGGTGGGGGACAGGGTTTGGTGGGGGAGCAGGTTCTAAGTGTGCCACATGGAATGCAGAGTAAGAAATTGCACCTGGAGATAACATTTCTTGGGGAGTGATAGATTATTACCAAAGACAGATGAAGTAGTAGAATCACTCTGTTTCCACTCAGGAAGCCATGCTTGGTTTCTCCTGCTGCACGGATCAGTAGTGCCATCTACTGGGGCTCGGAGTAAACTGTCGTGGTCCGGAACACGTGAAGACTGAATCCTCTTTCACGCCCAAACCCACAATTACTGCATTAGTATGTGTTCAGTATGACTTATTGCAGATTAGGATTAAACTTTATTGAGAAAAGACATTATGCATGGTTATAATGCTTTTTCATTTAAAACGATTGGGAGGGGTGAAGGGAGAAAACTGTGTTCTTTAGCTCCGAACAACATTTTATCATTCAGAAACAAGAATGATGTGCCTCCCAGGCCTGAGGTCAGCACAGGCACCACCCTGCCCTCGTGGGATGGGGTGTGGCAAGGTCAGAGCAGCTTGTGCACACTCCCATGTTGTAGAGAATCTCTTCACACAAGTATTCTAAGAGATTATAGGGAGAGAACTTTTAGTTTATGCAATTTCCCGGAACAGTCAAAAGTCCATGTTTTTCTTTTTATTTTGAGTTAATAGTAAATGTTATCTCTGCCATCCCAGTGGCAGGCTCATTTTTGTTCCTCCCACCTCTCCTTGACTATAGGTTCTCCCCATGGGGGTGGTCCTCAGTCCTTGTCCCTTGAATCCCACGACTTTACCTGCCACGGACATGCTGATGACACATGCATCTACATCTGCCCCCCCCACACCCCATCTCTCGGCTTACTTCCAAATCCACCTGCCTAAATGCCTATCATTCATCTCTGTCTAGATGGCCTGCAGACGCCTAAAACTCAACACATCCAAAGTCAGTTCAGTATCCCCCTTAAATCTGTCCCTCTTACTTTCTTTTTCTTGGCTGAAGGCATAACGCCCACCAGGTTCCCCAAGCTGGAAATCCTGGAGCCGTTCATTCTTGCCTCTTTTATCCCTTGAACCACAGCTGCTTCATCTGTAAGGCACAGTGCTGGGACTGTGCAGAGCGCAATCACTTACACAGATAATTCAGGAATCAAGAGTCCTTCAAACAGAAATGATACAATAAAAGCTAACACTTACATAGTGTGGTTTATGTGGCAGGCACTGCCTTAATAGTGATTTAACTACCATTCAAATGTGTTGGTTCATTTATTCAATCAAATTCTCACTGCAACTCTGAGCTAAGTATGATTATTATTTGTGTTTTATAGATAAGGAAACTGAGGCATAGACCTGTTAAGAAACTTGATTAAAAGTTCAGGCCGGGCGCAGTGGCTCACGCTTGTAATCCCAGCACTTTGGGAGGCCGAGGCGGGTGGATCACGAGGTCAAGAGATCGAGACCACGGTGAAACCCCGTCTCTACTAAAAATATACAAAAAAATTAGCCGGGCGTGGCGGCGGGCACCTGTACTCCCAGCTACTCGGAGAGGCTGAGGCAGGAGAATGGCGTGAACCCGGGAGGCAGAGCTTGCAGTGAGCCGAGATCGTGCCACTGCACTCCAGCCTGGGCGACAGAGCAAGACTCCGTCTCAAAAAAAAAAAAAAAAAAAAAATATAGATATAGACATAGACACAAATACAGATATACAGAAAGTAACAGAGACAATAACAAAAATAACTTCCTGATTATCTACTATATATTAGGTACTTATGGATATTATACTTAATGATAACAACTTTTCTAGACAGGCATTAGGGATCCCGTTTTACAGATTAAAACAACTGCAGCTTGCAGATGTTGGGTGCAACTGATAGTAAGTGGCACGGTGGAGATTTGAGCTTGGGCCATTCAAGGCCTGTTCTGGGTCCACTTTATTGCCTCTATTATGAGAATATCCCCAAATAATCCAGCCTGGGAAGCCAGAGTACCAGAGCTTCCTAGTGTTCTATCCTGGGATGCAAGCCATGAAACCATGGCTGATATCTGAAAGGAGGAGAAATAGGGGAGATTTAGACAGTGGTTCGTGCCTCGGTGTGAGTCAGCCAACAAACATCCCCCCTAGAAACAGTGTCAAGCTCTGAGGAATGCCTGCCTTCCCCCTCCGTGCGCAGCCCGGGACTCCTGCTCCCTCATGTGCCTCAGTCTCCTGATTTGGGTCTTCCTCTCACTCCCATGCCACACCCAACATGTTCATTCCAACCCAGCCTTGTAACGAAGCCCTCCAGCCGCCACTGCTACCTAAAGTCATCCCAGAGTTTACAGTTCTGATAGAACTGCAGCAAGCTTAGGACATCAGGAACTACCAGAGCAAGTTCTCCAAAACTGTCACCTTTTAAAGGGTAAAAGGTAACAAGTGCAGGTGATGACTGCTTTTTGCAAAGTTCA
This sequence comes from Symphalangus syndactylus, assembly GCF_028878055.3. Taxonomy (NCBI): domain Eukaryota; kingdom Metazoa; phylum Chordata; class Mammalia; order Primates; family Hylobatidae; genus Symphalangus; species Symphalangus syndactylus. Next base: position 73,129,511 of record NC_072423.2, on the reverse strand, counting down.
AAGAACTTGGAGGAAGCAGTATGAAAGCAAGAGCTGGAGGTTTTTTGAGAAGATGGTTAAAGGAGTCAATAGCACCGCAAAGTCCTGCTGGGGCCTCCTTCCCCCACCAGCCCACGCCTCCAGAAATCAGAGCCACACTACGCCCCTGGCTGCAGTCTTGATAAAGTTTGCCTTGTTATCTTGAAAGAGAAAGACTTTGGGTTAGTGTGCTTTGCTTTGCTAAGGCTTTTATCAAAAGATAAGGCAAGCCGACTTGTGTGGAGGTTGTAGGGATCACCATTGCTAATACTGATAAGTTCAGGACAGGCCAACTGCTTGCCCTGACTGCCTCCTTTAGCTAGAATCAGGGAGCAGGCATATGAACAGATTTGAGGACATGTCCACTGAAGACATTCCTCTTCCTCCTTCTCTCTCCCTCTGCTCAGAAATGAGCAGCCTCTACAATAACAGTCTCAGAAGACGGAGAAATTTTCCCAGGTTGGGCCCAGAATTGGCTCTGTGAAGCAAACTAGGAATCCCCAGGTCTATTTCTTTGCCCCTTTAGAACACTTGGGAAGCTCCTGAAAGACCACCATGTTAGTGCCCTTGAGCCATCTACCACCCTTCTGCCATTCACTTTACCTTGTTCTGTTACCTGTCTTCATGATATGCTCCTGTGCAAAGTATCTATTTAGTATTCAGATGTGAGGTAATTTAATTAAGTCCTAGGAAGTAATGGAGATGGGGTTCTTCAATGGCTTCTTTTCTGGCACAAGACTAAATGCCCCAAACACTCAGGGAAGCACAGTAGTTAAAGTGTTGTCTCTCTTGCTTACAGTTTAATCGTTTCTTTTCTTCCTTGCCTAACATTAAATAGTACTTTGATTAAAGGTCGCTCTTACCCCTTAATAAATAGAAATGCTTACATTTCCCAAGTATGTTTATGTTTCATTTCACATCACCAAGTAATCAAGTCCTTGTTTCATGTGACACCCCCTAACTTTCTAACTAAATGACTGACATTTTATCCAAAACTTAGCCTTGGGAATGGGGAGAAGAAACAACGTATGCATCAATGTGTTGGTTCTTTTTGCTTGACACACAATCACTAAAAAGTCACTGATACATAATTCAAACTTCCTATTTGTCGGTCCTGGAAACCATAAAGTCTACACTCCAGCAGATAGCTCAATTGCATTCTTGTATTTAATGTTATGGCGGTGTCTTAATCTGTTTCTGTTTCTTATAACAGAAAACCTGAAACTGGGTAATTTATAAGGAAGATGAATTCATGTCTTACAGTTATGGAGGCTGAGAAGTCCAAGGTCAAGGGCCCACATCTGGTGGAGACTGTCTGCAGAGTCCCAAGGTGGGGTAGGGCAGTCACCGCTTAAAACCCCACCTCTCTGCTGGGGGTGGTGGCTCACGCCTGTAATCCCAGCACTTTTGAGAGGTTAAAGCAGGCAGATCACAAGGTCAGGAGAACGAGACCATCCTGGCCAACATGGTGAAACCCCGTCTCTACTAAAAACAGAAAAATTAGCTGGGCGTGGTGGCACGTGCCTATAGTCCCAGCTACTCGGGAGGCTGAGGCAGGAGAATCGCTTGAACCAGGGAGGCGGATGTTGCAGTGAGCTGAGATTGCGCCACTGAACTCCAGCCTGGCAACAGAGCTCCATCAAAAAAAAAAAAAAAAAAAACACCTCTCAATAATGGGACTTTGGGAGCCCGGATGTGGTGGTTCATGCCTGTAATCCCAACACTTTGGGAGGCTGAGGAGACTGGATCACCTGAGGTCAGGAGTTCGAGACCAGCCTGGCCAAAATAGTGAAACCCCATCTCTACTAAAAATACAAAAATTAACTAGGCGCAGTGGTAGGCACCTGTAATTCCAGCTACTTGAGAGGCTGAGGCAGGATTGGAGTTTGCAGTGTGCTGAGATTGCACCTTTGCACTACAGCCTGGGCGACGAGAGCAAAACTCCATCTCGAAAATAATAATAATAATAACAGAACTTTGGGGATTAAATTTCAACATGAGTTTTTTTTTTTTTTTTTTTTTTTTTGAGACGGAGTTTCGCTCTTATTGCCCAGGCTGGAGTGCAATGGCGCGATCTCAGCTCACGGCAACCTCCGCCTCCCGGGTTCAAGCAATTCTCCTGCCTCAGCCTCCAGAGTAGCTGGAATTACAGGCATGCACCACCAGGCCCGGCTAATTTTGTATTTTTAGTAGAGACGGGGTTTCTCCATGTTGAGGCTGGTCTTGAACTCCTGACCTCAGGTGATCCGCCCGCCTTGGCCTCCCAAAGTGCTGGGATTACAGGCGTGAGCCACCGCGCCCGGCCACAACATGAGTTTTACATGGGACAAATAATCACACCATAGGTGGGGGAAAACAGCAAGCAACAGTTAAACATTTCAATTAAACCTTCATGATTCCCCGTTGGGCTGGTTATTCTCCACCTGCCCCTAGCTCCCTTCTCTGTCCTCCTCTGCCTGCTCCCTGCCCGAGGAGGATCCCTATGAATGCCTCACCCTGGCTCCCTGTCTGGCTTGCATCTGGTGGATTCAGCCTGCAGAAACACCAGCAAGAGACAGAGGAGCGAGGAGGAGAGAGTGGTGAGGGTATGTCTTCCTGGCTCCCTCCTGCTTTGGCACCCTGTCGTTAGCTCTGTTCTCCCATGACCAGACCACCTTTATAGAGATGAGTATGGTTTCACCAGATGGAATTATTAGTAGGGGCTTTTCAAGCAAAGAAAAAATAGGCTAGAAAGGAAAAATATATTTGGAACAAACCAGAAGCCCCGTTGGGCTAGAAGGCATCATGGGCACAGAGGGACTCTGGGAACTGACACCAAAGGTGGGTCAGGCCTCGTTGCAGAGGGTCAGAGCTAGGCAGGAGAGTTTCAACTTGCCTGGAAGGCTGAGGTTGGGGGTTATTCTGTGAGATGCACCCGGCAATAGTTTACAGGAGAGATTGAAAGAAATACCAGACACAGGATGTCAAAGAAGTTAATGTGGCCAGGCACAGTGGCTCATGCCTGTAATCCCAGCACTTTGGGAGGCCGAGGCGGGCGGATCACCTGAGGTCAGGAGTTCGAGACTAGTCTGGCCAACATGGTGAAACCCTGTCTCTACTAAAAATACAAAAATTAGCCAGGTGTGGTGGTGGGCACATGTAATTCCAGCTACTTGGGAGGCTGAGGCAGGAGAATTGCTTGAACCCAGGAGGCGGAGGTGCAGTGAACTGAGATCGTGCCATTGCACTCCAGCCTGGGTGACAAGAGTGAAACTCCGTCTCAAAAAAAAAAAAAAGAAAGAAAGAAAAGTTACTGTCTTGAGCAGAAAGACTGAAGAGTGGGTGTTGAGAGGAGATGGAACGGGGTTAGAGGAAAACCTTTGGACAAGTCCTATATTTAGGGATGGGGTAATGTCATAGAGCTATGGCAGAGACTGCTATTTGCCTACCTGGCAATTATTCATCTTGAAATTATTGCTTAGGTAAGGAACTTTGATTTTATTTGGTGTGAATAAATCCCCCACCTAACAAATTACATTGCCCAGCTTCCCTTGATGCCAGGCCGGGGCACGTTCTGGCCAAAGAGATGTAAGTAAAAACGTGGAACTTGGAAGTAAATTAACTTAACAGAAGTTGAATCTGGAAGTCACACCTTTTTCGTTATTTTCCTGCTTGTTACCCCGAATGCAGACTTGGTTGAAGCTCCAGCAGTCATACTGGGCCCTGAGGTGATAATCAGGTGAAGCCTCAAAGCGAGAACGATGGAGCAGAAAGAAGGAAACACCCTGGGTTCCCGAAGATTTTCTGAAAGTCCTTATCAGTCCTGGACTAGCTACCTCTGGAGCTCTTCTGTGTGAGAAAACAAACACTTGTGTGTTTAAGCCATGATTTATTGAGTTTTCTTTTAAATGCAGTTGAATTTTATATGAACTGATATAAAACTGAACAGAGTCAATGGCAAAGAAAAGAGAGGCTAGAAGGTGAGCTTGTCGACTGCAAATAGGGCCAGGGAATTAGAGCATGCTGAGGTTAAAAGACACACAATAAGGAGGAAGGTATTTTTGACACATGTGACTGAATGGCTATCAAGGTGATGTCCTCAAATCCAGCTTCCTTTTAAAATCCTTTGTTCCTTTACGATCAAATTGAAATGCATGGGTCCCCACCCCATCTGCCTCACCTACTGTGGGAAGTTGGTGCCTGCTGCCATCTCCAGAGTGTCTCCTGGAGGAAACCACGGTCCGGTCCCTGCTCACTTCTTGTTCAGAATCCCTGTCCTGAGGACCTCTCAGGGGTCAGGCAGCAACTTGCTGCTTTCCTCTTCTTCACCTCATCACCCTGGACACCACCTCCTGCCTCATCCCACAGAGCTTCTCTAACACAAGGCGATTTCAGCCAAGTGAGGTTTTGAAGTGCAACAGAACACACCTTGTTATACAATTTCTCCACCTTCAACTACAAAGAAATCACGTGTGTGTGTGTGTGTGTGTGTGTGTAGTAGAGACGGGGTTTCACCATGCTGGCCAGGCTGGTCTCAGACTCCTGACCTCCAGTGATCTGTCTGCTTCAGCCTCCCAAAGTGCTGGGATCACAGGCGTGAGGCACCACGCCTGGACAAGAAATCACATTCTATGCCAGTTCCCTCATGGTCCTACCTCCCGCCGTTTTGCTTGAACCCCTCTCTCCCTGCCAAGACCCTGCCCTCTCTTCTCTCCATTCTCCCGTCCAGTCCAGGCATCTCACAACCTCATCTTCCCAGCTTCTCTATTAGGGAAAAATTTAAGGGTTGCATCATTGCTTTAAAAAATATTCTTGTGAGCAGAGAAATTTGGTTTTCTTTGTTGTAACCCAGCCTATGGAGATTACCTGCGGGAGAACTCATCACAGCCAAAGAACTCATATGGTGTTTTTACAAAACAAAAGGAACCTGAATCCCAGATCTCCATCCTGGCAACATGAAATAACAGGCTAAAGCTTTGAAATGAAGGTTTCTTTTAACTCGGTCAGATCTCAGACTTGGGCAGTTTCACGCTCCCTCTAAGTGGAAGGAGTCAGTGGAATATTGCTGTTTTCATATGGCCAGAGCAGGGGCCCAGGACTCATGATTCCTATTTCTCTTCCTGATATACAGGACAAAGTGTTAATATCTCTTAGACAATAAACCCTTGCATATTAATAGGTAATTAATGTCCTCATAGAAAAGTAGCCATACAAGTTATTCAAAAAAGAAAACATATGGGCAATTAATTAATTAATTATTATTTTTATTTATTTTTGAGACAGAGTTTCTCTCTTGTTGCCCAGGCTGGAGTGCAATGGCATGATCTTGGCTCACTGCAACCTCCGCCTCCCGGGTTCAAGTGATTCTCCTGCCTCAGCCTCCCGCGTAGCTGGGATTACAGGCGTGCACCACCACGTCTGGCTAATTTTTTGTATTTTTAGTAGAAACAGGGTTTCACCATGATGGCCAGGCTGCTCTCGAACTCCTGACCTCAGGTGATCCACCTGCCTCTGCCTCCCAAAGTGCTGGGACTACAGGCATGAGCCACCGTGCCCAGCCTTATTATTATTATTTTGAGAGGGAGTTTCATTCTTGTTGTCCAGGCTGGAGTGCAATGGCAAGATCTCGGCTCACTGCAACCTCTGCCTCCTGGGTTCAAGCAATTCTCCTGCCTCAGCCTCCCCAGTACCTGGGATTACAGGCACATGTCACCCTGCCTATCTAATGTTTTGTATTTTTAGTAGAGATGGGATTTCACTATGTTGGCCAGGCTGGTCTCGCACACCTGACTTCAGGTGATCCACCTGCCTCGGACTCCAAAAATGCTGGGATTACAGGCGTGAGCCACCGCGCCTGGCTGAATTTATTACTAAACATCTCTTAGCATTATGCAATCAAAAAAGCAAATGTAATAACTATGTATACTTTTTATTATAATGTTAGCAAAGGCAGCACTTTATTATAATATTGACAATATGTCAGCATGGGTGAGAGTGGAGAGGAAGTAGCTATTCTCATACACTGGTAGTGCACATCCTTATTTTGGCTTGTCTCCATCTGCCTCCCAGGCCTTTGGGGGCTTGCAAAAGCTCCAGATACCACAAGAGTAGCTTTACTTCTTAGCACTGCAGATCATCTTGGCTTCCCTTCTGAAGGCCAGCCTCTGGCATGTGGATCTAGCTTCCCTAGCAGCTGCCCTCTACCTGCAAGGAAACGGAAGTTAGCACCCCATGGCCAATGGGAGACAACAGCTGGTAATTTCTCCCCCTCATTTTTTCCAACAGACTGTTCCAAGGCACAGTGGTTTCCTATGACATTTCCAGAAACACTCTCCTTGCAAAGCAACTGAGTTTTTGCAAGAAGCTATGACCAGCTGTGTAAAACATCTCTTTAATTCGCTATCTTTCCTTCTTATTTCCTTTTTTCCCTCTTTCTAGCTCTCTCAAGACAGCAAACCCCCAATAGCCTATTCACATGTAAACTATGTATCAGACTCAGTTTTCTAAGACACTAGAAAGATGGTAAAGTAGTATAACTTTTTTGGAGGACAGTTTGGCAAAACACATCAAATTGTAAAAGAATGTATGTACTTTTTATTGTGGTAAAATAAATAACATAAAATCTACCATTGTAACTGTTTTAAGTGTATAGTGCAGTGGCATTAAGTACAGTCACACCATTGTGCAGTCATTACTACCATCCAGAGCTTTTTCATGATTGCAAACTGAAACTCTGTACCCATTAAACAACAGCTCCCCTTTCTTGCCTCTGGCCCCTGGTAAGCACCAGTCTACTTCCTGTCTCTAGGAATCTGACCACTCTAGTTGCCTCAGATAAGTGAAACGACAGAGTATTTGTCCTGCTGTGTCTGGCTTACTTCACTTGGCATTCTGTCTTTAAAGTTCATCCATGTTGTACTGTTAACGTGTCAGAATTCCCTTCCTCCTTCATAAGTCTGAATAATATTCAATTGTGTATATGTGTGTGTGTGTGTGTGTGTGTGCGCGCACTACAATTTGTTTTTGTTTTTGTTTTTGAGACGGAGTTTCCCTCTTGTTGGCCAGGCTGGAGTGCAATGGCAAGATCTCGGTTCACCGCAATTTCTGCCTCCCGGGTTCAAGCAATTATCCTGCCTCAGCCTCCGAGTAGCTGGGATCACAGGCATGCACTACCACGCCTGGCTAATTTTTGTATTTTTAGTAGAGATGGGGTTTCTCCATGTTGGTCAGGATGGTCTCGAACTCCAGACCTCAGGTGATCTGCCCACCTCGGCCTCCCAAAGTGCTGGGATTACAGGCATGAGCCACTGCACCCAGGCAACATGCATATATTTTGTAACACAGGAATCTCACTTCTAGAAAGTTATCCTGAGGAAATGAAAGGCATGTGCTGTGCTTCTGCCTAGTTAACATTTTAATATTCAATCTTCACTGATATTTGTGTTTCTCTGTTGGTATATTTACACAATATACATTTTTGTATATGTACATACAAAAAGCTCAATACATTTTAAATGAAAGATACGTGTAAAAGTCTTGAGTGACATTCCAGATATAATAGGTAGAGCACTAACGTCTTGTGAAGACATTTTCAGAGTCAAGCTGAGTGTCACCACCAGGTGACACATGACACAACATGTCACACCTCACATGTTGTTGGGGCTAAAAGAAGCGTCAGAGCAAAACTAATCACACAGCGGTCATATTCTTGAATTATCTTCAGAACATAATGTTTTAAGCATTTAATCTTATCATATGTGTAACAAAGAATCTGACTGGTCTTTGTCCTCAGTTCCTAGGAGGTAACCTCTACGCTCTTGGAATTTCCAGAGTAATTGGCATTTACTTGTTACTCATGGCAGGCCCATGGGACTACACATGACGGTTGATGCTAACAAGGTGACTTGTGCCGGACCTCTCCATACTTTATACTGACAAGGTGGCTCAGGATGGGGACTGGCCACAGCAGAAAGACCAACCATGTGATTATAGGACTGGGGCTTTGAGTCAAATGATATCAGTGTGACCTCTGAAGAAAGGTGGGGACTGGAGATGGAGTCACATGGGCAAAGATTCAATAAGAAACACCATTAAAACTCTGGACACTGAAGCCCAGGTTAGCTTCCCTGGTTAAGAGTACTCTGTCCAGGGCCGGGCACAGGGCCTGTAATCCCAGCATTCTGGGAGGCCGAGGCAGGTGGGTCACTGGCAATCAGAAGTTTAAGACCAGTTTGGCCAACATGGAGAAACCCCATCTCTACTAAAAATACAAAAATTAGCTGGGTGTGGTACATGCCTGTAGTCCTAGCTACTCAGGAGGCTGAGGTGGGAGGATCACTTGAACTGGGAGGCAGAGGTTGCAGTGAGCCGAGATCACGCCACTTCACTCCAGCCTGGGTGACGGAGCCAGACCCTGTCTCAAAAAAAAATAAAAATAAAAATAAATTGTGCCATCGATATGCTGGATTTTTGGGGAAAAGGGGAGATGCATCTCTGAGGATGCTGGGAGATTTGCATTTGGAATCCTCCCAGATTTCACCCTGTGCTTTTTCTCCGGCTTGTTTTGATTTGTATCTTTTTGTTATAATAAAACTGCAATTGTAAATATAGAGCTCTCCTGAGTGCTATGAACCATTTTAGCAAATTATCAAACCTGAGGGAGTCCATGAGGACCCCCAAATTTGCAGCCAGCTGGTCAGAAGTGAGAGCAGCCGTGGGAATCTCTAAACTTGTGGCTGGTATCTGAAGTGAGGCTGGTATTGTGGAGGGCTGTGCCCTTACCTGTGAAGTTTGGCTTAAGTTCGAGTGCCAAAGTAGTTTGCCTTTTAATATCATCATTTTCATCATTTTTGCTATTTTTTTTTTTTTTTTTGAGATGGAGTCTCGTTCTGTTGCCCAGGCTGGAGTGCGGTGGTGCGATCTTGGCTCACTGCAACCTCCACCTCCCGGGTTCAAGTGATTCTTCAGCCTCAGCCTCCTGAGTAGCTGGGACTACAGGCATGCACCATGGTGTCCAGCAAATTTTTGTATTTTTAGTAGAGACGAGGTTTCACCATGTTGGCCAGGCTGGTCTTGAACTCCTGACCTCAGGTGATCCACCTGCCTTGACCTCCCAAAGTGCTGGAATTACAGGCATGAACCACGTTGCCCGGCCTTTGCTATCTTTTTGTTGTTGTTGTTTTTGAGACAGAGTCTTGCTTTGTCACCCAGGCTGGAGTGCAGTGGCACAATCTCGGCTCACTGCAACCTTTGCCTCCCGGGTTCAAGTGATTCTCCTGCCTCAGCCTCCCAAGTAGCTGGGACTACAGGCACCTGCCACCACGCCCAGCTAATTTTTGTATTTTTAGTAGAGACGGGGTTTCACCACGTTGGCCAGGATGGTCTCGATCTCTTGACCTCGTGATCCACCCACCTCGGCCTCCCAAAGTGCTGGGATTACTGGCGTGAGCCACCACACCCGGCCCTGGTTAGCAATTTTATGAAAACATTTGAATTTCAAGTCTAGATTAGCAGTAAGTAACTTGTATTTGGAGAAGTATGTAAATGTTTGTTTAAGGAGGATATTCATCACCAGCTTTTTTTTTAAGATCCAAAGTTTGGAAACAATCTACACGTCTATTTATGGGGGTGTGGAAAAGCAAATGGCTTTTGAAGAAATGCAGACAGCAAGTGCATACTAGACCATCTCTAGAGGATGTGGAACAGATAGATAGATTTTCAAGTGGAAAGGGCTGTTGAAGAAATGTGGTTTATTTATTTATTTATTTTTAGAGACAAGATCTAGTTCTGTCACCCAGGATGGAGTGCTGTGGTGCCATCATAGCTCACTGCAGCCTTGAACTCCTGGGCTCAAGCCATCCTCCTGCCCCAGCTTCTCAAGTAGCTGAGATTACAGGCTTGAGCTACCACATCCAGCTCTTGAAATGTGGTTTAGAAAATCTTAGTTCTGGGTGTGCATGGTGGCTCACGCCTGTAATCCCAGCACTTTGGAAGGCTGAGGCGGGCAGATCACAAGGTCATGAGTTCGAGACCAGCCTGGCCAACACAGTGAAACCCCATCTCTACTAAAATACAAAAATTAGCTGGGCATGGTGGCACGTGCCTGTAATCCCAGCTACTCAGGAGGCTGAAGCAGGAGAATCTCTTGAACCCGGGAGGCAGAGGTTGTAGTGAGCCAAGATTGCACCATTGCACTCCAGCCTGGGCAACACCATCTCAAAAAAAAAAAAAAAAAAAGAAAGTCTTGGTTCCCCTGGAAAAAAAAGAGGGACACTTATTCTCCTCCACCCACCTCTCTTTCTACCCCTGTTCTCCCAGAGCAGGAAATGCTAATTCCATTGGTCAAGGTGTGGGTTAGGTTTTACTTGCTAGTTGACGGGGCCACTGGGCACCAGGGGTCCTACACTCACAGGGCTTTTCCTCTGCTGTGTTCTGTAGTCAAGCTGCTAGGACTCTCAGGGCCCAGCTAAGTCTCTGCGCTCCTGCTCTCCCTGATTTTTTATTTGGTCTTCTCTTCCACTAATTCTCCTCCAGGAGCTCTCCACTTCCTCAATCAGTGAGCTAAACTGAGCTTGGCTCCGTGCTACAGGACTGGCCATCTCTTCTCTCTCTCTCTTTCTCTCTGCAGGGTGAGAATGCTTATTAATGTGATAGGCAGAATTCTAAGAGTAATCCTCGGGGCCCTCTTCCTTGTGGGTGAAAACAGAATGTGTTTATCACTCCTGTGATTACGTTATACTATAAGCCAAAGAGAGAATGTGTGAGTGGCTCTAATCTAATCACACAAACCCTTTAAGCTTAGAAAGCTTTCTCAGGCTGGTCATAGAAGGAAAGTCAAAGAGATTTGAAGCATAAGAACAGTTCACTGTTGCTGGCTTGAAGATAGAAGAGGCCACATGTGAGGAGGACCAGAGAGTGGCTTCTAGGAGCTGAGAGCAGTCCCAAGACAACATTTAGCATGGGAAATGGGGACTTTCGTCCTGCAGCCATGTGGAACTGAATTCTGCCAATGAGCTGAATGAGGCCGAATGCAGATTTTCCCCGTTTCCAAAGAGCCCAGCCTTTGAGACCCTAAGCAGGGAAACCAAAGGAGTCCACCTAGACTTCTGACCTTATTAACTGTGAGTTAATAAATGAGTGTTGTCTTAAGTTGCTGGTTTGTGATAATTTGTTACACACAACAGAATACTAATACAACGACCTATTTATCCTGTCACTATTTAAACAGCATGAGCTACTGGGATTCCACTGAGCCTGTTTTCTCATCTATAGAACAGGAACACTTACACCAGATGGGTTTGTTGTGTGGCTTAAATGAGACAATGAATGCAGAAAAAAATTTTGTAGATTGTAAAGTGCTAAAGAAAATGGCGAAGTATTCTTGTTACCATTACTGAGCATGTACTTGAACTGGGCCCAGTTGGTGGCCTGGTGTCATCACTTTTTACCCATTAAGATTGGGCAGTGTGGGGATTATAGTTGAAGTGGGGGACAGGGAGGAGTACACTGGCTAGGTTAGAAGTCTTCATAATCCATACCTAAGACTGAATTGTACATAGTAATTAATTAAGTAAGTAATTATTAATTCCAAAGGCAAACTGCTCTCCTAGGTACTTTTTTCTTTTTTTTCAAGATGGAGTTTTGCTCTTGTCACCCATGCTAGAGTGCAATGGTGCAATCTTGGCTCACTGCAACCCCCGCCTCCCAGGTTCAAGTGATTCTCCTGCCTCAGCCTCCCAAGTAGCTGGGATTACAGGTGCCTGCCACCACCCCTGGCTAGTATTAGTATTTTTAGTAGAGACGGGGTTTCACCATGTTGGCCAGGCTGGTCTTGAACTCCTGACCTTAGGCGATCCGCCCACCTTGGCCTCCCAAAGTGCTGGGATTACAGGCGTGAGCCACCGCACCTGGCCTATTCTAGATATTTAAGAATGTAGTTCACATAAGAGGATTACAGCATCATTTGGAAGTATACTGTTATCGAATGTTTAATTGTCTCATCCCAAAAAAATGTAGGAGGGAGATTGTCTTGCCTTTTGTGTTTTAGGTGTCTGCGTCAAAGTTGATCTTTCACAGCCATCTACTTCCTTGTGTTCTGCCGGCATTACTCCCCAAATATCCATTTTCCGCCATCAACAGGGCTTCTTGTGTCTCAATCCAAGCTTTCCTGGATTTCACGGTATGTTAGTAACTCTTTCTCCTTGCCCTCGGGTGTTGGGAGATGGTTCCATTTAACTAATGACTCTGGTGATCTTTCTGTTACATTTCCCACAATAGCTAAAGCCCATGCATAGACATGTTTCAACCAGTTACGCACATAATGGAAGAAGGAGAAGCATTGTTAGGATTAGATTTTTGGGACAAGCTAAGACCAGCTCTCATGTCTCTTCAATTGATTTTTTTTTTTTTCCCAAAAAAGGATCAAGATGTTCTGAAAATGAATTAAATATATTATTGCCCATAGCCTAATTTAGAAAATATTAAGATGACAGTAATAACTTTTTTTTTTTTTTGAGACTGAGTTTCACGCTTGTTACCCAGGCTGGAGTGCAATGGAGCGATCTCTGCTCACTGCAACCTCCTGAGTTCAAGTGATTCTCGTGCCTCAGCCTCCCAAATATTTGGGATTACAGGCATGCGCCACCACATCCAGCTAATTTTGTATTTTTAGTAGAGACGGAGTTTCATCATGTTGCTCAGGCTGGTCTCAAACTCCTGACTTCGGGTGATCCACCCACTTCAGCCTCCCAAAGTGCTGGGATTACAGGTATGAACCACCTTGCCCAGCCAACAGTAATAACTTCTGAAATAAAATGTTTCATACTTGCTTCTAAAAAGTGAAGAATCTCTTTAGGATTTTTTCATCAATTGAAAAAAATAGATAAATAGCAGAAGGAAATACATTTGAGTCTAACTATCTCTGTATCTAACTCTGTATATGTATCTGCCTTTATATGAATATTTTTGTCTGTTATTAGGTCAATGTTTGAAATAAAAATACATTATTATTATGACTAAACTTATTATTTGGAAAGGTTTTGCTTTTTCGTTTCCTCTTTTAATTTTTTTTTTTTTTTTTTTTTTTTTGAGACGGAGTCTTCCTGTGTCGCCCAGGCTGGAGTGCAGTGCCGCCATCTCTGCTCACTGCAAGCTCCACCTCCCGGGTTCACGCCATTCTCCTGCCTCAGCCTCCTGAGTAGCTGGGATTACAGGCGCTTGCCACCACACCCAGATAATTTTTTTTTTTCTTTTTAAGACGGAATCTCGCTCTGCCGCCCAGGCTGGAGGTGCAGTGGCACGATCTCGGCTCACTGCAAGCTCCGCCTCCCGGGTTCACGCCATTCTCCTGCGTCAGCCTCCTGAGTAGTTGGGACTACAGGTGCCCGCCATCACGCCCGGCTAATTTTTTTTATTTTTAGTAGAGACGGGGTTTCACTATGTTGGCCAGGATGGTCTCAATATCCTGATCTTGAGATCTGCCTGCCTCGGCCTCCCAAAGTGCTGGGATTACAGGCGTGAGTCATTTCATCCGGGCTCACTAGGTTTTTATTAAATTCCACTTAAAAAAAATCAAATCTGCTGGGCGCGGTGGCTCACACCTGCAGTCCCAGCACTTTGGGAGGCCCAGGTATGTGAATCACCTGAGGTCAGGAGTTCGAGACCAGCCTGACCAACATGGTGAAACTCCGTCTCTACTAAAAATAAAAAATTAGCCGGGCGTGGTGGCGGGTGCCTGTAATCCCAGCTACTCGGGAGACTGAAGCAGGAGAATCACTTGAACCCAGAAGGCAGAGGTTGCAGTGAGCCAAGATCATGCCACTGCGCTCCAGCTTGGGCGACAGAGTAAGACTCGGTCTCAAAAAAAAAAAAAAAAATCAAATCAACCAAACAACCGAGGGGAACCAAGTTGGCAAAAATCTGGTGATAGGTATATTTGGAAGAATATGTCGGTTAGGATGGTTTTGGCTGTAACAGAAAATACAATGGAAATTTGTTTAAACAATGGTTTCAATGTTATCTCACATAATAAGAAGTCTAGAAGTAGCTGGCTCCAGGTTGGTTAATTCAATAGCCCAGCAATATCATGTAGGACATAGATTATTGGCTGTTTCTATTTGCCATCTTCAGGGTGTCAGCTACTACCCTTGGTGGTCACAGAATTCTAGGCATCATATTCTCACACAATAATATCTACAGGCTGGAATAGAGGGCCCTCCTTCCTTCTGTCCCTTTTCTAAGACTAAATAAAATCAGACCAAATCATCATATTATAAATTAACTGTAGAATAAAGGCTGCTCTGGAACTGCCTTTAGAAAGTTTGAAAACAAATTTTGATAGCATCAAACTGATCTCAAGTAATTTAACTACATGCCAAAACAAACCAAAACATATTTAAAGAAACACAATAAAATCTAGCACAAAACAAAGTAAAAACAGCAAGTACATTAAAAAATTACCAGACATGCAAAGAAAAAGGAAACTATAACCTATAACAAATGGTAAAATCAATGAATAAAAACAGATCCAGAAATGACAAAGTTATAGTGACATTTTATGTATATGACAAGACTATATAGAAATGCTTCCTATGCTCAAAGTAGAGGGGAATGTGATAGAAAAATGGACTATGTAAAACAAAAATCCAAATGGAGTTTCTAGAGATGAAAAATACAGTGAATGGAATTACCAGCAGATCAGACGCTGCAGAAGAAAAGCTCAGCAAACTTGCATACGAAGCAACAGAAACTATGTAAAAATAATAAAACAAAGAAAAAGACTAAAAATCATAAGCGATAAGTGACCTGTGGGACAATATCAAGCTGTGTAACATACATATAATTTGAGTCCTGGAAGAGTAAATTCAGGGAAAATATAAAAATATTTGAAGAAACAATGGCCAAAATTTTCCTAGTTTGATAAAAATGATACACAAACAAATCTAAAAATCTCAGTGAACACCAAGCAGAATATATAGAAAACCACACCCAGATACATCATAATTGAACTACTGAAAACCAGCAATAAAGACAAAATTTAAAAAGCAGGCAGGAAAACAAGATATACTGCCTTCAGAGAAACAAAGATAAGCGTTATAGCAAAGATATAGATATCCAAAGGTGAGTTAATACTTTCTGATTCCTCATCAGAAAATATTTAAATCAGAAGAGCAATGTCCTTAAAGTACTGAAATAAAACAATTGTCAACCTAGAGTTCTATTCCTGAGGAAAATATGTTTCAACGATAAGGGTGAAACAAATTCTCCAAACAAGCACAAGCTGAGAAAATTCATCAGCAGATCTACAATACACAATGCATTAAAAGAAACTATTCAAGCAAAAGAAAAATGAGGCCGGGCGCGGTGGCTCAAGCTTGTAATCCCAGCACTTTGGGAGGCCGAGGCGGGCGGATCACGAGGTCAGGAGATCGAGACCACGGTGAAACCCCGTCTCTACTAAAAATACAAAAAATTAGCCGGGCGCGGTGGCGGGCGCCTGTAGTCCCAGCTACTCGGAGAGGCTGAGGCAGGAGAATGGCGTGAACCCGGGAGGCGGAGCTTGCAGTGAGCCGAGATTGCGCCACTGCACTCTAGCCTGGGCGACAGAGCGAGATTCCGTCTCAAAAAAAAAAAAAAAAAAAAAAAAAAGAAAAATGAAACAAGATGAAAATTTAGATTTGCACGACAGATTCTATAACACCAAATATGGTAAATGTGTGAGTAAAATAAAAGATTTTTTTCCTTAGTTTTAAATTTTATTAGAAAAGCCTGTGCCTGTGTAAATAAAAATTAATAACCATGTATTGAGGTTTATAATATACATAGGAATAAAATGTGGGCCAACAACAGCACAAAGAATTAAGTTGTAAAGTTTACAGCATTAACTAGAAAATGATAATAACTAAAAAGAAGCAGCATTAATAAGCCATTATTAGACATAAAATTGAATAACTCAAAATGCTGAATCAAGCCAAGAGACATCAGAAAAGAGAAAAAGAGGAACAAAGAACAGATTGGGCAAATAGAAAAGAAATAGGAAGGTACCAGGTTTGGACCCATCCATACTGACAGTTACCTTATTTGTAAATCACATAGATTTTCCAATTAAAAGGCAGAGATCGTTAGACTGGATAATAAAGTTAGCCCCAACTGTATACTGCGAACAAGAAATTTACCTTAAACATATGCCTAGGCTAAAACTTAAAGGATGGAATGAGATATATCATGCAAACATGAATCAAATGCAAAACATTTATATTAGACAAAGTAGATTTCAGAATAAGAAATGTGAGCAGGGATAAAAAGGGATATTTCATAATAATAAAGAGGTCGATTCATTAAGAGGACATAACAACCATAGATGTCCGTACTCCTAGTAACAGAGTTTCAACACACATGAAACAAAAACAGAACTGAAAGGAAAAATTGGCAAATCTACAAATATTGTTGGGTACTTTAACACTCTCTTTCCAACAATAAATACAAAAATACACAATGAATAGACAAGAAACAACCTATCCACCAATTTGACGTAGTTGGCAATCATTAAATACTCTGCCAAACAACAAAATACAAATTTTGTAAAAATGCACAGATAGCATTTATCAAAATAGACCATATCCTGGACCATAAGATAAGTCTCGATAAATTTAGAAGAATTGAAGTCATACACAATATGTTCTCTGAGCACATCTGAATTAAACTAGAAATCAACAAGAGATAGATGTCTGAAAAATACCCAAACACTTGGAAATTAAACAACCCAAACACTTGGAAACTAAACACAAAATCAAAACATATCAAAATATGTGAGGTACAACTAAAGCAGTTCTTAGATGAAAAATTACAGTGAAACGCTTTTGTCAAAAAAGAAGAAAGTTATTGAATCAATCTAAGCTTCTACCTAAGGAAACTAGAAGAAAACAGCAAATTAAACTCAAAGCAAGCAGAAAAATGAAAATAATAAAGAGGAGAAGTAGGTGAAAGAGAACACAGTAAAACAATAGAGAAAATCAATGAGACCAAAAACTGGTTCTTGAAAAGATCAATGAACTTGAACAAGCTCTATGAAGACTGATGAAAAAAGAGTGAGAGAAAATAAATCATTGATATTATGGATGAGAGTAATGATATTCCTTGAAAACCTATAGACATCAAGGTGGGTCTGGGCAAGGGGACTCGTGCCTGTGATCCCAGAATTTTGGGAGGCTGAGGCAGCTGGATCACTAGAGGTCAGGAGTTCGAGACCAGCCCAGACAACATGGTAAAACCCCATCTCTATTAAAAATACAAAAATTAGCTGGGCCTGGTGGCAGGTGCCTGTAATTCCAGCTACTCAGGAGGCTGAGGCAGGATAATTGCTTCAGCCCGGGAGGTAGACGTTGCAGTGAGCAGAGATCGTGCAACTATACTCCAGCCTGGGTGACAGAGTGAGACTCTACGCCACCAAAAAAAAAAAAAAAAAAAAAGGCTGGGAGCAGTGGCTCACGCCTGTAATCTCAGCCCTTTGGGAGGCCAAGGCGGGCAGATCACCAGAGATCGGGAGTTCAAGACCAGCCTGACCAACATGGTGAAACCCCATCTCTACTAAAAATGCAAAATTAGCTGGGCGTGATGGCACATGCCAGTAGTCCCAGCTACTTGGGAGGCTGAAGCAGGAGAATCACTTGAACTTGGAAGGCAGAGGTTGCAGTGAGCCGAGATCATGCCACTGCACTCTAGCCTGAGCAACAAGAGCGAAACTCCGTCTCAAAAAAAAAAGGTAATAAAAAAATTAATATGAATAATTTTATGACCAAGATTGACAACTTAAATGAAATGGAAAATGTTCTTTAAAGACACACAGTACTCAAGAAGAAATAGATAACTTTAATAGATTTCTATTAATAAAGAAATTTAATTCATGGTTTAAAACCTTCTGACAAAGAAAACTTATGCTCATATGACTTCACTGGTAAATTATACCAAACATTTAAGTGAGAAATAATACCATCTTTTTTACACAAAGTCTTCCTTTTAATAGACTAAGAGCAAACATTTATCAATTCATTTTATGAGGCTAGCGTTACCTTGATAGCACAAACATAACAATACATTACCATAAAGAACACTACCAACTAATATCTCTCAAAAACATTAATATAAAACTCCTTAACAAAATTTCAGCAAATTGAATCCAATAAAGCATAAAGCGAATAAACATTATTACTAAGTGGAGTTTCTCCAAGGGATGCAAAGCCAGCCTAACAAATTGGAAGACCATGAGGAATGAACCCTTGCCAGACACCAAACCTGCCAGCACCTTCACCTGGACCTCCAATCCTCTAGAACTGTGAGAAATAATTTCTGTTCTTGATAAATGACTTGGGTTGTTTATCAAAGAAATAAATGCTATTTCTTTATAGCAGTACAGGCAAAGATAGTCACATGGTGTGATATTGCCTGTAGGTGTTTTGTACAAGTACTTTATCAGGTTAAGTTCCCTTCTCTTTCTAGTTGCCCAAAAGTTTTTATCATATAAATGTCCATTATTCTCAAATACTTTCACTGTATCTGTTGAGAGTGATCCTATGGATTTTCCCTCATAGATCGTACCATCTAGGTGTCCTCCTACGACAGAACAGCAGAAGAAAGAAAAATCACACCCACAATCCCCCCACCACCCCGTTTTTTTTGAGACGAAGTCTCACTCTTGTTGCCCAGGCTACAGTGCAATGGCATGATCTTGGTTCACTGCAGCCTTTGCCTCCTGCGTTCAAGCGAGTCTCCTGCCTCAGCGGCCTCAGACTCCCGAGTAGCTGGGATTACAGGCACCCACCACCATGCCCGGCTAATTTTGTTGTTGTTGTTTTTTTTTTGAGACAGAGTCTCACTCTGTCGCCCAGGCTGGAGTGCAGTGGTGTGATTTCAGTTCACTGCAAGCTCCGCCTCCCGGGTTCACGCCATTCTCCTGCCTCAGTCTCCTGAGTAGCTGGGACTACAGGCGCCTGCCACCACGCCCGGCTAATTTTTTGTATTTTTTTTTCGGTAGAGACGGGGTTTCACCGTGTTAGCCAGGATGGTCTCGATCTCCTGACCTCGTAATCCGCCCGTCTCGGCCTCCCAAAGTGCTGGGATTACAGGCATGAGCCGCTGCGCCCGGCCTAATTTTGTATTTGTAGTAGAGATGGGGTTTCACTGTGTTGGCCAGTCTGGTCTCAAACTCCTGGCCTCAGGTGATCCGCCTTGGCCTCCCAAAGTGTTGGTATTACCGGTGTAAACTATCGCGCCTGGCCCCACAAGCCCTTTTAATAAGGGCCCTAATGAATTCATGAGGGCAGAGTCATCACGACTTAATCACCTCCCCAAAGGCCCCACATCTTAATACAACCGATATGGGGATTAAATTTCAACATGAATTTTGGAGGGGACACAATTATTTAAACCATAGCAGAGACTTCTGTCCAAAGAGTACAGTAGGGAAAAGGACAAAAAAGAAAGAGGAACTTCACAGTGGAGAAACCTGACAAACACTACTACATCGGCGGAGTGATCAAGATCAACATTAACAATCACAGTTTGGCGGGGCTCAGTGGCGCCTGCCTGTAATCCCAGCACTTTGGGAGGCCAAGGCGGGTGGATCACGAGGTCAAGAGATGGAGACTATCCTGGCCAACATGATGAAACTCCATCTCTACTAAAAATACAAAAATTAGCTGGGCGTGGTGGCACGTGCCTATAGTCCTAGCTACTCAAGAGGCTGAAGCAGGCGAATCACTTGAACCCAGGAGGCAGAGGTTGCAGTGTGCTGAGATTGCCCCACTGCACTCCAGCCTGGCGACAGAGCCAGACTCCGTCTCAAAAAAACAAAAACAAAAAGAAAAACAAAACAAAGCAAAAAAACAGTCATAGTTCATGTAGACTTTGTGTGTGTGTGTGTGTGTGTGTGTGTGTGTGTGGTATGATAGGATGTGATGAAAATGTCACTTTACCTCTGTCTTCTTCCTCCTAATACCCATAACCCCAATCTAATCATGAGGAAAAAAAAAGCAACAAATTCCAGTAGAAAAACATCCTACAAAATTCCTGATCAGTACTCCTCAAAACTGGGTGTCCAGGTCATCAGAAACAAGGAAAGTCTGAGAAACTTTCATAGCCAAGAAAACCTAAATAGATATGATGATTAAATATAATGTGGTGTCCTGTGGGATCCTGGAAGAGAAAAAGGACATAAGGTAAAAACTAGGAAAAATTGAATAAAGTGTGGACTTTAGTTAATAGGAATGTATTGATATCGGTTAAATAATTGCAGCAAATATACCATTCTAATGTAAGGTGCTAATAGTAGGGGAAACTGTACAGAATGGGAGAGTATGTGAGAACTCTCCTATCTGCTTACTTTTTCTGTAAATCTGAAAGTATTTTAAAAATTGTTTTAATTCAGAAGTTACCAGCCAGGCGCGGTAGCTCATGCCTGTAATCTCAGCACTTTGGGAGACCAAGGCGGGTGGATCACCTGAGGTCAGGAATTCAAGACCAGTCTGAGTAGCACGGTGAAACCCTGTCTCAAATAAACATACAAAAAATAGCTGGGTGTGGTGGTGTGCAACTGTAATCCCAGCTACTCGGGAGGCTGACGCACGAGAACCGCTTGAACCCAAGAGGCGGAGTTTGCAGTGAGTGGAGATTGTGCCACTGCACTCCAGCCTGGGTGACAGAGCACGATTCTGTCTCAAAAAAAAAAAAAAGTTACCATTAAGAAAATGAAAAGGCAAGCACATACTAGCAAAAAATGGAAAAACATGCCTGATGAAGAATTTATACCCAGAATACATATAGAACTTTTATATTTAATTTTATATTTAATATTTTGCTTAATATTAGGAAGACAAACAACTGAATTAAAAAGAAAATAGGCAAAAGACTTGAACAGACACTTCACCAAAGATCATACAAATGGCAAATAAGCACAGGAAAAGATGGTCAATATCATATCATATCATTTATCATTAGTAAATGCAAATTAAACTACAATGAGATACTATCACTAGAATTGTTGCTATTAAAAAAACCTGATAGGCCGGGCGCAGTGGCTCATGCCTGTAATCCCAGCACTTTGGGAGGCCGAGGTGGGTGGATCATTTGAGGTCAGGAGTTTGAGAGCAAACTGACCAACACGGTGAAACCCAGTCTCTACTAAAAAATACAAAAAAAAAAAAAAAAAAAATGGCCTGGCGCGGTGGCTCAAGCCTGTAATCCCAGCGCTTTGGGAGGCCGAGGCGGGCAGATCACGAGGTCAGGAGATCGAGACCATCCTGGCTAACACGGTGAAACCCCATCTCTACTAAAAATACAAAAAATTAGCCGGGCGTGGTAGCAGGCGCCTGTAGTCCCAACTACTCGGGAGGCTGACGCAGGAGAACGGCATGAACCTGGGAGGCGGAGCTTGCAGTGGGCCGAGATGGCGCCACTGCACTCCAGTCTGGGTGAAGGAGGGAGACTCAGTCTAAAAAAAAAAAAAAAAACAGAAAAAAAATCCAAAAAAAATTAATCGGGCATGGTGGCGCATGCCTGTAGTCCCAGCTACTCGGGAGGCTGAGGCAGAAGAATCGTTTGAACCCCGGAGGTGGAGGTTGCAGTGAGCCGAGATCACCCCACTGCACTCCAGCCTGGGTGACAGAGCAAGACTCGGTCCCAAAAACAAACAAACAAACAACAAAAAAAAAATAAAAAAACCTCATAATACCAAATGTAAGTGAGGATGGAAGCTACTCGAAATCTTGGAATTTTATATCGTTGATGGGAATATCACTTTGGAAAATACTTCTGCAGCTTCTTAAAGAGTTCATATATACTTACAATGCAATTCAGAAGTCCAGCTTCACACAAAGATTTGCACTTGATGTTCAGAACAGGTTTATGCATAAGAGCCAAAAACTGTGGGTCATCTAAATTGATAAATAAATAGAGGTGCCGGGCGCGGTGGCTCACGCTTGTAATCCCAGCACTTTGGGAGGCCGAGGCGGGCGGATCACGAGGTCAGGAGATCGAGACCACAGTGAAACCCCGTCTCCACTAAAAAAATACAAAAAATTAGCCGGGCGTGGTGGCGGGCGCTTGTAGTCCCAGCTACTCGGAGAGGCTGAGGCAGGAGAATGGCGTGAACCCGGGAGGCGGAGCTTGCAGTGAGCCGAGATTGCGCCACTGCACTCCAGCCTGGGCGACAGAGCAAGACTCCGTCTCAAAAAAATAAATAAATAAATAAATAGAGGTATACTTATACAATGCAAAGCTTAGCTATAAAAAAGAATGGACTACTGACTCTCACATCAGAATGGATGAATCTCAATAGCATTATGTAAAGTGAAAGAAAAGAAGATAAAGACAAAACACCATATAATTCCATTTATTTATTTTTCCTATTGGAAACTTTTATTCTGTTTTGTTGATGCTTAAGGAAAACAGCTTTGCCCATAACTCACTGTGGCCTGGAGTCATGACACCAACTTATATTTGGCCAATTAAGAAAGAGGCCAAACTGCATTCTTCTTAGGTCTATTCAGTTAATAAATGGCACTTAACTGATTTTTTTTTTCATATAACCTTAACAGGAATTCATAAGTTGCACTGATTATGCCCCAAGAGATAAGGGACTGTTGTTAATTCAGATGGGCACCTCTGAAAAGATTTATCAATTTTCTGTCCCGTTCCAGCCAGATTTTTTGGAAAACCTTGGGGAAAGACTGAAATTCCCCACCAGGCTGAGATTGTATGCTAGTTTTTACAACATTAATTAGAAAAAACAAGAATCCCAGCATGGCACCCAACAGACCTCCACAGAGAAAATCATTTACCAGATGAGCACTGTGAGTCATTGTGGTAGGCAGATGCTCCTTAATGGGACCTCGAAGGCCGAAAAACAAGATATTGCTGAGTCCATTCCGGAAAAGAATGGGCAGCAAGCCTCGATAACGCTCTCCAATTCCATGGCATTTCAGTGCCTTGAAAGCCTGATAAGTGCTGATAAATTTGTCATGATGCTTGTGGTCTTGAAGCAATGTCTGAACTCTTTCCAGTGGAGTGAAAATTGCTTCTGTTGTTCCTGCAAGCGCTGCTGCCACGACACGGGTTGCAAACTCTGGAGCACTGACATATTTGTGGGGAAGGCAGGATAAATCCTCATACAGACCAAACATAAGTGCAAGTGTAGTTGTCTTTTGCATCAATTAGGGAAGGATTCCAGGATACAAGTTTCGAAATCCATCCC
The DNA here is from genome assembly GCF_028878055.3 of Symphalangus syndactylus. Classification (NCBI taxonomy): domain Eukaryota; kingdom Metazoa; phylum Chordata; class Mammalia; order Primates; family Hylobatidae; genus Symphalangus; species Symphalangus syndactylus. The sequence goes on along the minus strand of NC_072423.2, from coordinate 73,106,272 downwards.
TTCTCAGCTGAAGTATTGCATCCCGGGTTTTGATGCCATACAGCTGTTGTTGAAAGAGGACCTTCTGAATGGGAAATGTGATTGCTACGTGTTGAAGGCTGCACAGCAGCCACACAAGTCATGCTTCATTTCACCCACATTTATAATATGAGGTGATATATCTTGTTTTGAAGATGTTAGTATTGGCAGCCTCTTTTCATGAGCTTCTGAATCCATCATGTTGCTTAAGATCTTTCTGGGGCCGGGCGCGGTGGCTCACACCTGTAATCACAGCACTTTGGGAGGCTGAGGCAGGTGGATTGCCTGAGGTCAGGAGTTCAAGATCATTCTGGCCAACATGGGGAAACCCTGTCTCTACTAAAAATACAAAATTTAGCTGGGCATGGTGGTGCGTGCCTGTAATCCCAGCTACTCGGGAAGCTGAGGAAGGGGAATTGCTTGAACCAGGGAAGTGGAGGTTGCAGTGAGCTGAGATCGCGCCATTGCACTCCAGCCTGGATGACAGAGTGAGACTCTGTCTCAGAAAAAAAAAAAAAAAAAGTTTTGCTAGGTGCGGTGGCTCACGCCTGTAATCCCAGCACTTTGGGAGGCTGAGACGGGCAGATCACGTGAGGTCAGGAGTTTGAGACCAGCCTGACCAACATGGAGAAACCCCATCTCTACTAAAAATACAAAATTAGCCAGGGCATGGTGGTGCATGCCTGTAATCCCAGCTACTCCAGAGGCTGAGGCAGGAGAATCGCTTGAACTTGGGAGGCGGAGGTTGAGGTGAGCGGAGATTGCGCCATTCCACTCCAGCCTGGGCAAGAGCGAAACTCCGTTTCAAAAAAAAAAAAAGATCTTTCTTTTTCATGAAGGACTTTTTTTTTTAACCTGTAACACCATCTGAGCCTGGAGTTTTGCAGGATGTTAGCTTTTTGATAATGTTCCCAATTTCTTCCACTGTTATTGTTCTGTTAGGTTCTCTCTTCTGGAGTCAATTTTGATAACTGGATTTCCCATTGCCAAGGCATCCCGCAGGACGGTGAGTGAGCCACGGCCCATGCAGGCACCTGTAATTCCATTTATATGAAAAATGTAAAAGGGCTAACCTGTAGCGACATAAAGAAAGACAGTGGTTTCCAGAAATAGGTGGCTGGGAACTGATGACAAAAGACAGTAGGCAACTTTTTGAGGGTGAGGAAAATGTTTTCTATCATGAATATGGGGGTGGCTGCAATTGTTTACATTTGTCAAACTTACCAAACTGTAAACTTAAAATTGCTGCATCTTCTTTTCCGTAAAATATACCTCAATAATGCTGATTAGGAAATGGAGCTTGTATCTGAGCCAATCACTGGCAAACAGAATAGAATTACCTTGACCAACTTCAGTTTATCAAGATTCACTACCCTGGGGTGAAAGAGAGCTGGTCTTCCCTCAAAACAGCCTGGAAGGAAGATAGGGTTACAATCAGCAGTGTCTTCTGTCCTGGGTCATCTACATGCAGACTTTGGAGAACACAAATGCCCTTATTGAAATGATGGACTCTTCATCTCATAATTAAAATCCAACCTTTCATAGTAGTAATTACCTATTGAACCAAAACTGTGCAGAATGTTATGAAAAATAGCCATTCAATTAGAAGTCACATATGAAACAAAACCTCCAGCTCAATGAGCAGGCAACTAAGGAACAGTAGATTAAGCTGTCCTGGAACAGCTTGTGACACTGTGACCAACACATGTGGTATGTGACCTTCTTTTAACTCTTCTTTTCCTTTGCTCCACATGGGTTATTTTATTTTCAATCCTTGGCTGCTTAGCTTATCCTTCTGGCTTTGAAGGGAGGTCATTGTTGGCCTAAATCAGAGAGGAAAGGCATATGCTGCTTAGCTCTTGAAATGTTTATTTTTCTCCACTACATATGTTTTGCTTCCTTCTCTAATGTCTGTACTGAAATTTAACAAGTCTGCCTTACACTGATGGTTCTCATTACAACGGGCCTAGGGTGGTCCCGGCTTCTCCCTAGCATTTTATGTGTGAGTTACAGAGCTATGCATAACTTCTGCTTTGGTACTAGTGATGCATTATTGGTACTTAAGGAATTCAGGCACAGATTAAGATCTGGTATCAGCTCACTTGAAACATATGATATTTAAGAAACTCAATCTGATAGAAAAATAATCAGTGCATTCTTTTAGATTATTTAGGTCCTAGATACCTTAGGAATGTAGGTAATCAAAAAACAAACAAGCCTGGCCACATTATCTCAGTCTCTTTTCTTTGTCAAAGCCCTCCCTGAGTTAATAAAGATGTAAAGCTGTGCCCTGGGCTATAAAGAAGGTTAATATGAGAATCTGTTTGAATAGCACTGTGTCTTGGAAACCTGTAACTAAAAGTATTGTCCATTATGCTGATAATCCACAAATACATTCACTCTTGAAATTATTTATGCTTCAGTGTTTGTCTCTGCAGATAAGTTTCTATGTTTTCTTTCATTAGAACATGAAAACCTTGCAGTCCTTAGTTGTCAGGAAACATAAAAGCGAAACCTACCGCAGAATTATAATGATGAGTCTAGCATAGATCCAACTGAAACATTTGCTTTTGTAAATGGTCTCAGTCAGAGCCCCCGGCAAAGGCTCAGCTCTAGAGACCTGGGCCCTCTAGATAACATGACTCTAGACTCACTTCTTTCTTAAGGCCCTTCTTGCCCCTAGTAAAGTTCTCATTCCACACCTGGAATTGGTAATGCATTGTCTCAGGACACACCTGGAGAATGTCTGGAGCAGAAGGAAAAGAACCTCCCCATCCTAGCATGGATTAGAGTTTCCTGAATTGGGGTCCTCAAGAGAACCCCAAGCTGCTCCAATAATAAGCTTCCCTGTTTGCCGCAAACTCCATCTGAATGGCTGCCTTGTGGAAAGCGGTCCTGATTGTGCTTTGGACGCTGGCGTGGCTTGATCTTGCCCATCCCTGTCATTCTTGCTCTCCATTTCTTCTTCTCCATGCTCAGCGGGAATTCCTAGACCTGAGTTCTAGCGCTCACGTTTCTCCCAACAATGTCCTAGCATAGTCTACAAGAATTTCTCTATGGTCCTCGTTAGCACTATTTTCCTAATATTTCTGGTTCTCCCCCACTTACAGGCACATAATAGGACCCCACTATCATAGTTTCTTGAGGTTAGGTATGACCAGGTGACTTGCCGTGGCCTACGGAATATAAATAGAAACTTTAAGAGCCAGTGTGTGGGCCGGGCACGGTGGCTCATGCTTGTAATCCCAGCACTTTGGGAGGCCGAGGCGGGCGGATCATGGGGTCAGGAGATAGAGGCCATCCTGGCTAACATGGTGAAACCCCATCTCTACTAAAAAATACAAAAAATTAGCCGGGCGTGGTGGCGGGCGCCCGTAGTCCCAGCTACTTGGGCGGCTGAGGCAGGAGAATGGCGTGAACCCGGGAGGCGGAGCTTGCAGTGAGCCGAGATTGCGCCACTGCACTCCAGCCTGGGTGACAGAGCGAGAATCCGTCTCAAAAAAAAAAAAAAAAAAAAGAGCCAGCGTGTGACTTACTTCTTTACTTGCCTTAGTTGGAAGCATATGTTGAAACGAAGCTTCCATCAGCTTGGATCCCTGAGTTACAATAGTGAACGAAGCCCACTGCTAACCCACAGTAATCGAGAAAGAGATCTCTGTTGTTTTATGCTTCCGAGGTTTGGGACTTGTTTGTTACTGCAGTATAACCTAGCCTATCCCCATGTTACGTCCTCTCCTGGGTGGGTCTTTAATTTTTCTGTTTTCCCAGTATTGTATAACATTTTCACATCCTGTATTTCATTAGATATTTCAGGACTTAGTTTGAATTCTTTTTTTATTTTACACCTTATTATCCATCATTATTCTTAGCAACATCAACATCCACGTTTACGACCTTTAGCATCTTAGAATCATAGTTCCTGCCCACCTTACCTGTAGAACGTTCCTTCTTCATAGCAGCAAAATCACTAAATCAAACCTTTCTTCCAAATTCCAATCTCCACACCCCGCTGCCTGGACTCATCTTGATTAAGCTACTTAAGGCATTAGGTGCCTGTTTCCTCATTGAAAAACAATGCTAATCAGCCTACCTTATCTCCTAGGGCTGCTGTGGGGATTCAGTGAGACAATGCACAAAAGCCTGGGCCCAGTCTCTGGCACATTACATGTGTTGGGGAGCTGCTTGCTCTAATAATTATTGTCATTATGATGTGCTGTCAGCAGCTGCTCTCTACCACACTCAGTAGACTTACTCTCCATTCTTGACATTTTGGATATTTTGTTCTAATTCTAATTTTGTTTTAAATTTCTAATTCTTGATCTATCAGCTTCCTTTGACGATGGAGGACTCCTGTGTTTTAGCTCCATGCATCTGGGATGTGGCTCCCCCTAAATCACTCATCCCTTAACCTGTCGTTGACTGCAGATGCGTGAAGGAGCTCAGGAAGGCCAACAGAAGAAGCATCCAACTGAACCCATCTCGCTGGCAACCTACAGAATCATCTTGAGGAAAATAAATGATTGTCGCTCGAAACCATTAAGTTTGGGGTTGGTTTATGATACAGCAAAAATGAAAGTACACTTTTTAGCTCTGCAAACTCAAGCAGGTTAGCCAGCCTCTGTGAATCTCTGTAGTTTTACTCATAAAATGGGAATCATATTTATCTTTTTTTTTTTTTTTTTTTTTTTTTTTTTTTTTTTTTGAGACGGAGTCTCGCTCTGTCGCCCAGGCTGGAGTGCAGTGGCGCGATCTCGGCTCACTGCAAGCTCCGCCTCCCGGGTTCACGCCATTCTCCTGCCTCAGCCTCTCCGAGTAGCTGGGACTACAGGCGCCCGCCACCACGCCCAGCTAATTTTTTTGTATTTTTAGTAGAGACGGGGTTTCACCATGGTCTCGATCTCCTGACCTCATGATCCGCCCGCCTCGGCCTCCCAAAGTGCTGGGATTACAAGCGTGAGCCACCGCGCCCGGCCGGGAATCATATTTATCTTGCATAAGCCGGGCACGGTGGCTCATGCCTGTAATCCCAGCACTTTGGGAGGCTGTGGTGGGTGGATCACCTGAGGTCAGGAGTTCGAGACCAGCCTGGCCAACATGATGAAAACCCCATCTCTACTAAAAATACAAAAAAATTAGCTGGGCATGGTGGCAGGAGCCTGTAATCCCAGCTACTTGGGAGGCTGAGGCAGGAGAATCGCTTGAACCCAGGAAGCAGAGGTTGCAGTGAGCTGAGAGTGAGCCATTGCATTCCAGCCTGGCAACAAGAGTGAAACTCCATCTCAAAAAAAAAAAAAAAAAATTATCTTGCATACGAGGATTAAGCAGCTGGCATAGTAATGGCTCAGCAAAGGGCACATCACTTATCTTCTATGTAACTTTCTGGTGTCCTCATCATGACCATTTTTTCCTCCTTTGTCCCTTCTCCTTCCTCAAATGTCCCTACTCCAGCTCTCACATTCAATGGGTCAATCCTGGATCCCCTTTTCAGGGAAGGCTCCCACCATCTTCTAGGAGCCCTCTTGTCTTGCCTTGCTTTCACTTCAGTTCTCCATGACCTTTCTCTGCATAGTCTCAACTTGGTGAGCTCCTGCACATCAGTGACTTTGAGATCACGCAGAGAAGACTCAATCCTCTGGCCTCAGCCACAATCTCCATCTGTCCTGAATTTCCAGCTGTTTTTCTAACATTGCCATTTGACTATCTGGTAACATCGAAATGACAACGATCAAACTGTGCTCATGATTTCCTCTCCCGTCAGTTCATCTTCCATCTAACCATTCTTTTTTTCATTCTCAGAAAGAAAATTTTAAGTCAACAATTTCCTTGATCGTCTGCATCCAATTAGTCACTAAGTCATGTTTCTTCATTTGAAATCTCATCTGATTCCCCCTTCTTCATTCTCGCTCCACGTTCCTCTTCTATGTCCCCTACCTCCACCCACATGGCCAGTTCCATTTCTCTTCATTCTGCTCTTTCTGTTTACTGCCAGCAGGTAGATTTTCATTAAAAAAAAAAAAAAATTTGTCTTGTTCTTGTGCTTAAGAATTGATAATAGGCCGGGTGTGGTGGCTCACACCTGTAATCCCAGCACTTTGGGAGGCCAAGGCGGGTGGATCACTTCAGGTCAGGAGTTTGAGACCAGCCTGGCCAACATGGTGAAACCCGGTCTCTACTAAAAATAGAAAAAGTAGCCAGGTGGCTTGGCGAGGTGGCTGACACCTGTAATCTCAGCACTTTGGGAGGCAGAGGCAGGTGGATCATGAGGTCAGGAGATCGAGACCATCCTGGCTAACATGGTGAAACCCCATATCTACTAAAAAAAATACAAAAAAATTAGCCGGGCATGGTGGTGGGTGCCTGTAGTCCCAGCTACTCGGGAGGCTGAGGCAGGAGAATGGCGTGAACCCGGGAGGCAGAGCTTGCAGTGAGCTGAGATTGCGCCACTGCACTCCAGCCTGGGCGACAGAGCAAGACTCCATCTCAAAAGAAAAAAAGTAGTCAGGCGTGGTGGCATGTGCCTATAGTCCCAGCTACTCAGGAGGCTAAGACAGGAGAATTGCTTGAACTCGGGAGGCAGAGCCAAGATCATGCCACTGTACTCCAGCCTAGGTGATAGAGTGAGACTCCGTCTCAAAAAAAAAAAAGAATTGATAATAATTTCACATTGCCTCTGCCTCAAGCTCAAATTCCTCACTCCTGGTTTCTCCCTAAACATCTGGTTTACCTGCAGGATTCAAACATATCTCCCACATCTCACTAATTGCTCCATGCAAAGGGTCCTTTCTTAGTCCAATATCTCCATTGACAGATCCTGAAGCAAAGATGAAAATGCTGATGGTTTATGCTTTGAGACATGCAAATCCATGGCAACAAAGAGAAAATGAAGAGAGAGACGGGAAGTAACCTAGAGTGATGTGTGACTGCCTGATGCTGCTTCAAGGGAAGAAACCCAGCATGGGCTTGGCAGGCGTGTCTGCACCCTGGACTTGTCCAAGTGGGCTGCTAGGAGAAACTGGGCCTGGCAGAGGTGCATAGTAGAGAGAAAATGGAGGAGAACTTTAGTCTAGCTCTCTCCCACTTCTATTTCTCACTGGTCAAAATTTATCCCATGGGGAATAAACTGACCCCCGCTTCTGGGTTTCATCATCTGTCCCACTCTATTGCTACTTAGGGTGCCAGATTGTACACAGTGTGGCGTGGTGTTTCGCTTAAGCGCAGAAGTGTAGGAAGGAGGAGAAACTCCAATAACAGACAAGAAGAAGCCAGACAGGAGAGCCTGACAGCCCCAGGGTGGGGGCCCATCAGCTCTGCATCTCATACAGCCTGCCTATGGCTCTGCTCCATCCACACATTTCCAGTGTTGTCTCTATGCCCCTGCCAAAGTGATTCCCCACAACTTTTTCTGTTTTGTTGTGCCTTTCAAAACTAGACTTATCCTGCATTGACTGCTGGCATTTCACCCCCTTCGTGGAGCTCTTTCTGTCCACCTGTGGAAGACAGGTGCCATCTTGCTTGTTGGCCAGCACCCTCCTCCTCTCAGCAGCCCCTTCTCTATCTGGGGGAGGATTCCCCATGGGTAAAACCTTGCTTTCCTCTTTCTCACTCCCAGCTCCTACTGTGGAAGAGAAGGGAAGGTCAAGGCTTTTTCACTGCCCACCTGGGGCACACAATGTAAGCTCAGCCAATCAGTGACTGGCTCTCCAGGCTTTGAGCCTTGAGCTGGTGAAACAAAGATGCAGCGAACATTTGAAGGTCAGACAGCTCCGGGTGCTGCAGTCTGCTTCAGCTAGACTGTTTTTGGTGGGTGACCTTGGCCGTAGATTCTGTTGCATAGCATCTGTGACTCTCTTGGTTCCTGTTTTCCAGGCCCTCCTCTCCAAGTTCCCGTGGATTCTATGATCCCCATCCTCCCTGCTGTGACATCCCTCTGATTAACTTGCCTTTGTTTAAGGTGGCCAGGGGCAGCTTTTGTTCTTGTGACTCAGAACTGTTTATACTTAGCAGGTTCCATTACTTTCTGCCACCTTGGGACTTTTATACCATTTGGAGCTAGTTTATGAAACATGCTTAGCATAATGCCTGGAACATAGCAAACACACAACTGCAACCAAACTACATTATTGTCAAAATTAACAAATATTTTTCAAGGTTTAGACATTGTGGGGGAGTGGGAAAACAAAATAAACTGAAAAGGAGCATATGTTTCTTCTTTAATAGGAAAAATATGTTTATAAAATCAACAACGGTTGCAACAGAGATTGTATTACAGAGCGCATCGGGGCCACAAGGGAGCAAGCGGTTGGTGAGTTCTGGAACAATCATAGAAGGCTTCCTGGGGGAGGAGATGTTTGACTTGGGTGCTGAAGAAAGACCAGGAATTCAAAGGTGGAGAAAGGAAGGGCTAGGCATCATAGATAGTGGGAAACGCAGCTGAGCTCTGAAAGGATGGGGCTGCTCAGTGGGAGAGTGAACGGTTTAGGGTAGGGAGTATGATTGCCTGGCAATTCTAAAGTCCCCTTAGTGACCGTGGGCAGGAGTTGAAATGAGATGGGTCGGCATGATTCTCTAGCCACCTTCAGTGGCCATGGTGCAGTCCATCTTCTCCCATATTCTGCTTAAATCTCCAACACCATGGTAGTGAAAAAAGAAGCTCTTAGAGAACCTAAAGTGTAAAACATCGTAGAATATTTGCCTCCATCGGGAACAAACAGTAGAAGAAATTAGTAAAAAGCTGAAGGAAGGCCGGGCTCTGTGGCTCATGCCTGTAATCTCAGCACTTTGGGAGGCCGAGGCAGGTGGATCACAAGGTCAGGAGTTCAAGACCAGCCTGGCCAATATGGTGAAACCCCATCTCTACTAAAAATACAAAAATTACCTGGGTGTGGTGCATGCCTGTAGTCCTAGCTACTCGGGAGGCTGAAGTGGGAGGATCATTTGAACTGGGAGGTGGAGGTTGCAGTGAGCAAGATTGTGCCACTGCACTCCAGCCTGAGCGACAGAGCAAGACTCCATCTCAAGAAAAAATAAAAAAAAGGCCAGGCGCGGTGGCTCACGCCTGTAATACCAGCACTTTGGGAGGCTGAGGCGGGCGGATCACGAGGTCAGGAGATTGAGACCATCCTGGCTAACACGGTGAAACCCTGTCTCTACTAAAAATACAAAAAATTAGCTGACGTGGCAGCAGGCGCCTGTAGTCTCAGCTACTCAGGAGGCTGAGGCAGGAGAATGGCGTGAACCCGGGAGGCAGAGCTTGCAGTGAGCCAAGATCACGCCACTGCACTCCAGCTTGGGTGACAGAGCGAGACTCCATCTCAAAAAAAAAAAAAACAAAAAAAAAACTGAAGGAAGCTCCAATAATAGTGAGCGGTATAATACAAATGACACAATGACAAGCATCTTTATAAACATGTATTTCTGACTTTCTAGATAATTGGTGTCCAGCTATACAGTTCTTTTTTTTTTTTTTTTGAGACAGAGTCTTGCTCTGTCGCCCAGGCTGGAGTGCAGTGGCGCAATCTCGGCTCACTGCAAGCTCCACCTCCCAGGTCCACGCCATTCTCCTGCCTCAGCCTCTCCGAGTAGCTGGGACTACAGGCGCCTGCCACCACGCCCGGCTAATTTTTTGTATTTTTAGTAGAGACGGGGTTTCACCGTGGTCTCGATCTCCTGACCTCATGATCCACCCGCCTCAGCCTCCCAAAGTGCTGGGATTACAAGCGTGAGCCACCGCGCCCGGCCCCAGCTATACAGTTCTTATTTGCGGGGGCTGGGTCCAGTGGTTTTGGGATGCTGAGGCGTGTGGATCACGAGGTCAGGAGTTCGAAACCAGCCTGACCAACATAATGAAACCCCATCTCTAAAAAAGAATACAAAAATTAGCTGAGCACAGTGGTGCGTGCCTGTGGTCCCAGCTACTCGGGAGGCTGAGGCAGGAGAACCACTTGAATCTGGGAAGCAGAGGTTGCAGTGAGCCAAAATAGTGCCACTGCACTCCAGCCTAGGCGACAGGGTGAGACTCTGTCTCAAAAAAAATAAAAAATAAAATAAAAAATTCGTATTTGCTGCTACTGTTGGAAACTTTGCTTTCGAAGTCTGACTTTCCTGTTGAAAGGCTGTATTGTTACAGATACCCAGCAGGCAGGGATGTCCTGCAGAGTCCTGGGGACAAATGCTGTCTACATGTCCGTATGAACAGCTGTCTTCTAGACCCCTCCAATTTGGCTTCCTCTTCCTCTGTAAAAGAAAAACACACCCACCAAGTTCCCTAAGGACCAATTCCCTGCCAAAACCAATTTTTAAAAGTCTTTTTAGTTTTTGATATAGCTGGTTGCTATTTTCTTGTAGCCTCCATCCACTACTTGGCTTTAGGGAGATGCCCTTTCCTAGCTCACATCTCCCCTTTGGGTCTCTAGTGCTTCTTGCTACATAAATAAGAAGACAGATAATAGTTCATCTCTTTGCAAATGTCCAACTGCCTTTTGTAACCATGTGTTGAAAAGCTCCATTAGAGCCAAACATTATCGTCTTATGGCAACACTCTTCCTAACTCATGGTAATGAAGATGATATCATAGAAGAAACTAATTATTGAATGTTTACTTGGTGCCAGGAACTATGCTAACACTTCTATGTTCATTATGTCATTCAATTCTCACCTTTTGATATACATCTTATTTTTATTCCCATTTTATAGTAAAATGGGGATATTTTAGAGTAAAATGAGTAAACTGAGGACAAGAAAGTTAAATAATTTTCCACAAATCACCCAATCAAGTAAATGTAAGAGCTGGTATTTGGTCCCAGGCAGTTTGATTCCTGTATTTTTTTTTTTTTTTTTTTTTTTTTTTAGACGGAGTCTCGCTCTGTCGCCCAGGCTGGAGTGCAGTGGCGCAGTCTCGGCTCACTGCAAGCTCCGCCTCCCAGGTTCACGCCATTCTCCTGCCTCAGCCTCTCTGAGTAGCTGGGACTACAGGCGCCCGCCACCACGCCCGGCTAATTTTTTGTATTTTTAGTAGAGACGGGGTTTCACTGTGGTCTCGATCTCCTGACCTCGTGATCCGCCCGCCTCGGCCTCCCAAAGTGCTGGGATTACAAGCGTGAGCCACCGCGCCCGGCCTGATTCCTGTATTTTTTAACCACTGCTTTTTCTTGCATAACATCTTTGTTAAATCCTATTTAAATGTATTTTTTACATTATGCTCTGGAAATTCAGCTATATAAATATAAAATATTACAAGCCCCTTGAGAAGAGATTAAATGTCAAAAGGCAAATGCTGCCTGGTGCTGTGGCACATACCTGTAGTCTCAGCTACACTACAGGCTGAGGCAGGAGAATTTCTTGAGGCCAAGAGCTCTGGCCCGGAGTGTGCTATGTCAATCAGGTGTCCACACTAAGTTCCACTGCAGTATGGTGATCTCCCAGGAGTTGTGGACAACCAGGCTGCTTAAGGAGGGATGAACTGGCCAAGGTAGGAAATGGAGAACGTCAAAACTCCTGTGCTGATCAATAGTAGGACTGCACTGTGAATAGCCACTGCGCTCCCTCTTGGGCAATGTAGCAAGGCCTCATCTTTTTTTTTTTTTTCTTTTGAGATGTAGTCTTGCTGTCTCTCTGTGTCTCCCAGGCTGGAGTGCAATGGCGCAATCTCAGCTCACTGCAACCTCCACCTCCCGGGTTCAAGCAATTCTCCTGCCTCAGCCTCCCAAGTAGCTGGGATTACAGGTGCACACCACCACGCCCAGCTAATTTTTGTATTTTTAGTAGAGACGGGTTTTGCCATGTTGGCCAGGCTGGTCTCTAACTCCTGACCTCAGGTGACCCGCCCACCTTGGCTTCCCAAAGTGTTGGGATTATAGGCATAAGCCACCGCATCCAGCCGGCATCATCTCTTTAACAAAAGAAGAAAAGAGTTTTAACTAAAAAATAAGAAAGCAGATGCTATCTGACATTCTCTATGGTCCTTAATGGAAGGTAGATATATTAATATAAAAAGTGCATTAGTACCCAATTTCAAGTGACAAAAACCCAACTCAGAATAGTTAAAGAAAGAGGAAAGTTTAGTGACGTGGATATAAGGAAGAGTTGAAAACCAAGATGGTGCTGAGGCTCAGATAACCCCTGCCTTAAATAAAGGTCTAATATGGTGACTGTGATTTGCCATGCCAGAGGGTGATAGACTGATTGGGAGGAGTGTCCTAGGGACAAGGTCATGTTGTGCAAATTGGATATTCTTCTTTTTTTTTTTTTCGAGATGGAGTTTTGCTCTGTTGTCCAGGCTGGAATGCAGTGGATGGAGTTTTGCTCTGTTGTCCAGGCTGGAGTGCAGTGGCATGATCTCGGCTTACTGCACCCTCCACCTCCCAGGTTCAAGTGATTCTCCTGCCTCAGCTTCCTGAGTAGGTGGGATTACAGGCACACACCACCACCCCTGGCTAATTTTTGTATTTTTAGTAGAGATGGGGTTTTGCCATGTTAGCCAGGCTGGTCTTGAACTCCTGACCTCAGGTGATCCACTCACCTCAGCCTCACGAAGTGTTGGGATTACAGGTGCCCGCCACCATGCCTAGCCTGGATATTCTTCTGCTAACCACAGAGCCACGAGAAGGTGATTCTCAGAAAGTAAGTGGGAATGTGGTTAGACCATCCCACAGATGTTCTGTACAACAGAGAAGCTAGGAAATTTCTATTAAAAATGTTCTCTAAGAAATGCTGTCAAAGGTAAAGGCCTAAATCAAACGGCGATAACCGTTTTCATTTAATAAGGCAGTTCTGGGCCAAGCAAATCATGTGAGTCTTCTGATATTAATCATTTTACTCACGTGGTTCTATACTATTGCAAACAAGTAAAAGCAATGAGATTTTGAAGAGTAAAAATTTCCCCGACATTGAAGCAGATACACAACAATATCTGAGGCAAAGAAAAGCCATTGATACTCAGAAAAAGAACAATTTTGTGAGAAATATTAAAATGAGAACATAATATCTAAATCAAAATTATTTCAAAGTTAAGAAATTCAGAATTAGTTAGAGGCATTCTACTCAGGCCTGGAACACACTCAGGATAAGATTTAGCTTTGAAGGAAGATTTGTTTTCTTTTCTTCTGAAACTGACTCTTTTGAAGTAGCTACTTCATTATTTAAGTTTCATATATTTCTATTTTTTTATTTCAAAATACATAATCTATTGAAAAGCCATCACAATTTATTTTTGGTAACTGCACAATGGAAAGCCTGGTTTCAGGTTATAGGATATTTTAGGGTAAGGCTAGGTTGCCTTTTTAAAGGACTCTAAAATACAATGGCTTAAATCAAATACTATTTTATCTCTTTTAGCCATTAGGCAATCTAGGCAGCCAGATGATTTTTTTCATTTTTTTCTTTTCTTTTCTTTTTTTTTTTTTTGAGACAGATTTTCGCTCTTGTTGCCGAGGCTGGAGTGCAATGGTGCGATCTTGGCTCACAGCAACCTCCGCCTCTCAGGTTCAAGCAATTCTCCTGCCTCAGCCTCCTGAGTAGCTGGGATTACAGGCATGCACCAACACACCTGGCTAATTTTGTATTTTCAGTAGAGAGGAGGTTTCTCCATGTTGGTGAGGCTGGTCTCAAATTCCTGACTTCAGGTGATCCACCCATCTCAGCCTTCCAAAGTGCTGCGATTACAGGTATGAGCCACAGTGCCCGGCCTGATGGCTCTTTTTCATAAAGTTATTAATTTTCTCTCATCTTGTGGCTTCACCATCCTCCAGGAGTGGTCTTCACTTGTAGGGTTAAAGCAGTATGACAGAACAGCATCTGAGTTTCAGTTTAAGTTGAAAGGGGACACACCCAGTGTCTGGAGCAAGGAGGTCATCTTGAGTTGGCAGGCCTCAAGTTTCACACCTCACCTCTGCTCACATCCTGTTGACCTGAACCTAGTCAGAGCTTGTGATGGACCAAATGTTTATGTTCCTCCCAAATTCATGTGTTGAAGCCCTTTTCCCCATTGTGGCTGAATTTGGAAATGGGATCTCTGAGAAAGTAATTAAGGTTAAATGAGGTAGTAAGAATGGGGCTCTGATCCAATAGAATTTGTGTTCTTGTAAGAAGAGATACTTATGAAAGCTTGCTCTTTGTCTCCAAGGTCACAGTGAGAAGGTGGCTGCCTGCAAGCCAGGAAGAGAGCCCTCACCAGAAACTGAATGCTGCCAGAACTTGATTTGGGACTTTCAGCGTCCAGAACTATAAGAAAATAAGTTTCTGTCATTTAAGCCTCCCAGCCTGTGATATTTTGTTACAGCAGCCTGGGCAGACTAATACAGATTTAAACCTAGCTTTGAGGGGGGCTGGCAATGCAGTGCCCACCTGGTGACCTACCTGGGTGACCCAGTGCTCAGAAGAATAGGAGCCTGGATTTCGGGAGGCAACTAGCAGTCTGTTACCTAGGCTATAAACAGAGTTCTGCCTATCACTTTATAGCCACTTTGTCCAAATTGTTCCCAGAGTTTATGGCACAACTTGCATGAAAACCAAAGCTTACAAACCTTATGAATAGCAATTTTGTCCCTTCCCAGACGCCATGTTCTCCACTGCTATCCTCTGAGACCTCTATTCTTCCTTCTCTTTTTTCCAGTATTCAGGTAATTCTTTCAAATTCTTCCGTCTTCTGCTCTTTATCACGGGCACAAATGGAATCTTCAGGCTCTACTTCAATCCTAATATAGATACTCATTTTCCCCCCTAACTTCATCTCCACTTGCTTCCTGGGAGTAGTCTTTGCCTAATGTATTAGGTTCCCTACTGCTACTGTAACAAATTATCACACACTTCTTGACATAAAACACTACAAACTATAAGATAACAATTCATATTGTTATCTTATAGTTCCGGAATTCCAAAGTCCAAAATGGGTTTTGCCTGGGCAAACTCAAGGTGTCCTTACAGCTGGCTCTTTCTGGAGGCTCTAGGGGAAGATCTGTGTCTGTGCCTTCCCAGGATCTAGAAGCTGCTCACATTCCAGGACTCATGATCCCCACCCCCATCTTCAAAGCCAGCAATGGCTGGTTGAGTCCTTCTCACATTGAATCACTGAGTCTTCCTCTCCTACTCTCTCTTTCACGTATGAAGACTTCTACTGATTACATTAGTCCGCTTGATGAATCCTAGATAATCTCCTCATCTTAAGACTCTTATTTAATCACATGTGCAAAGCGCCTTTTGTCATGTAATATAATGTATTTCCAGGTTCCAGCCATTAGGACATGGGACACGCACCTTTGAGGGAACATTTTTGCCTCCCACCTCCAATTTGCCTTCATTGACTACTAGTCCTTCCAGCCCTCACCCCTGCCTAAAGCGAAGGGTCTCAAACACCTTATTTCTAGCCATGAGACCTTAAGGAGCTTTTCCTATGGTCAGCCCCTCTAACTTTCTTCTAGATCAGACTCTGACACCATAACCAATTCTAGTAACTGACCTCTTGCCTCTATCCTTGTAACCAAGCCCCTAGCTTTACATCCAGGCCTCCTGCCTGGATCCTGGTGTGATGCTCCTGTGCCCAAGTCTCTGCCTTGTGTCTCAGTTCCTTTAGAACTAAGAGGCAGCCTTGCTTGTACTAACTCTCCAGAGAAACAGTCCTGTCCCATATTCTGGGCACCATGGCTGGATCCCTGCTATGCTGGTGTCAGGATACGAGGAAAAACACTCGCCAGGCCAGGCTTCCTCATACAGCCTGTGACCACACTCTGAGTGTGGCTCCCCCAGCCTGCTCAGCCACCAATGACCAGAACCTGGATTTTCTACATGCAGGAGCAGGTCAGTCTAGCTGTGTTTCTGAAACTTTGCTTCACATTAGAATTACCTGGAGATCATTAGAAATATCTAGATGTCCAAGCTGTACCCCATACCAATTGAATCATAATCTCTGGGGGTGGAAACCAGCATCGGTATTTTTTAAATTCCTCCACTGATTTCAATTTGCAGACAAGATGGAGAACAAGCAAGCAAGCTACGTGCTGCTCTAGATGTACTCTGCCTGTCCGCAGCATCAGCATCATGGGGAGCTTGTTAGAAATGCAGGAACTCAGGCCTCCAACCCAGAACTACTGAACTAGAATCTGGATTTCAACAGGATCACCCAAGGGATTTGAAAGCTCCAACTTATCTCAGCCTGTGTGAGCCTGGTTTTGAAAATGGTCATAATTAAGCTTTTTTTAATGTTAAAAAATATAATAGTATTAGTGAAATTACTGAAATAAGAATTCATATTCCAGCACTTTGGGAGGCTGAGGTGGGCAGATCACTTGAGCTCAGGAGTTCAAGACCAGCTTGGACAACATGGCAAAATCCGTCTCTGCCCCCCAAAAAGAAAAGTAATCATAATAATAATACAAAGATTAGCCAAGTGTGGCAGTGTGCGCCTGTAGTCCCAGCTACTCAAGAGGCTGAGATGGGCGACCATTGAGCTCAGCAGGTTAAGGCTGCAGTGAGCCAGCATCATGCCACTGCACTCCAGCCTGGGTGACAGAATGTCTAGGAGACATTCTGTCTAAAAGGAAAAAAAAAAAAAAAGAAAGAAAAAGAGAAAGAAAAAAATAATTCATTCATCTTTATTGATCATTTGACATGTGCAAGGCAGAGTGCTGGTGACTTCTGGTGACTTCCATAGGTTGGCTCATTTAATGCTTACAATAAGCCTTCTTTTTTTTTTTTTTGGAGACGGAGTCTTGCTCTGTCACCCAGGCTGGAGTGCAGTGGCATGATCTTGGCTCACTGCAAGCTCCCCCTCCCGGGTTCACGCCATTCTCCTGCCTCAGCCTCCCGAGTAGCTGGGACTACAGGCACCCGCCACCACGCCCAGCTAATTTTTTGTATTTTTAGTAGAGATGGGGTTTCGCAGTGTTAGCCAGGATGGTCTCTATCTCCTGACCTCAGGTGATCCACCCGCCTTGGCCTCCCAAAGTGCTGGGATTACAGGTGTGAGCCATCACGCCCGGCCATACAATAAGCCTTCTTAGCAAAACCTTCCCAAACTGCCCAGTCGGTACCTGGTCCTCCCATTCTTTATCTTAGTAACCAGATATTTCCTTGATAGCACTTATTAAATTTATGATTATTTTTTCTTTTTTCTGCCTTAACCATCAGACTGCATGCTCCACACGGTGGGAAATGTCATATGTCTTTCTCATTTCATGGTATATCCTTAGCACTGGCACTTAGCAGCCACTTAAAAAATGTTTATTGAATGAATGAAGTAGGCACTATTGCTATCTCCATTTTACAGATGAGGAACTTTCCCAAGATGTCACTGCTAGTAAGCGTGGGGGAAGAATGTGAACCATCACTGAGCCCGGCCTGAGCTTTTCTTCACTATCTAAAACATCCATACCTCTACCCATCTTCTGACTACCTGAACACAGCTGTTTACTTCTGTATGTTGGTTTTCTAGTTCCTTGTTTGCACATGAGCTTTTAAAAAACTATTATTATTATTATTTTGAGATGGAGTTTTGCTCTTGTTGTCCAGGCTGGAGTGCAATGGCATGATCTCGGCTCACCGCAGCCTTTGCCTCTCAGGTTCAAGTGATTCTCCTGCCTCAGCGTCCCAGGTAGCTGGGATTACAGGTATACACCACCATGCCCGGCTAATTTTTTGTATTTTTGGTAGAGATGGGGTTTCACCATGTTGACCAGGCTGGTCTCGAACTCCTAACCTCAGGTGATCCGCCCGTCTTGGCCTCCCAAAGTGCTGAGATTACAGGCTTGAGCCACCATGCCTGGCCACATGTGCTTATTTTATATACATAATTGCAATCAGAATGTCTATGTTATTTGGAATTTTGCATTTCTTAACATACGAGTTGTTTTTCATTGCAGAATTTCACAATTCAAAAGTAGCTACATAATAGCCTGTCACATTGATTTATAAAGTCCTTAACCATTTAAACCATTGCTTGACATTTAGGCATTTTCAATTGTTCTTTATTTATAGGTGACTTTGAAGCAGGGATCTTTTTGTGTCCAGTTGAGTTGAATTTTTACTTTCTCACAAAACATGAACATTCTTGTTATACTCATTTTCAACTTGAACAAGCCAGCCCTGCACTTTCATGGTACTCTAGGTAATTTAGATATTTTCCAAGCATGCTAAAGACTGGAAAAATTTGTACTGCAGGGTTTTTAGAAGGTGTGTAGAATTATGACATTTTTACTGCTGCATTTTATCCAAGCTTGTTCTGAATTCTTTTTGTTGAAATCATTTCTGCTTAATTTTGAGCAGTGATAAATAGTGCCAATTTGCAACTTTTGGTGCTTCCTATTCACTCTCCAGAGGTGCTGACCGCTTGCCTCCCTTGAAATTACACACGTGAGATCCCTGCTTTCAGTTCAAAGATAAGGTCCCATCGACCTCCTGCCTGAATTTCTAGGAACCCAGGATATGGGGAGACCCAGAATATGGGGCCACCCCTTGTGATTCCTCCAGTGTGGTTTTTTTTTTTTTTTTTCAGACGGAGTCTTGCTCTGTCACCCAGGCTGGGGTGCAGTGGCGCCATCCCGGCTCACTGCAAGCTCCGTCTCCCGGGTTCACACCATTCTCCTGTCTCAGCCTCCCGAGTAGCTGGGACTACAGGCGCCTGCCACCATGCCTGGCTAATTTTTTGTATTTTTAGTGGAGACGGGGTTTCACTGTGTTAGCCAGGATGGTCTCTATCTCCTGACCTCAGGTGATCCACCCGCCTCGGCCTCCCAAAGTGCTGGGATTACAGGCGTGAGCCACCGGCTCCAGGTTTGCTTTTGAAACCGGCCCTCCAGTTTGCTTTTGATCAACATCCTCTGTGATTTCAGCATGGTGTTGTAAAGGACTATGGACTAGAAACCAGACCTGGGGTCTAGCTCTAGACCAGACATTTGCTGGCACTGAGAACTCACTTCCTTATCTCTTGGCAAGCATCTCATAGAGCTGTGAAGATCCCAAAAGATAATCTATATGAATGCTAGGTCTGTGTGTGCAGTTATTTCAGTGCATAAATGCTTATAATTCTGCATTTTAATCGCTATTTGCCTAATACTATAATATTTGATCATTTATTAAATACTGTTTACTTATTTAATAATTAAATAGCAACATTTAAATAGTTAAGAACGTCTGCATTTTAAATTTAGTACTGTATGGAGTATTCACCGAACTATATTGCATCCTTTTAAAACGGCCAAACTATCATTTTGTTCCAAGATTTTTAAAAATTAATTGATGGCTAAGTATTATAACTAAGTTCTACTCACTAGATGTGTAAGGAAGTGTCCTCAGAAAAACAGGAATTGATAGAGTTGTCAAATCGATTCACACAAGTGAGAGGAAATTATCTTCCTATCAAGAAAAAAAACCTACAAAATAAGATCGTGGGATGATAATGAGATATTGTCCCTGTATATTTATATTGAGAAAATGTGAAATCTGCAAAGTGTTATGAATACTTTTTTCTTTTTTGAGACAGAGTCTCGCTCTGTAGCCCAGGCTGGAGTGCAGCTGGTGTGATCTCAGCTCACTGCAACCTCCCACTCCCGGGTTCAAGCAATTATCCTGCCTCAGCATCCCGAGTAGTTGGGACTGCAAGCGCGTGCCACCACACCCGGCTAATTTTTGTATGTTTTTAGTAGAGACGAAGTTTCACCATGTTGGCCAGGCTGGTTTCGAACTCCTGATCTCAAGTGATCCACCCGCCTCGGCCTCCCAAAGTGCTAGAATTACAGGCGTGAGCCACTGCACCCAGCCAATACTTTTGATAGAAAAAAAATCAGAGGAAATTAAAAATTCTTTAATGGGGACTAGACATAGTTTAAAAATAATAATTATAATAACAAAGCAGTTGAAGTTGCGTGTCAGCAGCGCATTCTCTCTCTCCAGCGGTAAGGGTATCTAATCATAATAATTAAGTCCAAGTGACCTTGCCTTCTTTAGGCAAACAAAGTAGAGAACAAGTTGCAACTCATTTTCAGAAAAAATCCTCAAGTCCTCTGCCCACGGCGGAAAGGGCGACAGGTCGGTCGAGCTTGGGTGGCGTCCCGAGGGGTCGCCTCTCGCCCAGCTCCTGGCAGGGGCGCGTGAGTCCTGGCCTGGGGACTGCAGGGCCGCGGCGGGGCGGGCAGGGTCAGCAGGGCACATAGTTTCTCGGAATCCACCCTCCGGGACCCCCGCAGCCCAGTTTCTCCTCCCCTCAGCCCACCTTCTCTGCCCACCTCCTACCCCGGGCCGGGGCGGCGGCCGCGGTCAGCCCGGCCTCCCCGACCTGGGGTCCGCGTGCGCCGGGTCCCGGAGGCCAAGCTGGGCGCCCCCGGGGGAGGGGTCTGGGTGGCTGGGCCAGGCCGGGGCGGGGCGGGGCGGGGCGCAGCCGAGGGGTGTGTCCGAGGGCGGCTGGCGGGAGGGGCGGCTGGACGCCAGGAGTGGCGAGGCCAGGGCAGCGCGGACTAGCGTCCCGCGGAGCGTTCCAGGCGGGCGCGCGGCTTTCTCTCCAGACCCACCGAGCGGCGGCTGAGGCGAGATGCGCGGGGGCGGTGCGTGGGGCGTGCTCCTGGCCTTGTTGCTGTGCGTCGCCGCGCGGTGCCAGCAGAGAGGTGAGCCTGGCCCGGGCCTCTGGGTCCTCGGGTCCCTGTCCCCCGCAGGCGGGCGGGCGGGGGCGGCCGTGGACAAAGCCCGTCGCGTTGGGGCTGCTGGAGTCCGGGCGCGCATCCTGATCCACCTCGGAGTGGGTGCCTCGCACACGTGGGTCTCCCGCGCCGGCCGGGGAGGGCTGGATGGGGACGCCGCTCTTGGTGGACGGCGCCCGCTCTTCGCAGGCTTAGGCTTTAACCTCCTCGGGCTTTGGGGGTCGTCCAGCCTCGCCTCTGGCTTTTGCGGGACTTCGCGACCCAGGAGCGCCATCTACGCGAGCAGTGCTGGGGGTGGCGGGAGCGGGGCGCCCGGAGCGGGGTGCGGGGGGAGTGCTTTCAGTGCCCCGGCTGCGCGGGCGGGGGTGGCGGGGCTGTTGGCCGGGCGCGGGGGATGAATGGGGAAAGAGCTCTCCCGAGTCGCCCTCATTGTCCGGCCTCGCAAGCTGGGTCGCCGCGGCCGGGAAAGGGCAGATTCCTCGGGGCCCCTGGCAGCCAGGCGGGCTAGTGGGGAGAGACGCGGCGAGAAGGGCTCCCCTAGCCAGCCGTCCCGGACAGGGAGACCCACAGGCGGCGTCCAGGGCATTGATGCGCCTTCCCGACCCGCGCTCTTTGTGCAATCGGCGAAGTGGCCAAACCCGCTCATTCACCGCGCGGGTTTGACCGTGGGCGCGCCGGGGCTAGGGACCGGCGGAGAAGGGAGCACCTTGCATGCGCGTTGCAAGGATTGAGAAGAGAAACTCATAGCGAATTTTCAGTTTCTGTTTTTGCGGGCGGGCGGGCGGAAAGAGAGAGAGAAGAAAGAAAGAGAGAAAGAGAAAAAAGAGAGAGAGAAAGAAAAGGAGAGAGAGAAAAGAAAAAAAGAAAGAAAGAAAAAGAAAGAAAGAGAAAGAAAGAATTCTTTTCCCTTTTGGGGGACAACCCCAGTCCCCCACGCCACCCCTAGAGCTGTCTTCGCAGCATGGCTTCGTGTTGGCTAGGCAGTCACAAATATTTGTTGAAAACATCTTAATGTATGCAACACATGACAATGGGCGTATTCCCACAAATACAAACTTCATTAAAAAAAATAAAAGTACGGGTCAAAAGTAGTGGGCGGAATTTGCAGTGCCCTCGTGGGAAACGTGTGTTTGGGCATTGTGCTGAGTTGGGAGCTCTGCAGAAACGCGACCATCTCATTCATTCAAGCATTCATGATGGAAGCACTGGACCGGAGCTGGAAACGCAGCATTGAATAGCTGTGAGTCTGCTGCGCCGAGCCTGGCTGGGAAGAGGGAATTTACATAGTTATCAGCCAGAAGAAAGGAGTCTTTGGGGAGGGAGAGGAGCCTTAAAGGACTGCGACCGGACTCCTGTATATAAGTGAACAAGTCCCGGTTTCCCACAGGGTAGAGAAAGAGCAGCTTGCCTCAGCTTATTGTTCCCCGAAATTGAAAGTCTTACACTGAGGAGATGGCCTGAAGGTTGTCCTGGCCCCTCGGGGCTCGGCACTTGGCCTGGAGGTTATGAGTGGTGTTTGGAGAAAGTGGGACCTCATGGGGTTTTCCTGCTTTGAGATGCTGCGGAAAACCTCCCAGGGCAGGAGCCCTTTAATGTTTCATATCTCATTCCCTGTTTGCCTTTTTGCCTTCCGCACCCCACCAACCCTCACCCTTCCTAACTAGCCTCCTTGAGCAGTTTTGATTTTGTGTGTGTGTGTGTGTGTGCGTGTGTGTGTGCTGTCTCCGGGCTGCAGGCAGGAGTGCAGTGGCGCCATCTCGGCTCACTGCAACCTCTGCCTCCCGGGTTCAAACTATTCTTCTGCCTCAGCCTCCTGAGTAGCTGGGACTACAGGCGCGTGCCACCACGCCGGGCTATTTTTTTTTTTTTTTTTTTTTTTTTTGTATTTTTAGTGGAGACAGGGTTTCACCATATTGGCCAGGCTGCTCTGGAACTCCTGACCTCGTGATCAGCCCGTCTCGGCTTCCCAAAGTGCTGGTATTACAGGCGTGAGCCACCGCGCCCGGCCTGATTTTTTTTTTTTTTTTTAAAGAGATGATTTTGTGCCCTATGAATAGCATGAATGATTAGTAAAGTTGTGTGTTTTGGTGATAATACAATAATCCTGACCTACAAATCACCTGCTAGTTAGGTGTCTGGTGTTATTTTTTAAAATAACTTATTATCTATTGACATTCAGATTGTTAGACATTCCCTGTCATTTCTGCAGTCTCTCTGGGTTACGTTACACCTCACAGTATATGACCTGATGGCTCACTTTCCTTTGAAATATAATGAGTTTCAAGTGAGCTCCTCCTAAGTATTGAATAGGAGGTATTGTGTTTGTAAAAATAATGTGTTAAATTCATAGCTGGCAATCACATAAAATTATGATTGCTTCATCACTTTTGTTGGAAACCATCCCTTCTTTTTTTCTAAAATAGGCAATTCTAAGTACAGAAAAAAAATCGACGAGTAAAGGAAAATTCACTTCATTCTCATATATAACATAGTATTCAAATTTAGCAAGTATGTGCTCCACAGTAAAGTATGCATGCCTGAATGGATTTCAAAGGTGCATTTTTCTTTTCTGTTGCTGTATTCTCTAACTAAGGGCCCATGAAAAATATTGATTGTAGCAGTTGGAAACAAGGGTATGTATAATAGAAGCCTCACTGCCCACCTGCTACATAGCCTGGACTTTAGTCCATTCTTTTTTTCCCTCTTCTTTTCCAGACATTAAATATGAAGCCTACATCTGTAGTTAATCTAGCGTGATTGAGAATTCAAATATTAGAATAAATACATATACTAATCTTTAGTATCTTGTGCCACTGCTTTATAATTGCACTGCTTTATAAACTCATATAAAATGTTTCTGGGACCATTTATTTCAGGGTAATGATCCTTGAAACACCCTACTGTTTTATACTAATTCATTCATAAAATCCTATGGATATTCATTTTCATGTACAGTAAATTGTTATGGGGAAATAACACAAGCTCTATCTTTAAGCTTCAGGTGTTTAATTCTCTGGCTTTACTAGCTATGGCAAATTGGGGACATAACCTGTGTTTTAGTTTCACTATCTGTAAAATGGGAATAATAATAGTGCCTATCTGGAAGGGATGTTAATGATTAAATGAAATAATGTGAGAAAAGTTCTTAGACCAGTACCTAGTACAGGGTTAACCCTCAACAAGCAAGTTTATTTATGTTCATCACTGTTACTATTTTGTAAAGAACTATATATTTTTAAACTATATTTTCCAAAATGCATTATTGTTTAGAAATTTGGAGTCTGGATTTGGAATCAAATAGTCTTGGGCTCAAATGCCAGACGTGTCACTTTGATTAGCTATGGCCGTGGCTAAGTTTCTTAACTTCTCTGAATGTCGGCTTTCTATCTATAAAATGGATAGCATTGATATGATTAAATAACATGTGAAAAATATTAGCACAGTGTGGGGCGTGTCATAGGTACTCAGTGCATGATGATTATTACTGTTATGCCTATTGTACTTGCTCATCATCCTGGACATCCTCTCTCTTTCATTGCTGAAATTCGTTTGGTCATTGAGACTTGTTGATTTTACCTCCTGAAAATCTGTGCAGTCTCTTTCCCATTTTTTTTTTTTTTTTTCCGAGACGGAGTCTCACTGTGTCACCCAGGCTGGAGTGCAGTGGCGCGATCTGGGCTCACTGCAAGCTCCACCTCCCAGGTTCACACCATTCTCCTGCCTCAGCCTCCCAAGTAGCTGGGACTACAGGCGCCCGCCACCACGCCCGGCTAATTTTTTGTATTCTTTAGTAGAGATGGGGTTTCACCGTGTTAGCCAGGATGGTCTTGATCTCATGACCTTGTGATCCACCCACCTCGGCCTCCCAAAGTGCTGGGATTACAGGCATGAGCCACTACACCCGGCCTCCTTCCCATTTTTTATTCTCACTGCTGGCTAGACTTAGGAATTGTTTGTTTTTCTCAGGAAATAGTGTGATGGTTCACTCAGCAGGCCAGCAGCCTCACCTGTTCTCCCTCCTCAGCAGTGCCATCACTGTGATGTTTCTAGAAACACCATCTTGATAACCGCTCCTACTTTTGTTTAAAATTCTTCCCATTTCTCACCGTTTCTTTATCAAATTACTTAATGTTCCCCAATGTGACTTACTTTCCTTCGTGTTTAAGCAACTGGTCTTCTTCCAAGGTGTGCTCTTTTCACCCCACATCCCTCTCCTGGGCCCACCCTATAAGTTTAGATTATGTGCCCCAAACCCCTCACTTTATAAGATGCAAAAACGACAGTGTCGCCGGGCGTGGTGGCTCACGCCTGTAATCCCAGCACTTTGGGAGGCCAAGGCGGGCGGATCACGAGGTCAGGAGATCGAGACCATCCTGGCTAACACGGTGAAACCCTGTCTCTACTAAAAATACAAAAATTAGCCGGGCGTGGTGGCGGGCGCCTGTAGTCCCAGCTAATCGGGAGGCTGAGGCAGGAGAATGGCGTGAACCCAGGAGGCGGAGCTTGCAGTGAGCCGAGATCGCGCCACTGCACTCCAGCCTGGGCGACCGAGCGAGACTCCGTCTCAAAAAAGAAAAAAAAACAAAAAAAAAAACGACAGTGTCCTGCTGCGTCACATTGGGTGTAAAGCAAGGAGGCTGGGACCCCAGCTGGCCTGCTGTCTTAGAGCTGAGAGGCATTATCTGGGACACGCCTGCACCTATTCGTAGCTAACTAGTGTTTCCTGGCACATGGGCTATTAAGTGCTGGACACGTCTTTCATTTGGGTTCTAAAGAACCCTGGAAAATCTTCCCAGCTCTCTCTCTGCTGAAGTATTTGTTAGACAACCTTCCCTGTACTCACAGGGCTTTCCCGGCTCAATGCTATTGTCTTGCCTGTCATGGGGCCAATAATTGACTTGCTTATCTGTCTCACCTTCTCCCTCAGGCTTGTCAAGGGCAGGGGCTGCTTTATTCATATCTGCCTGTTCATTGCTTTGCAGTGTTTCTAGCAGTTAGTAGCCACTTCTTGTTGTTGAGCTAAGTTGAAATGAACATCTTTATTTAGGAATCAAGTAACTTTAAAAATATTTTGAATAGCTGGGCGCAGTGGCTCACGCCTGTGATCTCAGCACTTTGGGAGGCCGAGGCAGGTGGGTCACCTGAGGTCGGGAGTTCAAGACCAGACTGACCAACATGGAGAAACCCCATCTCTACCAAAAATACATAATTAGCCAGGCGTGGTGGTGGGCGCCTGTAATCCCAGCTACTTGGGAGGCTGAGGCAGGAGAATTGCTTGAACCCTGGAGGCAGAGATTGCGGTGAGCTGAGATCGTGCCATTGCACTCCAGCCTGGGCAACAAGAGTGAAACTCTGTCTCAAAAAAAAAAATGTATATATATATAAAATACATATATGTGTGTATATATATATATATATTGAATAGATAATCCACATTTATGCTATAAAATGCAAAAGGTACTATAGGTAGAAAAAAGTTAAGATGGCTTTTTTACTCTCTTTTGAGGTAACCACTGGCTTTAGTTTTTTGGGTAAGCGTCTAAAGATGTTTCTTCAGGTAACTTTTAAAAGCAAGCTACATCATAAAATCTACTTCTTCCCTATTAGTGTAAGAGGGACACCAGCGATTTTCTGACAAAACATGGATGCATGGAACAGTATCCCTCTGTCCACTGCCCTCCCCTCATACTAACTTCTTTGCTGGAGCTTGTGCAGGATATTAACACATCACTTAGTAAATGTATATACTTGCAGACTTTCACCTTGCAACTTGTCCTTCCAAGTAGGCCTCTGACAGAAAGGTATTGTTAGAGCAGTGTTTCCTAGATCTTTTGGGGTTTAAAAACTTGATTGGTTTCATGGCATTGTACTACTTCTAAAAGTATTGTTTACTATAGTATTAATAAGCTATTTTTAAGCCATAGAGAATTTTAAAAAATATATTTTAGAATTTTAAGATTTATGGTATAGAGAAGTTGAGTTTGAGAACAATTCTATTACACGTTAAGGATAAGTTAATGTATTGACCAATAAGTATGACTTATTACTGGAACGCTATGGCAGGTACAGAAAATATGTATTTAAAAAAATTTCTAATGAATAAGTTAAGTCTATACCTTGAATATAGAAATTAATGGATAGCAACTGGACAGAACTCTGGAACTTAGACCTTAGCTGAAGTTTTTCGTTACATTCTTCAGAAATGTTTGAATGAACTAGATAAACTGTCGTCTCCTAAGAATGATGTATGTAGTTATTTACAAGTTTGCAAATAATTCTTTTACTTGTTTTATTTCTAAAATATCAACATACATCCATGGACAATTGAATAAACCAAGGCATTGCAAAATTAATGAGGAGAAAAAACCCTTCATAGAAGTAATTTAGTTAAGGTCATGAACTTTGGTTCTGTTGGAACATGTCTATCAGGGAGCTATTTCAGCATAAAACGCCACACGATAGCTGGGTTCATTGTATTTTCGTGTCCTTTATACTGGGTGTGACAGTGCCCAGAGTAACCATTTGATAATAAATAGCACAGAATCTTCCCACTTGTGTCTTTGTTTTCTCAAGGCTAGCTCAGGAGAGCTTTCTTTGGGTTAACTTGTTCCTCATCTTGCTTGGGGGCAAGAGGCAAACAATAGAGGCAGAGAGATTCCAAGTCAGCTTGGGTAGATAACATTCTTGCCTAGGTAAGCATTTATCTTGAAGTGTTAATTCAGAAATGGTGGCAGAGAAATACCACTGCGAAATCACCAGTGTGATTTCAGTGTGTGTGCACACTTTTTTTTTTTTAATCAACCATTTGAAGTTTGAGTCTCTTCATTCCAGAAGTTATCTTTGAAGTCTGATCTGCTGGCCCAGCAGGCAGTATGACTGACATTCTTGTGCCAGAGAACCTCCTGTATTGCTGGTGGGAATGTCAAATTTAGATCAATGAGTATTTATGGAAAGTGCCATCTTTTCTCATTCCCGAAAGTATTTCCTGCATCTTGTTCCATTGCTCCATAGTTTCCTGCCAGAACTTCAGGAGATTCTCTATGACAATAGCAGTGTTAAAGAAGATGCTTAAATTTAGCAGATGATTTTTAGTTAAAAGAGAACAATTAGAAGTTGGGGGGGAGGGAAAAAAACCCTCACACCACAGTTGATTATGGTACACCATACTTTTTTCTTTGTTTTTCCTTTGACATGGAGTCTCACTCTGTTGCCCAGGCTGGCGTGCAGTGGCTCAATCTCTGCTGACTGCAACCTCTGCCTCCCAGTTCAAGCGATTCTCCTGCCTCAGCCCCCTGAGTAGCTGGGATTATAGGCGCCCACCATCACACCAGGCTAATTTTTATATTTTTAGTAGATACAGGGTTTTGCCGTGTTGGCCAGGCTGGTCTTGAACTCCTGATCTCAAGTGATCCGCCTGCCTTAGCCTCTCAAAGTGCTGAGATTACAGGCATGAGCCACCATGTCCAGCCTACACCACACATTTAAATGTCTTCCAACCTTTTGGTAATGACAGAATTTTACCCACAACAAGTGGAATCTTGTTATCTCCAGCTCAGGACAAGGAATTCGTTCTTTCTCCAGATGGCTGCCGTCCCTGTATCTCCTGTTCTTGGCATTCTTTTGGTTACCTAGGCTTCATTTCCTTTTCTGTTTTTCTTTTTCCGTGTCCCCTTATCCAAATTGTCTTTCTTAATTTTGTTTCTTTCGCTGAAAAACTTCCTGGTCTTTTTGTTTTAGTTTCTCTCTGTTACCACTGCAAATGCCACCAGCCTCTAAACCAGCTGCTATAGTGTAACCAGCTGCTTTTTTTTGGTGGCGGGGGGGATGGAGTCTCACTCTGTCACCCAGGCTGGAGTGCAGTGGCGTGATCTCGGCTCACTGAAACCTCCGCCTCCTGGGTTCAAGCGATTCTTCTGCCTCAGCCTCCCGAGTAGCTGGGGCCACAGATGTGCACCACTACATCCTGCTAATTTTTGTATTTTAGTAGAAACAGGGTTTTACCATGTTGGCCAGGATGGTCTGGATCTCCTGACCTTGTGATCCACCCGTCTCTGCCTCCCAAAGTGCTGGGATTACAGGCGTGAGCCACCACACCCGGCCAGCCAGCTGCTTTTTATCCAGTCTCTGATGCTAGCTCATGTCCTTTCATTTAACCTAGTCCCACACTGCAGTTAGAGTAACCCCGCCAAAATGCCGCCTTTGTAATGTGCTCCCTCAGCTCCTGCCCACCTGCTGTGGCCCTCTGTGATCCCTCCAAGTTCAGTCACAGCTACCCTGCCCTTCTCCACACCTTTCTGTAGCTGAACTATTAGCTTCCATTGCAGGGGTCTCCTTCCTGTTTAACTGCACGTGGTATATTGACTTGCAGCTGTGTGATTTGGTTACATGACTCTCTCACCTGAAATGTACTCCCGTTTCCCACTAAAAACCTAACCTGACCACTCATGCACAGGCTGCAACATATCAACCCCAGGACAGCCTTAATATGATGGCCTGTTTCAACTGTCTCACTTCTGAATCTGCATTGTATTTTGTGATAAATTGGGGTTCCCACCCAGCCAAAGTTGCCATCCGGTCCTCTTTTGAATGGCTGGTCCAGAATGTCATGAGCCAGTGTCAAAAAGAAGGGACATTTCTGTTTCGAAGATCAAAACCTTAGCTGCCAGCATTTCTTTGAATACACAGACAACTCCGGGGGATTCTAGTGTTAAAACCTGGGTCATTAGTAGCCGGAGGGCAGTAACACCGGTTGCCTGAGGAACCATAAAGCCAGTCCCCGGACTCTGGATAACAAACCCAGCCCTGGCGCCTCTCTGGGTTTGTTAGAGCCTCTTAGACTTTGTATCATCCAATCAAATGGATTGCAGTTCATTTGATCTGGGCAGGAACCAAAATCTGTGTTTCAAAAAACCTTTTCCTATTTTGTATCCAGAGGCACAAGAACCTTTCCAGTTGGTCTTCAAGCAGACCCTTTGGGTTTCTGGTTCAAATAGTTGTTTCCAGAACTCTTCCTGCCACTGCTTGCTTTCTGTCCTTGCTGCTGTGTCCTGTGATGGGCTAGCACTCTTTCCCCACCCCTCAAAATCCACGGTTTGTCTCTTCAGCCCTTTTATCTGAATCTCCAACTCTGCCATTTTTACCTTTGCTTTTGTACAAACTAAGTTTTTCCGATTCTTTGCAACTTCACCCCTGGCTTCATGGGCATACTTTTGTTCATTCTAGAAGTTTGGAGTGGGGAGAACTGGAGATAATGCATCCACATATGAATGCTTTTGGAAGCTCCCAGTGTTTTTCTTTAAAAGGGAGTTAGCTTTTTTTTTTTTTTTTTTTTTGAGACAGAGTCTGTCACCCAGGCTGGAGTGCAGGGGCACAGTCTCCGCTCACTGCAACCTCTGCCTTCCGGGTTCAAGCGATTCTCTTGCCTCAGCCTTCTGAGTAGCTGGGAGTGGCCTGTCACCACACCCAGCTAATTTTTGTATTTTTCGTAGAGACAGGGTTTCACCATGTTGGCCAGGCCGGTCTTGAACTCCTGACCTCAAGTGATCCGCCCACCTTAGCCTCCCAAAGTGCTGGGATTATAGGTATGAGCCTAGCTGGGAGTTAGCATTTTATTTTTATATTTTTTTTTTGAGACAGAGTCTTGCTCTGTTGCCTAGGCTGAAGTGGTGGAGTGCAGTGGTGCCATCTCAGCTCACTGAAACCTCTGCCTCCCAGGTTCAAGTGATTCTCCTCCCTCAGCCTCTTGAGTAGCTGGGACTACAGGCACAAGCCGCCATGCCTGGCTAATTTTTGTATTTTTAGTAGAGACGGGATTTCACTATGTTGGTCAGGGTTGTCTCGAACTCCTGACCTCGTGATCCGCCTGCCTCGGCCTCCCAAAGTGCTGGGATTAGTGGTGTGAGCCACCGAGAGAGTTAGCATTTTTCCTTTTCTTTTCTTTCTTTCTTTCTTTTTTTTTTTAAATTTGAGACAGAGTCTCGCTCTGTCGCCCAGGCTAGAGTGCAGCGGTGTAATCTTGGCTCACTGCAAGCTCCGCCTCCTGGATTCACGCCATTCTCCTGCCTCAGCCTCCTGAGTAGCCGCCACCATGCCTGGCTAATTTTTTGTATTTTTAGTAGAGACAGGTTTCACCGTGTTAGCCAGGATGGTCTCAATCTCCTGACCTCGTGATCCACCTGCCATGGCCTCCCAAAGTGCTGGGATTGGAGGTGTGAGCCACCGAGAGAGTTAGCATTTTAAAGAGTTAACACCTCATTGGAGAGGAGAATAGTATTTCCTTGTAGGAGTATTGTCATTTCTATTCAGTTTTTAAATTTTTTTTCATGCATTTGCTCATTCATTTATTCACTCATTCATCCATGCACTGAAGACACTTTGGGACCTCCATTCTTCCAGGCCCTGGGTCAAGGATGTTCAAAGGTAGTGTGTCTGGAGAGCCCTGTTCTCGGCTGCCTTCCTTACTGTGAATCGAGGGCACTTCTTGACATTCTAGTGTATTTGTTTTTGAAGTCCAAGGAACTGAAAAGTGCATATATCAAAAGGAGTTTTCTGGCTGGGCGTGGTGGCTCACGCCTATAATCCCAGCACTTTGGTAGGCCTAGGTGGGCGGATCACGAGGTCAGGAGATCGAGACCATCCTGGCTAACACGGTGAAACTCTGTCTCCACTAAAAATACAAAAAATTAGCCGGCTTGGTGGCGGGCGCCTGTAGTCCCAGCTACTCAGGAGGCTGAGGCAGGAGAATGGCGTGAACTTGGCAGGCAGAGCTTGCAGTGAGCCGGGGTCGCACCACTGCACTCCAGCCTGGGCGACAGAGCGAGACTCTGTCTCAAATTAAAAAAAAAAAAAAAAAAAAAAGGAGTTTTCTCCATAAGAAATGATGATCAAGTAAGGAGTTAAAGTCATAGGAGTGGACATTGCCGTCTACGTTCTGCTTGCTCACATTCATGTAGATTAGGAGTGAAATGAGTAGGCCAGGTCATGGGCGGAGGAAAGCGGGGGAGGAGGGGCAGAGGCATGCAGCATTGGCTGGCTGCTTTATTGGAGATTGGGGTCAGCTTCTATACCGTATGCCACTGTTGGTGGGTGGCTCTTTCCCTTAGGCTTCCTTTCTTCCATGGAGGACTCAGAGTCACCTGCTTGGCCAGCACTTCTGTGTGTGTCAGAAGAGCAGACTCAGACAGTGACTCAGGAGTTCCCTCTGTGGGCTGCACATTAAATTTCAATAATATCAATACCCAGGTCTTACTCCCAGGGATTATAGTATGTCCGGTCTGGGGTGGGCGTCCTGTCATTTGCATTTTAAAAATGCTTCTAGCCAGGCATGGTGGCTCACGCTTGTAATCCCAGCACTTTGGGAGGCTGAGGTGGGCGGATCACGAGGTCAAGAGCTTGAGACCATCGTGGCCAACATGGTGAAACCCTGAATCTACTAAAAATACAAAAATTCGCTGGGAGTGGTGATGCACACCTGTAGTCCCAGCTACTTGGGAGGCTGAGGCAGGAGAATCGCTTGAACCCGGGAGGTAGAGGTTGCAGTGAGCTGAGATTGCGCCACTGCACTCCAGCCTGGTGACAGAGCGAGACTCTGTCTCAGAAAAAAAAAAAATGCTTCCCAGGTGATTCCACTGTGCAGCCATGGTTGAGAACCACTCAGTTAACATTATAAACTTTGTAGGTGAGTGCAGTTTACACAGCAATGCAAGGAGGCAGGATCTGCCATCACCCCCCCGCCCACTTTGTCTGTAGGATGCAAGTTGGGGCATTGATCCCGTCCTGCCCACTGCGGCCCACAGGCTAGTGCTCTGTACATAACAGATGTGCAATACTCGGGTCCCAACTGACTCTCCTCACTTCATGTCTATTTCCTGATATTCCCACAGCTCTGTGAAGTGGGGATAACAACACCCACACATCTCAGAGCTGTGAGCAATCCCTGCACTTAGAGACCACGTTGGATCAGTGAAGTGGCTCAGGGAAAGCCAGTTTCTTCTGTGTCCCCATTGTCCCTTGTATAATGTTTCTCACTTGGAAAGTTCTCACCTGATGGTTCATTGTTGCACTTGTGTTTAAATGGGCTTCCTCACTGTTTAGTCTTGCTTTGCTGACTTGGTCATTCAGCAAGACCCTTCTTTCTTTGAAAAATACTCTTGATCATGTATGACATTTAGAGTCCTCAAGTTTTGGGATAAAGTCTGGTATTGCAGAATTGGGTGTTGATTGATCTGGTGTTGCACTGAATTGTTCATTCTTTAACGAATTCATCCAAAATTTAATAAGTGTCCTCCACATTCAGGCATTATTCTGTGCGGCATCCCTTCTTTCTCAAAGCCTTTAAATGGACAGGTCACAGGAGCCTTTTCTCTGGGATTATCTGGGCCACCCCCTTTTCCCCTGATACAACCTGCTGGTCTCCTCTTGCAACCTCTCATGTCTGGCGACTCCAGGGTCTGGCTGTCTTTATTCACCTACTGCTCCTGTCCTCTTCTGCTCTTGTTTGTTTGTTTGTTTGTTTATTTTTTGAGATAAAGTCTCACTCTGTCACCCAGGCTCTAGTGGAGAGGCGTGATCTCAGCTCACTGCAACCTCTTCCCCACCGGGTTCAAGCGATTCAGCCACCTCAGCCTCCCAAGTAGCTGGATTATAAGCACCAGCCATCATGCCTGGCTAATTTTTGTATTTTTGTAGAGATGGGATTTCACCATGTTGGCCAGGCTGGTCTTGAGAACTCCTGACCTCAGGTGATCCACCTGCCTCGGCCTCCCGAAGTGCTGGGCTTACAGGTGTGAGCCACTGTGCCTGGTCTGCTCTTGTCTTTAATTGATAATTCATTATGCTCTTGCTTTTCTGGCCTCCTTCAGAAGTTTTCAATATTTGGCTTATTATTTCTCTTCCACCCAACAAAACAAGAGCCATTTTCCTTTCCATATCCCTGTCACACGCAGACACACATGCACACACACACCCCTTACACATCTGCCTATATTGACTTACAGACCAGCTGCCTACCTGGCTTCCCTGCTACAGGCACTTGGAGAGGTATTGCACTGACCCCAACCGAGCAGAGCCAGAACCTGGGCCTGGGCCCGTCTGCAGGGTGGAGCAGGTTCTTCTGGAAGGGCCAGTCCAGCTGCAAGTGCTGGGATGAAGTCTAATGTAGCATGTAATGTAACAGTTTTCCAAGAGCCCAGAAAGCTGTTGACAGTGGAAGTTCCCCATGAGTTAATGGACTTTGAGGTTGACCGTGTCATCCATCCCTGTTGAATTGCTTCAATGGCATCTCATTCTCTATTGAGTGGGACTTCTAAGGCCCTCTGTGATCTGACCCTGCTCAGACCTCTCCACAGCCTCTTCTCCCACTGCTAACCACATCTTGATCATTCTGTGATAGCTGTAGTTCCATCACGTGACCTTTATTTCACCTATGGCACTCTGACTTACTCCAGCCCACCCTGTCATCCTTCTTATTGTTTCCATAGCAATTTCTTTGTACATCTGACCAGTACATCATTTTTCACCTATTTGTTAACTTGCCTGTCTCTCCTTAAGGGCCGAGAGTTTTGCCTATATTTGTTATGTCTAGCACAGTGCCTGACATACAATGTAGATTCTGTAAATATTTGTTGAGTGAACATATCCCTATACAGACAAGCAATGGAAATCTATTAATAGTAGGTATTGGCTGGATGCGGTGGCTCACGCCTGTAATCCCAGTGCTTTGGGAGGCCGAGGTGGGTGGATCATGAGGTCAGGAGTTCAAGACCAGCCTGGCCAA
Organism: Symphalangus syndactylus; assembly: GCF_028878055.3. NCBI lineage: Eukaryota > Metazoa > Chordata > Mammalia > Primates > Hylobatidae > Symphalangus > Symphalangus syndactylus. Next base: position 73,071,862 of record NC_072423.2, on the reverse strand, counting down.
CATGGTGAAACCCTGTCTCTACTAAAAATACGAAAATTAGCCAAACATGGTGGCGGTCACCTGTAATCCCAGCTACTCAGGAAGCTGAGGCAGAGAATTGCTTGAACCTAAGAGGCGGAGGTTGCAGTGAGCTGACATCGTGCCACTGCACGCCAGCCTGGCAACAGAGTGAGACTCCGTCTTAAAACAAAAACAAACAAATAAAAATAATGGGTGTTATTTAGAGACCAGACAGACGGGCAGAGGGGGTTAGGGAAGTCACTAGTGAGGAAGCAGAGTGAAGATCACCTGGGTAAAGGCAGGGGCTGGCTCCAGAAGGCTAGGAGACCTCAGTGGGTCATCCAGGCAGGATTTTTTTTTTTTTTTTTTAAGACGGTGTCTTACTCTGTCACCCAGGCTGGAGTGCAGTGGCACAATCTCGGCTCAATGCAACCTCCACCTGCTGGGTTTAAGCGATTCTTCTGCCTCAGCCTCCCGAGTAGCTGGGACTATAGGCACCCACCACCATGCCTGGCTAATTTTTTTTGGTATTTTTAGTAGCGATGGGGTTTCACCATGTTGGCCAGACTGGTCTCGAACTCCTGACCTCAGGTGATCCACCACCCATCTATCTCGGCCTCCCAAAGTGCTAGGATTACAGGCATGAGCCACCACACCCGGCCTCAGGCAGGATTTAAAGACAGGGAACAAGGAAGAATCCAGGTAACCAGACTAAGAAAGAGAATGGATAGAACTTTTGGAACCAAGGCTTCTGCTCACATTATTTTTTTTATTTTTTTTTTTTGAGACAGAGTCTCGCTCTGTCGCCCAGGTTGGTGTGCAGTGGCGCGATCTCAGCTCACTGCAAGCTCCGCCTCCTGGGTTCACGCCTTTCTCCTGCCTCAGCCTCCCGAGTAGCTGGGACTACAGGCACCTGCCACCACGCCTGGCTAATTTTTTGTATTTTTAGTTCACCATGTTAGCCAGGATGGTCTCGATCTCCTGACCTCATGATCCACCTGCCTCGGCCTCCCAAAGTGGTGGGATTACAGGCGTGAGCCACCGTGCCCAGCCGGCCTCCACTCACATTCTAAACCAGAATACAAGGTCAGGAACAAGCCAGCAGCAGAAACAAGAAGTTCAGACACTCTCTGCACTCATGAGTGGAGTCCAAATATGGTTACAGAAAATCCACAGAATCTAGTAACCAGGAGGACCCTGATGACTTGAAGACATTATTAATCTGGCATGTTCTCATCTACCCAATCAATGCAAAGAAGAAATGAATTACGTTTTTTGTAATAGGATTATTTACTGATTATGAATATTCCATTCAGCCTTAAAACTTACATTATACTCAACAAAAACTTATTTCTAGATTTAGAGCCACTGATCTCTAGCCAGAAATTCATTAACACACATAGTCAACAAGTATTTGTTGAGTATCTAGAAAGTGCCATACAGGTGACAGGCGGACCTTGTACTCCAGACCCCAGTGCTAGGAGTCAAGCATGAGAAATGTCCAAGAATCCTACCAAGTGTGTTCCTCAGTTCAGATTTGGGAGAGATTTCTGTTTCTGAAAGTCTCAGACACCTGTATCACTCCACTTATTGCTGTGGGATCACACAATAAGTGATCTGTATCATCGTCAACAGAAAGAGAATTGTAATTAAACACTACATTTCTACTGCATGAAGTCTCCTTTTAAAGAGTATGACTTCAAAATACTCTAATGTGACTGCAGACTTGTTGGCATTTGCTGAGTAGTGATATTTTTACGTATAGTAGAGGTTTTTTTTTTTTTATTTTAAGGGAACTCTACCTGCATGGCTTTAAAGGGCTTTCTTTAAGTGAGAGAACAGCTGTTCTCCTCCAGGCGTTCTGGGCTAAGACTTCCTCCTCCTCTCAGGAACAGAACAAAGGCATACAGAATTTATGTCATAAATGGATTTTTGTTTGATAAAAATCACTTATTACTAAACAAAAGAATGGCCCATTCTCTATAGAAATATGAGCATAACATCTCCTGTGTCTTTAGTGGTTTCTAACTTTGTTGGTTTACTTTTAATTATTATAATTGACTGAATTTAAATGGGCCATGTTTTATATGATCAAACTTTCCTTGAAAATGTGTGCATAAGATGGTTATCGGTAAAAGGAATAATTTCAAATTCAGTATTAAAATAAATCCAAAATAATATTTGAAGGAATCAGCTAATAAAGAAAATAACCCTTTGGTCACTGTTGTAGGGGCCAGATATGGTGGTCACACCTATAATCTCAGCACTTTGAGAGGCTGAGGCAGGAAGATCTCTTGAGCCCAGGAGTTCGAGACCAGCCTGGGCAACATAGGGAGACCCCCCCTCTATAAAAAAATAATAGAAATTAGCCAGGTGTGGTGGCATGCATCTGTAGCCCCAGCTACTTAGGATGCTGAAGCAGGAGGATCACTTGAGCCCAAGAGGTCGAGGCTGCAGTAAGCTATGATTGCACCACTGTATTCTAGCCTGAGCCACAGGGTGAGACCCCATCTCTAAAAATAAAAATATAAATAAAATGTGTATCCACTTTTTGGTGGATAATGGAAGCCACTGAAGAAGATGGAGGTACACGAGGATTGGTTAGTCCCTACAATTTGACCATGTAGACAATCACAAGAGAATAACTTGGATCCAACACGCACTTCCGCAATACACATTATGAACATACCTTTACTAGCAAGCAGACTCATAACAAGTCCTAAGCCATATCCTTCAAACTGACGGTCACAGCTTTCTGTATTTTTGGGGGTATTCAGACTTCTCTCTTGGCAGTTGGCAGCCTTCCTAATGCTGGATACAGGACATTTCAGGGATCAAGCGTCAGGTTCCATCAAATTCCTTCAGGATGTGAGTTTCAGGCCACATAAATTTATACCACGTACTTACAATAGTGAGGAGAATCTCTGTTTTAACAGTTTTATTGTAGTATAATTTACATACCCTAAACTTCTGCCAATTGTAAGTGTACAGTTTAATGTTTTTTAGTAAATTTAGAGTGCTGTACAATCGTCACCACAATCTGGTGTGAACCTTTCCAAGCCGGCAGAAAGTGTCATCATTTTCATTTGTGCCCAGCCCCTGCTCCCACCCTTACTCTGGTGCCCAGCAATCATCTGCTCTCTGTACTTTGAGAAGTGCCTTTTCTGGAAATTTCATATACATGGAGTCATATAAAATGGAGTCTTTTTATTTTTATTTATTTTTATTTATTTTTTTAGAGACGGAGTCCAGCTCTGTCACACTCCAGCCCTGTTGCCCAGGCTGGAGTGCAGTGGTGTGATCTTGGCTCACTGCAGCCTCCACCTCCTGGGTTCAAGCGATTCTCCTGCCTCAGCCTCCCACGTAGCTGGGATTACAGGCACCCGCCACCACCCCTGGCTAATTGTTGTATTTTTAGTAGAGGCAGGATTTCACCACGTTGGCCAGGGTAGTCTAGAACTCCTGACCTCAGTTGATCTGCCTGCCTCGGCCTCCCAAAGTGCTGGGATTACAGGTGTGAGCCACCTCACCCGACCAAAATGGAGTCTTTTGTGTCTACTTCTTTCACTTAGTATTTTCTAGGTTCATCTATTTTGTAGCATATATCAGTAATGTTCTACTTTATTGCTGAATGGTATTCCAATGTGTAGATACACCACATTTTATTTATTCAGTCATCAGTTGGTGGACATTTTGATTGTTTTCAGGTTTTTGGAGCTATCAATAATGCTGTAAACATTCACATACAATTCTTTGTTTAGATATAGGTTTCATTTCTCTTGAGTGAAATTCCTAGGATTAGAATATGGATCGTGTGGTAAGTTTGTGTTTTCCAAAGTGTCTGCACTGTTTTACAGCCCTACCAGCAGTGTCTGAGTGTTCCATCTTCCCCACATTCTTACCAACACTATGCATTACCTGATGATAGACATACAGTGAGTTCAAAGTGGTATCTCATGGTATTATTTTGTATTTCTCCAATGATTAATGACATTGAGCATCTTTTGAGATGCTTCTTAGCCATTCATATATCTTTGGTGAAATATCTATTCAAGTATTTTGTCCAATTTTTAATCAAGTTGTTTGTACTCTTAGTTAAGAGTTTTGCATATTTCCTGGATACAAAGCCTTTATCAGACATGTGATTTGAAAGTATTTTCTCCCAGTCTATGCTTGTCTTTTTTTTTTTTTTTTTCCAAGACAAAGTCTGGCTCTGTCACCCAGGCTGGAATGCAGTGGCGCGGATCTCGGCTCACTGCAAGCTCCGCCTCCCAGGTTCACGCCATTCTCCTGCCTCAGCCTCCCGAGTAGCTGGGACTACAGATGCTCACCACCACGCCCGGCTAATTTTTTGTATTTTTTAGTAGAGACGGGGTTTCACTGTGTTAGCCAGGATGGTCTTGATCTCCTGACCTCGTGATCTGCCCGCCTCAGCCTCCCAAAGTGTTGAGATTACAGGCGTGAGCCACCCCGCCTGGCCTGTGCTTGTCTTTTTGTTTTCTTAATGGTATGTTTTGTAGTGCCATAGGTTTTTTTTATTTTTTATTATTTTTATTTTTATTTTGATGAGGTCCATTTGATCAATTATTTTCTTTTGTGGGTTATTCTTTTGGTGTCATGTTTGAGAATTTCTTTGCCTAATCCAAGATCACAGATTTTCTTCTGGAAAGTTTATAATTTAGCTCTTATGATCCATTTGAGTTAGCTTTTGTGTATGGTAAGGAGTCAGGGTGTAAGTTCATTTTTTGCATATAGATATCCAGTGGTCCCAGCAACATTTGTTGAAAATTGCCTTCGCACCTTTGCCAAAAATCAAATGACCATAAAAATAAGTATATATTTTTGGACTCTATTTGTTCTACTGATCTATGCATCTGTTTTATGCTAATATCACACTGTCTGGACTTCTTTGACTTTATAGTAGGTTTTGAAATAGGTAGTGTAAGTCATTCAACTTTGTTAACCTTTTCTAAATTGCTTTAACTGTTCTAGGTCATTTGTATTTCCAGTTGTATCAGCTTGCCAATTTCTACAAAAAAAAAAAAAAAAAAAAAGCCAGCTGAGATTCTGATAGCAATTGGATGGAATCTACAGATCAATTTAAGGAGAATTGCTGTCTAACAATATTGAATCTTCCCATCAATGAATAAGAAATATCTTTTCATTCATTTAAATCTTAATTTCTCCCCCCAAATTTTTATAGGTTTTCAGTGTGTAACATTTCTTTCATTGAATTTTTCTTGAATTTCTTTCATTCATTTTGTTGTTGTTGTTGTTCAAGTATTTTGTTTCTTTTGAATAAAGAAGGCTAGTGTGGATGGAGAGCTGATCCAGCCCTTCTGTGGCTCTCCTGTTTCCAGGATCTCGTTATTACAATTTTGGCTGGTCCAGCTATCGGTTGCGTGCACCCTAATGGGACTAAAACCTCAGGCTAGCCCAGCTGTGAGCTTTCCCCATTCATTTTCTACCAAGTTCACTACTTTTGCTGATAAGATCATTAGACATGTGCTTCCGCTCTGCTCTCAATCAAGCCAGCCTTCTCCATCAGTGGAGCTGCTGGCTTTCGCGGCTAGCCCTGCCTTAGGAAACTCCCCTGCCGATGGGTTGGGGTGAGAATGGAGCCGCCTCTGCTGGAAGGCTGCTCTCTTCATGCATCTTACGCAAAACTCTAGCAGCTTTTCCTAAAGGAAAGCTTCCCCGTTTGTTGTTTGTCTAAAGGTGATTTTCAGAGTCCTGAAATGGTTGCTTTTGAAAACTTTGTTCACTTATGTAATTTTTTTGGGCGGGAGAGAATTTGTCAACTTCCTTATTATGCCATAGACAGAAGTTGCTCTAAATCTTATATATATACATATGGAATGGGGGCGGGGGAGAGATAGAGAGAGAGAGAGATTGAGAGTCTTGCTTAGTCACCTAGGCTGGAATGCAGTGGTATGATCTCGGCTCATTGCAGCCTTGACCTCCTGGGCTCAAGCGATCTTCCCACTTCAGCTTCCTGAGTAGCTGGGACTACAGACATGCACTACTGTGACCAGCTAATTAAAAAAAATTGTTTCCCAGGCTGGTGTTGTACTTCTGGGCTCAAGCAATCTTCCTGCCCCGACCTCCCAAAATGCTGGGATTATAGGTGTGAGCCACGATGCCCAGCTCTAAAATGTAATTGATATGGAGACCTTGACTGCCATGAAATTCACCAGTGGGAATCTGTTTCTATTAGTCATCATGCCATTAACAATCCACTGATTTTACTAATATCCCATTGCTATATTCTCCCTGGTAATTAACAAAGTGCTGGTGTCATGGAGACAGAGCAGGGTGCCCCTGGAATGTGGGCATTATTCCCGATTGGAGAACCACCAGCTAACTACCCAGGAAGACACATCACCTGTTTTAATACTAGCTGCTTAACCTGTGTCTCTCACACACACATATACCATACCACAGTCTATACTGAAGTATTTTTTTTGAGACGGAGTCTCACGCTGTTGCCTGGGCTGGAGTACAATGGCGCAATCTCGGCTCACTGCAACCTCCGCCTCCCAGGTTCAAGTGATTCCCCTGCCTCAGCCTTCTGAGTAACTGGAATTACAGGCGCCTGCCACCACGCCTGGCGAATTTTTTGTGTTTTTAGTAGAGACGGGGTTTCACTATGTTTGCCAGGCTGGTCTCTAATTCCTGACCTCATGATCTGCCTGCCTGGGCCTCCCAAAGTGCTGGGATACAGGCGTGAGCCACAGCGCCTGGCCTACTGAAGTATTTTTCAGGCTATTTAACTGGATTTTCACCTTTAGTCAAACCTCAGTTAATATCTCCAGTTTCAGTGATTGTCAACACACTCAAGTAAAGGAGAATTCTGTGGGAATTGCAGTCCCCGAGAGGAAACAGATGCCAAATTCAAAGAAGGGCTCTTTGGGCTGCTTGGGCCCATAGCCCCAGAAGCTGAAAGAGAGCTGGCACTCTCCTGGAAACCACTGAGGCCCTTAAACTTGCCAGCCTTCTTCAGAGCTGGAGCCTGGGGGCTGGAGACAGGAAGGGGAGGGTTTCTGGAGGAGAAGGGGTAGAAAGTGCAACCCAGAACTGAAAGGGAGAAAATTCACTGTTCTGTGTGTACATCATAGTGGGAGGTGTAGTGAGGATAGACCATTTGAGTATTACCAATTTGTTTTAAAAGAAAATACATTAAACAAGACTCGCATAAATGTGATTTAAGAGAGTAATCTATTAACATGGTCAAGCCTGGGTTTTGATTCCTTCATTACCGAAGTGTGGACATGAAGTAAATTTTCCCTCGCTGTATTATCATAATACAAATATAGGGAAGAACTTAGGAAATCAAAGGAAACAAATTTTTAATTTTTTAATGAGAGCAGAGAGAGAGAGAGAAAGAGAAAGGTCCTGAGGCAACCAGGGAACAGCTTGTCACAGGGAACAGCTTGTCAATTTCTACAAAAAAAAAAAAAAAAAAAAAACAGCCAAGGGATACTGCTGGAATTGGATGGAATCTGTAGATCAATTTGGGGAGAATTGCTATCTCACAATATGGAATCGTCCTATCTACAAATAAGAATTATCTTTTTATTCATTTAGAACTTCTTTAATTTCTCGAAAAATGTTTATAGGTTTTCAGTGTATTGGTCTTGAATTTATTTTGTTAAAATTTTTTCCTAACTATTTTATTCTTTTTGAATAAAACTGAGAAATTTATAGTTCTGGGCACTGCCTGTGTGGATGGGGCCTGAACTGCACTGGTTTGACTTAATAGATTTCCCTGGTTGTTACTGAGTTGAACTTGTTCGTATGTTGTGTCCTTAATTTTGGAACACTTGAAGTTTTTCCTCTTAACAGTAAGCCAAAAACCTTTGTTTTAACTGAAGTACCACATTGCCTTTAAAAATAGTTGCCAAAAGTCTCCAAGACTTGAATGAAGAGTGAGGAATCTGGAGTTCTGGTTAAATAGTGACAGAAAGCCACTGGAAGGAGTGAGATTTTATGAAGCAGTCTGATGATCTTGTGCCAAGTTTGGCTGAATTGGTTAAACTCAGGGTGTTTGAGCTGGAAAAAAGGTCCAGGAGATTGTCTAATATCTTTTTTTTTATTTTTTATTTTTTTTTGAGATGGAGTCTCACTCTGTCACCCAGGCTGGAGTGCAGTGGTGCGATCTTGGCTTACTGGAACCTCCGCCTCCCGGGTTCACGCCATTCTCCTGCCTCAGCCTCCCAAGTAGCTGGGACTACAGGCTCCTGCCACCATGCGTGGCTAATTTTTTGTATTTTTAGTAGAGATGGGGTTTCACTGTGTTAGCCAAGATGGTCTCGATAATTTCTTGAACTCAGTGCAGCATCCCCTGGGAACTTGCTAAATCGAAGTATCTCAGCCCCACTCCAGACCTACTGAATCAGAATCTGCACTGGAACCAGATCCCCAGGCGATTTGTACATGTGAAAGTTGAGAAGCCCTTGGCTGGGCGTAGTGGCTCACTCTTGTAATGCTGGCACTTTGGGAGACTGAGGTGAGCAGACTGCCTGAGCTTAGGAGATTGAGACCAGCTTGGGCAACGTGGCAAAACCCCGTCTCTACTAAAAATACAAAAAATTAGCCGGGCGTGGTGGCACACACTTGTAGTCCCAGCTACTCCCAGAGGCTGAGGCGGGAGGATCCCTTGAACCCGGGAGCTGGAGGATGTGGTGAGTCGATATCGTGACACTACACTCCAGCCTGGGCAACAGAGAGAGATTGTCTCAAAGAAAAAAAAAAGTTGAGAAACCCTGCAGTAATTCTTATCTCTCTACTTTGTGCATAATTAAATCTTAGTTATCAAATGTGTGAATGCTAAAGGGTCATCTTCCATCTACCTTAATGTTATGGTATTATTAATCAACCTTAGATCACGTTAGCATTTTTCCTAGCGCTGTTCTCACATTGTGCACACCTCTCAGAGATCGGTAACATTTTTTCCACCTTTGCCAGGACTTGCTGTGCTTGCAGGTGGATTTTGGGGGAAAAGTGGAAGGTGCTGCATTGATCCCTACTAAACTTACTCTGGTTTTATTTTGGCCACTCTTGAGCTTCCCCTAATTCCATGTACTTTTCACACATTTGATGTCTTTTTTTTTGACCGAGTCTCGCTCTGTCGCCCAGGCTGGAGTGCAGTGGTGCCATCTCGCATCACTGCAAGCTCCACCTCCCGGGTTCACACCATTCTCCTGCCTCAGCCTCCCAAGTAGCTGGGACCACAGGCGCCCGCCACTACGCCCGGCTAATTTTTTGTATTTTTAGTAGAGACGGGGTTTCACTGTTAGCCAGAATGGTCTTGATCTCCTGACCTCGTGATCCGCCCGCCTGGGACTCCCAAAGTGATGGGATTACAGGCGTGAGCCACTGCGCCCCACCATTTGACACCTTTTTAATACCATTATCTAAGTCAGGATTTAAAATATTGAACAAGGAAGTGTTGGGTACACAGGATGGAAAACCCAGGTCCCTGCTCCTCAATTCAGTATACTTTATGTTGCTTGTGTCATTTTTAAAGACCGCTTTTTGGGAAAATACACTCCTTCCCAGGTTTTCCCCATGCGACCGCGCCTGGGCGGTGAATGAGCATGTGCTGCCGCCACAGGAAATCGGTTTACATGGAGACCTTTGGGATGGCCAGCAGAAGAGACTGAGAAGTTGCTTGAGGGAAACCATGAGTCCGTAGTATGATGTATGATGTATGTATGTAGCATGATATATGGAGACCAAAAGCAACAGGGTTTAAGAAAGAGAGAAAGATCATTTTTGACGAAAGCTGCTGCAAGTTCAAGTGCACTGAAAGTAAACTGCTTGTTGGGTTCACCAAGATGGAAGCTATGGAGAACTTGCAAAGGGCATTCTTTTTTTTTTTTTTTTTTTTTTTCCAAGACAGAGTCTCGCTCTGTTGCCAGGCTGGAGTGCAGTGGCCCGATCCCAGCTCACTGCAGCCTCCACCTCCTGGGTTCAAGTGATTCTCCTGCCTCAGCCTCCTGAGTAACGGGGACGACTACAGGCACCTGCCACCACGCCCAGCTAATTTTTTGTATTTTTAGTAGAAATGGGGTTTCACCATGTTAGCCAGGATGGTCTCGATCTCCTGACCTCGTGATCCACCTTCCTCGGCCTCCCGAAGTGCTGGGATTACAGGCATGAGCGACCACGCCTGGCCGGCATTCTTAGTGATTAAAAGGAACAGCTTCTCAATTGGAGCTGAGTGAAGAAAGAATGTGAGGCAAAGAATTGGAGACAATGAAGACAATTCTTGTTATATACAGTCTTCATCTAGGAACAGCCTTTTGAAAAAGAGAAAAACTACCAGGTTCAAAGTATATGTGTTTATAAAGAGGTGGCTTCATTTCAGGGGAAAAATGGTACTAGAACTGAGAAAATATAGTGTTATCAATTCCAGTGAGAATGCCACTAAAATAATTTAACTCTGTGCACCTGTGATCGAGTGTTTTGTTGTTAAATATATTTGTCTACCATTGGTGCATAAGGTAAAAGGTAACTCAAATGATTTCTTTGTCTGTAAGATGACCCTCTAGATATGTACTGGAATAAAAGTAGCTCTGATCCTGTGGATCCAGCCACCTTGGGGTCTTCATGCTGGTGTTCTGTTAGAGATGGTGATGCATTTGACATCTCAAGTGCCAAATGATTTGATCAGAGGTACTGGTCACTGGACATTTTTAAGGACAATTTCTTATTGCAGCTACCACTAGGCACATGCAGGACCAGTCATGTAAATTGAGGAGCCAGTGCAAAGTGAAAATGTGGGACTCTTTCTTTAAATTATTCAACATTTCAAGACAGTTTCAGCATAGCACTAAACCAAAAGTGATTGTGCAGGTCACATACTCATGAAATGGTCCTCAGCACATGCCCCAGGATAGTGAAACAAAGATGCTGAAGTTTTAAAGCATAAGCAAGTAAAATCTGTACAATCAAGTGCAGAAGTGGCAGAAGAAAGGGGAAGAAATAACTAAGACCTTCAGGGTTTTGTAGAAAAGTTCATGGCCTTTGGAAGTGTTTGGGCTGGTTAGAAAACTGGTGTTTTAAGTATTTAAATAAAGGATATAAATATTGCAAGTGTTATAAACGATATAAGCAAAATTTAATATAGCTGCATTTTAATCCAACAGTGTTGTCGTTATTCAACTTAAGGCTGCATTTGCTTTTTTATTTTTCACCTGTAAAGATTTAGGAGAGAGGTACGGTGACTTCTCAGGACAATGGGAATGATATGAAATTTTAAATATATTGCATATTGTGGTGCTATTGTGTTTTGCCTAAGTGCAATAATAATTTTAATCAGATAGAACATTTAAATTGTTGTCCTTGGAAACAAAAGAGAAAACTGCTTCATGATGAATGAATTAAAGTTCTTTTCTCTGCAACTAAACTTGTATACTAAATGAAAAATCACAGTGTCATTGAATATGAGCATTTAAATGAACCATTGTGAGAGGAGTGGGCGGATACTGATAACACACTGTTTTTCTGCAGAAAATATTTGTGCCTAACTTGTTCATACCATGTGTTTCTCTTATAATCAAAACCTCTGTCTTTTTCAAGGACACCTTGAGCACATTGCTAGGGAAATGGAACTCTTAACAAAACTCTTAACAAAACCCTGCTAAATCCTTTTGCTTAACACCCCCTCTTGTTTTCTGATTAAACTTCTCTTCATCTTCCCACATGAGGGGGGAAAGAAATCAATTGTGTTAAATGCCAGACTCCCAGGAGTTTGGATTTGACTTTTCTCTCACTGTTTGTATGGGGTCTTTATTCCCTCCCTCCCTCCCTCCCTCCCTTCCTTCTCTCTCTTTTTCTCTCTCTCTGTTCTCTTTCTTTCTTTCAATATCTCTCCCTGTCTTTCTTTCTCACCACCCACCACATATTTTCTTGTCCTGTGCTGGAAGGGGCTTTGGTGCTTGCCTGGTGGAATCGCTAGAATATCTTAAAGCTTTTCTTTTACTGACAGCCATCAATGATTACATTGGTTTAGTCCAAAAACCAAGAATTTGCTTTTGAAGGAGGGGGGCTATTCTCCCCTTAGTGTTTCTGCATCAAGCTGAAAGAGCTCTCTGCTTAAAGTAACTCAAGTCGCCTTCCTTAAAAAAATACTCCCAGGTGTTAGAGATCTCTTTGTTAGAGTCATAAAGTAACTACTGGTTATTTTAAATAGTTCTCTTTGGAAATGAGAGTCCCGTTTTACATTAAGCAGGCAAGACTTTGATGTATTTCACATATTTAAGCCTTAGCTTTGATTTTTTAGTATTTAAACATACTGAGAATACTGGTCTTTGAGACACAAAATGAGTTCATTTAGTAGGTTTAAAATAATTTTTAACTTATAACAAATAACTGGAAACAGAATTTCTTTTAGCAGGGTACTCCTGTTACGGGAACATGTTTGGTGGCAGGTTTCCCAGGGGAGAGGATCCGGGAATAAGGAAGCACTTATTGTAGGGTGCTATTGCCACTTGCTGATGGCTCAGAAGTGGAGCTGAGGCCTCTTGGAACTGTGTAGTATTGGGAACGCATGTTCATGTATTCTTAATTTTCAAACACACCTACTTTATGACACATGGCTATATTTGTATTGTTTTCTGGGGAAATAAAAGGTTTGAGTGAAGGCGAATTTTGCCACAGCTTGTAAACAGCCTCCTGAACCTGTTGGGGATGCATTGCTCCAAATCATTTCAGTTTAATCCTTGCCCCATCTCCACCCCTCACACCTTTCCTATGTGTTCACAGCCCTCAGCATTCACAGAGAACATGTCCCTGAAATCATGCTGGAGCATCAAATGCAAGAAATCAGATAATAATTACGTTCAAAGAGGGTGATTTTATTCCCCAGGAGAAATGAAACCTCGCTCCGGCAACAGGGGGTGCATTGAGGACCGGGGCTGGAGGCAGCTGCTGCCAGGCCCACCCCAGGTCACTGGGCCTTTGCCTGAGCTGTTGGCCTGGCTTGAGCCCCTCCCACTCACCTTCACAATCCATGTGGGTGAAAGGTCATGGGCCTCCTGGCTGCCTTGTTCCTGAGGTGCATGGGATCCTGGAAGAGGAGGTAGGGCAAGGAAACTAGCAGAGTCACCTCACCACCAAGTGGAATTCTTCCTCTGCCCTTAACTCCTTGCACCTTCCCTACCAGGGTTTTGTTTTTTGCCCAGGCTGGAGTGCAGTGGCGCGATCTTGGCTCACTACAATGTCCGCCTCCCTGGTTCAAGTGATTCTCCTGCCTCAACCTCCCAAGTAGCTGGGACTACAGGCCCTCCACCATGCCTGGCTAATTTTTTGTATTTTTAGTAGAGATGAGGTTCACCATCATCTCCTGATGGTGGTCTCAAATTCCTGACCTCAAGTGATTCACCTGCCTCGGCCTCCGAAAGTGCTGAGATTACAGGCGTGAGCCACCATCCTGGCCCCTAGCAGGGTTCTTTACCTTTATGGTCCCAATGAATCCCTTTGGCAGAGCTTGTGGACCTGTTCTCAGCATGGTTTTTGTTGCTGTTTTTTTTAGAGACAAAGTCTCACTGTCTCCCAGGCTGGAGTGCAGTGGCGAAATCATAGCTCTGCAACCTCGAGCTCCTAGGCTCAAGCGATCCTCTTGCCTCAGCCTCCCCAGAAGCTGGGATTATAGACCTGAGCCTCCGTGTCCAGCCTCTCGACATATTTTTAAATGCATAAAGAATATATTAGACAGCAGGCACTGTGGCTCACGCCTATAATCTCAGCAGTTTGGGAGGCTGAGATGGAAGGATTGTTTGGGGCCAGGAGTCCGACCAGCCTGGGCAACATTGAGAGACTCTGTCTTTGCCAGAAAAATAAATAAATAAAATCAACCAGGCATGGTGGCATGCACCCTAGCCCCAGGTACTCGGGAGGCTGAGGTGGGAGGATCGCTTGAGCATGGGAGTTCGAGGTGGCAGTAAGCTGTGATTGCACCACTGCACTCCAGCCTGAGCAACAGAATAAAAACCTGTCTCCAAAAAATAAAATAAAAATGATAAAAATAATTTTTTAAAACAAAAAGAGTTGGAAAGAAAGCCAAGTATGTTAAAATTCAGTGTTACCCGTGCATGGCTAGCTCCTTCTCATTTTTTGCATAACCTGTTGAATGTTACCTCCTGAGATGCCTTCCCTTGTCGGCTTACGTGACAATTAAAGGAGAGATTGTGATTTACAAATATGCAGTTAACTTACAGGGGCACAAGTACTCAGTGTTGCAAAGCCAACAGCAGCAAGAGCAATAAGATAAAATGAGAAAAAGGCAGGGAGGAAGGAGGAGAGGAAGGGAGGAAGGGAAGGGGGAACGGGCGAATCGTGCTATGAGGCCGTGCCTTCACGATCCCCTGAGCTGAGCTGAGGTCAGCCTTTCCTTTAGGCCTCTCACCGTGCACATTTTTCTGGGCTAAAAGTGTTTCTTCTATTTCAAGGTACGTGCTTTTCATACCCAGTGGCTCCTAAAGGCCAACCCACTTCTTCTTCTAAAACTTAAGAGAAACAGATTCAAATATATGTTCTATAATCATGAAAGTCTGATTATATTTGAGGAAACTTAGTGACACCCACTGATAATATGAAAATAATAAGAGCAGCTATTTGTTGAGATCTTAATACAGTGTATGAAACCCTTTACCTACATGATCTCATTGATTGCTCACAAAAACGCCTGGGTGCCGTGCTTCTCATCGTTCATATAGAGAGACTGGGAGGTAAAGCCCTTGGCCAAGGCCACATGGATGGCAGCCAGTAGACCTGGAATTCACACTGGGGGCTGCCTGACTTGAAGCCTGTGTTCTTCCTCTTTATCAATGCCATCTTTCCTAGGCACTAGCGATTTCAGAGTTTGGATTCCAACAGAGTTGATATAAAATACATAATTAGAATTAACATTTCCATTTGAAACCTGGACACACAGGTTAGACACTCAATATGCTATATTTAAATAGAATTTACTGTCTTGAAATAATTCCGCATTATGTGGGTTTACTCACATCCTGAGGAGTGGGCCAGGAGAAGGAAGAGCTGTTGCCATGGGCATCGGCTGGAAGCAAAGCCATCCAACAGGATCTTCTGGCTTCCTGAGCCAAGATGGCGTGGAGCATCATCTGTTTCTCTTCCAGCTCATCTTATGGTGGAAGTTGTTCAGGAGCAATTTTCCTGCCAGTGCTCCACCCCTTACTCATCCATTCCTATTCTGGAAGGTAGTGATAAAATCTGATTCTTAAGAATTGGAAGGTTAACCTATGAAGGGATAGATTTAAAGACTTGATGAACTTTAATTTTACCTGCAATACCTCAACCAGGACTTGTTACTGCTACCAAAACTCCCACTCATTATGACATTTTTGTCATCTTTCTGAAGTCATTACAGGACATTTTGTAGACCTTTCTTTTTTTAGATGAAAGGGTCAACTTCAGTCCGATGCACAAAGAAGCAAAGAATAATAATTTTTCTCTCTATTTCTATTTGCTGCTTTTGTCCAGGAAGGTCAAAGGATTACCAAATTATTTCTCTCCACCCTTGCACACACTGAATGGAGAAAAGTTTTTCTCACTTCATTTTCTAAATAGATCATGGTGGGTAAATTTAGCTGGTAGTTTACTAAGGTAAAATTAAGAATCACAGCATCTCAGGAAAAAAGGACTCACAGAGATACTTATTTAATAGCTGAGGAAATCGAGGCTGAGAATTTGACTTGCCCAAAGACACAGAGTCGGCAGCAGGCTGAGTCTAGATTTTAGGTGCTGGGTCCTGTGCGCCTGTGTGGTCCCTGAGGGAGAGGCAGATCTCCTTCCTTCACTTACTCATTCTTCCACTCAACGCATTGTCGGCATTCATGCGAGCCAGACGCTGTCCTAGGGCCGTTTTTGTTTTTATTTTTTGGAAAAGGGTAGTGGGGGAGAAGAACTGGGGAGAGACAGGTCAGTAAATTCATGATCTCTGTATGAATGATAAGCGCAGTGGGGCATGCTGAGCTGAGGTAGAACCGAAGACATTCACCCGAGGTTCAGGAAAGATCTGGACTTGGCTGGAAGGATGAATCGGGCGTGAATGGATCTATGAAAGGTACAAAGGGAAGGAAATTGAAATGGATCTAAAGAGCATGGAGAGGAGTCAATCAAAGATGTTATATCTGTTCCTGTCTGAATACATTCCCTTCTATTTCTGCCTAGAAGATGCCTGATCATTTCTCTTGCTCTGGAATATCTCCTCAAATCTGTTTTCAAATATTGCTGCAGTTTTAATATTACGTTTATCCACATCGGTGAGAAGCTTCTCTTTCCTTCTTGGTTGTGAGAACCCTGCGGTCAGGAAAAGCTCGGTCATTCATCTTAGTGCCCTGGGAGGTGCCTGGCACAGTGCTGCACACCTAAGAGGTGCTTGTTAAAAGTTTATTTATTCATTCTCACCCGCTTTTTCTGACGCCTATGTGTAAATCATAGATATGTTATGGAATAGAAATCCAGCCACCCTCCTAAAATTCGTGTCATTGGAATATCTTAATCTTATTAACCTGGAATAATATGTTATTAGAATATCTTGATATTATTATCCTGGAATATTATTAAATAGTTCCAGGATTTTTCACTAAATCATGCTATTTGTAGTTGTTAGAGGTGCTGTTTTTATTGCTCAGTCAGGTGACTACCAGGTTTCAAAGAAAATGCTGATTAACAGGGTAGCTTCTTTCTAATACCAGACTTCTCTGATCAAATTATAGATGTTCACTTGGGTGAATGGGTTTAAGAGTAAAATAGGCCGGGAGCGGTGGCTCACGCCTATAATCCCAGCACTTTGGGAGGCCAAGGCGGGCGGATCATGAGGTCAGGAGATTGAGACCATCCTGGCTAACATGGCGAAATCCTGTCTCTACTAAAAATACAAAAAATTAGCCGGGCGTGGTGGCAGGCACCTGTAGTCTCAGCTACTCCGGAGGCTGAGGCAGGAGAATGGCGTGAACCTGGGAGGTAGAGCTTGCAGTGAGCAGAGATCACGCCACTGCACTCCAGCCTGGGTGACAGAGCGAGACTCTGCCTCAAAAAAAAAAAAAAAAAGAGTAAAATAAATGGAAAACAAAATGGATTTGAATGTTTTTTAAAAATCACAGATTTCTCAATTTAGATTGAGAAATTTAGAAACTTAAATTCCTACTTTTCCAAATTTCTCCATGGATTGAATAAGTAGCTTTGTTTTTCAAAATAAAAACTCCCAACACCAGAAGCCACCCTGATTATTCAGCCATATAAAATATTCATATTCTCTTGTTTCATTCTGGAAAAAAATGATCTGGAAATATTGCCCCAGATCCTGTAGCTAAGAATTGCAAATCATTTTCTTTTCAGAACATCACGTTGATTTTGAGTATGGATCAAGCAAATACAACATTTTCTAGAACTCAAAAACTTTTTTTTTTTCCAAAATGGAAAAAAAACTCACACTTCTCTTACACACAAATGAATTAAGACTTTGAACGCTTGGCTTCTGAATCATTTGAAAAATGTTGGTGAAGAAGTTGTTGAGTCTCAGGCCTAGCCAACATTTTAGATGCTTTAGTTTTAAGACAGAGAAGATATATTCTGCTGGGAAGAAACCCAAATCCTCTAAAAATGAATTATTAAACTATCTAGAAGTGTCTCTGGTGTGGTGATTATGGTAGTAGCATTGTTGTCTGTCACCTTGGTGGCAATTTTTCACCTAATGTTTATAAGGGAATCTTCCAGTAGGTTAACACGGTCCTGAAATGCACTTCAAAAGGCCAAGTGTACAGAAAGGGTTTAAAAACAATAACTACTAGTAAATGAGAAGGAATTTATTTCATGCTCGATGGAGTTTGGCTTTATAAATTTTTTAGCTACTGGTTAAATCCACAATAGAGGAATGATTCCATTGTGTGTCCTGAGTGGAAGAAAAAAAGTAAAAATTAGTATCACAGTAACAGTAACTAAAGTGAATAACATTTCTCAACAAAAAACATGCAGACTAATTTATTAAGTCCTTGATGAAGTAGTGGGAAAACTGTGTCACGCCACATAGCTACAGTCCTCGTTCTATCCTTGATTTTTATGTGTAAAACCAAACATAGCTTCTTGGTACTGTCCTGATCCTAATGCTCCTTCTCACTCTCTGACTTCCTGTCTCACCTCCTGCTCAGTGGTCATGTGGTTCCCCTTTATTGAACTATTTCAGTAGTCTGCAATGAGTCAGCAACCTTAGGGACTTAAAAAAAAAAACTCTCTTTACCAGCCTCTGCAAAAAGAGCGAAACCCCATCTAAAAAAAAAAAAAATTCTGTTTAAAACATGCTTGCTCTAGTACACATTTCTAATCCCATCCCCCAACCCCCGCTTTTTTTTTTGAGACAGAGTCTCCCTCTGTTGCATGATCTCGGCTCACTGCAACCTCCACTTCTCAACTTTAAGTGATTCTCCTGCCTCAGCCTCCCGAGTAGCTGGATTACAGGTGTGCGCCACCATGCCCCACTAATTTTTTTGTATTTTTAATAGAGATGGAGTTTCACCATGGTGGCCAGGCTGGTCTCGAACTCCTGACCTCAAGTGATCCGCCTGCCTCAGCCTCCCAAAGTGCTGGGATTACAGGCGTGAGCCACCGCGCCCGGCCCCAACCTTGTTTCGTCTTCTGTCATCTTCAAACAGATGTGGTTCTTTGCAACAAAAGGATAGTGATTAACTATGAAAAGGGAGTAAGTATAATTTTTTTTTTTTTTTTTTTTTTTTTTTTGAGACGGAGTCTTGCTCTGTCGCCCAGGCTGGAGTGCAGTGGCGCAATCTCGGCTCACTGCAAGCTCCGCCTCCCGGGTTCACGCCATTCTCCTGCCTCAGCCTCTCCGTGTAGCTGGGACTACAGGCGCCCGCCACCACGCCCGGCTAATTTTTTGTATTTTTAGTAGAGACAGGGTTTCACCGTGGTCTCGATCTCCTGACCTTGTGATCCGCCCGCCTCGGCCTCCCAAAGTGCTGGGATTACAAGCGTGAGCCACCGCGCCCGGCTTTTTTTTTTTTTTTGAGACGGAGTCTCGCTCTTTCACCCAGGCTGGAGTGCGGTGGCGCGATCTCGGCTCACTGCAGGCTCCGCCCCCCGGGGTTCACGCCATTCTCCTGCCTCAGCCTCCTGCGTAGCTGGGACTACAGGCGCCCGCCCCCTCGCCCGGCTGATTTTTTTTGTATTTTTAGTAGAGACAGGGTTTCACCGTGTTAGCCAGGATGGTCTCGATCTCCTGACCTCGTGATCCGCCCGCCTCGGCCTCCCAAAGTGCTGGGATTACAGGCGTGAGCCACCGCGCCCGGCCGGGAGTAAGTATAATATCTAAGACATCATTTTTAGTGAATATTTTTTTCCAAATACTAGCTTATCTGAGAAGGAAGATTTAGTTTTAGTGAAAGACAACCCAAATATTTTTATGAAGTTAATTATTTGAAGGTTTTGCTTGTATAGGCATGCTAATGAAGCATATTTCTTCTAAATACACTTTCAATAAAAAAGCAATCTTTCTTTTTATTAAAAGTATATTTAGGACCAGGCGCGGTGGCTCAAGCCTGTAATCCCAGCACTTTGGGAGGCCGAGGCGGGTGGATCACTTGAGGTCAAGAGTTTGAGACTAGCCTGACCAACATGGTGAAACTCCATCTCTACTAAAAATACAGAAATTAGCTGGGCGTGATGGTGCGCATGTGTAATCCCAGCTACTCAGGAGGCTGAGGCAGGAGAATTGCTTGAACCCGGGAGGTGGAGGTTGCAGTGAGCCAAGATCGTGTCACTGCACTCCAGCCTGGGCGACAGAGTGAGACTCTGTCTCAAAAAATATATATATATATATATATTTAGAACAGCCAGATAAGAAACCTGTCTAGTGCAAAGAACTACCTGCTGATTACTATAACTGAGATATTATTCTTCAAAAACTGTTAAGTTTATGTTCATGAGGTTTGAGCTGCTTTTTCTCAGTGGCTCAGGGCAGACTCCGGCATACATAGCGTGTGGTGCTCCCATGACTCCCTGGCCCCCTCCCCTCCTCAATAACACAAGACCCTGCAGTTACTCAGATTGGGAGGTAGTGGGGAGTTCTTTTGATGTCCTGCAACTGGTGGGGGTGAATAAGGAGCAAGTGGGAACATTCGTTAACTGGTGAAGTATTTGTTGTTAATAGAGAAGTACATTGTGAAGTCAGTTCTTGTAACCTTGATTTCTTTTTCCTGCTTGACTAGTCAGTGTGAAGGGAATGGATAGAGTTGATTGTACTGTAAATCTAAATGCATGTATGTAATACAGAACCAAAAAATGTCATTTTAGCTGTTTGGACAAAACGCTATAGTTTAAAAGCATATTTTATTTAAAATGATTAGCTGATAAGAGAAATTTGAATCAAATACTAGAATATTGTGGTCATAAAGGATGGAGGAAATTGTTTATCTAAATACCAAATAGAATAAATGTCAGCCCCTGCTACAGGTGATACCACACATAAGAATGTATGTGTTACTGTAGGAGGTACATTATTACATAAAATATAACTGTCTGACTACTGGTTGATGAAAATAATAAATTGGGGAGCTGCATGATTAAATATAATGACTCATCTGGTTCCTCATAAAGCATTTTTTTCTTATTTTGTATTAAAAATAAGAAGTCCCTTTACAGGGATATGATAAAAATAAGCATCTTTAAGTTAAAAATGAAAATAAATATATTAAACATAGTATATGATGTAAGTCCATGTTATGTTTCAAAATTAAAAATAATGCTTTAGAGTACAAATATTAAATAACTATTTTATCTTGAGAGGGTAAGGACTTATTGACAGAATGGGATCCTTCTATTTGAGTAGAATTACTAATAGGTAGTCCTGTTTTATGTAAAAAGTTTTTGAAAGACTACCTAATGTATTTTTTTAATAGATGGGTGGTAAGTTTTTTAGTGTAGCAAGTGTTAGAAAAAGAACCATTTTTGTTTTATAATTTAAAATTTAAAATATTTATAATGGAAAAGATCACCGAACGTATTAGGCAGTGCCTAAAAAATAACACTGGAAGCCATGAATTCCTTCTGTGTTACTAAAATTACACTGTGCTATTTTAAATTTCACTGAAAAATAAACATTGCAGTAATGGTATTTCTTTTTTTTTTTTTTTTTTTTTTTGAGACGGAGTCTCGCTCTGTCGCCCAGGCTGGAGTGCAGTGGCGCAATCTCGGCTCACTGCAAGCTCTGCCTCCCGGGTTCACGCCATTCTCCTGCCTCAGCCTCTCCGAGTAGCTGGGACTACAGGCGCCTGCCACCACGCCCGGCTAATTTTTTGTATTTTTTAGTAGAGACGGGGTTTCACAGTGGTCTCGATCTCCTGACCTCGTGATCTGCCCGCCTCGGCCTCCCAAAGTGCTGGGATTACAAGCGTGAGCCACCGCACCCAGCCTGCAGTAATGGTATTTCTATATGGTTTTTACAAAGAAAAGATTATATTCTGTGATCTTTTAAGATCCAGTTGTAGTACGTTAGAGAAACGCCACTAAGCTGAGACCCTTGTAGTACGCTCTCAGCTCAGTGTCCATGCCTGGAGAATGTCTCTTCAACATCGTGTACACCATCATTTCTAGATCTTTACAGAATCTTCACTGCTGCTATCCCCTTTTACCAAGATAAAGTTAAATCTCCAAAGAACCGAATAGAAGTACTTTTCTCACAGTCACCAGGAAATTGTTTCCTGAATAGTTTGGACCTGGTACTGATCTTGGCTGCTTAAAGATAAAATCAGCTGAGACAAAGGAACTGTACAAAGGCAAAGATCAATGATGACTTGAAAAGCATTTTGAAAACTGGATCTTTGTGTTCTAAAATTTTATTCACCAAAGAAAACAGGAGTAAAGAAAGAGAAGAGAAAGACAAAAAAAATCCTAGATAATTATAGAAAAGACCTTGTAAATACTACCAGAGGCAACTGGACCAAAGCGAGGAGAGAATAAATGCCCATCTTTCAAGGGAAAGGCGTTTGAATTGCATTGATAAATATATGCATTGGATCATTTGAAACTTCCCTTAAAGCCTGTTTCACAACATTTTATTGTAAACATTTTCAGTCAGAAAAGTGGAGAGAATTGTACAGTGAACACCCATACCCTCGCCTTGATTTATTTTCCTTTTTTCTTTTTTTTTTTTTTTTTTGATACTGAGTCTCGCTCTATTGCCCAGGCTGGAGCGCAGTTGCACGATCGCCACAGCGGCTGAACGAATTTACACTCCCACCAACAGTATATATAAGCATTCCCTTTTCTCCACAGCTTCTCCAGTATCTGTTGTTTTTTGACTTTTTAATAATAGACATTCTAGGCCGGGCGCGGTGGCTCACGCTTGTAATCCCAGCACTCTGGGAGGCCGAGGCGGGCGGATCCCGAGGTCAGGAGATCGAGACCACGGTGAAACCCCCTCTCTACTAAAAAAAAAAAATAAAAAAACAAAAAATAATAATAATAATAGACATTCTGACTTGTGTGAGATGGCATATCATTGGAAGCCGGCTTACTTTGTGATGCATTTCGAAGTGAGTTGGAGACATAAGTACCCTTTACTCCTAAACATTTCCGCATGTACATTGGTATTTGTTTATGATTCTTTTATTTTTTTTTTTTTGAGGTAGAATGTACACATACTAAGATATACAGATCTACCCAAATCTTAGGTGTACTCATTCTGTGATTTTTCACAATTGCATCTGCCTGTGAAACCCAAAACTTTATTGAGATATGAACATATTACCCTAGAAAGTTCCTCTGTCCTTTCATAGTCAATCCCCACCCCCTGCAACAATGTTTTGACTTTTCTCCGTAGATGAGTTTTGCTTCTCCCAGAATTTCACATAGATGAAACCATGCTGTGTATCCTGTGTTTGTGTAAGGATTCCTTCATTCAGCACATAGACTTTCAATCTCCTTTTGATGCACCTACCAAATGGGATGGGGTAAGCTCATTGTTTGGATTTCAAGTGGCTCAGCTGATTTGGTAAATTTTCACTTTCAGGCCTGTTTCCTGCCATTCTCAATCTTGCCAGCAATGCTCACATCAGCACCAATGCCACCTGTGGCGAGAAGGGGCCGGAGATGTTTTGCAAACTTGTGGAGCATGTGCCGGGTCGGCCCGTCCGAAACCCACAGTGTCGGATCTGTGATGGCAACAGCGCAAACCCCAGAGGCAAGTGTCGCGCCTTTATTTCTGAAATTCCCATGGGAATGTACACTTTGTGAAATGAGGACTGAGACTTCTATTAGGAAGCCATAAACATTGTGTTCACCTTCACTGCTCTTTGTTTCCACTAGCATTATGGTTTAGAACTTAAGAAATTTAAAACATTCCTCAGCCAAGAGGAATTCATGTTTTTTATTTTCTTTTAACAGAACGCCATCCAATATCACATGCCATAGATGGCACCAATAACTGGTGGCAAAGTCCCAGCATTCAGAATGGGAGAGAGTATCACTGGGTCACAATCACTCTGGACTTAAGACAGGTAGGTGAGGCCAGAACCATGGAAGAGTGTGTACGGGCTGCTGAACTGTGGTCTTCTGATGACTTTTGGGAAAGTCTGGCTTCTTTCTGAACACATTTACATTCTAGTCTCACTATTTCCACTAGGTGAAGGCAAGTGGTATACAGAAGGAGTCCCTGGTGCCATTTCTTGTCACTTTTATCATTCCCAGGTATCTTTGGGGAGACGGGCGAAACTGCTTCCATATGGTTGATGTTCTTTGAAGCTGTGTCAACAGGGCACACTCATCCATCCAGGATAACATGTCAGGCTGTTTGCTGGCTGTCGATAGATGCATGGGGAGGGAGAGGGGGATAACACATGTATTTCCTAACTTTTAGCTTACTGTCTTGCTAATTTCATTGCGCAAGTTATTGTATAAGGATTATATAAGGCTAGAAGAAAAAAAAAAAAGCAAGACAATGTTAAACCTCTTGACTGTGTCTCCCCTGCCAGATGCAGTCTCTCTAGGCCAGGTAAGTTGGAGTTGCCCAATACTAACTTAAGCAGCGCCTTCAGCATGAGTGGGGAAAGGGAAGGTATGATTGGCTCCAGCCACACCTGCATCTTCTTACCTTGCTTCAAGGCCACATAGGAGGATGGAGAGAAATATGGGGTGAGGCCCAGTTGTCCTGATGTTCCTGGGAAAGGAAAGTAAAAGAAAAGGAGTCTGAGCGGAAGGAATGAAAAAGAGAGATGGCAGGTGTTTTGGAGCTGTTGTCCTGGTTCTGTTTTGAGCTTTTCAGAAAAGCCATCGCATTAATTCTTATTTATTTCCATTCAGTTTCTCTTGTGTTAGAACCCCTAAATTTCATGTAAAATATGAGGTTGGTTAAAAGAGACAAGTAATTGTAATGTGCATTGTAGGATTTAAATAGGAATTAGAGAGATTTAATGACCATCAGAATTCTTTGAATAAGTGATAGTTTTAACATGTGCAGGATTTATTTTTTATTTTTTATTTTTTGAGACAAAGTCTCACTCTGTCACCAAGCTGGAGTGCAGTGGCGCGATCTTGGCACCCTGCAACTTCTGCCTCCCGGGTTCAAGCGATTCTCCCGCCTCAGCCTCCCGATTAGCTGGGACTACAGGCTCCTGTTGCCATGCCCGGTTAATTTTTTTGTGTTTTTAGTAGACGGGGTTTCACCATGTTGGCCAGGATGGTCTCATCTCTTGACCTCATGATCCGCCCGCCTCGGCCTCCCAAAGTGCTGGGATTACAGGGGTGAGCCACCAGGCCTGGCCAAATGTGCAGGATTTTAAGAAGACAAGGTGATACTTCATGTATTGATGTACAAGGAACTTGTGTTCTGTAATAATTACAGCAAATAAGGTAGCAAGATGTGCAGCTCAGGAGACATTTTCCAAGTTCAGTTTCACAGTATTATGAAAGTAAAATAACACTTTTAATAGCTTTCAGGTGTAAGACATGAATTAATGTGACACTCCTTAATATTTTCAAATCCCTTTAAAAAGAGAAAAGAGCCAGGCACGGTGGCTCACGCCTGTAATCCCAGCACTTTGGGAGGCCAAGGTGGGCGGATCACGAGGTCAGGAGATCGAGACCATCCTAGCTAACGTGGTGAAACCCCGTCTCTACCAAAAATACAAAAAAATAGCTGGGCATGGTGGCAGGTGCCTGTAGTCCCAGCTACTCGGGAGGCTGAGGCAGGAGAATGGCGTGAACCCAGGAGGCAGAGCTTGCAGTGAGCCGAGATTGCGCCACTGCACTCCAGCCTGGACGACAGAGCGAGACTCTGTTTCAGAAATAAATAAATAAATAAAAAATAAAAATAAAAATAAAATAAAAAGAGATAACAGCTTCTTTGTTCTTTTTTTTTTTTGAGATGGAGTTTCACTCTTCCTACCCAGGCTGGAGTGCAGTGGCTCGAGCTTGGCTCACTGCAACCTCCGCCTCCCGGGTTCAAGCGATTCTCCTGCCTCAGCTTCCTGAGTAGCTGGGACTACAGGCGTGTGGTCTCGAACTTCTGATCTCAGGTGATCCACCAGCCTCGGCTTCCCAAAGTGCTGGGATTAGAGGCATGAGCACCACGCCCAGCCAAGAGCTTCTTTTTCACCCTGGCCTTTGTGTTTATCTCAGTGGTAAGAATGGTTCTCTGGAAGATTTTGGTTTTTCCCATCACCTTTCTAACATATTTTCCTTTTTCTAAAGGAAAAAGTAAAACCGTGTTCATTATGAAGAATGTGGTATTATATGAGTTTGGCCAAATTAAGACCTGGACATTTTACATATAGATTTCAAACCTCTGTAAGTCTATCCTTTGTCTTGAAATTTGTCATGCTTGACTTCATCCTGAAGGGATGGACTAAGTCTGAGGAATTCCAGAAGGCAGTCTCCATTTTAGATGTTTAAGGCATTTTTAAAAAAATAAACATAGACGGTCAGGCGTGGTGGCTCACGCCTGTAATCCCAGCACTTTGGGAGGCTGAGGTGGGCAGATCACGAGGTCAGGAGATCGAGACCATCCTGGCTAACACAGTGAAATCCTGTCTCTACTAAAAAAATTACAAAAAAATTAGCCAGGCGTGGTGGCGGGTGCCTGTAGTCCCAGCTACTCGGGAAGCAGAGGCAGGAGAATGGCGTGAACCCCAGAGGTGGAGCTTGCAGTGAGCCGAGATTGCACCACTGCACTCCAGCCTGGGTGACAGAGCGAGACTCTGTCTCAAGAAAAAAAAAAAAAAAACAAAAAAACCCATAGACATATAGTTATAGACTGCTTTAGGTAATTTTTAGTGTTTTAGGGTATGCCTTAAAAAGAAGATCACTTAAAATAATTAGTATTCATAAATTTCTTTACCATTTACACAGTATAAAAATTCTGCTGTGCTTTTTTTTTTAAACAAAGCACATTATGCTTATATCTGATCAAGCCTTTCTTAGATTTATTTATTTATTGAGCCTTTTTATTACAAACACTTTTGAATATGTACAAAGCATATTACAGTGAATACACATATACCCACCCTTGAGATTTGGGGATTTTAAAACACTGGACCATGTTCGTTTTAGTGAACTGCAGTCATCACAACATCTTACCAATCCTTCAGTTTGTGTCTTCAAAAAATAAAGACGTTTGTTCTGATTAGATACCATGCCATTTCAGCCTCCTTGGGCAAAATTAACAGTAATTTCTTAATAACTCTTTTCCCATCCACATTCAGTTTTCCCAATTTATCCACTAGTATCTTTTACTGCCTTTTTTTTTTTTTAACCAGGATCCAGTAAGGACCACTTGTTGCATTGGATTGCTGTGCTTCTTAAATCTCTTCTCATCTGAATTGTCCTTCACTTAAAAAAAAATGCTATTGAATATATGAATAGACTAGACCAGTTGTCCTGTAGAATATGCCACATCTGGATTTGTCAGATTATTTCTTCATGGTTTTATTTAACATATTCTTCTGTGCTCTCTATTTCCTATACACCAAATTCCACTCTAGAGACCTGATTAGATTCCACTTAAGTAT
Source organism: Symphalangus syndactylus (assembly GCF_028878055.3). Taxonomy (NCBI): domain Eukaryota; kingdom Metazoa; phylum Chordata; class Mammalia; order Primates; family Hylobatidae; genus Symphalangus; species Symphalangus syndactylus. The sequence goes on along the minus strand of NC_072423.2, from coordinate 73,044,818 downwards.
TTTTCACAAGAACACATCACCAGCCATCCTCTTGCCTCACAGCAGGAGGCACCCAGGGCTGGTTGTCCCACTAGTAGTGATGCTAAATTTGAATTCTGTCTGGATGTTAAAAGTCAGGTTTCTTCCTTGTAAAGTTACCTACTTTTTTCTCTCCCATATCCCCGCTGTTTCTTAGATCTCACTGACATTACATTCAGATCTACAGCGTGGCTACACCTTCTGATGACTTTTTTTTACCTTGCCAAAATCTGCATGTTTCCTTAGCCATTAGCGAACTACCAGTTGTTTTCTAGACTATATACTCCATGAGGGTTGGGACCACAGCTGTCTTCTCCTACTTTTCTTTCTCTTCCCTTTCCTTTCCTGGTTAGTATTTATAGAGAGATGTCTTATTCACTTCTGCATACCCGGACATTGGCACAGTTCAGGCACTGAGTCAATAATTGCATTATGGATCAGTACTTTTTTTTTTTTTTTTTGAAATGGAGCCTCACTCTGTCGCCCAGGCTGGAGTGCATTGGCGTGATCTCGGCTCACTGCAACCTCTGCCTCCCAGGTTCGAGTGATTCTCCCACACCAGCCTCCCAAGTAGTTGGGACTACAGCCACTGTACCCAGCTATTTTTGTATTTTTAGTAGAGATGTGGTTTCATCATGTTGCCCAGGCTGGCCTTGAACTCCTGACCTCAAGTGATCTGCCTGCCTCGGCCTCCCAAAGTGCTGGAATTACAGGCATAAGCCACTGCGCCCAGCCTAGTGCTTTCTTTCTTTTTTTATTTTTATTTTTTGAGACGGAGTTTTGCTCTTGTTGCCCAGGCTGGAGGGCAGTGGCGTGATCTTGGCTCACTGCAACCTCCACCTCCCGGGGTTCAAGCGATTCTCCTGCCTCAGCCTTCTGAGTAGCTGGGATTACAGGCATGCACCACCATGCCTGGCTAATTTTGTATTTTTAGTAGAGACAGGGTTTCTCCATGTTGGTCAGGCTGGCCTCGAACTCCCAACCTCAGGTGATCCACCCACCTTGGCCTCCCAAAGTGCTGGGATCACAGGTGTGAGCCACCGCGCCTGGCCTTGTGCTTTTATTTATTTATTTTTTAACTTCCCCCCTCTTCTTTTCTTGTTCACAGCCTGAATAGAAAAGGACAAGGAACAAACCTTTTGACTGCTTTGTTTCAGTACTATAAAATGTAAAATCTAAAGTATAAATTTCTAAAGTAAAATTACAGGTAGACCTTAGTCTTATCAAGAGTTGTAAAACTTAATATTATAAATGTGTTTGTGTAACTTGGTAAATATCAGCTCTTGAGGTTTTATGACCAAATTAGCTGCATTCTGTATTGGCAAATGCTAACATTGATCCTGTTCCTGATTCTCTAATTGATGACAGCTGTCAGAATTACAGCATTTTTTTTTTAGCCTCTATATATTAGGTTTGGTTATCTGCAAGATAAACTAAAGAAAAGCTTAAAAAGTAGTCTTATCAGAAGTCCATAAATGTTGTATGGTTTGCAATAAGGTTTAACTACTGAGTGTTTATTTTAGTAACTTATTACAAGAGGAATAATGAGATTTACTTCTTTGCTTTTTAAAAATAATGTCCACTATTCATTTCTTTCATTGATTCACAATATTTTAGAAGATACACTGTCAGATACCTAGCAGTATCTCACTTTTAAAAAATTCATAGAAATTTCATGTGTGTGGTATTTTTAAGAAAAGTAAAGCATAATAATCATCAACTTTAACAAATACAAAATTAACATATATGTTGTGGTCTCCATTAATAAAATGCTGCTCACCATCAAGTGGTTTAGGATTTCATATATCAGTATACCACTGAACAGTGATCTTTTTTGACAACTTAAAATTTATAAGAAATTATTCGGAAAGAGCATGCACGTTTCATGAATCTTGCATTTATAATTGCCCAAAATCCTATAGGTTCCACGAATTATATGAAAATTTATTCCCTATGGTAGCATTTCTCAGTAGAAGAACACAAAGATTTCCTGTTTGAGAAACACTATTTTAAAAGTTAATACACTGTTGAGATGAAAAGATGTTCAACATCATTATTGAATAGGGAAGTGAAAATCAAACCACAATAAGATACCCCTTCACACCCATTAGGATTGCTATATTGAAAGAATTGGAAAATAATGTGTTGGTGAGGATGTGAAGAAACTGGAACCCTGTGCACTGTGGGTGGAAATGTAAAATGGCACAGTGTTACGAAAAACAGTATGGTTGTTCTGGCCGGGCGCGGTGGCTCATGCCTGTAATCCCAGCACTTCGGGAGGCCAAGGAGGTCGGATCACGAGGTCAGGAGATCGAGATCGTCTTGGTCAACATGGTGAAACCCCGTCTCTACTAAAATACAAAAAATTAGCGGGGCGTGGTGGCCAATGCCTATAATCCCAGCTACTTGGGAGGCTGAGGCAGGGGAATAGCTTGAACCCGGGAGGTGGAGGTTGCAGTGAGCTGAGATCATGCCACTGCACTCCAGCCTGGCGACAGAGCAAGACTCCTTCTCAAAAAAAAAAAAAAAAACAAAAAAACACACACACACACAACCAGTATGGTTGTTCCTCAGAAATAAACATAGAATTACAGCAATTCCACTCCTAGGGAATGCCGTGAAGAATTAAAAGTAGGAACTCAAACAGATGCCAGTGTTCAGAGCAGCATTATTCACAGTAGCCAGGAGGTGGAAGCAACCCAGATGTCCATCAACCATTAACAGGTGAATGGATAGTCAAAACATGGTATGTGCATACAGTAGAATCTTAGCCTTAAAAAGGAATGAAATTTTGACACATACCACAGCATGTATGTACCCTGGAAACATTACGCTAAGTGAAATAAGCCACACACAAAAGAAGAAATATATGAATCAATTTGGATGAAGTACCTGGAGTAGTCCGTTCGTAGAGACAGAAAGTGGAGTGGGGTGGTTGCCAGGGGCTGGGAGGAGAGAGAATGGGGAGTTGTTGTTTAATGGGTGCAGAGTTTAGGTTCGGAAGTTCTGGAGATAGATGGTAGTGATGATTGCACAATAGTGTGAATATACTTGATGCCACTGAATTCTACACTTAAACATGGCTACAGCCATGGTTTTTATGTTATGTATATTTTTCTACAACTTAAAAAAGTTAATACACTGTGAAATATTTGGTGTATTATGTCAGCCAGGGTCAGTCAGGAAAATGCAAGCCACACCAGTCATTTAAAGGCACAAATTTAGTGTGAGGAATTGGTTTGACAGTGTGGGAGAGCTGGGAGAGGGAGCAGGAACGTAACTTGGGGATAGTAATGGTGGAGGAGGCAGCAGCGCAGGAGGGTGTGGTTATAGCACCTAGAGCCTGGGAAGAGAGTCTCCTATCTTTCAGAATGCTCTTCTGGGGGTCCTGGAAAGCTGGAGGCTGGAGTCAGCTGCTACAGCCAAGGCAGAGGGCCACTGCTGGGCAAGGCTGATAGGACCCGAAAGTAGACCGGGGAGAAGTTCTGCCTTCCTCCAGCCCTCCAGCCTGCCACTAGTGTCGCTCTCAGGGAGCATCGGTTTGCAGCGTCCCAACCTCAGCATCCAAAGCTGGGCTGGCAGGTGCTTAGCAACCAGCACAAACAGTTCTTCTCAGTAGGTGGTCACTTGCAGCAGGATACCAACAGAAACACTGAGACAGAGCAGCCCTCGACATCCTGGGGCAGGATTTTGTTATTATGCTGGTCAGCCACATCCTAAATATGCTCATATTAAGTTTTTTAGATTAACTTCGGAATGAAAATGCAAATTTTAGAATTCTGGAGAAATCATGAACTGCTGCTGTCTAATACATTACAGACTAGGTGTCTTGGTTCTCAGTTGAGAGACTGCATCAGGGCACCAGCTTGGTCCTGGGACCTTCAGGACAGGGATGGAGGAAATACAGAAGCAGTTCCATTTATGTATTAACTATTGGGTTTTGGTGGCGTGATGTGGTGGAGATGCATGAAGTGTGGTAGGGTGATATATGCAAAGTGAAATGTGATAGCATGAAGGATGTAGAGTACCTAACAAACTCCTCACATTTAATAAACATGAGTTTTCTTTCCCTCTGTCATATTTCTAACACACAAATTGCTTTAGGTTCCCAAAGATCTTCAGATATCACCAAGGGAAATGTTAAACAAGGCCTTAATAGAATCTAATTACAGTTAGCTAACAGAATTAAGGAGTGCAGTTATGCAGATTTTGAGAAATTCGTAAGTCAATAATTACTCTGTTTTTTCTAATTAGGAAATTAAAATGGAATCATCATAGAAAAATGGAAGATACAGATAAGTGTAAACAGGCAGAAACACATCATCTCTTCACCTATAACAATCGCTAATTGATATCTTGGGATATTTACTTTGTCATTTGCCTACAATTCTATGCATTTAATAATGCTACGACAATACTATCATGTATTACATACTTACTGCGCCAGACATTGTGCTATACACTTGATCAGGATTATGTCATTGAATTCTCATAATCGCCTGAGAGTTGGCTCCTGTTATTATCCCCTTTTGACAGATGATGAAACTGAGACTTAGAGAGTTTAAGAGGCTTGCTCAAGGGTAGGACTCACTGAAGCTTAAGAACCTGGGCTCTGCATCATTGCACCACTCTGACCCTCCAGCTGAGACAGATTATGTGATATATAAATTTGTGTTCTAATGTTTTATGTAAATGTATAGCATGAACATTTCCGTATAACTGAAACTCATGATTAATAATTGTTAAAGCTGCATTAATAATTTCTATATGGCTTACCCATCATTTGCCTAAGAATCCTCAGGCCTGACATTTTGGTGCTTTTTCTGTTATGGGTAATAACTTGAGCTTTCAGTGGAAAAAGGTTCATTTCGTATGTATACCAATGAAGTAATACAGTGAATATCAATCATGTTTGAGGTTTATATGACAAATTTATGGTTAATTTTGTTTTGAGCATCTTTTGAAAGAGGAATGTTATTAACAGGTACATATATAGGAATTAATACATATGGGTTATAGCATTTTTTTCCTCATCCATATTATTTCATCTGCTTTTCCCAGCAGTTCTGGAGTGCGAGTGATCATCTCTTTGCAGGTACAAAAATCGCAGCACAGAGTAAGCAGGTCACAGGCTTGCCCAGAGTCTACGGCTGCAGGTGCTCAAGCTAGGCCTGGAAACCAGGACCTCTGGTTCCCTCTACACCATGCCACGCTGTCTCCTTGTCTTTGGTCTCCAATTATTGTTTTCCTTTGTTCTGACTTTATCGGGAGACTGGCAAGAGCTCCTGCAATTCCCTCCTGAAGTTGGGAGTGTTCAGATTCTAGCCCTTTCCCTCGTGTTCTGTTTGCCTGCTCGGTAGGGTCCTCCCCCTATGAATCAAGCAGGGTATTGGCACTTCCTTCATGCTTTTGCAGTGGCTGATAGAATTGGGTGCTACATAACATGTTTTTTTTTTTTTTTTTTTTTTTGACTAAGAAGCAGGAAAATAAATCAGTTATCTCCTATTTTCCTTAAAAAACTTTTAAACCCGGAGAACATTTCAGTGCGAGTGAGGGTCAGATTTGTGAGTAAAAATGTGTAATGGTCTTTTAGAAGATAAGATCTGTTTTGTAAAGAAGGGAAGTTCCCTGTGGCATTGAAAATAAAGCTGCCTTTTGGAGCAGTGCTTTATTTTATGTGTAGGTTTAATTAGGAAGTAGCACTTTGTTGTGGGAACATAATCACAGAGGGGCCTTTGTTTTATGCAAACTTTTAGACAGGAGCTGCTTGTGTGCTGGGTTTTGTAAAACCTCATTAATTCAGATGTCAGTTGTTTTTTCCCCCAAATTTCTGAAAAATTGACCAATATTGGGTGAGGTTTATTATTGTATCGTTCAAATATAAAGTGTTTATTAAGCACATCGACAAGGTCAACAAGAAAATAGGGAAATTTCACAATCTTAAGATAAAATCTTTAAAGATTTTTATTGCAAGAATTGCATCTAAATTGGAGCATCTCATTACAAGTGAATTTTGGCTGTTCCTGAAAAGAGGTTAGGCAGAAACCCTTCCTAGAAGCACGCAGATAGAAATTACTTTTACTGTATGCTTGTTTGTACTCTAATGATTCTATTCCAGTTTTCTATTACTTCATACTGGCCTCCACCAATTTCAAATACTAAGGTTTCTTGAATTTGCTTGGTAAAATAAATAGATAGGAAGAAATCTTAAGCTCATCATTATGATTTGGAAGTAAGCCACCCTAAATTCCTGCCCTTCGGACATTTTTATCTTTGTTGTCATGTTCTCTGTGAAGCTGCTAGCCTCAGAAATAGGTCTTTCTTTTGTTTTCACATTTTCATTATCTCGTTTTATTTTCTCATGCATAGCTTCTCTGCTGGTTATCTATTGTGTAAGAAATCACTGTGAAACTTTATGGCTTAAAACAGCAACATTCAATCTATACCTTTCCTGATTTCAGTGGGGTCAGGATTTAGGAAAGGCCTGAGTGGGTATGTCTAAGGCTGCAGACCACGGGGGCTAGAGTTGGAGCAGCTTAGGGGAGAGGGTCTTTGGGGCAGTTGGAGGAGGGGGTTTGGGGCAGCTGGGGAAGAGAGTGCCAGACCAGCTGGGAGAAGTTTCCTGGGGCAGCTGGAGGCTATGTTCATGAGAGTTCAGGGCTTCTCTGTGTGGTCTTTCCACATGGGCGCCTGAGCTTCCTCACAGCATGGCTGCCTTAAGGCAGCTTGCTTATAGGGCAGCTTGGGGCAGGAGGCAGAAGTTGTGTCCCCTCTTAGACCTGGTCTCCAGTCACATGGTGCCAGTTTCCCTGTGCTCTATGAGCCACCCAGTCACTCAGGTTGGCAGAGATTCAACTTGGGAAAGATAGACCAGCCTCACCCATCAACCGGAGGAGGGGTGAAGAATTTGAGGCCTGTTTTTTTTTTTTTTTTTTTTTTTTTTTATTATACTTTAGGTTTTAGGGTACATGTGCACAATGTGCAGGTTTGTTACATATGTATCCATGTGCCATGTTGATTTCCTGCACCCATTAACTCGTCATTTAGCATTAGGTATATCTCCTAATGCTGTCCCTCTCCCTTCCCCCCACCACACAACGGTCCCCGGAGTGTGATGTTCCTCTTCCTGTGTCCATGAGTTCTCATTGTTCAATTCCCACCTATGAGTGAGAACATGCGGTGTTTGGTTTTTTGTCCTTGCAATAGTTTACTGAGAATGATGTTTTCCAATTTCATCCATGTCCCTACAAAGGACACGAACTCATCATTTTTTATGGCTGCATAGTATTCCATGGTGTATATGTGCCACATTTTCTTAATCCAGTCTATTGTTGTTGGACATTTGGGTTGGTTCCAAGTCTTTGCTATTGTGAATAGTGCCGCAGTAAACATACGTGTGCATGTGTCTTTATAGCAGCATGATTTATAGTCCTTTGGGTATATACCCAGTAATGGGATGGCTGGGTCAAATGGTATTTCTAGTTCTAGATCCCTGAGGAATCGCCACACTGACTTCCACAATGGTTGAACTAGTTTACAGTCCCACCAACAGTGTAAAAGTGTTCCTATTTCTCCACATCCTCTCCAGCACCTGTTGTTTCCTGACTTTTTAATGATGGCCATTCTAACTGGTGTGAGATGGTATCTCATTGTGGTTTTGATTTGCATTTCTCTGATGGCCAGTGATGATGAGCATTTTTGCATGTGTTTTTTGGCTGCATAAATGTCTTCTTTTGAGAAGTGTCTGTTGATGTCCTTTGCCCACTTTTTGATGGGGTTGTTTGTTTTTTTCTTGTAAATTTGTTTGAGTTCATTGTAGATTCTGGATATTAGCCCTTTGTCGGATGAGTAGGTTGCAAAAATTTTCTCCCATTCTGTAGGTTGCCTGTTCACTCTGATGGTAGTTTCTTTTGCTGTGCAGAAGCTCTTTAGTTTAATTAGATCCCATTTGTCAATTTTGGCTTTTGTTGCCATTGCTTTTGGTGTTTTAGACATGAAGTCCTTGCCCACGCCTATGTCCTGAATGGTATTGCCTAGGTTTTCTTGTAGGATTTTAATGGTTTTAGGTCTAACATTTAAGCCCTCTCTCACCGCTCCTATTCAACATAGTGTTGGAAGTTCTGGCCAGAGCAATCAGGCAGGAGAAGGAAATAAAGGGTATTCAGTTAGGAAAAGAGGAAGTCAAATTGTCCCTGTTTGCAGATGACATGATTGTATATCTAGAAAACCCCATTGTCTCAGCCCAAAATCTCCTTAAGCTGATTAGCAACTTCAGCAAGGGTAACCTCAGGATACAAAATCAATGTACAAAAATCACAAGCATTCTTGTACACCAATCACAGACAAACAGAGAGCCAAATCATGAGTGAACTCCCATTCACAATTGCTTCAAAGAGAATAAAATACCTAGGAATCCAACTTACAAGGGATGTGAAGGACCTCTTCAAGGAGAACTACAAACCACTGCTCAGTGAAATAAAAGAGGATACAAACAAATGGAAGAACATTCCATGCTCATGGGTTGGAAGAATCAATATCATGAAAATGGCCATACTGCCCAAGGTAATTTATAGATTCAATGCCATCCCCATCAAGCTACCCATGACTTTCTTCACCGAATTGGAAAAAACTACTTTCAAGTTCATATGGAACCAAAAAAGAGCCCGCATCGCCAAGTCAATCCTAAGCCAAAAGAACAAAGCTGGAGGCATCACGCTACCTGACTTCAAACTATACTACAAGGCTACAGTAACCAAAACAGCATGGTACTGGTACCACAACAGAGACATAGATCAATGGAACAGAACAGAGCCCTCAGAAATGATGCCGCATATCTACAGCTATCTGATCTTTGACAAACCTGACAAAAACAAGAAACGGGGAAAGGATTCCCTATTTAATAAATGGTGCTGGGAAAACTGGCTAGCCATATGTAGAAAGCTGAAACTGGATCCCTTCCTTACACCTTATACAAAAATTAATTCAAGATGGATTAAAGACTTAAATGTTGAGGCCTGTTTTAAAACTACTACTGCCTCAGCCTTCTGAAAGGGTCTTTCTCTAGGAGGCTTTAATCTTTGCAGCCTTGCATATCTTATCTTGTAGGGGCCGCACCCCTGTCTTTAGGTGAGGTGAAGAGCTTATAGGAACCAAACAGGAATGCACATACTGTTCTTTTAACGATAAGTGAGCTGAATAAGTGAAAACGTTTGAGGCTAGGCTTTAGGAACAAGATGGAGTTTTGTTTTTTGATACAATTTATATTTAAGCTTTCTCACTTATGTATTATCGGTGGGGGTTGCCAAACAGTCCAGGATAACCATTTTGCCATTTGGCAGAGCTCAGTTCTCTTTAGATTTTGAGCTGCCAAGGTTTGGCTGCACTGTTTCAGTGTTTCTACCCAGCAGGGCTTCTTGCATTTGGCCTGGGAGGATTCAGGGAAATCCGTGAAGACAGTTTTGCAGGATTGGATCACAAAATGCTTTTCATATCCCCAACTGTTTTGGCATCAAAGTAAAGATTTTTGTATATTTATGGGAAAAAAGGGAAGTCCGTTTTGAAATTATTTCTTCCTGTTATATTGAAGCTGAAAAAAAGGGATAAGTTTTAATTTCTCAAGAAATATTTCTTTGAAAAATATAGCACAGTTTGGTATCCATTGTAGCTTTTTCTTTTCTTTTTATGTATTGACTTCTACTCAGATTGTAGTATTTCCATCTTTAAAAACAAAGCTGTAACAACATTTTTAAAACATGGCTTATAAAAACCTCAGCTAGGTCTCAGAATATCTCTTGTGTTTTTAATGTCTTCAGTGGACCTTTGCTCTGCACAGAACTTCCTTTATTTTGATGTACTAGTAACATATAATAGCAGAAACTTTTTAAACTATAGAAAAATATAAGAAAAATTTATTTAAAAAAATCCCCTGTGATTCTTACAACCAGCAGTGACCTTTTGCTCCATTGCATCGTATCTGAGAACACTGAATGTTTTTAAGAAATCATGGAATCTCTGCCTTGTGCATACTGGGATCTCAGGATTCGTCAATGAGCAAGACAATGATCAGATCCACGTTAAGCCCTTAGTGCAGAGAAAGTGCACAACACATGGGCGGTTCTTTCACCATGTTGGTTATTAGTGATGAGCAGGGTCGCTTTCATTGCATCTTTAAAGGCAGGCCCCAGCTCTCAAGGGGCTTCTGGTCTGGTGGGGAAAAATGGGCTTCTGCTGAGTGGTGTAGAGTGTGCAGGGACTGGGGGTGCACAGAGAACACGTCGGAAGGACCACTTCATGGTTCAAAGAAACAATGCAGTCCGGGCATGGTGGCTCATGCCTGTAATCCCAGCACTTTGGGAGGCTGAGGCAGGTGGATCACCTGAGGTCAGGAGTTCAAGACCAGCCTGACCAACATGGACAATCCCTGTGTCTACTAAAAATACAGAATTAGCCGGGCATGGTGGTGCATTCCTGTAATCCCAGCTGCTCAGGAGGCCGAGCCAGGGGAATCGCTCGAACTTGAGGGGCAGAGGTTGCAGTGAGCCAAGATTGTGCCATTGCACTCCAGCCTGGGCAACAAGAGCAAAACACCATCTCAAAAAAAAAAAAAAAAAGCGAAAAGGACCCTCTGGAGAAAGGGAGGAGGGAATACCGAAGGAAGCAGCAGGAAAGAGTAGGGTGGGAAAGACTTGGAAATTAGAAAGCCTGGCATGTCTGTGGTCTGTGGAGCTGACATAGTACATTCAGTCCTAGAATAAACATTTCCTCTCTTTTTTTTCTATTTATTGGGATATAATTGACATATAATGAAATGTACAGATCTTGAGTGTATAGTTGGGTGAGTTTTGATAAATACAGACACTTGTATAAGCCATTCCCTTGTCAAGGTATAGAAGGTTTCCATCACCCCAAAAGGCTCCCCCACCCTCTTCCCAGCCAATTCCCCACTTGCTCTCCTCCCTCCCAGCAGCCAGAGGAACCACTGTCCTGAATTTTTTTTTCGCTTTGGAAGAGTTTTGCCTGTGAGATGACTTTTTAACAATGGAATCATTGATAAGTGCGTCCTTTTTTGTGTCTGGCTTCTTTCTCTGAGCATGAGGTTTGTCAGATTCACATGCCGTTGCTTGTATGAGTGGCTTGTTCCATTCATTTCTGTGTAGTAATTTCACTTTAGGGATATAGCAACATTTATTTATCCACTGTCTTGCTGGGTATTTCCAGTTTTTGTCTATTGTAAAAATGCTGCTGTGGACATTCTTACAAGTCTTTCTGGGTGTGTGTTTTCATTTCTCTAGGAGTGGAACTGGCCACAAGATCTGTGTATATTTAACTTTATAAAACATTGGCAAAGCACAGTCCAGAAAGTGCCTCTAGGCAGAAAGCAAAGCAATCCTGGGCTCTTCTCCTGGGAGTCACTGTCCCGTGCTGCCTGCTGTCTAATATTTGAAACCCATTCTTTGTATCCTGTGTCCAGAGTTCTAGCTGTTCACTGGAGGAGAGCCAGGTGGTACCAATTTCTTCTTCCTAACGACCAGTAAAATGCCTGTAATAATTTTTAATGGCAGAATGATATTTTATCATTTGGCTACACAATAATTCATTTAACCTGTTCCCATTGGGAGACACTTAAGGTGTTTCCAATTTGGGGCTATTCTAAGTTATGCTGCAACAAACATTTGAATATTTTATGCCTGTTATGGTAATTTATTTTTTAGTGTCGATTCCAAAAAATTAGATTATTTGGTTAAATGCTTTAATGTTTTAAAATGTGATCTTTATTGCCTTATTTTTTTCAAAAACATTGCTCAATTTATATGCTCAGTAACAGAGACAAAGTGTGTTTCACAATTCCTCGGCAGTATGGGGATCAGAATTTTATTTTCTTATTTTTTTGTCCTATGCTAATTGAATAGCAGATTATTTATTTATAATGAGTTGTTACATTATGTCACTGTACTGGACACATCTTTGGGAGCACTAAGCTAAATTCAGATGTTTAAACAATGTTTGGTCTGATTTATTATCTTCACATGTATAAATTTTATGATTATTAATCTGTTGAGGCAGTCAAATTGCTGTAACACGGTGGTGACATTTTTAGATACTGAGTATCAACATCAGAGGCTGGACAGACTTTTCAAGTCATATTCCAACCAAAGGGAAAAAACTGATTCTACTCTAAGTCTCATTATTTTGAGAGTGCCAGTTGTCACAAGAATAACTACGGAACATGGGGAAATTGATTAAAAATCTGACACCTTACCTCTGTATTGTGCATTTTATAAAGTGCTTTCCTATTCGTTATTTCGTCTTATACTTACATGAAAAATCTGAAGAATGTGTCAATTTGTGTCCATGTCATTCACGAATGTGCACTGGGATGTAGAGAACACATCCTCTGTATTTGTCATTTTAAGCCTAAATCATGGAAAACATTCAATGTAGTTTTAAAGTTCTCTAGACTATAGGAAATTAAAAATATATTACTCACCTATCACTACCTTTTTGCAGGGGAATATGGGTGATTGTGGAATTCTAACTCTGAAAGCGTTGGTTTTGGTGAGATGACCAGGCTGCCAAAGTGCAATGAAGGTAGAGACTTCTTAGTGACTAGGACAGCTGCCTGTTGATGCCATGCACCTCCTCAGACCTGTGGTCTCTGTGGAATTTGTATGCAGGCACTTAGAAAGCACTGACTTGCTCTGGCCTGTCCGTTTCGGAAATGAAGCCTGGGAAAACTGTGAGGTCAAATTTAAACCTGCAAATAATTAGCTGGATGGCATAGCTGTACAAACTGAGATAGCCTGGGAAATTTGGTAAAGCTTTAAAACTATTGTACTTACTAGCTTCTGTTCAGCCAACTGGGCTGATTTTTGAGACAGAGTCTCACTCTGTCACCCAGGCTGGAGTGCAATGGTGTGATCTCGGCCGCTGCAATCTCTGCCTCCTCTGTTCCAGCCATTCTTGTGCCTCGGCCTCCCGAGTAGCTGGGACTATGGGTGCATGCCACCACACCTGGCTAATTTTTGAATTTTTAGTAGAGATGAGGTTTTGCCATGCTGCCCAGGCTGGTCTCAAACTCTTAGCCTCAAGTGATTCACCTACCTTGGCCTCCCAAAGTGCTGGGATTACAGGTGTAAGCCACTGTACCTGGCCAACATAAGCTTTCTTATTAGTTGAGAATTATTAGAATATGTGTAATTGTTTTCTTGTTTTAAAAAATAATAGACTATTTTTTAGAGAAGTTTTAGGTTTGCAGAAAAATTGAATGGAAAGTACAGAGAATTCCCCCTCACCCCTCTGCCCCTCTGTACAATAGTTTTTGGATCAAATTTTGGCTAGTCGTTTTTTGTTTGTTTGTTTGTTTGTTTGAGACAGAGTCTCGCTCTGTCACCCAGGCTGGAGTGCAGTGGCGCAATTTCAGCTCACTGCAACCTCTCTCTCGAGTTCAAGCGATTCTCCTGCCTCAGCCTCCTCAGTAGCTGGGACTACAGGCGTGTGCCACTATGCCTGGCTAATTTTTTGTATTTTTAGTAGAGACGAGGTTTCACCCTGTTAGCCAGGATGGTCTTGATCTCCTGACCTCATGATCCACCTGCCCCCTTCCCAAAGTGCTGGGATTACAGGCGTGAGCCACCGTGCCCGGCCTTGGCTATTCTTGCCCTTTTAAGAGCAAGTGACTGATCCAATGCGGTTTCAAAGGTTTCTAAGACCTTTTCCTCCGTTGTATTTACAAGACGGTCATGAGAATTGTCAATCATATAATTTAAGAATTTTTGCTTTTCCTACTATTTAATGGTATGTAATCAGAAGATATTTATCTATGTTCTTCGTATGACAGAAGCACAAAAAAATGCCAGTTAAATAACCACTTAGTAGGTCTTCATTGGGATGAACAATATTTAGGATCACTTACAACTTTATACCAGTCTTGTATCAGTCTTATAGACTGAGCCAGGCAAGAAATGGGGCTGCCCAAGGTCACTTGCTGTTCAAGAAATGCCACCAAGGAGAAAGCATTGTGTGAACAATGGGTCTTTCACTGTAAAGCCCTGAGTTTGGAACTCTGATTTTGTATTTTGTGAAGTATCATCATGCCTTGCCAGAGCTCAGTAAGAATGTGACCGAAATCAGGTCATGAGAAAGATAAGATTTCAAACATCCCCTCGGAGCTGTTTGCTTGACCTCTGCTGACTTAATTGGTTTCTATGGAGTTGGCCCCTGCCTAGAAATACTACATTCCTACTCATTTTCAACTTAGCTCAATCTTTCACAAGGTTGAATCTTCATACCATTCACTTTTCATCTCCTTTTTTTGGAGGGGGTGTTGTTGTAAAATATGCAATCATAAAATTTACCAGTGTAACCTTTTTTTTGTATAAAAATGGCATATTCTTTATTTTGCCTACTTTAATTTCAGAACAAAATGAACAAAATAAACAAAAAAAATCCACAATACACAACATCCAATCCTGCTGTCAGAGTAGGGAGGGAATGGGGGCTTGACACCCTTGTTTCCTGCCTTCAATACAAAGACAGGAGAGAAAAAAAAAAACACTAGACATCAGCAGGGGAAGCCAGGTGGGACAGGGGCACTCGAGGCTGCACTGGGAGCCATTTTAACCATTTTTAAGTGTACAGTTCAGTGGCATTAAGTATATTGTGTAACCATCACCACCATCCATCCCCATAACTTTTTCATCTTCCCAAATGGAAACTCTGTACCCCTTAAACACCAACTCCATGTTTCTCTCTTCCCCCAGCCCTAGGTAGCCTCCATTCAGCTTTTGTCTATGAATTTGATTACTCTGGGTAATCAAGCTTACATAAGTGGAATCGTATTCTATTTGTGCTTTTGTCTGGCTTATTTCACTTAGCGTACATAATGTCCTCAAGGTTTGTCTGTGTTGTAGCGTGTATTACAATTTCCTTCCTTTTAAAGACTGAATAATATTCCATTGTATGCATAGACCGTATTTTGTTTATCCATTCATCCATCGACGGGTACCTGGGCTGTTTCCACCTTTTAGCTATTGTGAATGATGCTGCTGTGAACATTGGTGTACGCGTGTGTTTGAGTCCCTGCTTTCTCTTCTTCTGGATATATACCTGGAAGAGGAATTTCTGCATCATATTGTAATTCTATGTCTATGTTTAATTTTTTGAGGAACCACCATACTGTTTTCCCTAGTACCTGCACCATTTTACTTTCCCACTGCATCTTTTAAAAAAATAAACAAAAGCCTTCCTATATATTATGTATCCTACATATTTGCATATTCTCTTTTAAAAAATAAGCTTTAAATATTATGATTTGTCAGTTAGATACTCAGTGAAGTTAGATGTGTCTAAAGAAAAAGGAGAATCTTCAAGTAGAATATAGACCAAGGATCCATATAAAAAGTGAAATTTTACACACTCACAAAAAACAATGCTTTCTCATCTCTCTAGTGCTAAAACTGTCAACGATTCAGCTAGATTTAGTGCCCAAAGGAAAGAAAACACATAATTATTGTTTCTGGGTGTTGTAAATGTCTAACTAATAGGTTAATGTTTAATGGAGTTCGTTAAGTGCAGATTTGCACAGCTTTTCTGGGCAGTATCACCTGTTGGATTTTAGAGGCTTAATGATTAAGGGCCCTTTTACTGTCATTGGGTGTGATGCTCGTGTGTTTTCTCATAATAAGGCATGAGAAGAAGGGATGCAAGCTGTAAGCTCTTCACCATCGCTCCATCAACTGGGGCAAAAACAGGTCAATGTGAGGACTAGGAGAAGAGGTGAAAAGAAGTTTGAATTTTTAGCCAGATATTCTCTGGGACTGAGGCAAGACGGGGGAAGTGTGGGCTTTGGGGCCATGTAGGAGAGAACTCTGCACTCTTTCTATAGTGGAGAGAGGGATCTGATCGAGCTGGAAGACTCTGCTTGGCCTCTTTGTGTTTTCCTTCTCACTCACGTTTTGGCCTTTTAGAAAACCCTGTAAGACTCATTGCTTTTATCTCTGCTCTGGTCTCTTGGTGTTTACAAAGTCAGCACCACCATCTCTCACAATTTCCAGGCACCAACATCCAATTCTGTGACCTTCAGCCCCGGTGACCCCATAGCTCCTTGGTTTCAGGCCCTGGGATGGTCTGAGGGTTTTACCACGGTGCACAAAGATCTGCGTGATGGCCTACAGCCCTGGCCAGGCGCCCGCTGGCTCTCTCCTGCCGTCTCTGCACTCCTTCCTCTGTGCTCTGCCCTCAGAGTTCCCCTCAGTGTCCTTCCTCACCTTTGCTCCAGTTACCTGGACATCTCTCATCTGGCTTCAGAAATACCTTCTCTTACCTTCAGAGAAGCCTTCCCTGACTATCTGCCTTCTCCAGACTTAATGGGCCTTCCCCCAACACCCAGACACTCTCACAGCCTCCACCCTTCTCCCTGGTGACTTGGTCAGCATCTGGCTTTCCCACCAGGGCATTGGTCGCATAGACCTTCCATCCACTGCCATATTTGTGGCACCTGGCGTAGTCCCTGTGACAAAGCAGATGCTCGGTTAATGATGACTGGATGAAGCTTCAGTGAAAAATTGTTAGTGGGCGTCCCTTGTCCCCGGTCTCCTGTGTCCATGTGGAGTGTTCCTTTGCTCACCCCTCCCCCACCTGTCCTCAAGGGAGGAGCAGTCATTGTCCTAACTCGGGGACAGCTGACTTGCTCCCCCAGGGCACACATGTGCTCTTCTTTTCCTGTGCAGGCTGCTCTCAGATGCACAGGTTCTGGCCCACAGGACAGAGCTTCCAGGGTGGGCCCACAAGCACCCGCTCAGGCTGTGACGCAGGAGGGAGTGTGTCAAGCAGACCTCCACCACGCCCATCTACATCACATCCTCCAGATTTGCTTTTTTCTGGAATATTGCATACTGCTTTTTCCAATCTCCATGACAGATTTGTCAGCCTACTTCCACATCAGAAGAGGAAGGAAGGGATGCCATTCATTGCCACCACTGTCCCAACATGAACAAATGGGGAACTACATTTTGGAGAAAAGCCTAGTGTGATTTCAAAGGCTAAGACACTCCTAGGTGAAAACTTGATAGTTCCGGCCAAGGGAATGGTTAGGAGTTGGGTAATAGAAAAGGTGCTTTTTGGATTTCTCAGGTCTGAGAATGGCCTGTAACTGCATTTCACACGTGGGTTTATATCATTCTAGGGGCACTTGTCTGTCACATGGATCTTACAAGGTGGGGAAGAGAAATGAAGATCCCCACAAAGAGCATTTGGTGACATGCCTGGCTGTGGTTTTGAGGTAGTTCCAGCTAATTTTCCACAAATTTAGCAAAATCACCAAGAACACTTCGTCAACTTGAGCAATAGGAACAATTATAGGAGAAATACATCGAGACTAGGAATGGAAGACAACCTCTTACTTGTCCGTTCTGTTTCTTAGATAAAGTGGTTCAACACTTTTTGTGGGGGATGAGGGACAGGGTCTTGCTCTATCACCCAGGCTGGAGTGCAGTGGCACCATCACGGCTTACTGCAGCCTCGACTCCCCAGGCTCAAGTGATCCTCCCACTTCAGCCTCTCCATGGCTGGGACCAAAGACGTGCGCCACCATGCCTGGATGATTTTTTTTTTGTAGTTTTTGCAGAGATGAGGTTTTGCTGTGTTGCCCAGGCTGGTCTCAAATTCCTGGGCTCAAGCAGTCTGCCCACCTTGGCCTCCCAAAGTGCTGGGATTACAGGCGTTAGCCACCACCCCCAGCCTGCACACTTTTTAAAACAACAATACTATTAGTCACCCTCAAATGGAAACGGTGACACCTGGACCATGGGTCAGCTTACGGGTGGGCTCCTTTTGAAATCGCTTTTCTAATTGATGGAAGTCAGAACTGCTTCTGACAGGTGTCTGAAGTATTTCTTTCCTGTCTTCAGATTACTGATCATGGGTTACTATTTACGTTTTAAATGGGCTCGTATCTCTGTGCCCTCTATTTGTCAGCAATCATCTTACTTTGGCTTTTCTTCAATGTCCACTTTAAGTATCTCAGCATGGTTCTGAAGGGAGCATTCCTAGATTGTCTGGGACATAAATTTTAAGAATTTTAAGGAAAGAAATCTGCTTGATCTAAATTTATCACTATTGGCAGCCTGTCCCTCCTCCCCTAATCAAAACAAAAAGCAAAAAGAAAAGGAGCAAAAAAGAGAAAAGTTACTGGACGAGGACATGTTTTGTTTTGTTTTAATTTTGGGACATGTTTATTTTGCACATCTAATGGTAGCACCAAATTTAAAGAGAAACAAATCACGTTTTATTCTGAAATGTTCTTCTTATTTATGAAGCTCTTTCTTTTTGTCTGTTAATTGAGTATGCTGCTCCTAAAATGAGGAGATAACAGTTAAAACTGCCAACTGAAATATAATATAAATCACATTTCAAGTAATTGCTCTGAGAAATGTGTATTGCAGACATCTTTCCTTCCGTCTCAGCTCCCTAGCATCTCAGTTTTTCCTAGTTTTTGTTGGCACTTCACGTGCTGATAATTGACTAAGTGCTTTCGTGATTGACACGCTATAAAACTGGAAGTGAGCCATATCTGCATTAGTAATTAGCCTCCTATCAAATAACTGCTTCTTTATTCATGAGTAGTAAGTATTAATTCAAATGGTCATTTTACATTTCATTCTCTAATAATTTCATGAGAAATAAAGCTTACAGAGCACAAAATCACCACTTTCACAGGGATAATTGAGCAATATTATTTATCAAATGTACTTAACTGTTAATCTAAATCTCTTTTGTCTGGGAAAAGTTCATTTCCTTCATGCAAGAGAGAAGACATGCCTTCATTCACTGTTCAGTTACCACCATGGAGGCAGGTAGGTTCTTCTATGGAGAATTTCCAGAGCAGAGTTGTGCCTGGTATTGAGCCCTGTAGATTTCCTGAGAGCCTGCGGAGAACAATTGCACTTTCCGTGGAGAGGAGAGGCTTCACTTCTGTCTGCACATGGGAAGTTGACCTCTGATGCTGGAAAATTAGGTTATCTGTATTTTTTAGACGTCTGTGCCTGAGATAGATTTAATATATTTAAGTTAAGATTGAGGCCCACATGAACATTCCTGTCTGGATTCCTTTTTAGAAAGTGGCGTTTGATGTGTGCCTACTTTATTTATGTGACACTGTTTATGTGCATTCCCCAGTGATCATTAACAAAGGCTACTTGGTGGAAAATCATGATGAAAGTGGATTTAAAAATGGCTGTATCAGCTGCAGGTTTAGCAAGACTACATTGACTCTGAGTCTAGTGAGAACCCCTGCATCATCAATTTGTGTTCAGCCAACCTTAAATCCAGAGAAAAGGCAGTTTAGTCAACCATGCAAAAAAAGGGCAAAAGAAATATTGTGGATTTTATTGGGACAAGGGTTTAATATTCTATATACTGGCCAGGTACAGTGGCTCATGCCTGTAATCCCAGCACTTTGGGAGGCCGAGGCAGGTGGATCACCTGAGGTTAGGAGTTCGAGACCATCCTGGCCAATGTGGTGAAACCCTGTCTCTACTAAAAATACAAAAATTAGTTGGGCATGGTGGCGGGTGCCTGTAATCCCAGCTACTTGGGAGGCTGAGGCAGGAAAATCGCTTGAACCCAGGAGGCAGAGGTTGCAGTGAGTCGAGATTGCACCATTGCACTCCAGCCTGGGCAACAAGAGAGAAACTTCGTCTCAAAAAGAAAAAAAAAATCTACATACTAACAGACAATCTTTCAGTTTTTCTACATTATATATAAGACCAATTTGTCAACACATGATTGGTGAATTTGGCCTGTATCAATCAGGTGAGACTGCTGTAACAAGTAGCACCAACTGGGCAGCTTGCAGCTTAAGCAAGAGACATTGATGTCCTCACAGTTCTGGAGGCTGAAGTCTAAGGTCAAGGTGTCAGCAGAGTCGGTTTCTTCTGGCTCACAGTGGCTTCTTCTTCCTGAATCCTCACATGGTCTTCCCTCTGTACTGTCTGTGTCCTAATCTGCTTTTCTTATGACACCAGAAATATTGAAATAGGGCCCACTACAATGGCCTTATTTAACTTAATCACCTCTTTAAAGAACCTATCGCCAGATACAGCCATGTTCTGAGCTACTGGAAGTTAGAACTTCAATGTATGACTTTTGGGGGAAACAGTTCAGCCCATAACAGGGCAAAGTGAAGACAAATTGTACTTAGGTTCTTCATGGCACCCTTTGCCTCTTTATCAGACTTACTGCTCTCAGGACCCCTAGTTTGTTTCCTGTTCTCCAGTTTGGGGACCCTGAGGACTATTGAGAGATTGTGGCAACAATGGCCAACATCCTAAGGAAGTCTTTGATCAAGATAAAAGTTAAGTAACTCCTCCCTTGAGAGCTTGTCCTGAAGTTTTTCACTACGGCTGTTCTTCCATTTGGTATCATTTTCTTATATATGACTAAGCTCTCAGAAAAAAAGCTGGCAAAGTGTTGATAAAGTACTGGAACATGGTATTGAAATAATTATGGGCTGGGCCAGGCGTCATGGCTCACGCCTGTAATCCTAACACTTTGGGAGGCTGAGGAGGGTGGATCACGAGGTCAGGAGTTCAAGACCAGCCTGGCCAAGATGGTGAAACCCCGTCTCTACTAAAAAAAAAAAAAAAAAAAAAATTGGCTGGGCATGGTGGCGGGTGCCTGTAATCCCAGCTACTCGGGAGGCTGAGGCAGGAGAACTGCTTGAACCCAGGAGGTGGAGGTTGCAGTGAGCAGAGATCACGCCACTGCACTCCAACCTGGGTAACAGAGTGAGACTCTGTTTAAAAATAATAATAATAATAATTTTGGGCTGGATGTGGTGGTTCACATCTGTAATCATGGCAGTTTGGGAGGCCAAGGCAGGTGGATCACTTGAGCCCAAGAGTTCAAGACCAGCCTGGACAATTTAGTGAGACCCCGTGACTATGAAGAAAATTAAAAAAAAATCAGCCGGGCATGGTGTGGCTTGTCTGCAGTTCCAGAGATTTGGGAGGCTGAGGTAGGAGAATCTCTTGGGTCCAGGAGGTCAAGGCCATAGTGAGCTGTGGCCACACCATTGCACTCCAGCCTGGGCAATAGAGTGAGATCCTATCTCAAAAAAAAAAAAAAAAAAAAAAAAAAAGAAAATAAAAGAAAAAAAGAAAGAAAGAAAGAAAGAAAGAAATGACACTGGTTGAAGTAAAAGGGTGGAAAAACTGGATTAGGACTTATCAGTTGTCTCAGCCTGGGATTTCTTTCCTTTTCTTTGTAATATATAGAAGTAGTGCAGCATAGTGCTTAAGAGTACAAACTGCCTGGGTTCAAGCCCAGCTATATACAGTTTAGCACCTATGAGATCCTGGGAAGATTACTTAACCTTTCTGTGCCCCAATTTCCTCATCTGTAATGGGGGGAAATGACAGTACTTACTTCGTAAGAAGAATGTCGTTGTAAGAATTCAGAGTTGTTGGGGCATGGTGCCTCATGTCTTTAATCCCAGCACTTTGGGAGGCATGGATCATATGAGGTCAGGAGTTTGAGACCAGTCTGGCCAACATGGTAAAACCTCCTCTCTACTAAAAATACAAAAATTAGCTGGACATGGTGGTGTGCACCAGTAATCCCAGCTACTCTGGAGGCTGAGGCAGGAGAATTACTTGAACCCCAGAGGCGGAGGTTGCAGTGACCCAAGATCACGCCACTGTCCTCCAGTCTGGGTGACAGAGTGAGACACTGTCTCAAAAAAAAAAAAAAATTCACCTTGTTGGCCAGGCTGGTCTTGAACTCCTAACGTCAAGTGATCTGCCTGCCTCAGCCTCCCAGAGTGCTGGGATTACAGGCTTGAGCCATGGTGCCCAGCCATTTTTTTTGAGACAGGGTCTCACTCTGTAGCCCAAGCTGGAGTGGAGTGGCGCAATCTCAGCTCCCTGTAACCTCTGCCTCTGGGGCTCAAGTGAGTCTTGTGACTCAGCCTCCTGAGTAGCAGGGACTACAGGCATGTGCCACCACACCCAGCTAATTTTTTTGTATTTTAGTGGAGATGAGGTTTTACCATGTTGCCCTGGGTGGTCTCAAACTCCTGAGCTCAGACGATCCACCAGCCTCGGCCTCCCAAAGTGCTGGGATTACAGGCATGAGCCACTGCGCCCGGCCAGTAATACGCATTCGAGGTTTCTTCCTGTCTTTTTGTGGCTTGAGAATTCGTTTCTTTTTATATAATATTCCATGGTCTGGATGCACCATAGCATGTGTTTCTTTTTACCTATTAAAGGACATCTTGGTTGCTTCCAAGTTTTGGCAGTGGTGGTGCAGGTTTTTGTGTGGACCTAAGTTTTCAGTTCATTTGGGTAAATACCCAGGAGCATGATTGCTGAGTATGGTGAGCATTTTTATTACTGAGTATGGCGAGGATGTTTAGTTTTGTAAGAAACTGCCAAACTATCTTCCAAAGAGGCTGTACCATTTTGCATTCCCACCAGAAATGAATGAGAGTTCCTGTTGCTCCACATCCTCACCAGCATTTGGTGTTGTCAGTGTTTTGGATTTTAGCCATTCTGTAGATGTGTAGTGGGCTGACTTTTTTTCTCATATTTACATGTGTTATCTCCAAATCACTATGCGAAACACTTTTAACACTACTATTAACGTAACATAATACTAGGATCTTTCGGAATCCAAATAAAGACATTGGAAACAAGAACAAGCTGTTATGTTCATACCAATATTGTTAATAATAATAATACTACAAATGTATTTGTGAGTACTTTTTGAGTTTATTCTGAAAACAAATGCTACTAGGAGATTATTCACAAGACACATTTCTGATTAACATGTATGAGCAGTTATACTCCAAAGCTTCGATTTTGGCAACCAATGTATACCAGCTCTCTCAAGATGCACTTTTGTTTTTGAACAGCTGCTACTGATTCTATTTTTTTAAAAATGTTGTGTATATTTAAGGTGTGCAATTTTTTGATATACATATACACTGAAAGAATAATCACAATCCAGATAATTAATGTATTTATCACTTCACATAGTTACCCTTTTGTGTATTATGATGAGCATACTTAAGATCTACCCTTTTAATAAATAAATTTCTAGTATACAGTACAGTATCGTTACCGTCCATTGTATCTCCAGAACTTATTCATCTTGCATAACTGAAACATTGTATGTATTGACCACCATCTCCCTATTCCCCTTTCCCTGCAGCCCCCATTCTGCTGTCTAAGTTCAACTATCTTAGATTCTACCTTTAAGTGAGATCATGCAGTAGCTCTCATTCTGTGCCTGGCTTATATCGATTCTGGATTGAGACTTTTCAGTGTCTTTGTTTTAGGTCTTTCAAGTTGCATATGTCATCATTAAAGCTGCCAATGCCCCTCGACCTGGAAACTGGATTTTGGAGCGTTCTCTGGACGGCACCACATTCAGCCCCTGGCAGTATTATGCGGTCAGCGACTCAGAGTGTTTGTCTCGTTACAATATAACTCCAAGACGAGGGCCACCTACCTACAGGGCTGATGATGAAGTGATCTGCACCTCCTATTATTCCAGATTGGTGCCACTTGAGCATGGAGAGGTAGGTGTGGTGCCCACTGCAGCAAGATCTGTTTCTTCATCAGAGTCTCCCCGTCTCAGATGTTAAGACAGCCATTGTCATAGCCAACATTAAACACTCAAAATTGATCTCTCTCAGTACAAAGATCTTTAACTATCTAGCTTTATTTAAAGTGGCCTTGAGTCATGTCTGAGTAATTTCACAAACAATATAGTTTACCTTGTTGACTTCCTCTCTTCAAGGAGGCTCTCAGTCTTCACTCTGCTGTGATTTAATAACGCCCTCGGATCCTCCTTCAGAGCATCTTCCCCACAGCACCAGGGCAAGAACGTTTGTTGAAATATTAGAGAGCTAAAATGTTCCCCAGAGTTGTAGTTCTCAGTTTTCTCAATGTTCTCCTCGGTAGGTGGTGAGCACTGGAGACTCTTGAAGTCTTGCAGCTTAATGCCCAACATGCCCAGATTGTATACACTTCCTTAAAGTCAGAGTATAATGAGAAACAGCCCATTCTTTAGCAGCACCTGGCTCGATGAGATGAAACTACAAAAACTCTCCAGTGCTCTTCACAGAGGGAACTCTGCAGCGAGCTGTGCATTGTTTCAAGGGCAGAGATTAATTAAGACAGCCTGTATCATTCAGGCTTTGTGGACTTTTTCTTTGTTCTTCTCAAAGCCTATTCATAACATTTTAAATTTACTTCAGAGAAGTTGTAGCCCAGGGACAGATGCTGAAATATTCTAACCACTCCGAGAGAAATGATCCTCTTAAAAGATTTTCAGCAATAATGCCATAATGTGATGAATGTCGTAGTCTTTGTTCTCCACATTGTAGTCTGGTTCCACATCTGATCTTTGGCAAGTGAGGGTTTTCTTTTATATCAAATTTTAAAGTTTGAGACATAATTTACATTCAGGAAAGCATACAGATTTTAAGTATATAGTATATCTGAGACAGTGAAACAGATAACTTCAATAAACTGAAGACATTGAGATCATGGTAATTCAAAAGTAATTAACAAATGCTAGACATATTTTTACAAGAAGCTAGTTGTTTTGTTTTGATTTTAGATGGTATCTCTTAAAGATTCTGTCCTGACATTAGACAATCAGGGCTATATTTTTGCAAGCTTAAAATTGACATTTGTGGCCAGGTATGGTGGCTCATGCCCATAATCCCAGCATTTTGGGAGGCCAAGGCAGGCGGACCACCTGAGGTCAGGAGTTCAAGACCAACCTGGTGAACATCATGAAACCCTGTCTCTACTAAAAA
Source organism: Symphalangus syndactylus (assembly GCF_028878055.3). Taxonomy (NCBI): domain Eukaryota; kingdom Metazoa; phylum Chordata; class Mammalia; order Primates; family Hylobatidae; genus Symphalangus; species Symphalangus syndactylus. Next base: position 73,019,974 of record NC_072423.2, on the reverse strand, counting down.
TACAAAAATTAGCTGGGCGTGGTGGTGCACACCTATAGTCCCAGCTACTCGGGAGGCTGAGGCAGGAGAATTGCTTGAACCTGGGAGGTGGAGGTTACAGTGAGCCAAGATCGTGCCACTGCACTCCAGCCTGGACCACAGAGCGAGATGCCGTCTCAATAAATAAATAAGTAAATAAATAAATAAATAAATAAATAAATAAATAAACATTCGTCTATTTTGATGCCTTCGTCTTCAGATTCATACATCACTCATCAATGGCAGACCAAGCGCTGACGATCTTTCACCCAAGTTGTTGGAATTCACTTCTGCACGATATATTCGCCTTCGCTTACAACGCATTAGAACGCTCAATGCAGATCTCATGACCCTTAGCCACCGGGAACCTAAAGACCTGGATCCTATTGTTACCAGACGCGTGAGTATGGAACGGCAGTCCTGCCAAATAAAATAAAAAGATTCATTTTATTTAAGGGAACTCTTATTTTTCTTCTTTCCTTTTTGGTTGTTCTTTCCCTCACGTGTTGGCCTTTGTTCTTGCCAGCAGCTGTATCCTTATTTCATGTAAGATTGCTGTGTTGTTACAGATGCTGCGTTTAGGTGATGGGCCAAAATCATATCCTCAGGTCCCTCGTCCACCCCATCCCCATAGTGCCATAATGTGGTGAATGTCATGGTCTTTGTTCTTCACACTGTAGTCTGGTTCCACATCTGATCTTCGGCAACTGTTGATTTTCTTTCATATCAAATTTTAAAGTTTGAGACATAATTTACATTCAGGAAAGCGTACAGATTTTAAGTATGTAGTTAAGTGTATAAGACTGGTGTCGCAAAAATTTTCATATCCCTTCAATAACCCAGGAGTGGGATTACTAAGTTATAGGTAGCTGGATGTTTACCTTTTTAAGAAAATGCCAAACTTATATAAAAAGTAGTTGTATCCAGCTGGGTGTTGTGGCCCACGTGTGTAATCCCAACACTTGGGGAGGCTGAAATGGGAGGGTCACTGGGGCCTGGAAGTTTGGGACCAGCCTGGGCAACAGAGTGAGACCTCACTCAACTCTGTTTAACAAATAAAAATAAAAATAGTTGTATCCGTTTTTGTAGTCTGACCAGCAATGTGTGAGAGTTCTGGCTGCACTACACGCTGTTAGACATTTAGTGCTATCAGTCATTTTTATGCCGGCTGTTCCTGTGTGCATGTATTGGCATTTTGTGATGTTAATTTGTGTTTCTCTGCTGACTAATGTTGACAATGTGCTTACTAGTATACGATCAGAATTTTCTGTCCATTTTTAAATTGGACAAAAAATAAGCCTCCTTGTTACTGACTTATAAAAGAATTTTATATATTTTGTATACGAAATCATATAGATCTGTTTGTCTATTCTCGTGCAAATAACAAGCTTTCTTGGTTACTGTAGCTTTACAGTAGGTCTTGAGAGGTCAGGTTTCTTGTATTTCCTTATGAATTTTAGAATCAGTTTGTTAATTTCTGCAAAAGAAATAAAGCCTGCGAAGATTTTCATTGGGATTCCATTGATTCTTTAGACCAATTTGGGAAGAATTTTAGAAGACATTTTAACAATGTTGAGTCATCCAATCTGTGAACCTGATACATACCTTTTCACTTATCTGAATCTTCTTTAATTCCCTTTGGCAGAGTTTTATTGTTTATTTGAAAAGGTCTTGTTCAATAATGCTCAACAATGTTCAATAATGAAAAAAGAAGTCCAGGCGCGGTGGCTTACGCCTGTAATCCCAGCACTTTGGGAGGCTGAGGCGGGTGGATCACGAGGTCAGGAGATCAAGACCATCCTGGCTAACACGGTGAAACCCCGTCTCTACTAAAAATACAAAAATTAGCTGGGTGTGGTGGCGCATGCCTGTAATCCCAGCTACTCAGGGGGCTGAGGCAGGAGAGTAGCTTGAACCCGGGAGGTAGAAGTTGCAGAGAGCCAAGATCGCACCACTGCACTCCAGCCTGGGTGATAGACCAAGACTGTCTCAAAAAAAAAAAAAAAAAAAAAATGAAATCAAGGCACACGTAGTAAGACTAAACTGTTATTATTTGTAGATGACATGATTATGTATGTAGAAAAGCTACAAAGCAACTACCAGAAATAACAAGTGAATTTAGCAGTGTTGCAATATACAAAATCAATAAACAAAAGTGAATCGCATATTTAGTCACTAGTAATGAACAATGGAAAATGAAATCTAAAAAGAAGTCTATTAACAGTAACATGTAAAAACAGAGAACTGGTGAGTGCATTTCTTCAGAGGAAAGCACTTTGTTCTGTTAATGTGATTTACATTTCTTGATTTTTGTGTGGTAGACTAACTTTGCATTCTAGGGTAACTCTTAACTTGTTCATGATCTTTTCTATAGAGTGCTGTATTCAATTTGCCAATTTTTTTAGGGTTTTCAATAATGAGTTTTGAAAGATTACTGACTTGGTTTAAGATGCAGTTGGGGAATTCTTTTAGACTTCTTTGGGTTCTGATGAGCTAATTTGAGCCTAATTTATTTTAATTGAGCACAGGATTCTTTGTGCATGAAATATAATTTTTAAATGTACATGTCATCATATTTTAGATTACCAATAAAAACTCTTAAACTACATGAGATATTTGTTGGTGTGCCAGCATTTTCATTTCACTGAAATCTAGGTTTTAATTTTTGTTCATAACTTTCTTTTTCCTTAGTATTATTATTCAATAAAGGACATTTCTGTTGGAGGCATGTGTATCTGCTATGGCCATGCTAGTAGCTGCCCGTGGGATGAAACTACAAAGGTGAGTTCTAGTATTTTACATTTTACTAAAACTTCAAAACAGAAATTGTAGCTATAATATTTGCATTACTCTTTTTGATTCCAAACAAACATGAAAGGTATAAAATTATGCTGCAAAAAAACAGATTTTCAGAAATTTAATGTGTCATTTTTAAACAATTTCATTTTGCTTTGGAGGATATGTTTCTAATTAAGTTCTTACAATGATTTTTTATGTGATAAAATATCCCTAACATAAAATTTACCATTTGAAAGTGTACAGTTCAGTGGCCTTATTAATTTTGAAGCCCTTCTGTCTGTAAGAAAGTAAAAAAAAAAAAAGTGCAAGTATAAATTATGTTTACATTTTTTAGAAGAAAGATTTTCTCTTCCTATTTTCTCCCCTTCCGTTTTTTTGGTACTAAATCAAGATTTAAAAGGGGCATGGTGGCTCACACCTGTAATCCCAGCACTTCGGGAGGCAGAGGCAGGTGGATCAGTTGACGCTAGGAATTTGAGACCAGTCTGGCCAACATGGCAAAACCCCATCTTTACTGAAAATACAAAAATTAGTGGGGCGTGGTGGTGTGCACCTATAGTCCCAGCTACTCGAGAGATTGAGGCAGGAGAATCGCTTGAACTCGGGAGGTGGAGGTTGCAGTGAGCTGAGATCATGCCACTGCACTCCAGCATGGGTGACAGAGTGAGACTCTGTCTCAATAAAAATTTAAAAACAAGATTTAACAGTTTATCTCTTTTAGCACTACATTAAATGAATAATATGACATCATCTCCTTTTATTTTTTAAAATTTTTATTTATTTATTTATTTAGAGACAGAGTTTCACTCTTGTTGTCCACACTGGAGTGCAGTGGCGCAATCTCGGCTCACTGCAACCTCCACATCCTGGGTTCAAGGGATTATCTTGCTTCAGCCTCCTGAGTAGCTGGGATTACAGGCACGTGCCACCACGCCCAGCTAAGTTTTTATATTTTTAGTAGAGAACTGGGGTTGGGGTTTCACCATGTTGGCCAGGCTGGTCCTGACATCTTCCCTTTTAAAACACTTACACGAAGTTACTTCTTATTTTCTTCTAATCTTTGTAATTCTTTACCTCTTGAATAGGACTATTCTACTATCGATGCTGAAAAATATGTAGATGAACACTAAGAAAATTATTAATAGGAGCTTCTAAACCCTTAATAAGTTCCATGTATCTTTTTTAAAAAAGTTTTCATTAGCTAAGTCGTATTCTGGTTTTGCTTTATTCCTCTTCACTTCTGTTTGTAACCAGGTTATTTGTATATATTGGCATCTAAAAATTAAATGCCAGTTTGCTTTGATGATACTCATATATACTCTGTTGTGAGGTCTTGCCACATATTTGACAGATAGGTTCTTTTTATCATGAAATTAAGAAAAACAAGCAGATACATTTTCTGATCCAGTTTTGGCTTCCTTATTGTGTAGAAACTGCAGTGTCAATGTGAGCATAATACTTGCGGGGAGAGCTGTAACAGGTGCTGTCCTGGGTACCATCAGCAGCCCTGGAGGCCGGGAACCGTGTCCTCTGGCAATACATGTGAAGGTCAGTATACTTAGAATCTGAAGGTCAGTACACTTTTCCTCTTAATACGTCCAAGTTTATAGTGTCTTAACAGCTTTTATAATTAGCAAGTAACTTGTTTTCTTAGAAATTTAAGTAGTTTCCAAAGCTGCAGATTATCTTAAAATTTTAACTGTTGTGGCCTAAATGTATCTTTATGGGTTTGCTGTTTTACCTACAAGTCCCCCTTTCCATATAGTCTAGTATTCTGTATTAATTTTATTTTTGTTTTTGTTTTTTTACCATGGGATCTGCCAGGTTGTATATTCCATATTGATTTGTATTTAAGTTTTAAATAGACAATATATTCACAAGATTCCTGCATCTAACAATATGTAAAAGTATATAGTAAAAAGCATGACTTCCACTTCATCTCCCTCCTTTGCACTTTTTATTATTTTCTAGTATGTCTTTCCTAAAATTGTTATGCATAGAAAGCGTACGTTAACATATCCCTCCAGCCAATACAGTTCTTATGCAGAAGACAATGTACTATCCATGCCATCATACACATTGCTTTTTTTTTTTTTTTTTTTTCTGAGACGGAGTCTCGGTCTGTCACCCAGGCTGGAGTGCAGTGGCGCGACCTCGGCTCACTGCAAGCTCCGCCTCCCAGGTTCATGCTTCATGCCATTCTCCTGCCTCAGCCTCCTGAGTAGCTGGGACTACAGGTGCCAGCCACCACACCCGGCTAATTTTTTTGTATTTTAGTAGAGATAGGGTTTCACCGTGTTAGCCAGGATGGTCTCCATCTCCTGACCTCGTGATCCGCCCGCCTTGGCCTCCCAAAGTGCTGGGATTACAGACGTGGGCCACAGTGCCTGGTCCACGTCGCTTTTTATATTTAACAATGTATCGTGAAATTCTTTCCGTATTAGCAATTAGAAATGCTGTTTTTAAAAACAGTTGCACAGAATTCCATTATACAAATGTAGTATAATTTATTGAACAACCACCGGTTATTTTGATGGTTGTTAGTCTGTTGTCCACACAAACAATGGTGCAGTGATTAACCCCGTATAGGTCCTTCTCAAGTGGGCAAGTCCTTCTGCAAAATATAATCCCAGGAGATGGTTTGCTGGGTCAAATGGGTATGCACATTTATTATTTTGATATTAATAGCTCTTCCCAATTGTCCTCCATAATATTGCCCATATCTTATTAAAATTACTTATTCTAGGATTTTAATTTAATCTAAAATCATAGAACTTACTTAGGGAGGTTAAGAGTTTTCTTTGTATAAGGCATGCTACGTAAATTAACTGAGATGTTAAAAATATTCTCCTAGCATGTAATTGTCACAATAAAGCCGAAGACTGTTACTATGATGAAAGTGTTGCAAAGCAGAAGAAAAGTTTGAATACTGCTGGACAGTTCAGAGGAGGAGGGGTTTGCATAAATTGCTTACAGAACACCATGGGAATCAACTGTGAAACCTGTATTGATGGATATTATAGACCACACAAAGTAAGAATATTTCTTTGCTATTGCTGATCTTCATCATCTTCCCCAGGTGGAAAAGAGACTTTGTCAAGTCTTAACCTCTGTATTGGAGACTTTTGTAATATTTCGTTTATATCCTTGTTATGCTAGTAGTGTTTTTATATATATATTTCCTACTCTATCCTGCTTTCCTTACTCAAAATAGGATGTCAGTCATTGTTATTTAGCTTGAATTCCAGGGCCCATTGGCTATGTAATCCTGGGTCATAATACTAACTACAGATGTGAAAATTCACCTATAACTAAAGCAGCTGTCTCTTGCCTGTAGGAGGTGTTCAGCCAATCTTTTTTTTAATTTTTATTTTTTGAGACAGAGTCTCACTCTGTCCCCAGGCTGGAGTACAGTGGTGCAATCTCTGCTCACTGCAACCTCTGCCTCCCGGGTTCAAGCAACTCTCCTGCCTCAGCCTCCCGAGTAGCTGGGATTACAGGCACACACCACCACACCCAGCTAATTTTTGTATTTTTAGTAGAGACGGGGTTTCACCATGTTGGCCAGGATGGTCTCAATCTCTTGACCTCGTGATCCACCCGCCTTGGCCTCCCAAAGTGCTGGGATTACAGGCGTGAGCCACCGTGCCTGGCCGTGTTCAGCCAATCTTTAATTGACTTGATCTGTAGTTCTTACATGGGTCCTTGTGGTGGTCTGGTTATAACGTGGCTCTGAGAGACAGCAGAGTGAGGGGGGCTGGATAGCAGGGATAATAGAAAAAGATGTCACTTTGCTAATGGTACTAACTACGGTCACCATCAAAAAGATGTTTGGGCTTCCTGGCTTGAGATCACCTTATCTTCCTGAAACCTACCCCCCACCCCCATGCACAAAAGCATCGTAATAGTCCCATCTTGAGTAAAAAGCCAATACCTTCTTATTGATACTATTGCCAACATTGCTGTTATTTCTAGTAAGAGAATCCAGGGCAACCTCTGCCTTTCAGGTGTCTCCTTATGAGGATGAGCCTTGCCGCCCCTGTGACTGTGACCCTGTGGGGTCCCTCAGTTCTGTCTGTATTAAGGATGACCTCCATTCTGACTTACACAATGGTAAGTACTTGATTCACTTTTGTGCTTGTAATTGATTTTGTGTGTGTGTGGAAGATTTGCACATACTGGAACTATTACCATTATATAGCCAGTTGGTAACATGATTATTGATTCTTTTGTTCACCAAGTATGTATCAAGCACCTACTATGTGTCAGGCAGTTTTTGAGGACCTAGGAGTGTGTACTTAACAAGGTAGTCAAAGTCCTTGCTCACAAAAACACTAAACAAACAAGTATATGGGTAATATAATGCCAGGTCGAGAAGTAGTGTCATGGACATAAAGCAAAATTAGGACTCATGAATGGAGGGAGATGGGGTAATGAGGTGACAGTGTTGGGGTGATGAAATGACATTTGAGCAGATAATTGAGCATTTGATGAAAGAAGAAATAAGGCTCAGTTTAAAGCCATGTGTGGAACACAGTAAATAGCAATTGCTCTCCTTAGCTTTTAGAAGACATTTGGAGGGCTTTTGCGTACATCATCTCACAGATCAAGCAAGTCCTCCCGTTAACTTGGTAAATGTCAGAGTTCTTTCTTTCTGTTTCAAAAACTGGCAAATTGACTTGCAAATACCAGAGTCTCCTGAATAGGTTGCGTCTGTTCAAAGACTCTTGTGACCCCATCAAGTTCTCAGCCACTGGCAGTTAAAATGGATATAGACCAGCAGGGATGGATGGGCCCCCCAGCAATGGGGAGGGTAAGTTACCCAACTGAATTGATTCTTACGTGCAACTGGTGAGGGGATGATGATGATGATAATGAAGATGATGATGGTGATAATGGTGGTGACATTTACCCTCAGTTGAGTTCATTTTAAAAAATATATCATTTAAACTTTGCAACCATAGCAGATGGAAATTACTTAACCCACTTTACAAGCAAGGAAACTGTAGCTCAGAGCAGTTAAGAAACGTGGCCGAGATGACACAGACCTAAGGTTTCAGAGCTGACATTAAAAACAAAGATAGTGCTTGCTGCTCTCTGCCACTTGCCTCTGTGCATTTTTTTTTTTTTTTTTTTTTACAAAACGGTTTTATAATTTACAACGATACAGTTTTCCCATTTGAAGTCTGTAATTCATTGTTTTGGTGTATTGGTGCAACCATCACCACATTCTAAGAGTCCAACATTTTCATCATCCCATAAAGAAGCCCCTTACAAACTAGCTGTCACTTCTTACTTTCCTCCAGCCCCTTCTCCCAGCCCCTGGCAATCATTAATTAGCTTTTTCTTTGCAGATTTACCTATTCTGAACATTACATAGAGATAGAACCATATATGTTGGGTTTTGGTGACTGGCTTCTTTCATTTAGTATAATATTTTCAAGGTCATCCGTGTTGTAGCATGTATCAGTATTTCATCCCTTTTTATTACCAAATAATATTTCATAGTATGGACATACCATGTTTTATATATCCATTCATCAGTTGATGAACATTTGAATTGTTTCTACTTTGGGGCTATTACGAATAATGCTACTAGGGACTTTTGTGGGTGTATGTTTTCATTTTATTTGTTTACTTAGGAGTGCAATTGCTGGATCTTATGGTAACTCCATGTCTAATATTTTGAAGAAGTGTCAAAGGGTTTTCCAAAGTCACTCTACCATTTTATATTCCCAGCTCCCTCCGTGGGTTTCATCTCTGTTTTCTTTCTTTAAACAAGGAATTGGGAAACTATGGCCCATGGGCCAAATCCAGCACACTGTCTGTTCTTATGAATAAAGTTTTATTGGAATGGAGATATAGTCATTTGCCTGTGTATTCTCTACGGCTGTGTTTGAACAATAACGGCTGAGCTGAGCAGCTGCAAATGAGACTCTGAGTCCAAAAAGCCTAAAATAGACACCCTCTCACCCATTACAGAAAATGTTTGCCAACCCCTGCTTTAAACTTCTTTTGCCTTCATGTTGGGTCATTGCCATTGTTGTCTTTCTAGGGAAGTGGCCGGGTCAGTGCCTGTGTAAGGAAGGCTATGCAGGAGAAAAATGTGATCGCTGCCAACTTGGCTATAAGGATTACCCGACCTGTGTCTCCTGTGGGTGCAACCCAGTGGGCAGTGCCAATGATGAGCCCTGCACAGGGCCCTGTGTTTGTAAGGTAAGTGGGGAGGTCAGAGACACCCCTGAGCTTCCTTTGAGCTTCTCTGGAAAAGGAGTGTTTTCCATTGGCTCCAATGATCAGTTCTTGAGCAAAGTGGTAAGGTTTAAGCAGAACTTCCCTTGCCCCTTGTCTCCGAGCCACACCCAGTTGGCTGCATTATATATGCTTGGACTTACATGGGCATCTGGCTTGCTTTTTTTGTACCTCTGGTAATGGTCATATATTCCAGAGGCATTTCTGTGACTTCTTAGAGGACACCAAACACTGCATACCTTTATATTCCCACCTCCCTCTGTGGGCCTCATCTCTGTTGCCTTTCTTTAAACCAGGACTTGGTAAACTATGGCTTGTGGGCCAAATCTGACACACTGCCTGTTTTGTGAATAAAGTTTTATTGGAACAGAGCTGTATCCATTTGCTTATGTATTTTCTATGACTATGTTCAACCAATAAAGGCTGAGTTGAGTAGTTGCAAAAGAGATGCTATTGACCCCTAGCTTAATTCTATGATACTCTTTTTCAGCTTTATATTTGGAGGAGAACCAGATTAACATTAAATTTCTGAGAACACCAATTAAAGGCAGATATGCTATTTTGAGTTTCTCTTAAAAAGGAGTTGAATAGTCATAAGAAATGCATTAATGTGGTGCCAGTGAGGGGTTTTATTTGGCCTTACAATATTAATAACAATTTCTTCATAATTCATAGGACATTCCATTGTACCTATGTGCTTATTCCCACCTGTGCAGTCTTAGGCACATGTTACATACGACTGGAAATAATCTTGAGCATTTATGAATAAGACAGAAGATTTTGTAGCTCTCCAGATTTTGAAATGCTTGAAAGATCAGTAAAAAATGAAAGATTTAAAACAAAACAATTTAAATGGAATGACCAAGTTCTAAGATCTCCAGCCTTGTTCTTGAGTACAAAATCAAATTATATATAATTCAAAATCTCTATTCTGGAAATATTGACTTTATGAGGCCTCACCTTTACTTTGGACATTTATTCACCTGCCTCTGTGGATCACCGAACACCTGTCTTGTTAATGTCATTTTATTCTCTCTGGACACACACATTGGTTTCAAAAGCTAATCTTTTATCCTAACTTACAGGAAAACGTTGAGGGGAAGGCCTGCGATCGCTGCAAGCCAGGATTCTATAACTTGAAGGAAAAAAACCCCCGGGGCTGCTCCGAGTGCTTCTGCTTTGGCGTTTCTGATGTCTGCAGCAGCCTGTCTTGGCCTGTTGGTCAGGTGGGAGGCGCCATCTGCGAGGCGGTATTTAATGAGCAGGTCGTATTGCACAAGCTTGGCACGAGTTGTGTGAGGAGGAAATGAGGATGACTTCCCCTGTGACACCACTCTCATCCCTTTGCAATGACACTGACGTGGGTCAAAGGCAGCCGTCTGCCCCTCAAGTTTCTTTATAGGTCATGTGCTTACTGCTACACACATTTCTCTATAGAAAAAACAAGATGATGTGGCACTAGAGAACACGTCATGTTTCAATTTCTTCTGTGGGGAAATGGATTGGGTGGGGAGGTCGGCTCTGCCACCACCCGCCCCTGCTGCTCTCAGGCCTGGGAGCGCAGCTGGCCATAGGGCCATGGGGATTTTCCAGCTCAAAGAGGCTAAGGAGTAGGAGGCCCTCCAGTGGCAAGGGTGGGAACAGCAGCACGTGGTGCAGGGTTTATGAATGCAGGCAGGTTGTTTCGGGAACGGGGAGTTCTGGGGTGATGGGTTCAACAGGGGTGTCCAGTGGTGGCTAGGAGAGGTGGAGATGGTGTGATGGCTGCAGGCAAGGGAGGAGCTGCTCCGTAGGGACTTACCCAGCAGTGACTGCTGTGGCCACCACGCTGGGGGGAGTACCATCACCTCTATGTCGGTGACACATTGGGAGTATAAGATCTAGAGGTTATCTTTGTACATTTTTCAGCATTTGGGTAAAAAGCACGGGGCAATGAAGAAGAGGGAGTCAGAGTTAGCAAGAGACATTTTGCTCAATGTATTCATGATGTTCTTTGTTGTTTTAAATCTAAAGTCTATACCCATGGCCTTTATGGTTTTGCTCATTTATTTGCTTATACTGGATCTGGATTTGGGGTAGTGAGACTTGTTCTCAGGTCCTCCTGGTCCTTTACAAGTGGAAGGGTCAAGGGTCATGAGATTCAGCAGCCACAGGTCTTATGTTAATGCCGTCCCTAGAGAAGCTTTCTGGCCCGTTTCTTCATTGTGAAAATAGTACTGCTGCACTGGGTGAAATCTAAGGTTAGTTCTATTTCATACTTCAAAATTCTTGAATTTGTTTTTAAGGTAAACAATATGTCCGGGTGGCTGGTCACCGACTTGATCAGTCCCAGGAAGATCCCGTCTCAGCAAGATGCACTAGGTGGGCGCCATCAGGTCAGCATCAACAACACCGCGGTCATGCAGAGGCTGGCTCCCAAGTACTACTGGGCAGCCCCCGAGACCTACCTTGGAAATAAGGTGCGTGTGTCCCTGCAGATAGCGATGTCTCAGATGAAGATCTCAGGGAACACTGAGAAAGAACTTGCGCTGCCTGCATTTTAGGTAGTCTCATAGGGCACCTGAGTGTCGGACAGCATTTCATGATGATACAAAGAAGGTTTTCTAGCCTAGTTAGACTTTATGTTGTATTATTCAAATAAGAACTTCTGCTCTTCTGGTCTGGTTCCTGAGCAGTATGTTTGGTGAAGTCTCATCCCCCTCTCTGAGATAAACTTTCTGGGTCCCTGGATCGCTTGTTTATGAAGTGTTCATCGCATTCCCGCTTTGTTTGGTTTGCCATAGGCTCAGCTTAGCGCCTCCATGGCTTAGTGGAGGGCCTGGCATACAAAAAACAACCCAGGGAAGGTTCCAGCAATGGGACTGCTGTGCTGCTCCCTCACTTTGAGTACCATGGCAGGCTGTGCTCATCTGAAGCTCACATTTAGGAACAGATGGAATACTTTCTGCTTTTGTTATATTTCAAGAAAATGCAAACTGGTGATTCTGCAATGTGGAGGTTGGTTTGTAGGCTTGGACCTTCCTTGCAATGATGTGTTCCCATTCCCCCTCCCCAGTTATGCCACATCTCTCCAGATTCTGATTGATAAGAAAATTTATTGCCGAGACTCCATCTCAATTATTATAGCTCCCTGCTTACCTTCCCGGTTTTTTTAAAATTTTTTTTAAAGTACTGTCCTGCAAGCATGCTAGTGTAGTCTTGTAGCTTGGTATGCTTCTATTTAATTTGATGATTATATTTTCGTTTTAAAGCTTGTTTTGTATATTTTTAAGGAGTATTTATTTTTGAAAATTATTGTTTTTTTCATCAAATTATAATCCTAGAACATGTGCTCTATTTATATGATTTTATCAAGAGAGTTCAATGATTTTTTTTCTCTTGATATCACTTCTCCAATTTTATGGTGCAAAGTTGGGTTCTGAACAATATATTGCTGTCATATACTCATCAGAAAGAAAATCTTTATATTGAAGGACAACTCATCAGAAGAAACACCTTTAGTCCTTTCTCTAACTAGCAAATCAGACATGTTCTTTAATTGACCTACGAGGAGGACGCTGAAACGAAAATGTGGAGATTGTAGACATGGGTCAAACTCCTCATCCCCTAAACTGCTTAAGTGAAGTGAATATCTATTGTGTGATTAACAAAAGTTTATAGTAATTTGCCTTGTGGTCTCCAAGAAAGAGTACATTTTTCTTCTGTGCTTTCAAACAATGTCCTGCATTTTGGTGATATTGATTAACCAAAATGTTTGTAAATATACTTCCCTTTCACTGCCTTTAATGTGAATTTCCTTGTCTGTCATGGTCAAGGGAATAGTTGTAGCCTAGTTGTTTGCAGATGGATCCCAGTGACCACTTCCTCTTACTTCATTGTTGCTGTGATTGTCTTCCCCTTTCATGTTCATTCTCGCTTAAACATTTCAGCTGACTGCGTTTGGTGGATTCCTGAAATACACGGTGTCTTACGATATTCCAGTAGAGACGGTAGACAGTAACCTCATGTGGCACGCTGACGTCATCATTAAGGTGATTGCTTTTGCTTTGATTCTGCTGTAGAGCTTAGGGCTTAGTGGGCTGATAGTTTATGACTGAAAGTGACTAGGTGAGGGCATCCCAGCAAGGAGCTGGTGGCCAGGTGGCCATTCAGCAGACCCTGGACTTGTGTGGGGACTACTGAGACGGTGAGTGTGAGAATCTGTCTTTGAGCCCATTTCTGAAGTTGCCTCAGGACAGCATCCGCCATTCTTCTCTTCATTCCCAGGGTGTACCCATCTTTTCACATTTAAAAAGAAAGGGAGCTGGGCTTGGTGCCTCATGCTTATAATGTAAGTGCTTTGGGAGGCTGAGACAGGAGGATTGTTTGAGGCCAGGAGTTTGAGACCAGTCTGGGGAACATAGTGAGACCCCATCTCTCAAAAAATATTAGCCAGGCACCATGGACGTGCCTGTAATCCCAGGTACTCGGGAGGCTGAGGCAGGAGGATGGCCTGAGCCCAGGAGTTCAAAGTTATAGTGAGCTGTGATTGCACCACTGCACTCCAACCTGGGTGACAGAGAGAGAGCCTATGTCTAAAAAAAAAAAAAAAAAAATTAAGTAAAAAAGAGACAAATTTTCGCTCTGACCTTGAATCTTCTAAGTCTCTTCTTCCCTGTGCCACTTTGCCTCTCAGACGAATGGATTAGGCAGTACTTGGCAGTCTGAGGACAGTAGACGTGTTGCCATGCTTGTCCTCACCCTCTGTCCCTATCCCCACATCCTCAGTCTCCATAAAAAGACCCAGCTTAGTCAGGAGGGCTCCCCAAGTGGTAATGTCCCAGGGTCTGGGGCACGTTTGGGCAGAAACCACTCCAGGTTCTTGTCTCTCATGTCCTTTCACCTGGAGCTATCTTCATCTCCATCTCCAGCCTGAACAATTGCAGACCGCACACGGTAAATCACTTTTGTTAACAGCAATTTGATGAAAAGCTGGAGCTATGTTTACATACTTTTTCTACTTCTGTACTTCAGTTAAAGATTAGAGGTGTCAGATGGGTTGCTTTGATAAAAGCTGTGGGCAACTGCATGACTTTCTTTCTTTTCCAAGATCCCAGCGAAGTACACAGTCTTTAAGTTTATTACCAGAACCCCTCTAAAAAGAATACAATGAAACACCTTTTCTCTGATAAGTCTGGGCCAAGAGCTGTACACACCATTACAGGTTTGCCACAAGAAGCTAGGCACGAATGAAAAACCATGTTGCTGAATACAAAATTTGATTTTATTTTTTATTTTATCATTAAATTGAATGACAAATATATTTTCTCTTGTTTTTAAATGTTAGGGAAACGGACTCACTTTAAGCACACAGGCTGAGGGTCTGTCATTGCAGCCTTATGAAGAGTACCTAAATGTGGTTAGACTTGTGCCTGAAAACTTCCGAGATTTTCACAGCAAAAGGCAGATTGATCGTGACCAGCTGATGACTGTCCTTGCCAATGTGACACATCTTTTGATCAGAGCCAACTACAATTCTGCAAAAATGGCTCTTTATAGGTATGTATTGAAAATGGAGGAAAAACTTGTGGTGAAGGTACTTCAATTTTATATTTATTAATATGTATTTAAAGCTCAACATATTTTACATTCATTATATTAAGGACACAGCTAAAGGAACTGGCTGTCTTAAAAATTCAGTTTATAAATGTAATTTTATTGAAAACGTAAGAACAGTTGTCCACATCAAGTGTATCCAGTAGAAGACAGACTTGAAATTAGGATGAGAAACTTTCAAAGGGGGTTTCTGGGAAATGCACGATGGGTTAGCAATTGTCTGGACCATGTTGCACCTGGTTCTCACCATCCTAATGTTAATGGTCTTAGCTTTTACTGAGTCCATTTAAGTGAACGTATCCATCGTTGGTCATTTTATTACTTTCAGGAGGACAATTTCTGGCAATGCCGTGCCAAGCATAAAAGTTGTGTGCAGCTACGCTGGGCGTGGTGGCTCACGCCTGTAATCCCAGCACTTTAGGAGGCCGAGGCAGGTGGATCACATGAGGTCAGGAGTTTGAGACCAGCCTGGCCAACATGGTGAAACCCCATCTCTACTGAAAATACAAAAAATTAGCCAGGCGTGGTGGCGCATGCTTGTAGTCCCAGCTATTCAGGAGGCTGAGGCATGAGAATCAGTTGAACCCAGGAGGAGCACGTTGCAGTGAGCTGAGGTTATGCCACTGCACTCCAGCTGGGGCAGCACAGCGAGATTTTGTCTCAAAAAAAAAAAAAAAAGTTGTATGCATCTAACACAAACATAGCATGACACATTTAAAGGTAATCTTTCTATTTGTGATAATTGAATGGATTAATTTTTCTGAGGTGCTTCAACTCCAAATAGGCAACACCAGACCTTTCCCACAGTAGTCTATGGGCAACAGCATGACTTTGTACCAAACATTGAAGGCATTTCCAGGGAATAATGATGGCTCCCAGAGAATATATTGTTGTGAAAGACCTTTAGTTATTTACAAAAATCACATCACCCTTTTATTGGATTTAAATCTTTTTTTTTTTTTGAGACGGAGTCTCCCTCTATTGCCCAGGCTGCAGTGAAGTGGCGCCATCTCAGCTCACTGCAAGCTCCGCCTCCCAGGTTCAAGCGATTCTCCTGCCTCAGCCTCCCGAGTAGCTGGGACTACAGGCACCCGTCACCATGCTCGGCTAATTTTTTTGTATTTTTAATAGTTTCACCATATTAGCCAGGATGGTCTCGATCTCCTGACCTCGTGATCTACCCACCTTGGCCTCCCAAAGTGCTGGGATTACAGGCGTGAGCTACCGCACCTGGCTGGATTTAAATCTTTTAGGAGCCCATCTTCATTGAGATGTGAGATGTATTTGCGAGCGTGTGAGTCACATAACAGTCTGTCTATTTGTAGGTTGGAGTCCGTCTCTCTGGACATAGCCAGCCCTAATGCCATCAACCTGGCGGTGGCCGCTGATGTGGAGCACTGTGAATGTCCGCAAGGCTACACGGGGACCTCCTGTGAGGTGACGCTTCTCTCTTCCTGTCTTTTTCCTTTCGTTCTTTCCTAAGGGAAAAACAGTGCACTGAAGGGGATGTCATGGCAAACATTTGAATTTTAGCTTTAGCAACACAATGTTTGGCTCAGTCTTTTTTGGGCAATAGAAATATTAGAAGTCACATTGTTTAAAAAAATCAGATTCCTCCACCAGGAATGGGCTGGAGCACCGGACAATATTCTGACTTAGTGCTGCCCTCCTGCCTTAGTCAACAAGAAACTTGCAGTACCCATGCCATTGACTTAAGGAAGATAGAACTTGATCATATCTGAATATTTACAAATCACCAGCATGTGACCTGGGTAGCTTTAGACAAGCCAGCCCTATTTTGAGACCTTTTATGGCCCCTGGCTATTTTACTTTGGTGGGCTCCACCTTACATGTGAAATATATGAAAATGCACTTGCAATCCTCAATGAAAGTAATCTGTTGCTAAAAATATTTTGAAATTACTTGGACAAGCGTGTTGATATTAATACCATAACAAGAATAGGCCATAAGACTCTTGGCACAACCATTACGTTTTTGTGTGTGTATTTCTACCTTTAAAAAGAAATAAGGAACTGGATTATGGTGATGGTTGCATAGCTCGGTAAGATTTTTACTAAAAGTCATTGAATTGTACACTTAAAATGAGTGAATTGTGTAGCATGTAAATGATACCTCAGTTAGCATGTTAGAGAAAAAAGACATTTCTGTACTCATGGGCAACTGAGCAGTTTCTGTTTGTAACTCAGTGGAAGGAGGATGACTTTCCCTTCTCTTGCAGTCGTGCCTCTCTGGCTATTACCGCGTGGATGGAATACTCTTTGGAGGAATTTGTCAACCCTGTGAATGCCACGGCCATGCAGCTGAGTGCGATGTTCACGGCGTTTGCATTGTGAGTCTTTCACTGTAGCTCAGGTGCCCTCTCCTACTCACTTCAGAGCCATTTGCTGTGTACAAGTGATTTTTTTTAAGTGCTTCCTCGACGGAATAACCCTGGCCTCATAGACCCCAAAGAAAATTTACAGATTTAAGCTCATGTCGTGAAATGTTTCCTGTTTTTTTTTTGTTTTTTTTTTTTTAAACAGTTACTTTGGTAATAGTGAAAAAGGGATATACAATTTCATTACAGTTCTTTTTATTAGAATAATATAAAGTAATTATATTACTATAAAGCAATAGAAAGGTAGAAAATGTTGTCTACTTATTAAATACAAAGGATAGGATCTTTAGATGACAGTGCTAATATTTATTTGTTTGTTTGTTTGTTTGTTAATTTATTTATTTGAGACAGGGTCTTACCTCGTCACCCAGGCTGGAGTGCAGTGGCACCAACACTGCTTACTGGAGCCCTGGACCTTCTGGGCTCAAATGGTCCTCCCGCCTCAACCCTCCAACTAGCTGAGGCCACAGACAATGCTAGTATTTTTTTTTAATCATGATATTACATAATATACCCTAAGAAGAAGAATAAAGTATAATCACACTCACTTATATACCATGCTTTATAGTTAGTTGGGATAAATTAATCAAACAGGTACTTTCATGCAATATGAGTTGAAACAGGGCTTAAGAAATAGGTAGTTAATCTTGAGAATGAACTTTGGGGCAGGTATGGGGCAGGACTTGTTTCTTAACTTCAATCAGGAATTCTTCTAGGCCCTATGCCCTGAAGCCAGGCCACACTCTGGGGTCTCGTGGGTTTGATCCACAGAGGTGGAGTGACTGCATGTGCTGATAAGCTGTACCCTGGTCACCTGGCAGGGAAATGTTCATGCTTTTTCCAGAAGAGATTGACTGAGTCACAGAGTTAGGGAAAATTAATTACCAGACCCAGGGAGAGGATCTCAGAGTGATGCCCAGGATGGCTTATTGTCTCTAGAATTAGAACTTAATTTTTCTTTATTCTGTAAGTAGAGTTTTCATTTTGCCCTTTGTTCTGTAAGTAAAGCTTCTGTAGGAATTGCATGAAGGGGTGGTTTACAGGCAGAATCAGTCCCTCCAGGATTGCTTTCCTCAGGTGCACAGCTTCCAACCACTTGATGAGGTGGTTGCTTTTTTTCACCTCCTTTCCTTTGCCATTTGGGTTTGTAAGGCCTCCTGCCAGCATTTGGGGTGGGGTAGGGTGGGGGGAACAGCAGGCTGCGGTTCTGCCACTTAACGTCTTTTGTAGCTAGGCTGAAAGAGTAGATTTCTCATGCTTCCATTAATATATGTTTACAAATATATATTCATATTAAAGTGATAATGCTAAGTAGCAACTGACCTTAAAGCTTTAATTTTAATAAATAATTTTATAGCTTTAAACATGTTTTAGAAATAATTTTAGACTTACAGAAGAGCTATGAAAGAGTTACAGAAGTACAGAGAGTTCTGAAGTAACCTTCCCCCAGCATCCCCTAATGCTACCATCTTGCATAACCAGAGTTATCAGAATGAAGAAGTAGCACGATGAGGTGAATTACACTGCATACCACATTCTGATTTCATCAGTTTTTCACTCATGCTCCTTTTTTTTTGTAGAATCAAACCCAGGACCCTACACCATTCAGTGACCTTGCCTTTTTAGTCTTCTCTCCTCTGGGACAGTTCCTCAGACTTCCTTGTTCTTCATGACTGTGGCACTTTTGAAGAGCACTGGGCATTCTGTGGAATGTCCCCAGCCAGAGCTTGTCTGATGCTTTCCTATGACTAGGTTGAGGTTACACATTTTTGACCAGAAGATGTGGAGGTGCTGTGCCCTCTCATTGCGAGCAGACAGATATGATATCATTGTGTCTTCTTCCTGGGGATGTTAATCTGGGTCACTTGAATTAGGTGATGTCTGCTAGGTTTTTCCACTCTGAAGTTACTATTTTTCCCTTCTTAAACAATTAATATTTGAGAGGGCAAAAATAATAAAAATTTAAATTAGAATTTAAGGAAATAAAAAAAACGTGGTAGCATCATATATCTGTTAAATCTAACCTTGCTTTTTTTTTTCTAATCTATTGTAAAAAGAAACCTTGAATTCTTCCTCTTGTGTAGTTGTTCATAGCCCTGGGCCTTGCATATAACTATCTAGCTTCCAGGAGTTAATTCTTTATCTACAGTTCATTAAAGACGAGGTTCCAGTTGCTCTTAGAGCTCTCTCAGCTCTTTATTCAAAGGAGAAACCTATTTATTTTCCTTGCAGCTTGGCATGATTTAGAAAAGAGAATGGCATCACAGTAAATTGTGCATGTCTTGGGCCCTCATGTCTGTCTTTTTTCAATCAAGAGATGTTTTTCCTCCCCAAGGAGAGGAACAGTCTCATTCCTTCACGTACCAGAGCCACCAACAGGGACAGTCAGGTAAAGGGCTGGTGGCACACGCCTGGAGAAACACTGAAACAGACCCTCAGTGGGTTTTTCAACAGAACTACACACTGGTTTCCCCAAAGAGAAAGAAAGCACAATCTGACTCCTTGATCAAAGAAAATACCATAGACATGTTCCAAATGAGCATTATCAAATATTTTTACAATGGAATTGCAGTTATTCTGCAGAATACTTTTAGCTTAACCATGTAACCCTTTACTAAGACCAGTTGCATCTTGAATTAATTTGTATTCATTATCAACCCAAGGTCCTATGAAGGATGGGAAGGAAAAAAGGGTCTAAGACTCTGTTGTCTGAGGACCAGCAGAGTAGGCATCATCTGGGAGCTTGCTAGAAGTGCAGAAACTCAGGCTCCACCTCAGATCCCCTGAACCAGAGTCTACAGGTAACCCAGGTGCACTTATTAATAGATTCACATTCCAGTTTAGATGCTCTGGTCTAGGATAACCCTAAGTAAAACTGGTGAAACCCTGGAGTAAAATGGATGTAATACAAATGCTTGCAATTCCAGATTAAATGTAGTATATGGGAAAACTTTCATCAACCTGAGGAATGATGGAAATGTATATGGTTTAGAAACTGAAAATACTAAATTGCTAGATGAAAAATGACCAATAAAAGTATGTAAAATGAGTGGCTGTAGGAGAAGGGGACACGGGGAAATGGGAGCTGAGGTGCACACCAAGAGGAGCAGCCACACACGTGTGCAGAACAAGCCTCGCTCCCTTCGAGCCTGTAGCTGCCCGGAGGTCAGTGCTGCCTGGTCCTGGTCCCAGTGCCGACCTCCCCACCCCTCCCCTTTGCTCCTGCACACCTCCTAACCCCTGACTGCACTTTCTTTTAGAATATTTTAAATGAGGGGAGAAAGTTTTTCATATTTTTTTATGTATGTACCGTTTCCAGTGCTCTTCATTCGCTGGTATAAATCCATGATTTCATCTAGTAGGTACCACCTTTCTACAGCCTGGATTGTTAGCCTTTCTGTAGTGCAGATCTGCTGGTTGACAGATTCTCTTAACTCTCCTTTATCTGAAAAAGGCTTGCCTTCAGTTTTGAAATTGATTTTTGCAGATTTCTCTTTCAGTACTTTAAAATTGTTATGTTGCCTTGTGGCTTACATGGCTTCAAGTGAGAAGTTGGTGGTCATCTGCTTATTTCTGTGTGTTATTCTGCCTTTTTTCTCTGCCTGCTGTTAGGAGGGTCTCTGTGTCTCCAGGTTTGAACACTTTGACTGTGCCTTGGTGTGTATTTCTTTATGCTGGGGGTTTATTGAGCTTCTAGAATTTGTGAGTTTGTAGCTATCAAGTTATGAAAAGTTTTGACCAAATAGCTTTTCAGCTTCCCGCTCCAATCTAATTGCATGTGACATTGATCCACAGATGATAGAGGCTGGGATCTTTTGTTTTTTCCTAAAGTTTGAGTTTCTGTTGTTGTCTTCAAATTCACTCTTCTTTTCTCCTACAATGTTGAAGCTGATGTAATGCCAACCCATTCAGTACTTCATTTTGGATATGGTAGCTTCTAGTTCTAGAAGTTCCACTTGGTCCTACTGTATATTTTGCATTTCTCTTTTCACAGTGTTTATTTTTCCTTCAAGTCTTTGAGCATGCTTATAATAGCTTTTTTGTTTTTGTTTTTTTTTTTTTTTTTGAGATGGAGTCTCTCTCTGTAACCCAAGCTGGAGTGCAGTCACATGACCTTGGCTCACTGCAATCTCTGCCTCCCAGGTTCAAGCAATTCTCCCACCTCAGCCTCCTAAGTAGCTGGGATTACAGGTGCACACCACCACACCTGGCTAATTTTTGTATTTTTAGTAGAGATGGGGTTTCTCCCTGTTGGCCAGGCTCGAATTCCTGACCTCAGGTGATCCACCCGCCTCGGCCTCCCAAAGTGCTGGGATTACAGGCGTGAACCACTGCGCCTGACCTATAATAATGTTTTAAAAGCCTGCCAATTCCATCATCTCTGTGATTTGTGGGCATGTTTCTAATGACTGGGGTTTTTTTTTGGTTTTATTTTCTTGATTGTGGCTCGTTTTTTTTTTGTTGTTGTTGTTGTTTCTCATGTCTAGTTATTTTCATTCCCCATAGAAAAAAACCCACCTCTTTATTTGGAAATAATTAGGAATTTACCCAAGATCTGTAAGAATAAGAATGGTATGTAGAACACCTGCCATTTATCTAGACTCCCGTGTTGTTGCCATTTTCACCATTTGCCTTATTAATATCATTATCCGTCTGCCTGTCTAATTATAATACATTTTTCTAAACTCCTTGAGAATAGGTTGCATAGACAATGGCCATTTTGGTGTGTATATTGCAAGAATAAGGCTCGTCTCTTGTATAACCATAGTACACTTATCAACTTAAGCAAATGTAACGCTGATACTCTACTTTTTCTAACCTACCACCTGTTTCTCAGTTTTGTCAGTTGACCCAATTATGTCCTGTATAGCATCCTTCCCTCAAGCACAGGCCCCCATCTAGGATCAGATGTTGAATTTTATCGTCGTGTCTCCCTAGGCTTTTAATAAGAAGTGTTTCTACTGCCTTTCTTTGTATTTTATGCTATTGGCATTTTGAATAATATAATCTTTTTTTTTTTTTTTTTTTTTTGAGACAGAGTCTCACTCTGTTGCCCAGGCAGTGGCGCCATCTCGGCTGACTGCAAGCTCCATCTCCCAGGTTCACACCATTCTCCTGCCTCAGCATCCCAAGTAGCTGGGACTACAGGCGCCCACCACCACGCCCAGCTAATTTTTTGTATTTTTAGTAGAGATGGGGTTTCACCGTGTTAGCCAGGGTGGTGTTGATCTCCTAACCTCGTGATCCACCCACCTTGGCCTCCCAAAGTGCTGGGATTACAGGCATGAGCCACCGCACCTGGCCGAATATAATCATTTAAAAAAAAAAAATAGAATGTCCTTGGTTCTGGGCCCTTCTTTTGTTTCTCTTGGATTATTCAGGCTGGAATACTTTGTCAAGGATGAGTCTCTCAGAGCACTGCCAATGGGAGTCCCAGTGTCTGTCTGGCCCTTACTGGTGATGTTAATTCTGATTACACAGGCAAGGTGTCGGTCAATTTTTCCACTATATGTGAACGATTCTTTCCTTTTGCAACTAAAAAAACAGTTGGAGGAGGACACTGTGAGACCACATGCATATCACACTCTTCATCAGAATTCCCCTTAGAGGTAGCAGTCAGAAGGTTCTGGCCGAAGCAGCACTTGCTGTCATGTTTGCAAAAGCTTGATCCTCCGCCTCCTGCCCTTGTCCGTGCTCATCAGTCAGAGAGAAAGCTCTCAGGTTTCTCATTTATACACATTACACTGGCTGATATTAATCTGAAAACAGGAGGCCTTCCTCATATAGCTCAGAGTCTGGTGACTGGTTTTAGCATTTTGTCTTTTTTTTTTTCCACTTGGACTTCAAGTTGCTTGTAGATAAATCTGAAAATCCTTTAAGACATCCTGAGCCGATTCTTCTGGTGCATGTTCCTAGGCGTGTGCGCACAACACCACCGGCGACCACTGTGGGCAGTGCTTGCCCGGCTTCTACGGGGAGCCTTCCCGAGGGACACCCAGGGACTGCCAGCCCTGCGCCTGCCCTCTCACTATAGCCTCCAACAAGTAAGCCTCGGGCCTCATCAGCGGTTCCTGTCAGCCTGGCCGGGATTCCCACCCAGATGCGTACTAATGACTTCAGAGCAAGACTTTGTGTGTAATAAGTGTGTCAATTTTGCCCAGTGACAATTGATTTGGATTAAAGATAGAGGGGTGGGTTATTTTCTTGTAAACCAAAGTTTGGCGTATTAAAGCAGGCAAGAAAAGGTGTATGCCAGCAAGGACCTGTGCACGGCATTTTCCCTCTTGGTTCCTCTTGGTCCCTCTTGGTCATCAGTTGTTTCACAAGTATATATTGTCTACTTACCAGTGGGCTAGGAGGTAGAGGGATACAGAGAGGAATAAAACATTGTCCCTCGACTTAGGGAGTTTTTGATCTAATGACCAAAATGTGTACGTATGAGGCTAAACAAGAATAGTCTAAATCCATTCATTGATTCAACAGATATTTATGGAGTGCCTACTGTGTCATGAGTTTTACAGCAGGTGTTGTGAATAGCAAACCGTTATCACCTGGCCGTGGGCCCCAGGGGACTCAGTGTGGTCGTGACTGTAGTGAGGCCTGTCCACCAGATGGTGGGGAGGAGGGAGAGCAGCGTCCAGCCTACCTAGGTGGGTGCAGGAAGCTCTTATCTCAGACTTGCAGGAGAAGGAATTCCACAGGCAGCATAGACGGGCATTCTAGGCAGATGGAGCTGGGCATGCCATGGCATGGCAGCAGGAACAGGCATTGCCCATTTGAGGGATTGCAGCAGGCCATGGAACAGAAGGCATGGGAGGTGGAAGGAGCTGTACCAGACAAGGCCTTATAGTCACGCTGAGGCAAGTGCATCCCACAGGCCAGCAGCTTAAAAGCCTCTGTCTCTCACTGGTTTAACCTTTAGAACTCTTCCTCCACCCACTCTCAGAGAATTCCCAGTATATAAAAAGGATGCAGTCAGGGTTACTCGGGATGAAATTGGTGGTGGGTACTGTCATCTACCCTGCACAGGCTTCTCAAGGTTTAGGAATAGGGTTGGAAGGGGCATCAGTTAGCATGGGGTCCCTGGAGAGGTGCGAGAGCCTCCTGACCACTTTGTGTTTGAGTGAGCTCACTTTTGCCCTGGTATGGGCAGGGCTCTGAGGTGGGAAGTCAGTGCCAGGGAACCCAGCATCCTAGGAGCACCTGAGCAGGCCTCCTAGAGGAAGCATCAGCTGAGTTGGGCACTGGGGCTGAGCTGGGTTAACCCAGGCAGACAGCGGGAGAAGCAGGCACACTGTGGGCTGAGAATGAGAGGAGTAGGGAGCAGGGAGTGAGGAGCGAGTGTCAGTGCCTGGATCATGGTACCAGGAGTCGGTGAGGGGTTGAGGCTCACAGGGTGGACTGGGTGACCAGAGGCCCTGGATTCTTAGCTAAGGAGGTCTCGTTGAAAGTCTGTAAGCACAGGAGTAGTAGAAATTAATTAAGCATTTTAAATATTTAGAAATTCGGCTTCATCCATTGGAAAATTTTGTTCATTTCTAATGTTTTGACAGTTTCAGCCCCACCTGCCACCTCAATGATGGAGATGAAGTGGTCTGTGACCGGTGTGCCCCGGGCTACTCAGGAGCTTGGTGTGAGAGGTACTCTGCATCCACTGGCTTCAACACAACACATTTTCAAAATTAAATATACATTCTATGTGTTTATTTTTAAATGCATACTTAAGTGTGGTTTTGGAGTTTTGATGCATAATTGTTATTTCATACAATCATTGAGAAAAATCAATATTTCATGTTTTAAAATTAATGTTAAACCTTACTGGGAATTTTTAAAGAACGGTACTCTTTTCCTGGCTAATCTGAGTTCTCATCAAGAACAGTAGGCCGGGCATGGTGGCCCACACATGTAATGCCAGGACTTTGGGAGGCCGAGGCAGGTTGATCACCTGAGGTTAGGAGTTCGAGACCAGCCTGACCAACATGGTAAAACCCCGTCTCTACAAAAACAAAATAAAACAAAACAAAAGGCTGGGCATGATGGTGGGTGCCTGTAATCCTAGCTACTTGGGAGGCTGAGGCAGGAGAATCACTTGAACTTGGGAGGTGGAGGTTGCAGTGAGTGGAAATTGCACCATTGCACTCCAGCCTAGGAGACAGAGTGAGACTCCATCTCAAAAAAACAAAACAAAACAAAACAAAACAAGAACAATAGGAAGCAGCAAGGAGTCGGTATCTGTGGTTCACACATTTGAATATTCCATTGCTCCAGGCTGTTCTGGAGATGACAGGTGGTTTGGTTTAGTAGCTGTCTTCTGGCTCCTGAAGGCCAGTGCTGTCTTTCCCATATGTGCGTCTCAGTGCCCAGCTCTGGCTGAGCCTGTAGGAGGCTGTGTGGCATCAGGAGTGGTCAGGGGTGGGTCAGAGTTGGCCCTGGACATGGGTGCACGTCCCTTGGACTTATGCCTCATTTTGGACGCTCTCCCTCTTCATCATGACAGGTGAAGGAGATCTGGGAATGCCCGAGTGTGGAGTTGTATCCCTTTCACAGTAAATCTCAGGCAATAGAGTCCGTCTGATTGATTAGCCATTCAGGGAGTCCCTGGATAGTGCGGTAAGGCCCTAAGTAATTGCATTTGTCTGATCCTGCTTTCAATCTTTGATACAGATGCGCAGATGGTTACTATGGAAACCCAACAGTGCCTGGCGAATCTTGTGTTCCCTGTGACTGCAGCGGCAACGTGGACCCCTTGGAGGCTGGTCACTGTGACTCAGTCACCGGGGAGTGCCTGAAGTGCCTGGGGAACACAGACGGCGCCCACTGTGAAAGGTGTGCTGACGGGTTCTACGGGGATGCTGTGACAGCCAAGAACTGCCGCGGTGAGTGCGCGAGGGTGAAGTCAGGTCAGCTGTTTGTTGCCATAGGAAGTCTTCAACCGTATAGTCACATGTGTCACACAGGGTCCAGGCTAGGAGGTCACACTCTCTTGAGGGGTTACTTGCATTAATGCTGGGTCTCTGATCAAATACAGACCCACGACGCAGTTCTTCCTTAGCTACCCTATGCTGAGCTTGGTTAGTCACAACCTATAGGGGTCAGTGGCCTGGAAAGATGCAGCCTGCCACTCGAGCGGCCAGTGTGACTTGACGGAGTTCCAGCTCGCTCCCAGTGGCTGAAATGAAAGTGGGGAATCTCAGAGCCTCTCACATTTGTAAGGGAGATGCTTCAGGGGCTGCACGAGGCAGATGGGATTTCAAGATGAAGGGTGGGAAATGGTAAGACTGTGACCCTAGAAACTGCGTAAAGCACCGAGTGGTGCATCTTAGCCCTCTGTGCCGAAACTACCCAACCCCTATGTCACTCTGCTGAATTTGAACCTTGAAATTACAGATCATGGAGAAAACTAGATTCTCCTATACAACAGATGACCTGGACAGAGGGATGATTCAGCCCTGAGATTTTGGAAGAGTGAAAGACCAAAAGTGGCAATTATAAATTATTTTGAGTATTTCATATTAATGCGAAAGTCATACTATGATACTACAACGTGGGGACACAAGAGGGCACCAGCTATACAGAAAACATACTTTCCCAGGCACACATAGAGAGATTGGAAATGTCTTATAGCCTTGGGCCAATCAAGCTGCTCTCCAGCAGGTGGCCACCTTGACTGGCTGTCATACCAGAATAACAGGACTTCTACAATGCTTCACAAGTTACAGAATGTTTTTATCATTTTCATGTCATTTCTTTTCATCATTACTGCAAGCCTTGGTAATTCATTCCTCCGTTCATTCATTGTTTATTAAGTGTCCGGTATTTCCCAGACACTATACTAAGGACTGCGACAGGTAGTTGGGAAATTGTGGTTCAAGTCTACTGGGAAGCTACACATGATGATGGTATGGGGGAACAACATACCTGTGGATCCAGGCGTTGGAGTCTGACTAATGTGAGTTTTATTCCAGGATCAACTGTGTGACATTGGGCTAATTTATTAGCCTCTCTGAGCCACTATTTTGTTATTCATAAAATGGACATAATTATATGTGTATATCAAGCCCTTTCTGACAAGTCAGTGCAATAACATTTAAAGTTCTAGGCATGAAATAAATGGTAGCCATTATAATTACTAGTAATAAACCAATTATTATATTTTATAATATATAATATATATTATATTAATATAATGTATTATTATATTTTCACACCACTGCTGTCCAATAGAAATACAATGTAAACCACACATGTAATTTAAAATTTTTTAGTAGCCACATTTTTCAATAGTAAAAAGAAGTAGGTGAAATGTATTTTAATAATACATTTTATCTGAGCTGATATGTTAAAAATTACTATTTTAAATTATCATCAACAGTTTGCATTGATCATACTTGCATTGAACTTTAAATATTCCCCAGAGAAAGAGGCGGCTTGAAATGAAACACGGAGGGGAGACACACGAGAAACAAGAGGGAGGGGCAGAAGAGTGGGCATCCCAAATACCTCAGTAAGGGGGTGATGCAAAAGGGAGAGGGAGGTCACGGGGTCCCTTCCACAGAGCCACGGGGTAAGAGGGGAACCAAAGTCTGTTCCATGAATTTGGTGCCTGGGAAATCCCTGGAGACTTTAGGGAGAACAGTTGTAGCAGACAAGGGGCCAGGAAGACACTAAGCAAAAGTTGGATTGGACGGACGTGCCAGGGAGGTGGATGTTCCGATGGAGGGTCAACGGGAGGGGGTGTGTTGTGTTCGATGGGGGCAGTGGAGAAGGATGTGCTGGGGAGTTAGCAGCAGAGTCCGCACGGTCCAGCTACGGGGTTGATGGAGCAAGTCCCTGAAGGGTGCCGGTGAATGGGGCCTCCCGTGGGACTGCAGCGTTAAGGCCCCGCCTCCAGGAAAACAGATGGCCAGGCTGGCCTAGACCATGAAGGAGGCGGATCCTAGTACGTTTCCTCTGCCCTCGACCTTCCCATGTCCTGTGTCCAGCACTCTTGCTGCAGCCTCCAGGTTTTGTTTGGGGCTTCTGTTATTTGTGAAGTTTTTCTCTCTTTTTTCTTATATGTTATGTCATGACACACACTGTACATGTTCTGAGTCCACACATTCATAAAGAGTGCCTGGGGGCCCGGCACGGTGGCTCACACCTGTAATCCCAGCACTTTGGAAGGCTGAGGCGGGCGGATCACGAGGTCAGAAGATCGAGACCATCCTGGCTCACACGGTGAAACCCCATCTCTACTAAAAATACAAAAAAATAGCCAGGTGTGGTAGCGGGCACCTGTAGTCCCAGCTACCCGGGAGGCTGAGGCAGGAGAATGGCGTGAACCCGGGAGATGGAGCTTGCAGTGAGCTGAGATCGCGCCACTGCACTCCAGCCTGGGCGACAGAGCCAGACTCCGTCTCAAAAAAAAAAAAAAAAAAAAAAAATGGAGTTCCTGGGATATTTTGTCAGGCAACATATTAAATGTTCTTTTTTTTTTGAGATGGAGTTTCACACTTGTTGCCCAGGCTGGAGTGCAATGGCATGATCTCGGCTCACTACAACCTCCGCCTCCTGGGTTCAAGAGATTCTCCTGCCTTAGTCTTCTGAGTAGCTGGGATTACAGGCGTGTGCCACCATGCCTGGCTAATTTTTGCATTTTTAGTAGAGACAAGGTTTCACCATGTTGGCCACGCTGGTCTTGAACGCCTGACCTCAGGTGATCCACCCTCCTTGTCCTCCCAAAGTGCTGGGATTACAGGCATGAGCCACTGTGCCTAGCCAACATATTAAATATTCTAACTAAAGTGCTTATTGAGGGTTCCCCTGTGAATATTGATTAAATATATTTTGGATCCGTAAGATTGTATCACTTTGCAAAGGCAGGGAACTTTGTAGCTTTAAGCGTCAATGTTGTAACTGTAGATAAAATGGAACCATCTGGTCTGAAACTACAAATGACTCATGACTTAGAACTGGGATATCATATTTAATGAAAACGTTTTTCATTAAATTATGAAATATAATATTAATATGTACTTATTTAGATTACGTTTTAACTGAGCTTTAAAATATTAAATGTGTACCTGATTGGAATCAGAGCAAATGGCTAAGTTGATTTTGAAATCTCCATTGCATGTTTGTCATGGGAATTTGTAGCTCATTTAAAAAATGTCAAGGAATTCATGAAATTGGTTAAGCGAATTTGCTAATTGTTGTCTTAATAGCTTCAATATGTTTTTCCTTTGATGGATCCTTCCACTAGCCCTGTTTTAGTTTACTCTTCAGAAAAATGCTAAACTTCTAAAGTTATTGCCAATAATACTATTTTTAGTTTTGTGATTTGAAACATTGAATGTTTACATTTTTTTTTCCTTTGGGAATGAAGGATGTTATGATAACCATCCTCAGAAGTGAGGGTTAATATGTCTTTGTGTGCATGTGTTTTAGCCTGTGAATGCCATGTGAAAGGCTCCCATTCTGCCGTGTGCCATCTAGAGACCGGGCTCTGCGACTGCAAACCAAACGTGACTGGACAGCAGTGTGACCAGTGCTTGGTAAGATGCATGTGACTAACTGACACCTTAGCCTTGGTACAGAGGCGATTGAATCCATGACTCAGAAGGAGCTAAGTCCCCAAGTGTATTAGTCTGTTCTCACACTGCTATAGAGATACTACCCAAGACTGGGGAATTTATCAACAAAGGAGGTTTCATTGACTTACAGTTTCGCATGGTTGGGGAGACCTCAGGAAACTTACAGTCATGGTGGAAGGGGAAGCAGGCACCTTCTTTACAAGGCAGCAGGAGAGAGTAACTGTCAACACTTATAAAACCATCAGATCTCATGAGAATTCACTATCACCAGAACAGCATGGGGAGCTGCCCCTATGATCAAATCACCTCTCTCTTTCGACACATGGGGATTACAATTCGATTTGAGATTTGGGTGGGGACACAGAGTCAAACTATGTCCAAAATGTGGCTGACAAGTGCCGTGCCTGTCTAGAGAGTGGATGTTTGCTGTAAAGGGATGGGGATGGTGTCATGAATACTTTATGATTCTATGAAATACCCTGTGTGTGTTCTGGAACATACTAATATGAGGAGTCATTTATTAAAACGTATGTTGGTTTCCACTTTCTTTCCCTCTGGTGAAACAGCATGGCTATTATGGGCTGGACTCAGGCCATGGCTGCTGGCCCTGCAACTGCAGCATGGCAGGCTCCATGTCAGATGACTGCACGGATGAAGGCCAGTGTCACTGTGTCCCCGGTGTGGCAGGGAAAAGGTGTGACAGGTGTGCCCGTGGCTTCTATGCCTACCAGGATGGTAGCTGTACACGTAAGCCTTGATTTCCTTGTTTGAGACTTTGTAGTCATTCCCAGACCTTTCCTTGGGCCCTCCCTCTACTTCCAACTAATTTTGGTCAAGTGCCTTTACTTTTTCTCTTCTTTCCCTGGAGGATTTCATATCTTTTTTCTGGTTTCTGATCCCTATCAGGGTACAAGCCTAAGTTTTGGTCATGGCTCTGCTGCCTACTAATTATGGGAGCTTAGATTCACTACTTAACTTTGCTTGGCCTCAGTTTCCTCATCTGTAAAATGAGGATGCTAATGAGAATCTGCATTGAGAAGTTGGTGTAAGTGTTCTATATAAAGTCCTCAGCATGGCATTGGGCCTGCAGTAAGTGCTTAGTAAATATTGGCTCCCTCTGTGATCACCTAGTGAGGGCTTTTTCACTCTTTTCTCTATCTCCCCTATCCTGTCCCCATTTCCCCTCTTCCCTCAGCATCTCCTGAGATAGAGGGCCAGCCACCTCCATGAGACATGGAGGGGTCTTGGGAAATGTGAGGCGTCTTTTAGGAGTGAGAAAAGTGGCTTGGACTCTTAATAAAAGGGAAATAGCAGCATCAGCTCTTAGCCCTTTAATGACATCACCCAGATCTATAACCCAGCATTCATCTTTATTTCAGCTTGTGACTGCCCACACACTCAGAATACCTGCGACCCAGGAACTGGAGAGTGTGTCTGCCCCCCTCACACACAGGGTGTGAAGTGTGAAGAATGTGAGGATGGGCACTGGGGCTACGACGTGGAGGTGGGGTGCCAGGTGAGTGCTATCATCCATGCTCTTGCTTAACTGAGAGTTGCTTTGCTATAGCAAGTTTCAGGCCTTTTCTTCTGTATATTTTCTGGACTTTAATCTGTTGAATAGCTTTGTGAGTTAAATAAAAAACTCAATGTGGGCCAGGCACGGTGGCTCATACCTGTAATCATTACACTTTGGGAGGGTGAGGCAGGAGGATCGTTTGAAGCCAGGAATTCAAGACCAGCCTGGGCAACAAAGCAAGACCCTGTCTTCACAAAAAAATAACGATTAAAAAATTTAGCCTGGCGTGGTGGCACACGCCTGTGGTCACAGCTACTTGGGAGACCAAGTCAGGAGGATCACTTGAGCCTAGGGATTCAAGGCTGTAGTGAGCTGTGATGGCAACACTGCACTTCAGCCTGAACGACAGAGAAAGACTCTACCTTAAAAATCAGAAACAAAAACAATACACCTTAGTGCAGATGATAGGAATCAAAGTGGAAGACATGACACCCTTAAGACACCTTATTCTAGGTTTTCTTCAAGAACCTATTACATTGATGGTTAGAAAATCCAAAAAATGGTCTGGGTGCAGTGGCTCACGCCTGTAATCCCAGCACTTTGGGAGGCCGAGGCGGGCGGATCACGAGGTCAGGAGATCGAGACCATCCTGGCTAACACAGTGAAACTCCATCTCTACTGAAAATACAAAAAAATTAGCCAGGTGTGGTGGCGGGCACCTGTAGTCCCAGCTACTCGGGAGGCTGAGGCAGGAGAATGGTGTGAACCCGGGAGGTGGAGCTTGCAGTGAGCCAAGATGCGCCACTGCACTCCAGCCTGGGTGACAGAGCGAGACTCCATCTCAAAAAAAAAAAAAGAAATCCAAAAAATGGCCAGGCGTGGTGGCTCACACCTGTAATCTCAGCACTTTGGGAGGCCGAGGTGGGCGGATTACAAGGTCAGGAGATCGAGACCATCCTGGCTAACATGGTGAAACCCTGTCTCGACTAAAAATACAAAAAAAATTAGCCGGGCGTGGTGTCGGGCACCTGTAGTCCCAGCTACTCGGGAGGCTGAGGCAGGAGAATGGCGTGAACCCGGGAGGCGGAGCTTGCAGTGAACCGAGATCGGGCCACTGCACTCCAGCCTGGGCAACAGAGCGAGACTCTGTCTCAAAAAAAAAAAAGAAAATCCAAAAAATATTTGAGTGTCCTTTAAATATATTGTACAATGTATACTCTCTTCCAAGAGAAAGTAATAAATCACTTTATTGGGGGTTTATGTCCAAACTATGAGGCCTCCAGTTTTCTATGTAGCCTTCTTTGGTTAAATTTGGGTATAGTTTGTGTTTTGGAAACAAGAGGAAATTACTTTTTTTTTTTTTTTTTGGAGACAGGATCTCACTCTGTCACCCAGGCTGGAGTGCAGTGACACCATCAAAGCTCACTGCATTGTCAACCTCTTGGGCTCAAGCAGTCCTCCCGCTTCAGCCCCCCAAGTGACTGGGACTACAGGCACGTGCCATCATGCCCAGCGAATTTTTTGATTATTTGTAGAGACGGGGTCTCACTACGTTGCCCAGGCTGGTCTCAACTCCTGGGCCCAAGTGATCTTCCCACCTCTGCATCCCAAAGTGCTATAATTACAGGCATGGACCACTGTGCCTGGCCTGATTTCTACAGTAATTTTGTTAGACTTGTTTTGACCTAGTAGATTTAATTTCAGTTCACAGTTTTGGCCCTGTGCGCATGTGCCACTAAGATGAACAGATTTCCGGCAACACAATGCCTGTCTCCTGTTGGCACATGGCAAAGTGAATCCACGCAGCAATAGCAAGAGAGAGATGGTTCATCTGTAGAACTTCCCCACATGTAGTGTTTTCCTGTAATTGAAATATGTGCACACTTGGAAGCATCAAATCTGCCTTTTTATTGAGTTGGTTTTCCCATCTCTCAGGCCTGCAATTGCAGTCTCGTGGGGTCGACTCATCATCGGTGCGATGTGGTCACCGGCCATTGCCAGTGCGAGTCAAAATTTGGTGGTCGGGCCTGCGATCAGTGTTCCTTGGGTTACAGAGACTTTCCTGACTGTGTTCCCTGTGACTGTGACCTGAGGGGGACGTCGGGGGACACCTGCAACCTGGAGCAGGGTCTCTGCGGCTGTGCGGAGGAAACCGGGGCCTGCCCTTGCAAGGTATTTACCATCCATCCTCATGTTTCTTCCTGTCTCTGGCTCCTCATCATGACTCCTGGGCTTTGACTACTTACCTAAGCAGCCAGGTTTCAGATGCTTTTCCTAGTGAGTTCACACTCCCTTCCGCATCTGAGTTCAAAGTCTCTTATGCTCCTCTAGAGTGATGGATGATTTTTGAAATTGAATTTTTACTGTTACAAGTGTCAGATGACGGAACCGATTTGAAAACTGCCCTGAGGTTTTGATCATATATTCCATAGGCTGAGTGGCTGTGTGTCTTGAGTATGCAGGTGAGGTAGGTATCTCAGGGCTTCAGGATTTGTGATATGATCCCTGTGAGGTTATTGGGCTCCTGTATGTGTGGGCCACACTGAAGAAAATCGGGGTTTATTATTTTCCCAAGAGGTAAGATTTCAATGACATTATAAGTTTTGTGTATTTCCGTTAGTTTTCCCAATGTGCTTTGCTATTAGGAGGTCAGAGCCACCTCCTCTGGTCTTTTTCCCATGGGTGGTGAGATGGGAGCCCTCTGGCTTGATGATGGTAATGAGCTGATGGGTGACTGGAGATAAGGAAAACTCATGTAGATATCATGGCCTGGGAGTAATGGAAGCATCAGTCTCCCCGTTTTCGGCCTTATTTATTTATTTAGAGACAGAGTCTTGCTCTGTCTCCCAGGCTGGAGTGCAGTGGCACAATCTCGGCTTACTGCAACCTCCGCCTCCTGGGTTCAAGCAATTCTCCTGCCTCAGCCTCCCGAGTAGCTAGGACTAGAGGTGCCCACCACCACGCCTGGCTAAATTTTTGTATTTTTAGTAGGGACGGGGTTTCACCATATTGGCCAGGCTGGTCTCGAACTCCTGACCTCAGGTGATCCGTCTGCCTTAACCTCCCAAAGTGCTGAGATTACAGGCGTGAACCACCACGCCCGGACTCTGCCAGGTCTTATGATAACAGCTGTGATGATAGACGAGTAGAGCAGCAGGCCTTGTCTTAATAATCACCTGGGCCGAGCACGGTGGCTCATACCTGTAATCCCAGCACTTTGGAAGGCCGAGGTGGGTGAATCACTTGAGGTCAGGAGTTCGAGACCAGCCTGGCCAACATGGCGAAACCCCATCTCTACTAAAAATACAAAATTAGCTGGGCATGGTGGCGGGTGTCTGTAGTCCCAGCTACTCGGGAGGCTGAGGCAGGAGAATTGCTTGAACCCGGGAGGTGGAGGTTGCAGTGAGCCAAGATTGCGCCACTGCACTCCAGCCTGGGTGACAGAGCAAGACTCTGTCTTAAATAATAATACTAATAATAATAATGATAATAATAATAATAATCACCTCGCATGCCCAGGGATCATCAGAATCACCTGGAGACTCGAAGCAGCTTCCAGAGTTGTCTTGGGACCTTCTCATCAGGGACTCTGTATTTTCCAAACACTTCCAAGATGATTCTGATAATCATCTGTGTTTGAGAATCACTGATTGGATGTTTGAGAAAACTGACACTCAGAAAGCTCAGGGCCTGGCTAGAGGAAACTAATGTTTGTGCATCTATAATTATTTTTAAAATTATGTTTGTGTTTTATTTGTTTTTGTTTGTTCAGAAATCACATCTCTTTTTTAGGCAAAAACAAGTCCTTTATTTGTTCCCCTTTAGGAGAATGTCTTTGGCCCTCAGTGCAATGAATGTCGAGAGGGCACCTTCGCTCTCCGTGCAGACAACCCCCTGGGCTGCAGCCCCTGCTTCTGCTCCGGGCTGTCCCATCTCTGCTCAGAGCTGGAGGGCTACGTGAGGACCCCAGTAAGTCACACACAGCCAAAATGTTCTGCTTCTAACCCCACTCTCCTGGGAGGTGGGTGGGGGTGGGAGACACAGCCAAGTGTTCACATTAAATTTTGCTCTTATGGCATCCGAAATTCTAGGAAGCTAATTTGGGTTAGAACATGAATCAGAGCTCAGCTTCTGCTGGCCGAGGAAGTAAATGGAGCTTGAACTAAAGGCTGCCTGTGTTGTTCCTTAGCTAATCTATGAAAAGCTTTCATTGGAGAGAAGATAGAACTGCAAAATCTCAACCGTCTTCTGCATATCATTGAACGTTTCCCCAGTGTAGCAACAGTTTGGCCCTAAATGGCAGTAGTTTAAAGCACTTTCAGTTCATTTTCTTCCAGATGTTTAGTTTAAAGGAAAAGTCTTTACTGTTTCTGTTTTAATAATGAAGCTGTTTCATCTGTGAAACTGATAGAATCTAAAGAATGAAACTGGAGTGGAAAGTTCGTATTTTGAAGTGCACTTTCCCCTCCTTTCATTGGCTTAGGTAACGCTGGGCTCCGATCAGCCTCTTCTGCGTGTGGTTTCTCAGAGTAACTTGAGGGGCACGACCGAGGGGGTTTACTACCAGGCCCCCGACTTCCTGCTGGATGCCGCCACCGTCCGGCAGCACATCCATGCAGAGCCGTTTTACTGGCGGCTGCCGCAGCAGTTCCAGGGAGACCAGGTGAGGTGCACACCCAGCCGAGAGCCAGTCTGCGCTTCCTAGGAGATATGGAAATTGTTTAAAATCACCATAGTCTGGGCCGGCCTGTCATTTAAAGAAGTGGTTATTAATTTCCTCTTTTAAGTGGGATCAGAGAAGTTTAATGCTTATAAAAATCTCCTCAAGTATATGGTTCCTTAAAATTTTTCATTAATTTTAAAAGTTTTTTAAGTTCACATTATATTAATTTGGTTCTTCCTAAAGCAGTCATTCAACAAACATATACAGTCATGTGTCACTTAACAACGGAGAGACATTCTAGGGGAATGTGTCATTAGGTGCGAACGTTATTGTTATAATCGCATGAGACCATGGTCACATATATGGTTTGTCATTGACTGAAATGTCATTACGTGGTATGGGACTGTACTGTGTTTACTGATATGCTCTTGGTACAAACCTAGGTGCTATGGCCTGGGAGTCCCTTTTCAAGAAATTATCACTCATTTGGGGCGGAAAAAACTGCTATAAAAGATCATGAAAGGCATCACTTGGATTTTTGTTTATATAAACATTGGAGTCTGTGTATGAATTCACCCTGATCTTTACAATTTGCAAATATGCATCCAGTGCTCCTGGAGATAGAGAAATTTTTAATCTAAAGGAGCTTGAAAATAATTTGCATCACTACCACATTGATTTGTTATTTTGGAGCTCACTTTTGTTTGTTTTCTCAAAAGGAACTATGTAACTTAGGTCAACTTAATAATCCATAATTAAATGGAATTAGAAGGAAGCAAATCCCAGACAACAAATTTCCCCCATGTGATGTATTTTTAAGACACAAGATTTCTCTCATATGATGGCAGTCTTGCAATAAAATGTTTTTAAACGAAAGCTTTGTCAGAGAAGTAAACAACACTTTATTATTTGATAGCTCATGGCCTATGGTGGCAAACTGAAGTACAGCGTGGCCTTCTATTCTTTGGATGGCGTCGGCACCTCCAATTTTGAGCCTCAAGTTCTCATCAAAGGTGGTCGGATCAGAAAGCAAGTCATTTACATGGATGCACCAGCCCCAGAGAATGGAGTGAGACAGGAACAAGAAGTAGCAATGAGAGAGGTGATAATGGGATCTTTTCGTATAAGTTCCTTAAAGACATTGACTTTGCTATGGATGTAGTGAAAGATGAAAGCCATTAATAAGAGAATGAGCAGCCAGGTACGGTGGCTCACACCTGTAATCCCACCACTTTGATAAGCCGAGGTGGGTGGATCACCTGAGGTCAGGAGTTTGAGACCAGCCTGTCCAACATGATGAAACCCCGTCTCTACTAAAAATACAAAAATTAGCCAGGCATGGTGGCGCACACCTGTAGTCCCAGCTACTTGGGAGGCTGAGATGGGAGAATCGCTTGAACTCGGGAGGCAGAGGTTGCAGTGAGCTGAGATTGTGCCACTGTACTCCAGCTTGTGCAACAGAGAAACTGTCTCAAAAAAAAAAAAAAAGAGACTGAGCAAGAAGACCCTGGGATCAAAATTCCTGTGGGATTAGCAAGATCTCCAAAAACAGTTTGAATTTCAAATTCTCAAGAAATGTATATTAGGCTTATGTCAATTTAGTTGGCACTGCATCTTAAATGCCTTCTCTTGGCGTACTATTTTCAACCTGCATAGAGATAGTGGTACAGGAGACTTTGGACTTGTTCAGGTTTGGGAAGTGTCTGTTCTTCCAGCAGATGTTTACTGGACGTTTGCTGTGTGGCTGGCACTGCCTTAGGTAATGCGTATCTATTGATAAATGGGACTGACACTGCGCCTGCCCATGGAGGTTTCAGGAGGTCTTTGTCAGTTACACTCAGCGGCATGCACAGAACACGGCTCATTTCTGGAGAAATTTATAAAAGAATTTATTCTTTATATAAGTTTTATGCCTGGCGGAATTTGGCCTCTGAACTTAATTGAATGTGTTTCTCATTCTACAGAATTTTTGGAAATATTTTAACTCTGTTTCTGAAAAACCTGTCACACGAGAGGATTTTATGTCGGTCCTTAGCGATATTGAGTACATCCTCATCAAGGCATCGTATGGTCAAGGATTACAGCAGAGCAGGTACTTGGAGCTTCTAGAATTTTGACCATTATTTTCATATTTGAAAGCAAACTGAAAGAATTTGATTCACTTCACTTCCATTACCTACTATTTTTATTAATCCATGTAGTTCAGTTCCTTACCAAAACATTATTAAATATTAATATCATTATGGAATGTGTGAATTATAACTAAAGTATCCACCTAACATGCTAATGTCAATATAAAATATAAGGACATAATGGTGGAATCTTAGCTGAAGATAAAATGAAAAAAAAAAAAAAACAATTGCTATTTCTGCCCATGAAAACTGAAATGCCCATGTCTTCGTAATGGTGTATAAAGAATGCTGTCACCTACTTGTCTAATACTTTAGCCCATAAAGAAAGCCATTAGGTCTTGGCCAAATCAGCACTTCAAGAGGTCTTTTAGGTGTACTTGTGTCACATTATTTTTAAATTCTAAAATGTCTAAAGTGTATCATGACAGTTACTAATGCGCTGTAACACACTTCACTTATAATCACAAGCGGGAACTACTCCAAACAGGGAAGAAAGCTCTGGTTTCATATATATGCAAATGTTAGGTCATGTGCTATGTTTCTAGAAAGTTTTTCAAATGTTAGCATTTCCTCTCTTCTTAACATGATGGCTGCACAGAATCTCAGACATTTCAATGGAGGTTGGCAGAAAGGCTGAAAAGCTGCACCCAGAAGAAG
This sequence comes from Symphalangus syndactylus, assembly GCF_028878055.3. Taxonomy (NCBI): domain Eukaryota; kingdom Metazoa; phylum Chordata; class Mammalia; order Primates; family Hylobatidae; genus Symphalangus; species Symphalangus syndactylus. Next base: position 72,981,372 of record NC_072423.2, on the reverse strand, counting down.
AGGTTGCATCTCTTTTAGAGAATTGTGTCTGTCCTCCTGGTACTGTGGGATTCTCATGTCAGGTAGGGAGGCTCTAGTCAAAATTTATTTCCTGGGTTTGAGTTGAAATGTGCTTGTTACAGCAACTTCAAGAGACGAACAGAACTTATGTGTATCTACTATATCATTTTTTTCTCTTTTTGAATTAAAAAGAAGTTAATTTTGGTAAAATGTACATAACAAAATCTGCCATCTTAACCATTCTTCAGTGTACAGTTTAGTCGTGTTAAGTACAGTCACATTGTTGTGCAACTGTCACCAGTATCATCCTCAGAACTTTTTATCATCTCGAACGCAAACTCTGCACTCATTAAACACTAGCTCCCCATTTCCTGTCTCCCCAGTCCCCCACAACCACCATTCTCCTTTTGGTCTCCATGTATTTGACCACTCTAGGGTCCTCTTCTATAATATATGTAATACATGGCGCATGCCTGTAATCCCAGCTACTCAGGAGGCTGAGACAGGAGAATCACTTGAACCTGGGAGGCGGAGGCTGCAATGAGCTGAGATCGAGCCATTGCACTGCAGCCTGAGTGACAGAGAGATACTCCGTCTCAAAAATAAATAAATAAATAAATAAAATAAGTGGAGTAATACAGAATTTGTCTTTTTGCGAATGGCTTGTTTCACTTAGCATAATGTCCTCAAGGCTCATCCATATTGTAGCATGTGTCAGAATTTGCCTCCTTTTTAAGGCTGAATAATTCCATTGTACATACATGCCACATTTTGCTTATTCATTAATCTGTCAATGAATAAACTTGAGTGGCTTCCCCGTCTTGGCTATTGTGAATAATGCTGCTATGAACATAGGGGTTCAAATATCTCTTTGAGATTCTGCTTTCAGTTCTTTTGGATGTGTACCCAAAAGTGGACTTGCAGAATCATATAGTACTTGTATTTTCCATCTTTGGAGAGATGGAAATGGTATAGCTGCTAGTTTTTACTGTACCATCTTACATTCTCACCAGCAGTATACAAGGTCCAGTTTCTCACCAATACTTGTTAGTGTTTTTTTTTTTTTTTTTTGATAGTTGATACCCTAACAGGTGTGAGGTGGTATCACCTTGTGTTTTTTCATTTGCATTTCTCTGATGATAGAGATGTTGAACTTCTTTTCATATACCTGTTGGCCGTTTGTATGTCTCCTTTGGAGAAATATCTATTCAAGTCCTTCACTCACTTTTTAATCAGACTTTTTTGTCCTCCCTTTTGCATCCTCTCAGGACTGTGCCCCTGGGTACCACAGAGGGAAGCTCCCAGCAGGGAGTGACAGGGGACCACGCCCTCTGGTTGCTCCTTGTGTGCCCTGCAGTTGCAACAACCATAGTGACACCTGTGACCCCGACACCGGAAAGTGTCTGGTATGCTGGTTTGTGGGGGTGCTTGCCTGAGTTTAGAAGTAAAGTGGACGCTGAGTGTCAGATTTCTGGTCTAAGTCATAGCCGTGCCTTGGTTTAGTGAGAGGTTAAATTTAGCTAAATATAAAATATAAACCTATTTCCTTGAGGAAGGCGTAGCTTAGTGGTTCTGACCTTATCAGTGGAAATTCTTTTATAAATTTTCCTTTCTTGATGAATTTATCTGTGGGCATCAATTTGGGAATTATAGTCGTGCACCAAATAATGACATTTTCATCAACAGCAGATCACATATAGGACAGTGGTCTGATGAGACTATAATACTGTATTTTTACTGCACCTTTTCTGTTAGATATAGTTAGATGCACAAATATTTCCTGCTGTGTTGCAATTGCCTACAGTATTCAGTACGGTAACATGCTGGACAGGTTTGTGGCCCAGGAACAATAGGCTCTACCATATGGCCTAGGCGTGTAGTAGGCTGTGCCATCTAGTAGGCGTGTAGTAGGCTGTGCCATAAGTGCACTCTATGATGTCCGCACAGTGACAAAATCAGCTAGGGATGCATTTCTCAGGCAGTATCCCCGTCTTTAAGTGACGCATGACTGTAGTTGCATGCCTTGTTTTTAAATGCAGTACTGGTTGCCATAGTCAAAATAGATGAGAACTGTATATGATGAAGTTTGGGGGCTCACGTGGGAATTTTAAAATCAGTTAATGCCAGTGTTGAAAATGTATTTCTCTGTGTAAAGTATTGCCCTCTCCTTGCATTTTTTTAAAAAATGCGTATTCTCTAGGGGATGATAACAGCACATTATTCACACGATAGTGTGTGTTTGCTTCTCAGCCACCTTCTCCTAGGCCAAGATTGGTCTCGGGGACACTTGGAGAGCTCTGACCACTGTAAATGACTAAGCCGCCAGACAGAAGCCTCGCAACCCTGACTGAGGACAAACTCCTGTGTCCGTGATTTAGCTTAAGCCAATGAGGCAGATAACAAAATAATCTGATACTCGTTTCCTACTCATAAGGGCTCATGCTTTACAATAACTCAGGTGGAAACGTTGATTACTAGTTGTTCCAAGATTAACTCGCCTTGGGTAAAATAATGCATTGAAGGGAAATGAGCTGCCCACCAAGGACACACCTGAAGCCTTGGAGATCCTGGGTGTGGCCCAATCACAAGGAAACGCTGGAGCCAAAACAGAGGAATTAGTACTGCGGGCTCCCAACCTGCCTCCTGCCACATTTTGATTCTGGTTTTCCCTCTTTTTGACAATTCCTGTGGCTGAAACCCATTATAAACAAAAAATGGTGTCTGGGCTTAGGGGATGGGATTTCAGGGTTGCAATGGTCCTTCTATTCTTGTCAGAGTTCCTTCAGATTTTATTTATTTATTTATTTATTTATTTTCGAGATGGAGGCTTGCTCTGTCACCCAGGCTGGAATGCAATGGCGCAGTATGCTCACTGCAACATCTGCCTCTTGGCTTCAAGCGATTCTCCTGCCTCAGCCTCTTGAATAGCTGAGATTACAGGTGCCCGCCACCACACCCAGCTAATTTTTGTATTTTTAGTAGAGACAGGGTTTCACCATGTTGGCCAGGATGGTCTCAATCTCTTGACCACCCAATGAAGCATTCCTTTTAATATTTGTCTGAATCTTCTGTTTTTTATTGCCTCCAAGTAAATGATGCCTGATGGTGAGTACCAAATGAGAGGCACTATGTACACTTCCCTTGCAATACCAACACTTTGGGAGGCCAAGGCAGGCGAATCACCTGGGGTCAGGAGTTTGAGACCAGCCTGACCAACATGGAGAAACCCCTTCTCTACTAAAAATACAAAATTAGCCAGGTGTGGTGGCTCATGCGTGTAATCCCAGCTACTCGGGAGGCCGGGGCAGAAGAATCACTTGAACCCGGGAGGCAGAGATTGCGGTGAGCCAAGATCATACCATTGCACTCCAGCCTGGGCAACAAGAGCGAAACTCCACCTCAAAAAAAAAGTGATTGATTGGAAGTATGACTTGGAAGGGGCTGGGGAGACTGAGGACAAGGGCGGTAGCTTGGGAGCTCCTCTTCCTGGTTACCCACTCCCTACCACTGCCTTCTGGGAGATACGACTGAACCTTTTTACATCAGTGAAATATTGGCAGGCATTCTCTGTGCATTTCCCATGGCAACTAATTCAGCCCACACTTTGGTTCTCATTAGGAGGTCCTCATTTCCCTGCCACTCTTGGGGCAGCTTGTCTTTGCTTCTCTAGGGACCCCACAGTCTGTTGTACGTCAGGGGGAGTTGGTGTTAGCCATGGAAAACCTGAAAATCTTTCATTCTCTCTCATCATCTAATATTTTTTCATTGTCAGGTTTAGGCCATGCCATTAACACATGTCTTTACACATTTACTTTTCAAGAGAGAGATTACAAATTTTACTTCTAAAGAGAAATCGGTTTGAGAGGTCAGGTAGATCCCAGTAAAATTTATCCTCATCAGGGAAAAAAATAGGAATAGAACTTTAAAATGAAAAATACTAGAATTTTAAAAACATTTAAATGAACTTAAAGTAGTCTTTTTTAATATGTAACAAGATGTCTTTCTGTATCACCTCTCGCTGCCAAGGATAAAAGTGTGAGTCAGCCTGGGCATTTGCTCAGGGGTTCCTCACTGATCCTGGAAACCTATTCAGCTGCATCAGACGTGGAATCTTGTGCCCAGTGGCTGAGTAAATAGAGATGAATTGAGCAAATGCCAATTTCAAATTGGAATCAGATGGCAAGAACTGCTTGTTCTTTTAGCTTTAAAAATGTGTACACTTTTTGTCCGGGCACGGTGGCTCACTCCTGTAATCCCAGCACTTTGGGAGGCCGAGGCAGGTATAGATCACAAGGTCAGGAGATCGAGACCATCCTGGCTAACATGGTGAAATCCTGTCTCTACTAAAAATAAAAATAAAAATAAAATTAGCCGGGTGTGGTGGTGGGCGCCTATAGTCCCGGCTACTCGGGAGGCTGAGGCAGGAGAATGGCATGAACCCGGGAGGTGGAGCTCGCAGTGAGCCGAGATCATGCCTCTGCACTCCAGCCTGGGCCACAGAGCGAGACTCCGTCTCAGAAAAAAAAAAAAAAAAAAAAAAAAAAAAAAAAGTGTACCCTTTTTAATAGGAAGACCATAGGTCCAAAGGATGATATAAAATTTTACTGGAAATGCCACATGGGGTGGCTCGTGCATGTCGTCCCAGCTACTTAGGAAGCCGAGGCAGGAGGATCACCTGAGGCCAGGAGTTTGAGGCCAGCCTGGGCAACATAGCAAGATCCACTATCTGTACAAAAAAGTTAAAAGTTAGACAAACATGGTGGCGTGTGCCTCTGGTCCCACCTACTCGAGAGGCTGAGGCAGGAGAATCACTTGAGCCTGGGAGGTCAAAGCTACAGTGAGCTATGATTGCACCACTGCACCCCAGCCTGGGAAACACAGGGAGACCTCGTCTCTAAAAAAAAAAAAGAAAAAAATTAACTGGAAGTTAGTTGTTGGTTGCAGTAATCTATCAGTGGTGCTCTAAAACCATGAGTTTTCTTCCCTCATTGTCTGTTTCCTAAATCATCTATCCATTCTTCAACTCCTTACATGTGGTTGTTGAACCCTGACTATGTGCAAAACTAGTGCTTCAAACTGTTTTTTGGGGCACTAAATATTTTAAATCTATGTTTTAAGGTTCTGCAAACTGCTTTTAGGGCTCCTGTGTCTATTTTCCTTAAGAAGAATGTACTAGTAATTTCTTGGCTGTATTGGATGAATGCAGCCTTAGGATGAATGAAAGCCACAGAGCTGGAAATGTTCAGGATTTTAAGAATATGGAGGAAAATGCTCCCCTTTCCTGAAGAATATTTTTAAAAGCTAGCTGATATAAAACGTGGCAGTGCTTAGCTATTACCAGATAAGAATGATTTCTAACAATTTCCCATTTTTTCCCTCTTCCTTTAAATGTGGGCTCCCAGAACTGTGGCGATAACACAGCAGGTGACCATTGTGATGTGTGTGCTTCTGGCTACTACGGGAAGGTGACTGGCTCAGCAAGTGACTGTGCTCTGTGTGCCTGTCCTCACAGCCCTCCTGCCAGGTGAGTCTCCACATGTGCAGCTGGCATGCTAGGCTGCCCAGGGCTGCTTCCAGTTCAGCCTCATTTTCAAGGGTCTCTGAGTAGTCTGTTGTTAATGAATATTCTCCATTGGTTGCAAAAGGCTAATTTTAAGCAAAAGTGTTCATTCTCAAAAGCACTGGAAGAGAATCTTTTCAAAAGCAAAGTATCTGTTTTGGTATCGGATGTTTGGATGGGAGCAATTAAAGAAAGGACTTTTAGGTTTTGTTTTTTAAGACTCATTTTAGCCCACAGCATATGTATCCAATCTGCATGGAGATAAATTATTATTAATTTTATTGATAATGATACAAAAGAACCCAATTACCGTTTAAGGGAATGGGGTTAGAGTTTATATAAGCTGGTGCCTAATTGCTGAAATGCCACATGGTGATAAAATTGGGGCTAGTCTCTACCTTGTACTCATGATGCTTGTACAGAATTATCTGAATGCAAAAGGGAACCAGAAAGTTTAAGTGGGAATTAGAATATCAAAGAATCCTCTTTGGTTCAAATGAAAATTGTAACTCATCAATAATATTTTATTATCGCTTAGAATATTTGGCAAGGTATTGAACATATAAAGATCAAATGTTAACTTTTGGTATACTGCAGTGAAGCATTCCTTTTAATCTTTGTCTGAATCTTCTGTTTTTTATTGCCTCCAAGTAAATGATGCCTGATGGTGAGTACCAAATGAGAGGCACTATGTACACTTCCCTTGCAAGCTATGAAGCATCCTAAAATTTGTTGTTACTAGTGCTTATTTTTTACATTAAATGTATATATATAAATATTGACTTGTCAATTCCACTTCTGTAGTCTATGCTATAGAAATACTTGCATGTGTGTGTAAAGATGGATGTGTTTTTGCATTGCTTGTACTCACGAGGAATAAGGGGAAAACGGAAATATCTACTTACAGGGAATTGATTATATACATTGTGTTACATTCCTAGAGTGAAATATTTTACAAACACGGAGAAAAGAATAAGGTATATCTGTAGGCACAGAATTGGAGAAATGGCCAATTGAAGTATGTAATTGAATATGTGGTGTGATGCCATTTTGGAAAAAATTCATAACCACATGTCTATTCATACCCATATTATAGGTGGCTATATGTGCCCAGAGAAGTATTGGGAAGGACATTCTACCCTACTACTTTGCACGTTTCTGTTCTGTTTGAATATTTTACTTCTTCAATCTTAAAAAGATTATAAACATCCCCAAAGTCCGCATTAATAAATTAAAGTTTGTGCTATCAGGAAGAGATTGTGAGGGTGTGAACATTCGTGTGTGCTCTGAATCTCAGATGCTCTAAAACACATTCTTTATTTTCTACATATTTTGTTTCCACTGAAGTCTGTCCCTTTACCATTTTAAGAAGGAAAAAGAGTCAGAAGTGGTATGGGGCTGATAACTGACGCTGGAAACTTCGTCTTGCTAACCAAAAGGAACCAGACTTGGCTCTACTCGGTTTTGTTTTTTATTGTTGTCTCCAGTAGTTTGCATGCACCCAGCTCAGCCTCTGGATGGCGCATTGGTAATTTAAAACGTGAAGGCAGAGGGTAGAGGATGTTGAGAAAAAGGAGTAAAACAAAAGCAGAAATCCATGAATGAGGAGATCAAATCCCAGTCAATGATTAAACTTTGAGAGGCTCTGTCATTTTGCTTCTGGCAGCCTACCACATAACTCTCTGCCTGCCTTTAGGTGCATCAATTCTCCAGTTCCACCCTACTTCCTTGCCTTTGCTTCCCTGGCTTTCATTACAGTTAATAAAGTTCTTTCCGTCAGCGTGTGTTCAGCCATCTTCCCTCTGCTGTTTTTCATGCTTGCTCATAGTTGTTTCAGCTCTCTTACCACCTTATCACTTAGTAAGCAAAGACCCTTTTCCCTTGGGACACTCTTGTTGGGTGGCCAATTAGTGATAATCCCTAAGGTCAGTCTTCTTCCACTTAACATTCACATGATTGTCCCTGGACAGGGTCTTATGAATGTCTTTTGGATATAAGATGTGCGTGCACTTACTGATTACATTTATTTTCCTTCTTTTTGCCAGGTAGATTGTAAGCTCTAAAACGCTACGTGTAGTCACATAACTTTGAGACCAGTATGGTATATCCTAAGAGTAACGAATAAGTACCTTAAGGAAAGATGGAAATTGTATATCTGAAAATTGAAAAAGAAATTCTTTTCCTCCAGTTTTAGTCCCACTTGTGTCTTGGAAGGTGACCACAATTTCCATTGTGACGCCTGTCTCCTGGGCTATGAAGGACAACATTGTGAAAGGTACATGGGTGGATTGTCACGTGGAAATCCCTGGGCACTCTGTTTCTTTTATAAGGTATTTGGCATATTTACTATAGTAATCTGGGAGCCATTATGAATTTGGATGTGCTTGATTGAAATAGGACCTCATTACTATTCCAGAACAAGTTTTCCCAAGGTGAATGGATCTGTGCTTTGCATTTCATTTGGCGGAAATGATTACCGTCGCGAGTTAGAAGCTGGTATTGACCATCCTGTCTGCACCTATGTCCCTTCCTTTCTGTAGGTGTTCCTCGGGCTATTATGGGAACCCTCAAACACCAGGTGGCAGTTGCCAGAAGTGTGACTGCAACCCGCACGGCTCTGTCCACGGTGACTGTGACCGCACATCTGGGCAGTGTGTTTGCAGGCTGGGGGCCTCGGGGCTCCGGTGCGATGAGTGTGAACCAAGGCACATTCTGATGGAAACGGATTGTGTTTGTGAGTATTTCTCCTCTAAATGTGTAAAGACGGTTTTTCCTCCCAAATGTGCCAGGAAAGAAGTGGTGACGGCACACTAAAGTGTCTGCAGGATACAAACATCCTATTTTATTTTCATTTTATTTTCTAAGCATAGATCACTGTTGCATCTGCTGAACTGAACCTTTCATCATGTGTTTTCCAGCTGAGGCAGGAGGTTCTAAGATAGCAGTTTATTCCTCTGGCACTCAGAGCAGCACAGTGATTTCAACTTTCTCGTTTAGTGGCATTAATATTTCCTTTAGTGGAGCCAGGAGTGATTTATAAATGTGCAGGAGAGGAAACAGCTTTGTGAGGTTGTCATTTGTGTTACCCCAGTTTCATGATAGCTTCCACTTGTGACTATCATGGATTAAAAACAAAACAAAACAAAACAGAGTCTTGCTCTGTCCCCCAGGCTGGAGTGCAGTAGCACAGTCTCGGCTCACTGCAACCTCCGCCTCCTGGACTCAGGTGATTCTTCTGCCTCAGCCTCCCGAGTAGCTGGGATCACAGATGTCCACCACCTTGCCTGGCTAATTTTTGTATTTTTAGTAGAGACAGGGTTTCACCATGTTGGCCAGGCTGGTCTTGAACTCCTGACCTCAGGCAATCTGCCTGCCTTGGCCTCCCAAAGTTCTGGGATTACAGGCATGAACCACATGCCCGGCCTGTCATGGACTTTTGCAAACTTTTTTTCCTGTTCTGATTTATTTTACCAGCAAGTGCGTGAGATAGTCATCTTGGGATGTCTTCTCAGGGGTTAATGGGGAAGATAAGGAGTCCTGTTAGGATCATGGCATTGGAGGTCTTTTTTGCTTTGACTTTTGTGTGGATTATAGGCACAAACACCCTCACTATTCTCTCCAGTGTCCTTCACTTGTACTTGCAAAAGACGCATTTGCAAACTGTCTGAGGACGTGACAGAGTAAGCTGTAGAAGGGAATGCTGAGATTCAGTGCAGTGGGTCCTAGTTAAACATGAGCCAGGCAGCATAAAGATGGGGGCAGAAGAATGAAATGTGTGCCATAACTCCCTGCCTGTCTTTAGGTGCATCGATTCTCCAGTTCCGCCCTACTTCCTTGCCTTTGCTTCCCTGGCTTGCCTTCCTCGCCTTTCATTACAGTCAATAAAGTACTTCTTTCCGTCAGCGTGTGTTCAGCCATCTTCCCCTTGCTGTTTTTCATGCTTGCTCATAGTTGTTTCAACTCTCTTTCCGCCTTATCACTTAGTAAGCAAAGACCCTTTTGCTGACTGGGCGCCACTCTCGGCCTCAGCTGTTTCTTTCTGTGTGACCTCTGGGAAGTTACGTATCTGATCTGAGTCTTGGCGTCATCATTGAATAGGGGCCTAGCACTTCCTGCCGTGCCACCCATGGCACAGTTGGAGTGAGAATGAGATCAGATGTGGTGCACGGGGTCTTGGAGTGTACTCTGACCGCATATGTCATTTTCACAAAACAGCTTATGCAATTCTGTGAAAAAATGGGTAGACCACATCACATTAACTTTAATTCTCCTTTTTAAAAATTTGTCTCGTAGCCTGTGATGATGAGTGTGTAGGTGTGCTGCTGAATGACTTGGATGAGATTGGTGATGCCATTCTGTCTCTGAACCTCACTGGCATTATCCCTGTCCCATATGGAATTTTGTCAAACCTGGAAAATACAACTAGATATCTCCAGGTAGGTACTGGAAATACAGAGGTGAACAGACACTTGTATCATTAAGGGATATGGTCAGTGGGAATGGTGGGCGTCACTCCATGTGTCCTCCCCACAGTGTGAGAGCCCAACTTCCATCGGCCCCTGCGGGCAGGTTTCCAGTCTTTCCTTGACTGTGACCAGTGACAGACACTTACTTATCTCACCTGCTAGCTTGTTTCACGGTGGGACAGCTCTCATCGTTTCAGTGCTCGCTGGAGGACTCCTCATCAATGCTGCCCTCTGTGGCCCTCGTTCTGCCTTTTGGGATAAGACCAAGTCCACTTGCTCTTCTGTAAGACAACTTTGGGTATTTGAAAACAGCTGCCTATTAGAAAAGCAGAAAATAGGCCAGGCGCAGTGGCTCACACCTGTAATCCTAGCATCCCAGCACTTTGGGAGGCAAGGCAGGCGGATCACGAGGTCAAGAGATCGAGACCATCCTGGCCAACGTGGTGAAACCCCGTCTCTACTAAAAATACAAAAATTAGCTGGGTGTGGTGGCACGTGCCTGTAGTCCCAGCTACCTGGGGGGCTGAGGCAGGAGAATTGCTTGAACCCAGGAGGTGGAGGTTGCAGTGAGCCGAGATCATACCACTGCACTCCAGCCTGGCGACAGAACGAGACTTCATCTCAAAAAAAAAAAAAAAGAAAAGAAAAAGAGAAGAAAAGCAGAAAATAAATCTGAACAGTATCTTCTTTAAGGTATATTATTCTTTAAGTATATTATTCTTCACTTCACTAGAGTTGCAGGGCACAAAATCTCTCCTCCCTGGGAGACTACATTAAATGTCTTGCAATAAATCATAGTTTTATGTTTTCATCAACAGGGCCTGGGTCAAAAAAGGAGGAGGAGTTAAGAAATTAACTTAGTAGATGGCATCCTACTATAGCACTTATTTATTTTTATTATTTTATTTATTTATTTATTTATTACTTTTCTGAGACAGGGTCTCCCTCAGTCACCCAGTTTGGCATGCAGTGGCGCAGTCATGGCCCACTGCAGCCTTAACCTCCATAGCTCAAGGGATCCTCCCGCCTTAGCCTCCCAAGTAGCTGAGACTACAGGCACACACCACCATGCCCGGCTAGTTTTTTTATTTTTATTTTTAACAGAGATGAGCTCTCACTGTGTTGTCCAGGCTGGTCTTGAACTCCTAAGCTCAAGAGATCCTCCCACCTTGACCTCTCAAATTTCTGGGATTACAGGCATGAGCTACTGCACCTGACCCACTTTTAATTCTAATTGGAAAACAATGTGATTCTTAAATTTTGCTTTATATATGCATTAGAATTTGACATCATCTATGCAGTGTGCCAGGTAGCAATAAAAGGGATGGCCATTCCTAAATGCCTTTTCTTAGATAAGAGCTTTCCTCAAACTTAACACTTCCTTAGGTGTGTGTGTGTGTTTATTTGTGCATTGGGATGGGGCTGGTTCTTGAATCCATCTTGATTTGCAGTGGTCTTTTCTCTATAATGGTAGTTAAGAAAGATTAGGGACCTCTAAGAGATGTTTTTATGTTATTCTTTCCTCAAATGTCACAAAGTGTTTTTGAAAAATGAGAGCTTTTACCTCTATAAAAAAAAGAATATTTAAATTTTTTTTCCAATCACTACATACACAATCAGTATATTATCTGCCAGTCTGGGTCCCAGGGATATAACTATTTTATATATATCAAATAAGACAAATATTTGATTTAAATTTTAACTCATTTTGAATGATTTGTTCTAGATAAACCACTTGTCCATTTTCTTTAAATAACTTTTTGTGTTTATATAAAGTATTCATCAAGTTTTAAGGTTTAAATAAAATTATACAAGAAATTAGAGGGCTGTTGGCATAAATTAAGCGCTTCATTTTTCTTTATTTTTAGTATTTATAGTCTTTCTTTATTGAATTCTTTTGTAGTTTAGCCTTAAAGGCGTTTTTTTCTTAGGTGTTGCAATTATAGTTAAATTTGTGTGACTCTGCTATTGAGATAAAGCCAGACTTTCATCTGAGAATTGCAGCACTATCAGATTCTGCTGAACACAACAGATTTTAAATTTATGTCTATATCAGAAATATAATGCAAAGGATGGCAGTATAGAATCATGTTGCTATAATCGAAACCTAAGTAAATGTGATCCATTTTCTTTTTTTTTTCTAATGACAGTTCCAAGGAAAGAAGAATTTCTTTCTGTGAACAGAAAAGAAATACAAGTGCTTCTTAGTTAAGAATCAGAACATTTTACTTCGAAACGTTGTAATTTGTTTCCTCCATTCTTCCTAGGAATCCTTATTAAAAGAAAATATGCAAAAGGACCTGGGAAAAATTAAGCTTGAAGGTGTTGCAGAGGAAACAGACAACCTGCAAAAGAAGGTAAATTCTTTCCGTAACGAACCAACCTTCCTCCTGGTCCCTCCCGTGAGCCCTCCTGAGCAGTTGCCTTGGGGCTGTCTGGAAGGTTCTGATTAGATCATGCCAGCCTCTTCCTCCCACGAGCTGTGCTCCAGGTACTTCATCATCAAATTGGTTTTGACCCTGCCAGTTTCTGTGGTTTAGTGGGAAAAGGCTCCCGACTTAATGTCTGTTGTCATCTCTGCTGAGGACAGAGTTGGGCAGTCTCTTGGCTCTGACTTTCATTTTCTCCTCTGAAACAAAGGGTGGGGCGGGGATGAAAAGATTGCTGAGGTTTCTTCCTTCTCCTAAATTCATTCAGTAAGGAAGTACACGGCGAGCCCAAAAGCACGGACTGAACATCAGTAATGCTCTCTGCAGCTTGCTGGGTGGAGCAGGGAGGGCACAGACCTCATGATGTGGTGTCTGTGCAACCTTCAGACTTCAGGCCGGGGTGGTTCTGATTTTAGGGCCCTGAGTGGCAAGTGAGCTTGTTTTTATGTCATCAGGGAATTATTTATTCTGTTTAGCCTGTGCCAGAGGAATGGCATATAGTGACCTAAAAAAGAATCTCCCCTTCTGCAGATGGTGAGGAAGGATTATTGTCAAATTTACTATTTTTTCATTTATGAATTTTCTATGTGTGTGGGTGTCTGTACTGTGATGATGTATCTATACATATGGATGTCTAATCTCCATCAACACATGCACACATACACAAACATCACCCTAGGAAATATAGTTTGGCTCCTGTTAATTTAGAATTAACGATGTTTTGGAAAGAGTTGAAGGGTTTAAGTTTGGGTTTAAGTACCTCGTCAAGCAAACAACTGGTTGGAAATAAGCTGATTAAATAAATTCTCTGTATCCGTTAAAGAAGATTCTCTTTGGTCTTGACTAGAAAACACTTTTAGACCCAGTCTGAGTTACTCTACGTTCTTGGAAATTACAAACAACCTTTCCTTTTACAAACAGTAAAAATCCCAGTAGAAATAACAGCTGAGGACAGCTAAGTGTCAGCCTCTGGGCTCCTGACTTCCTGGCTCTTGTCTTGTGTAGCTCTCGTAGCAGCCCCAGGAGGTAAGCGTTGCTGTTTCCCAAGTGTTACAGACAATGCTTGGAGACGTCTGGGCCTATCCACAGCCTGGCAGAATCAGGTCTAAAATCAGCTTGCCTGACTCCGTGTTCTTAACTCCTAGAGACTAACATCTCATAGGCCATACAAATCAGTAAGGTTTACTTTCTATATTCTGTATATTTGGGTTTTAAAGTGAATCGAGGGCCTTCACAGTATAGCCACTAGGAGAATCTGTAGTTTAATACACAGCCTGCTTTTAAAAACATACCCATCTTTTCTTACGCTGAGTGAGTTGTAAATTACTTCATTAACTACTTAGTCCATTTTTAATCCCAAAATACTAAGCTCGGCTTGCATGATGGTGCTCATCTTTACTCTATATTCTGGAATATATGTTGTTGCTTATAAGCGGCAACAAGGGAATACTAAAGCTTGCATATTATTTGAAGTCAAACTAACTACTTAAAGTCAAACTAACCTGAGACTTTATTTTTCCACCAGCTCACTAGAATGTTAGCGAGTACCCAAAAGGTGAATAGGGCAACTGAGAGAATCTTCAAGGAGAGTCAAGACCTGGCCATAGCCATTGAGAGGCTGCAGATGAGCATCACAGGTAGTGTGGGCAGTGTCTAGTTTGAAGTATCTGTGCTTATCTAGTAAGAAGTCACCATTGCTTTATTAAACATATCAATAGATGTGTATCTCTTGCATCGGGCTTTCTGGAACCAGAGGGGCTGGAATAGTTTGTGGATCCTGAGATGTGCAAACTTTAGTCTTTCACTGAGAGTTTTAGCTTTAAAAAATGCATATTTCTCTTTTTATTTTCTGCATTATGCCTAAAACTTAGATCCTAATTCTCAAGCCCTATTATGGTAAAGTTAGTATGGTAGCTCCCCATCCATTTGCCCAGAATAGGAGCTGACAGGATTTGGGACTTCAGTTTGGTACCAAGTATATCCATCATATTAGAATAATTTATTCACTCCTCAGTTGGGTGTGCTATGGCTTTTCGCATGCTATTTTCAGTTTTCTGGCTACCAGAAACATATGATCGCTCTTCTTTTCGTATTATAGTGTAAGGGCTTAAAAAGTACAGAATCCAATAAAAATCAGACTTTATAGGGCAAAAGGTAAGGAAATTATTAGAACAAATTATGCTTAATTAAAAAGTAGGATCAAGCATTGGTGGTTTATTTATGTAGTAAATATTTATTGAGAACATTTATTTTTCATGTGCAGATGTCTCTGCCAGGTACAAGGAAATGCTGAGGTTGACACCATGTCCCTGCCTTTAGGGAGTTTATTGGTGCATGAGAAGACTTTGAAAAATAGACCAGTAATCCCAAGTTCATTAATGTTTAGTCAGGGGATGTGCAGAGTACACTGGGATACCCCAGGTGGCCTGGCCTGGCATGGAGGTCCAACTCAGCTTAGGTAAACAGAGCAGTCCTCAGCAGAGAAGTTTGTAAGTTTTTCACTTGGTACTAGCCACTTTTGAGAGGCTTATTAAATAATTGATGGATTTTCTCCATAGAAATTATGGAAAAGACAACTTTAAATCAGACTTTGGACGAAGATTTCCTACTACCCAATTCTACTCTTCAGAACATGCAACAGAATGGTACATCTTTGCTAGAAATCATGCAGATAAGAGACTTCACACAGTTGCACCAAAGTGCCACCCTTGAACTCAGGTAAGTTCCTAATTACCTTTCACAATGCAACCAAGTAGAGAGAGAAACTTGCACGCTATCTCCAAAGGAGAAGGAGGCATCGTGAAAGAAAAGTGCTCACTGGGAATGAAATATCCTAAGAGAGGAGAAGGGGCCCTGTGGTCAAGTAAATGAAGAGATGGGTACTGACCCCTCCAATGATAGAAAGGTGTAACCTGTGCAGTCAGTATAATCTATCTTTGTGCTATCATGCAGTAGCTTCTGTCCTTTTCTGTGATTCCGGGATGTTTCCACCTAGCACAAACAGCAGAGCCTCATGGTACTGTAGATCAAGGATAAGGCAGTAAACTCTCATAGAAAACAATCGTTGGTGGCCACCCATACCATGATCTCTAAGACAGGTCAATGTTATGCCAGAATAATTGAGCTCAGTTATATAAAAAAGTGCAGTTACATTGAAACCCACGACGTGAAGTGACACAGAGATCCCAAAGCATTCTTACATATAGTCACAGGGAGTTTGGAGTTTCCTTTCCAGCTTTTATCTTAGCATTTCTATACAGATATTACTTGATACACTAGCACAGGCTGTCTCTCTGCAGGTTGTAATGAATGTCTGAAGTGCTGTTACAAATAGTTACATGATACTTTATTAAAACTCTACTCTGGATGTTACTATCTAAACTATAATCAGATGAAATGATATAGTCCTGTGAGATATTTAAACTTTAATATTTTGCTATTTTAAATTATGTTGTGAGGGACTTCTTATGCAAATGTTTTATATCTTTTTCTATATTGAAATATCAAATATTTATTTATACTGTATATATCTCTTCTTTTTCTGTATTTCAGAGTATTATCAGGGTAGATATTAAGAAGTAGAATTATTGGCTGGGTGTGTGGCTCATGCATGTAATCCCAGCACTTTGGGAGGCTGAGGTGGGCAGATCATCTGAGGTCAGGAGTTCAAAACCAGCCTGGCCAACAAGGCGAAACCCGTCTCTGCTAAAAATACAAATATTAGCTGGGCATGGTGGTGGACGCCTGTAATCCCAGCTACTTGGGAGGCTGAGGCAGGAGAATTGCTTGAACCTGGGTGGCGGAGGTTGCAGTGAGCTGAGATCATGCCACTGCACTCCAGCCTGGGCGACAGAGCAAGACTGTCTCAAAAAAAAAAAAAAAAAAAGAAGTGGAATTATTTAGTCAAAGAATTTGCG